>NC_141554.1:115530000-116170000 GCF_021556685.1 Rattus norvegicus
GGATCGTGGGTTTCAAAACTGAACATGAGGAAGCACAAGGAACCTTAGCCCATGTTGTCCTCTTCTCAGCCATTCTCTCAATTCCCAGGGCTGAATGTGTGGAGCAAATGCTTTTGACATGATACAGCAGCCAAAAATCTTAAGAGAGAGAGTTATATTCATCATCCAAACTGTTCCTTCCCTTCAGTGGCCTTGCCTTCCAGACAGAATATTTTAACACCCTCAAATACCCTTTGTACAGTTTGTAAAGAGTTCTCCAGCTTTGAGGCAGCCTGGGAAAGAGGAGTATGAGCCTCCAGAAGAGTTGTTCTTGCTCATTACAAACATCATCAGACGTGTTCTTGAAACTTATATGGGGTTATCCCCATACTTACCAGGCATAATAAGGAATACAGACCTTTGAGACTTGGGCCATGCCCTCATTAAATGGAGTGCTTAGTTAGCAAGACAGGAAGCAAAATGTCGTTCATTATGGTCTTTGTCAAAGCATGGGTTTTTCCAAATACATTTCTAACTATCGTTAGCTTGAATATCACGTCCGTAGGGATGTCTTGCCTAGCCAAATTCTTATAAAATAAATATTCCAAGCACCATATCAATCTCTTTTGTAGCAGTGACCACTGTTGCATTTTACATTTCCCTGCATAGGTTTATTATTATTATTGTTATTACTCTTATTGAAGAACTTTTCCCCATTCTGAGTTCATTGAAGGAATAGATCGTCCAAGTATTTATTGTTTAACAAACATATGTTTTTACTGTATGCCAAGCAAATTCTCACTTTACAAATATTAATTCAACTTTTCAAAATAGTCACTCCACATAACATGACTGTTATACATGTTGAGGAAGTTGAGACCCAGAAGGTAGAAAACTTAGCCAAGCCCTCTGTGCCAGAATTCAAACTCAGACAAGCTAGTTTCAGAGTCCATTCTCTCAATCACTCTGCTATATGGTTTAACTTAGTGTTATACTTCATCACAAGTACCTACCACAATGTGGGACACATATAAACTCCTCCAAACGTTGATTCAATGAATTAGTGGCCATGTCCTTCATAAATCTAAGTCATACCACCTAAAGATAATCTCATAATCCCACATGGACATATAATAATTTCTTCAATTTTATTTCATATATGTTAGGGTAATTACAGTACACTAATTAGGTTTTTGTTTTTAAAGTAAAATCTGTTTCTTTTTTATCTTTCACTTACTTTAGAGATTATAGTACTACATTTGTCGCTTCCCTTTCCTCTCTCCAATCATGCCTGTGTACTCCTCCTGGCTCCTTTTTAAATTCATGTTTCCTGTTTTCATTGTTATTGCATATATCTATCTATCTATATCTATATCTGTATCTGTATCTGTATCTGTATCTGTATCTGTATCTGTATCTGTATCTGTATCTGTATCTGTATCTGTATCCGTATCTATATCTATATCCAAGTGTAGCCTGCTCAGTCTTTCTAACGTTATTTTCACATATGTTTTAAGGGCCAACCTCTTGGCACTATACAGCCAATTGATGTTCTCTTTCTCCCCTGGAACAGACCACATCTTCCTCTCCTGCTATTCTTGGTAGTTGATGGGTTAAATTTTTTTTAAAGAAGGGTAGGAAAGGGGGACTAGACCTGGAATGAAGTGGGAAATGGGGTTACTATGATAAAAAGAACTAATACAAATTATAAAAAAAATGATTGTCGGAATACATAAAAACACAAGTTACCTATATAAACTACAAGCTAACTCTCTTGGAATGGTCTATTGCTGTGAAGAGACAGCATAATCAAGATACCTCTTACAAGTGAAAATATTTAATTGGTACTGGCATACAGGCTCAGAGGTTCAGTCCATTAGTGTCACAGCTGGGGGCATAACAATAAACAGGTGGACATTGTGCTGAAGAGGTATTAGAGAGTTCGACAGCTGGATTTGCAGGTAGCAGGAAGAGAGAGTGACACTGGGCCTGGCTTGAGCATTTGGAACCTCAAAGCATACCCTCAGTGACACATTTACTCTAACACAGCCACACCTCCTAATAGTGCCATTCTCTGTAAGCATATGGAAGCCATTCTCATTACCATCACAGTACCTATACAGAATCTATTTTAAACATAAAAACAGAAAGATTAGAAAGTAAAAGAATGGAGAGTTACATACTATGACAATGCTGAACACAAACAGCTGGAATAGCTATAGTGATATAGGCTGGAATCATGCTGTAACAAAGAATATTATAAGAGATACTGAGATATGCCATATTAATAAAGGGATCAATCCTCTCCAAAAGCACAATTTTAAATATGCATACATTAAACAAGAGACTTAAATATTTAGGTGAAATTATTGTCAAAAATAAGAACAAATAGCGAAGTTTATAATTATTGGTGAGACTTTAGTATTCCTCTATTAATGGCTGATGGGACAAGAATATAAGAAATCTATGATAAATATAGAAGATGAGAACAAAATTAATAAGTTGACTTCAGTGTCATTTTCTCAAACACTTCTAGCAAACAAAAAAGAGCACATATTCTTTCAAGCATGTTCATAACATATCAATCATATTCAGAGCCACAGAACTACATTTATTGAATTTAACATACTAGGAATAGTTAGCCTGTTATGGTGATGCATTCCTATAGTCCCATCGCTCAATAGTCAGAGGTGGAAAGATATCAAGTTTTAGACCATCCTGAGCTACATAGCATCTCAAAGCATACATGCATGAGTACATGCATATGTACATATACAGACATAAAAATATAGCAGTGAGCTTAACAGAATTAAAAATGTTTCTAACAAAGAGATCATTAATTATGATATGATCATGATTAATATCATATGATAAACAATGTCATATGATCATAATTAGTGATCATAACTAATAAATGATTAACTAATAAAAGAGCATACTTCTACGTAATTCATAGATCAGAGAGTTAAGTATCCAGGGAAGTTGAAAAATATTTTGCATTGAGTGAAGGTTAAAAATAGAACACAGCCCCCCACAAGGGGGTGAGAGGAAGACACCCAGAGGCCCCACCCAGCATGTGGCCTGCCAACAGCACAAACCACTACAATGTACAAGTGGATGTCCCTGGTCTGGGCTGCTGCCTGGGACTATGTCCATTTCCAAGGGCTGTGTAGAGCTGGTCCCTCCCCTCACTGGCTGCAGCATTTGGGAGAGCAGGTCCTGCACCTCACCCACGCAACATAGTAGAGTTGACCCTGGTGGTAAGGACCTGAGTGACCCTGCCCTAGGGGCCTGAGCCTGGGAGAGCTGGCCAGCTCCTGTCTGCAGTTCAGTGGTGTGGGTGAGGGATGCACCCCCCCCTCAATCCCACATCACTTGTGGCAGATGGGAGAGCTGGCCCTGGTGTTATGAGAGCGGGAGAGCTGGTCCCACCCCTTGCTTGCTGTGGCATTCAGTGAGCTATCCAGGGCAGTGCTGAAGAACTAGCCCTCATGGGTGACGGAGGGCTGAGGGGATGGTCAACTTAGCTAGAAACAAGGCACAGATCTAGGACTATGGGGTTGCCTACCCAAAAATCTGCCCCTTCTATGAATTGCTGGAGTACATGAAAAGGGCAATCCTGGAGATTCAAAGCTGCAGGATCTCCATGACACAGGGCAACAACAGGCTATAGGAGAGGAGTCCCCATGAGGGTTCAGTATTGATAGTGTATCAGTATCCAGGGTCCTCGAAAAAGACCAATGATTCATTGTAATGAACATTTGCAAGTAAAGATGTATGGACAAAAGAGTACATGCCGTGTGACATACTGTAGCGCACAACAGCTTCCACGATGAGAATTTATTTTTCATTTTTTAGTTATTTTGGAGGGGGGAAGGTTGCAAGGGCAAAGGAGATATGAAGGCATGGGGAGATAAGGGGGATCTGGGGTGCATGATACAAAATTCACAAAGAATCAATAAAAAATTTAAAAATAGTACATGGCACACCTGGGAAATGCAATTAAAGAAATATTGAAAAGGAATGTTTTCCCCATAATCTTGATGGTTTTAGTGTTTTCTAAATAATACATTGGTGTTTCAGACCACTTTAGTATTCAAAAAATGACCCATGATTTTTATTTTTACATTAGTGATGCATCAATTGTTTGATAATAGATTAATCTTACAGATTAAGGGGTTTTACTATGACATTTCCATGCATATGTGTATTGTTCATTGGTCTCCTCCACTCCCCTTCATGGTTTCCTTTCTCTTCTAAAGGGAAATTCATAATATTTAACAATATATTAAAAATAAATCCATCACAAATAATTTTTTTCTAAAGTTCCACTTTGGTAAAACTGGAAAAAAATCTAATTAAAGCCAAGGTAAGGGAGAAATATAAAATAATATGGACTAAAATTAATGGAAGTAAAGCCAGAAAAAAGAAAAATCAATGAAGCAAAAAGCAGGTTCTTAGAAAAGATCAATAGAACTGACAAACCTCTTGCTTATTGGACCAATACAGAAGAAGGATGACACAAATCACCGATGTCAGCAGTCAAGGAGGAGCTATGATTGAGAAAGTAAAGGAACAAATACCACAAACAACTCCATACCCATGAGTTCACAATTTAGACTTGAATAGTTTTACATGTACTAAGACAAAATGTATATTTTGTAGTAGTAGTTTGGGGAAATGTATTAGAAATTAGTACACTACAGAGGTGGTTAGTACAAAGAGTTCTACTCTCTGTATCTCACTCAGGAATTGTGGATTTGATAATTAGAAGATCGCTGGACATGTATAGAATATAATTTATAATAAACTTATAACATACCACATAGCATATATGCACACAGTTTGTTTATTTATTTTAATGTGTATGAGTGTTTTGTCTGCCTGTACGTCTGTGAACCACATGCATACAGTGTCCTCTGAATTCAGAAGAGGACATCATATCCCCTGAGACTGGAGTTACAGATGATTGTGAGCCTCTCTGTGGGTTCTTGGAATCAAACTTGGGTCCTCTGGAAGAACACCCAGTGCTCTTAAGCACTGCGTTATGTCTCCATCTCAGGCCAAATATTTTTTTTTTTATTGTTGTTGTTGGCAAAATGTGAAACTAGTGTAACATTTTATGACTATGTCAGCAATGGACCTTAGTTTTAGTTATAAGTAGTCAATATATGTGGATTAGTGAAAACAAATGAACTACAAGCATCTCTGTGTCAACAAAGTATAAGAACCCACTGAAGTCTTTCTTTACCTTGGAGTGGGTTTGTTCTGAATAGGTCCCGTTTTCAGCCACGATTCCCAACTGCACAACTAGAGGCTATGTACTAGCTATATGTTTCATAAGCTGTATTGAGAGCACTTTCAAAGGTAAAGATCTAAGCTTAGCTTTACCAACCATGGGATAGGTTTTATGGCAGCCTACTTTGCTAATGAATACAAAAACTCTGCCTGTATGAGGCAGAATTTTATGTAAGCCCCTTTCTTAGTATAATCCAGTAGGGAGAGTATAGCAGAGTCGTGAGACCCCGCCACTGCAAATTCCTCTGTCAGCTGTCATTATTTACTAAACAACAGTTTCATATTATCAAACAGCTTTAGGGAATTTGAATCCCCTCGGTATTATGCTAAACGTTTGGGCCCATCGATTCATTATTCTTCAAAGCAATGTCAGGAGGCAGGAACAAATGAATACAGTATAATGAGGCTCGCACAGTAAGACGAAATGGCTTACCCAATTTCACACAGCAAGGACGGGGGACTCAGGCTGCCTGATTTTACAGCTGCTGTTTTAATCACTCTATTCCACTTGCCTACTGTGATCATCACTGCTTTGTTTCAGACTTTACAATAAAGAGATGACATCACTAGGAAACAGCCTCCTGTGGAGCTGGGAAAAGCCTGAATTCACAGGCTCTGGGTATTGGATGCTCAAGGGGTTCACATCCTGGGAACCTAATATGACAACTGTATTGAACTTGATGCAACTGATGACATTCATTCAAACTTTTTTTCTTACCAATGTCGCTAGGTTATAGTTCATGTGCCATAAAATTCACCCCCACAAAAGTGTACAATTGAGTAGATTTTACTATACTTGTGGAGTTGCGTGGCCCTTCTCTACCAACTCTGCTTATGAGATCAATTCCTTTGTATTTGTGACAGGAGACAAACTCTGATGAATGGCCTATTGTTTAGTAATGGATGCTAACAAAAGTCAAACACTGAATGTTCTGTACGTATCCTGCACTATTTCAGAGTTTGTCTTTGTGGGAGACTTAAGCTTTTTGGGAAGATTCCCAAAACGTGAAGATTTCTCCATTTTCCTTTTGTTAGCTCTAACTAGCTCTACGCAGACCTCCTATAAAAAATTCATCTCTGAGGGATGTGGCACGGGCTGTAGAGCACCCTGCTCTCCTAAAAGTACCGTTAGCACAAAACTCTCAAAGAGTTGAAACTCCTTGTTTCAATCATTTCTTGATGATGGTTCTTTGTGGAGCCAGAACTCTCTTGGGGGGTGGGGTGGAATCAGAGTTAGAGTAAACAACCTAAAAATCAGACTCCAAATAAAGTATTGTTTTGGCTTTGAATAAATGTATTCCACATAATTTCTTTACTATAATTTCTCAGCTGTACATGGGTGCTGCTATGCTTAATAAAGCACAAAACCTTCTAAACAGAGACTAGAAGTCTAATTACTGTCAGGAGATAATCAGAGAAATTTTTAATTATATAAAAAATTATGAGGCTGTGAAACATTGCATGAAAGGAAAAAATTACAGGATATGAACGTCTCATTTGGTAAGTCATCAACTTATTAGGATGCATTAACATATTAGATTGAATGAACTAAGTTTATTCAGGGAAAGGCATTAAACAATTCCATCCCCGAAACAGTGTGATCAGAAGTTTTCACAGCTAATATGGATGGGAAATTTCTGCTTTGTACTGCCATGCGTGCATGGAGACATAGGTTCTTTTGCATTTATGATATTTGAACTTCAGTGCATAGATTATCGTTCAGTTGATTCTGCATCAAATATATTACACCTAAATATATAGGTCAAATATTTCTAACCAAGCCAAAGCCCAGATGTTCTCAGCTTCTAAGAGTGTCAGAAAATTCCCAACAGGAATCACAAGTGTACTCAAATATAGGGATGGGGGCTAAAAATTGGGGGAGGGGAACTACTAAATATATGACCAAGACAAAAGAATGTCCAGTTTGCCGAGAGGGTAAAGAGAAAGTAAAGTCTACCTAAACCTTCAGACTGTAGTTTAGAGATGACAAGGATTCCCTTTTATGGTCTCTTTTTAAGTTGCTCCCTTTCTCTTATTCTTTCAGAGAAGCTCCCACCCTTATACTTGCTTACAAACCCTCTTCACCTCATCAACCCAGAGTCCCATTTTCTATCCAAAGCCATCCAATCAACCCAGATTGTCTGCATTTTCCTGGAGAGGTTCCTTTTCCACAGTTGCCAAAATGTCTTGATATTCTCAGAGCTTTTACTTAGTTTCTGAAACTTCAGGACACCCATAGGCCATAGTTCTTTCTTCTAATGCATCGTGACTTTCTCCCTTTCCACTGAACTGCCTTCTCCTTCCCACATCGCATTGTATCAGAGACTTCTATAGCCCATAAAATCCTGCTTTTGGCATCCCCCTGACTGCGGCTTGGGGTTAATATCTGGTGCTTTCCAACCCCACCCCATGTGATTATGCCTTTGTTTCAGATTCAGGAGACCAATTATACTCAGACTGGGTCATCACTAGCCACAGCAAAGAGACATTTGAGGAAACAATCAGCCAGTCCTTGTACAAGGGGGCTTTCAGTTGCTTGACAACCAGCTGATAGCCTTGATTCTTCTTTCGGCCCGGCATGACCTCAGGCCCATAAGTGGCTACTTTCCTCAGAACTGTAAGAGGCCATATCCTAGGAGGTCATTTCAAAAGAGGTACTCCAGACAGTTGATTTTGTTAGAATTGGAGAGCAAAAGGTTCTTGAAAAACAGGTTAAAAACTTTTCCATTCCCCAACCTCTGTCTGACTGCCACCTAGTGGCATACAGGGGTGAGGGAGGACGTGCTCCAGCTAGGTGCAGCCAAGAAATAGGTGCACTCTATAAATTTCAAAACAATATAGAGTCCAACTAAAAATCAATTAGACTTTTATCATTACCAACAATTCTAGGTAATAGCCATAATAAAATGCTTCTCAATTCTCAATTCTCACAATTGCTCTCAACAGACACCCAATGGGTTCCCCCAATTTCTCTGAATTGCCATCTTCAAGCCTAACTTTTAGATAACAGGTCTGATTTTTTTCCTGTACATATATTTCAAAGAAATGCTTCTGTGTAGGGTTGTCCCCCAATGTAGCAGAGTGCACACATGTGGCCTTGGGATGTGGTTAGATCATGAAGGCTCTGAGTTCATAGATAGATCAATCCAATCATAGACTGGCATATTAGTGGTTTAGGAGGAGAGACTTTGTTATAAAAATACACTCTATGTTTGGCTTCTGTGAAGTGGAAAATTTTCTTCCATTTGTCCTTTCACAATGATATAGTGCCTTGCACCTAGACATAAAAGTAGTTAAGACAAACAACCAGAAATGAGACCTCTGAAACCAGGAGCTAAAGCAACCTTTTCTCCTTGAAGTTTATTTCTTTCAGGTATTTTTCATAGGGATGGAAAGTGTATTAGTTGCTTTTCTATTTCTGTGATAAAGCACATGACCAAGGTAACTTACAAAAGAAAGTCTTTAATTGGACTGATCATAGAGTTAGTACAGAAACATAGAGGCTGTCACAGTTGAGACATCTCAAACCACAAGCAGGAAATAGAGAGAACCATCTCAGAAGGGCATAAGTCTTTTGAAACTTTTAAGCCTGCCATCCAGTGAAATGCCTCCATCAACAAAGCCACACCTCCTAATCCTTTTCAAACAGTTTCACCACTGAGGGAACAAGTATTCAAGCATATAAGCTTATGGCAGCCATCCTCACTTAATCGCCCAGAAAGCTAACACCCCCTTCCTGTCAAAACTTCTCTGTCTCGTGTTTCATCTCTTTAGGGTTTTGCTCTTTGTTGTCCTTGGTGGAATTTCTTTCTAGGGTTTGTTTGTAGTAGGAGCCTGGGTTTCCATACTAGTGGACCGTGCATCATAACAGGGATCATTTGAAGAATCAGTGTTTTAGTTTAATGGCTACCCTAACCCATTTAAGGCATCAGAGCATTATAAGATGTAAGACTCTTCTAAACTTTGTCTCACCTTGAATGCCATTTCCTTTTAAAAAAATTCCATGTCCCTCCACAATGAAGATTAATCTCCATGATCATTCTAGTATCTTAGACTTTCGTACTTCCCACCACACTGTAATTTCTTCCTCAGTGTATTATTTTCCCGAGTAGGTAGACTGCCACTTCTGTGGGAATAGATGCTGTGTCTAAAATGTTTACCCTCGGAACCTAGTGCCTAGCACACATAGCTGCCGAATGAAAAGCCCCCCACCCTGGTTGCTACAACTTTAAAAGTATAGGGACTCTAGGCACATGGTTTCAGAGGTTTCAGTCTATGACTGGCTAATCCCACAGTTGTTGGCATTGCTAGGCATCGTGGTGCAGAGTAGGTGGGGAAGCAAAGCAGCTCATGGGGAACCAGCAACAGAGAACATAGGGAGGGGCAATAGCAAGATGTGGCCTCTAAGCATACAAACCTCTGGTGACCACCTTCCTCTAGATCAAGCTTCTAATGCTCCCACCACTTCCTAACATCATAACATTGACTAGGAACCAAAGACTTAGCATATGAGCCTGTCATTTAAACTATGAAACTATGTACACATATAGAAAATTATAGATATAAAATCATTAAATCATGCACTATAGGTGCCTTAGATATTATAGTACAATAGAAATAGAGCATACAGAGATATAGATATTCCTTTTCATCCACAATAGTGAGGTTGTAAGAATGCTTCACATATGAGTATTGTCATGTGGCTTATTATAACAAAAATTCAGAAATATCCGATTTGAACTCAACAGTCTATGTGCAAATCCCACATTTATCAGTTGTTTTGCCTGACACCTTAGAACAAGTTATTTGTGAAGCAAACAAGTCCTTTGACATTTGTATGTATTAACCCACACTTTATTAGGTTTTCTTAGAGTTGGCTACAGGGGAAATGTTCTGAAGGACTTCATTTCTACAAATTCCCTGAGCTGTTTTTTCCAACTGCAGAAAAAAATTTCATCAGATGGACTCTGCTTGGCAACTCTTTGGCGAATGTCTGGAAATGATGGGCACTGGGTCTCCATCTTCGCAGAGTTCCTCAATCTAATGAAGAGGACTGTGGCTGGGCAAATACTTGACATTTTTGCATACACAGTCATGTGTTACTGAATGACTTGAGTACATTCTGAGAACTTTGTTCTTAGACGATTTCATTGTTGTACAAACATGGAACTCTCTGACAACAGTCATAGCTGGTCTATCCTGTCTCACATCTAAGCTGTAACTGCTCCTAGACGGAATGACATTTACTACACTGAACATTATATGTGTAATTGGATTATGGTAGTACACATTTGTGTGTCTAAATCCATCTAAATATAGAAAATATACCTTTAAACTATGGTATAAAATATCACAAAATAAACTTGTCAAGGGTTGAAAAGTCAACGATTATACAATGAGGTACAAGATGGTGGAGGGGTGTTGGGAAAGGCTCTCTTCTGGACATGGTGTGCTATTTAAATCACGAATTTACTGCAGCTATTGTTATCTGCACTAAACCTGCACAAAATCAAGACCAAAAGATCAGCTGCCATTTTAATAGGCAGCAATAATTGGAATCAGTAGGTTACAGGGGAGAGAGAGACAAACAAAGAGAGAGAGAGAGAGAGAGAGAGAGAGAGAGAGAGAGAGAGAGAAGATAGAAAGGGACCATGACATGTTTGGGTGTGTCAGACTGGAAGAGGAGGGAGGAGTTAGATCTGATCAAAATACAGTGTATTCTTGTGTGAAACTGTCACGTAGTAAATAAAAGAACAAACAGTACTAAAAACCAGTTCATTTATCATGGCACTGGACCATGAGTGAAGCAGAGCTTGGAGGTGTGGACATTTCCCTAGGTAGGTGAGACAGTAAAAGATCTTTATTTAAATGTATATCTTTTCTAGCTTTTTACTCTTTTGTAATAATACTTAAAATATAAGCACAATGGGCAACTATACAAGTACATTTTCTGTCTTTATCTTTACTTATAGGCTTCTGCTATTTTTTTTCTTTTTTTTCTTTTTTTATTAACTTGAGTATTTCTTATATACATTTCGAGTGTTATTCCCTTTCCCGGTTTCCGGGCAAACATCCCCCTCCCCCCTCCCCTTCCTTATGGGTGTTCCCCTCCCAACCCTCCCCCCATTGCCGCCCTCCCCCATAGACTAGTTCACTGGGGGTTCAGTCTTAGCAGGACCCAGGGCTTCCCCTTCCACTGGTGCTCTTACTAGGATATTCATTGCTACCTATGAGGTCAGAGTCCAGGGTCAGTCCATGTATAGTCTTTAGGTAGTGGCTTAGTCCCTGGAAGCTCTGGTTGCTTGGCATTGTTGTACTTTTGGGGTCTCGAGCCCCTTCAAGATCTTCCAGTTCTTTCTCTGATTCCTTCAACGGGGGTCCTATTCTCAGTTCAGTAGTTTGCTGCTGGCATTCGCCTCTGTATTTGCTGTATTCTGGCTGTGCCTCTCAGGAGCGATCTACATCCGGCTCCTGTCGGTCTGCACTTCTTTGCTTCATCCATCTTGTCTAATTGGGTGGCTGTATATGTATGGGCCACATGTGGGGCAGGCTCTGAATGGGTGTTCCTTCTGTCTCTGTTTTAATCTTTGCCTCTCCCTTCCCTGCCAAGGGTATTCTTTTTCCTCATTTAAAGAAGGAGTGAAGCATTCACATTTTGATCATCCGTCTTGAGTTTCGTTTCTTCTAGGGATCTAGGGTAATTCAAGCATTTGGGCTAATAGCCACTTATCAATGAGTGCATACCATGTATGTCTTTCTGTGATTGGGTTAGCTCACTCAGGATGATATTTTCCAGTTCCAACCATTTGCCTACGAATTTCATAAAGTCGTTGTTTTTGACAGCTGAGTAATATTCCATTGTGTAGATGTACCACATTTTCTGTATCCATTCCTCTGTTGAAGGGCATCTGGGTTCTTTCCATTTTCTGGCTATTATAAATAAGGCTGCGATGAACATAGTGGAGCAAGTGTCTCTTTTATATGTTGAGGCATCTTTTGGGTATATGGCTTCTGCTATTTTTAAAATATGGTTTTACGGGGTTGGGGATTTAGCTCAGTGGTAGAGCACTTGCCTAGCAAGCGCAAGGCCCTGGGTTCGGTCCTCAGCTCCGGAAAAAAAAAACAAAAAACAAAAACAAATACAAAATATGGTTTTACTCATAAGGCTTCATTCAAGTATGAGGTACATTTATTCAACATCCTAGGCTTGCATAGGGTCAAGGTTATTAATATGGCTGCCTTCAACCTCCTCTTGTGCACACTGAACAGTCTTTAATTATTATACAGTCCAGCCATTGTCCTCCTCCCAGTCCCTGCTCCCTTAGTGCCTTATCCCATTCCTTCTTCCCCCTTTCTCCAAGAGGATGTCCCCCCTCCCCCATCAGGCCTGCCTACTTCCTGGGGCCTCAATTCTCTTGAGGGTTAGGCATGTTCCTCTCTCACTGAGGCCAGCCCAGGCAGTACTCTGCTGTATATGTGTCAGGGGCCTGGACCAGCCCATGTCACTGCCTGGTTGGTGGCTCAGTCTCTGAGAGCTGCTGTAGTGCCATATTGGATTTGGGCCTGGCTGCTTTGTAACTGCATGGCCACAGTTAAGAAGTCATGGGATTGTTGGACAGAGGCCTCTCCCATGTATTTACGGCACAGGAAGAAAAGACCAAGTAGTAAACACCCGATATCTCCACTGCATGACCTCTGCTGAGCCCGGCTGATGCATGTGGAACTGACACACCTGGACCACACCTGGGTGGTGGTCAATTTACTTCTGCCTTTTACTTCCTCAGCCTTTATCCTTGAGATTTAGGCTGGTCTTCTGGGATTTCTCCCTAATCAGGTCTCGTAGTTGGTCTTTTGTTACCGAAGTCACGAGCCAGGTAGTCACGAGCCAGGGTTTCCCACTGTGCTTCCCAGTTATTTTCTACCTGGAGACTTGGGTATATAAGTGGTGAATAAAGCTACAGGAGACTCTCACTCTTCTTCCTCACTCTCACTCTTCCTTCCCATCTTCTCTCTCTCTCTCTCTCTCTCTCTCTCTCTCTCTCTCTCTCTCTCTCTCTCTTCCTCTCTTCCTCTCCTGGCTTGACACGATAACCTGTGTGTGTGTGTATGTGTGTTTCTTTCATCCCGTAGGCTTTCGCCCGATTCTCGGTACCAGCTCGGTGCTGGCGCCGACAAATGGAGGTCCCACCGAGATCGGAGAAGAAAGGGGTACCACCTACGGGACGTCCCTGGAGCCCAGCCGGCATAGGAGGAGAAGGGACGGATTGGACGTAAGATGGGTCAGGAAAGGCCTGGATGATTTGGGCTAGCCTGAGTAAAACTTGTCATAAAAAAGGGACAAGGTAACGGTAAAGTGTTTTTGCATATGTGTTCTGTTAGAGTTATATTTTAGTCTTTGGACCCTGACTAGAGATAGTTTATACCCTAGACATGAGAGAGAACGGGTTGGGGAAAAACAGTCCTCCCGGACTCTCCGCGGTTGCTTTGGAGAAAGAAAAACCTTTTCAGAGCTCTCCTAGGAACAGAGGGAAAGCAGGAGACGTCCTGCCTCTCTGCTGGCTCCTATTGGAGAAGTGCTTATTTCTGGTTCTGGGTTCCATAGGTAGGATATGTGGGTCCCTTCGGTGGGACACCATCTAGTTTTTTCCCTTTATGTCTATTGTTTGTCCTTGGTGCACCAAGCTGTCCATGTCTGTCAGTTTATGTCTGTGGTTTTTGTTTCTCGTTGTTTAAATGTTTTGTGTTTCATGTTTAAAAGAAAAGGTTAAAATTTTAAATGCTGGTTGATTCACCCATTGATGTAGTTTTAACTCCTTTCAAAAAAAGGTACAAATAAATAAAGAGTTTCAATTGGCTTTTGGAGCCTACATTTGTAGCTAGAAGCCTAAATCTGCTGGGCAAGCTCCCCAGGGGGCTGGCTAAATGTTTACAGTAGCCAATCTTAAAGGAGCCAGCAGCTCCTCAGCTTCTATGTTAAGGGAGCGGATGGCTGTTTCTCTTAGAAAAATCCCTGACTTATTGTTTGACTCAACAGGTGACAAGGTGCTTCTTTTAAAATCATAGCTAGAAAAGTAAAAATGGTGCTTGGTCTAAATATTAAAGATAGGTGTAGCCACTTCAATTTTGTTTCTGATTGGTTTTAAATGTATAAATATGCTCTACATGCCTTGGTTATGGACTATTGGCTTTCAAGTTATTGGATATGGTTAAAAAAGTATAATATTGGTAACAGAAAGTTGGCTTAAAACTGTAATTTGTATGAAGTCATTCTAGACAACATGTGGCATGAGCCAACCTAGGGAAACAGGTCTAAATTGAGATAATATTTTTATGGAATTCTTATCCTAGAAATCAGGCTTCTAAAAGATTTTAGGGCAATGTCTCTTTGTTGAGGTATTGGAGACTGCACCATCGTGCGTTCATATGTAGGAATTGGCAGTCAAACTTAGTAGCATGAAGGATAGACTCCGGTGTTTTGGAGACTGGATTTTGGAGACTAGTTTGTTAGAGGTTAAGTTTTGCTTTCCAAAGTTGTGGTTTGCCCTGAAGTTATCTGTATTTTAATGCTAATTCCACTGCCCCAAGGACAGCTGCCTAGTCACTACTCAGAACTCAGGTGACCTTGTGGTTGTGCTCTGGTGTTACAAGGAGAATGTAAGGATTGTGATTAAGGATTGCCAGTGTTACATTGAGTAACTCAAACTTATTTATAATTGAGAAAAAAATCAAACAGGTAGAGATTGTTACAAGATTTACGAAGGATTGATGAGGTTTTAGAACTTGTGAGAGCATTATAGCCTGTTTGCTTACTTCAACCGCCATTCAAGATAGATTTAGAGGATTGCTAACAGCCTTGTATTATGTAATTTTGTTGCTTCTTCATTGTAAGAAGTTAGAACTTAAATCTTTCAAGGTATATGGAAATTTTTACTACAAACCTTTGCTCTCAAAATGAGCTTTAATATTTGGGGAGTAGCTGTTACACTACTCCAGAAAAGAATATTTGAAGCTAATTTTAAGCTTCTAAGGATATGTTAATTGGCTAAGTACCTCACCTTACCAGAGGACTTAGGTCTTTGTTATGCACATTGGAGATGAAACTTCAGCTGTGTTAATACAGAATTGTAGGCTAGAGTCATGGAAGTATTTTAAAAAGAAACCTGGTGAAACATACCTTAGTCCAAACAGCAATTTAATTGGTTATTACAAAATACTGATATTTGGCCTATTACATATACAAATTTCAGGCAAAATTGATAATTTTACTCTTTACATGCTTTTGTATTTCCTGTAAATTTGTGCATGCAACCCATAGAAAATGCACTTATGTATTTATAGGTGGTTCATCTAATGAAAAGGCTACATGTATGATTGGATCACTTGTTTATTCTCTTGAGTTTCCCCTGCTTCAACACAGACTATTAAATTACTTGCTGTAGCCACTGTTTTTAAATGTTAAAAATCAAGCTTTCAATTCATATACTTATAGCCAATGTGTGGCTTGTGGTTTTACAATTGATTAAAAAGTTTTCCTTTTTTTTTTTTAGATACTACTAGCCCTCAAATTTTACAATTAGTTAATGCTTTATTAGAGGCAGGTTTTCTACTTGAAATCAGTGAGTGATTTCAGTGTGAATGTCTGACAACTCACTGTCCTTTCAGTGCTCTGGCTCAGAGAACTAAACAACACCATAGACCCAGCTCTTTGAAAATGGTAATGGAGTTGATAACACACCCTCATGAAAAGAGGAAGACTCCATTTGCTTACTTTCAATGCCCAGCCTCACCCTGCCAACTCAGGGATTTCTAAATAAGGCTAAAACTGGACCTTGTTTACAGGATTTGACATTTCTAATTAATGCTTATGTTTAGGTAAATAAAGCTGGTGAGGGGCTGGAGAGATGGCTTAGTGGTTAAGAGCACTAAGTACTGTTCCTTTATAGGCCATTTAAGAACTCAAACTGGATTGCCTGGAACCCTTAGCAAGGGACGACAATAATACCAGGCAGATTATAGGCCTTACATAGAAACAATTAGTCAAAAAGTCTCATTTTTATATCATCAAAACAATAATGCTGGAAACAATAATTTGGTATACAAGTCAATTTATAAATGCAAGTGCTCAGTGTCCTCAATTTAATACTCGAGGACTTATCTTAATAAATAATATTTTAACAATTTTAATAAATAAAAGGGGGAGCTATCCCTGTACGCTAAATAATGCTCCTTTTATTTCAATTTTAAAATTTGGATGCCAAGGTTTATGGCACCCTACAACTAGGCATACTTCTGCCTAGGTGAAATAGAAAGACCCACATATTGGCATGATCCTGTCCAGGTATTTTATATGGGGAAGAGGGAATGTTTGTGTTTTTTCTACAGAATGCTACAGGAGTGTGCCAGCTGCCTGAGAGTCTGGTGAGCCATGCTGATCCTGGGAGCATGAAGATTCAGCTCTCGTGGTTCTGGTTCCTGGAGTCATTCCCTTAGAGGAAGACGGAGGATTCCCCCTCATCTTTTGTCATCACAGAAATTCTGGCGTTGCTGCAGTCAGTGTGTCCTGTCCCACCGAGGCCTGCCCTCCAACCCTCTGTGCACTGCTGCTTGCTGGAAGCTGCTGTGGACTGGGGAACTCTGCCCTGGATTTGCAGATCTCAGACATGGTTCCATTGCCTGCTGGTTGCTCCAGAGAAGAATGACTGATCCTGAACTGTCCTGGGAAAGACCTTGGCATTTTCGCTGCTATTGTAGCAGCCATTTCTGCTGCAGCCATTGTGTCTGCAGTGTCTGGAGTTACCCTCCCCCAATCTATTGTTAGGCAAGCACAGTGTGTGAACTTTCTGGAGTAGTTGTGTAGAACTAGAGTTTCATAAAGGTTGCTCATTGTCAGAGTCCAGATGTGCAGGGCGGGACGTGCCTGAGGGAGAGCCAGAGATAGGACTTGCCAAACCAGCTATCAGCCCCAAGGACACTGACCATCCGTAGCTACCCCCTCCCCTTCCTTCACCCCCCTGAGTGAGATGAGTCACCCTACCTGCCTGCCGAGCTGCTGGAGAGCACGTACTCCTTGCTGATGTAATTTCGCGCCGAAAGTAACTGTGCACCATTTGAATTGACCAATCATGTGTAACCCCGCGAATGCCCCTAACCTCCCCTATATAAACCCCCGAGTCTGGAGGCTCGGGGTCGATTCCTCTGTCTCCTGTGTGAGATACGTGTCGACCCGGGATCCCGCTAAGACCTGGGATCTCGTTAATAAAGCTACCTCTTGCTGTTTCATCAAGAATGGCTCCTCGTGATTCCTGGGGGCACCCCACCCTGCGATCGGAGCGAGAGACGCGGCTCCCCGTTTTGGGGTACGCTCTTTCATTTGGGGGCTCGTCCGGGATCGGAGCGTGACCCCCTGGAACCCCGAATGCCACTTGGAGGTACGTTGGTGTGAGTGTTGAAAGCGGCCGCTGTGTAGGTGTATGTATGTGTGTGTGTGTACGTTGTGCTTCTCGTACTGTGTATTGTGCCATGGTCTAAGGTTTAAGTTGGGTGTGCTCGGGTGGAAGGGCTTCCCACCCCGAATTTGAGTGCACCCCGTTTTCGAGTACATCTGGGCAGATGGGTTTCCTGCCCCGTATTTGAGTGTACTTGAGCGGAAGGGTTTCCCGCTCTGGACAGGCGCCTGTGAGTAGAAGGGTTTCCTACTCCGAATAGTCTTTTTCTTTCTTTTTTTTCCTTTTTAGAAAGCGCACTGGGGGACGCCCCAATCGCGCAGGCTCTGGGACGCGTGAGAGACGTTCCGAGAGCCAGCCTTTGTCGGGTCCTGGCTCTGGGACGCGTGAGAGACGTTCCACGAGCCGAATTTTGTCGGGAGGACCCGGCAACGGACAGTCAAAAAGATCTGACTGTGACTTGACTTCGGAGGTCGAGTTCGGCAGCCTATTTGAGTATAGGCACGGACAAGTGTGCTTAGATGTGTTAGTGTCTGTTGTCTGTATTCTATTCCTGTGTTTGGTATCCCAGAAGCAGCTAAGGTTAAGCTGCAGTTTGGGCCAGGTACTGAAGGTACCAGGCATCTGTGGAAATTGGTTATAGGATGCTTTGTCTTGGTCTTGTTTGTCTGGATTGTTTTCTGTGGTATTGTCCAGTGTTTTTTTGACTTTTTATTCGTGTTTGAATTTGGACTGACGACCGTGTTTAAAATCTTGAACCGACGACTGTGTTTGAAATCATGAAACTGTTTGCTTTGTTCGTTGAAGAGTTTTACTTGGTCCCCTTAATGCTTAGTGAGTAAGGAACTTAATTTTGTGGACCCCGCTCTAGTGGCGGTGTGTTGGTTGATAGCCAAAGTTAATTTTTAAAACAGTGTTTTATCTGTGCTTGTGCTCGCAGCCAGCTGAGATAAGCTAGAGAAGTGAGTAAATATTGCTTGGGAGCAAAGAATCTTAAAGGCGGAGTTTCAGCTGGTATGACACTTAGTGCGTAGCTGCCTAAAAGATCAGAAATGCTGTTAATAGGCTATAAAAAAGGGACAGGCTGTGTTAGAAATGCTACAGGAAGAATAATCTAAAAAGGCTGAGAGCTAGGTGGGGCTATAAGGAAAACAAGAATAGGAAAGGAATTTCTGACATTTGCTCACAGTAGGAGAGCACTCATTTAGAGAAGTTCTTTAAGGAAGCCTGCCTTATCTGCTGTCTTTATTCCAAGGGAGGAGTCAGTCTCCAGCACTAAATTACTTGGCGGTGGCCAAGGTCAGGATTAATGTTTTCTTTTCCTTGGCCCCTTTAAACCCAGTGAGACAGTTTGGTGAAGGGCTACTACTGAGGTCCTGATAGCCCCAGGTGAACTGGTTACAATTCTTTTATCAGCCCCCTGGCATCTAGCACCCAGGTTCTAACCATCTCTCCATCCTTTTGTTATTAGTTGTTACTAGAAGCCTAGTGTCATTTGGAGGCTGGTTCTCTTGAGAGGCAAAGCCATGGAGCTGACACTGACCATGGCCTTTTTGTTCCAAGAAAGGCCTCCTGGTTTAGCTGTGTGACTAAATGCTGTTTGCCCTCTTCGGTAGACTCTATTCTCAAGATTCTCTTGTTTTCTCACCATCCCATTTGATATGCTTGTTAGTAACTGTTACAGGTCTTCTTTACCACCGAGGAAAGACGGAATCCTACTAGAGGCCAGAAAAAAAAGGGTTCCAACACGCATAGAAGGCCCTCACTTCTGCCTGCTCTCTTCATACCCCTGAAGGTAGGGAGTGCTCCAGGTCTGCCCCCAGGCTCCAAGGGTGGGTCTCCTAGGGGCTGGAAAATGCCCCACCAATCTGGCTAAGATAAAGAAAAGATATGAAGAGAAAGTTACAGAAACTTGAAGGGTTAAGCTAAGTCACTGAGAGAGTTATTGTAAGTTGCAGAGAAAATAAGTTGATGCATGGTTCAGGGTCTGTGCAGAAAAGTGGACAGCACCTAATAGCTGTAGAAGAAGATGCAGAGAGACTGAAAAAAAAAAGAAAGAAAGAAAGAAAGAGGTAAAGAGTGCAGGAAGCTAGGGAAGAAAAGAGACAAAAAGAAGAGGAAATTAGAGAGCTAAAGAGATAAAAGGCGAGAGAGGAACATATACTGGCCACAGTAGTTAGGGAACCTAGGAAGATAGTACCTGGCAACAGAAGAGAATTCCTGGCTAAAGATCAGTGTGCCTAATGCAAAGAAAAAAGGACACTGGGTCAGGGACTGCCCAAGAAAGAACAAGAGGGGCCACTGGAGAGCTTCTTGGTCCTAGAGTGCTGGCTATGTACAGAGATAGAAGGGAAGTGTGGATGCAGGGACCCAATGCTCTGTGCTCCTATGCCCCCCTCCAGTGGGCCAATATCCAAAGACCTTGAGTGCAAGGGGCTACTGGCAACGAACAATACTTATGGACTGCCCGAAGAACAGTGGACCTTGGCGTGGGCCGGGTAACCCACCCACTAATTCATGGTCATCCCTGACTGCCCCTATCCCTTGCTCATGAGAAAATTGCTCTCCAAAATGGCTTGCGTGGGCTGAAATAGCTGGGTGAGGCCATGTGTATGCATATCTACAGACTGTGTATGTGGAGCTTAAGACCTGTCTCAGTGCACCAGTACCTGATGCTGGGGGATGTGTGACTTAGTCCTGATCTGCCTGGAACACATCACTCCTGCCAGCCGGGCATTAACAATTATCACCCAATCCAGGACTTAAACTGTGATAGAGTGGCTGATGTTTTGCCTTTGAATAGAGTGTCCCAAAAGATGGGACCACTGGTCAGCTGCCATGGACTAGATTCTCTACCGGTTGGGGATAATCTGGTCACCTTGCTGCCCAATCCGGACCTGGAGCCACTGCAACATGAGTGTCAAGCACTGGCAGAAGCCCATGGATGGAGGAAAGACCTCTGCGACTGGTTGATTGACCCCTGCTGAAAGCCGAGGACCTTGTCCACAGACGGGAACAGTTCTCTTCATGAATGAAGGTCAGAGACAAGTGGGTGCTGCCATGGTGGACAACACAATGTTATCTGGGATGGCTGAACCTCTACCCCCCCCAGTACATCAGCACTGCAGATGCCTTTACCATCTCTTGGATGCCCTAGTGAAGCCAACAACTGTGAGTACTATTCATTGCTCAGGATATCAGGAGGGAAGAGATTCAGTGACATGGGGCAATAACGAAGCAGATAAAGTGGCTCGAAAAATGGTTATGCAGGAGCCCATCCTGGTTGCAGGCCTGCAAGAGACAGCCACTGGGAACTGGGATCGGACTAAGGGATGGCCTCACTTAGAAAAGGCCCAAATTGCTTAAAAGATAAAGGACAATGGCACGCTTGAGGGGAAAGCTATACTCCCCCAGAGAACAAAGAAAAGACTCACTTTGCCAAATACAGAAATGGACTCATTTAGGAGATAAAAAGTTTGTCCAAGTAGTTAAGGTATATGTAACAGACTTTAAGATTTTAGCCAGAGAGACAGTAGAAAGTATAAGGTATGTCAATAAGTGAATGCTTAGCAAGCAAACAGGGCAAAGAGACCTAGAGAGTTTAGTGAAAAGTCGAAGTGAACTTCACTGAGATAAAACCAGAAAAATATAATCACAAGTATCTCCTAGTGCTTGTAGATACTTTTTCAGGAATAGATAGAAGCTTTCCTCACCAAATGAGAGACGGCCTCTGCAATCATCAAGAAGATACTGGAAGAAATCTTCCCCGGATTTGGAATGCCCAAGGTAATCTGGCCAGACAAAGGCCCTACTTTCGTTGCCAAGGTAAGCCAGGGTGTGGCCAAGTATTTAGAGGTCAATTGGAAATTACATTGTATTTACAGACCTCAAAGTTCAGGACAGGTAGAGTAAATAAATAAAATTTTAAAAGAGACCCTGACCAAATTAAATTAACCATGGAGACTGGCACAGACTGGGTGACACTCCTTCCCTCTTGCTCTCTTCAGAGCAAGAAATACCCCTTCCAGATTCAGCCTTACCCCCTTTGAGATCTTATATGGGGCCTCAGCCCCCCTGACTGTATTAGATGATGTTACTGAACCAACATGTCATAGTGCCATAGTAATAATGATTTGTGTGCCAGGCTAAAAGACCTACAGGTGATACAGAAAGAAATCTGCTCACAGCTGACAGCAGCCTATGCCCCGGAGACCCCTGAGACATCCCATCAGTTCCAGGTTGCAGCTACACTGAGTCCAGACACTCGAGCCTCGCTGGAAAGGACCGTACCTGGTGCTGCTGACCACCCTGACAGCTGTCAATTCTCAGCCCTCACCAGCCGTGTACTAGCTGTTGGGGCTGAGAGCTGGGACCTAGAGGGAAACTCAGTCATGTTTGTCCTGGGTTCTATCAAGATAGGTGTGGGATAGGCTTGATTTCCATTACAAATGATGTAACATTGCATATGTTAGTACTCTTAACACTTCTTGGGACTGTGCCTCAGGGATCACAGTCCGTATAAGCTTAGAAGTTCTAAAAGCTAGTCATGACCTTGGTGGATAGGCTTGGATAGTGTCCAGGTTAGAATCCTCATGTTAAGACTACAATACCAAGCTGTTATGCTAGATGAAGCTGAGTTCTCCATGAAGTTCTAGGATTAGAACTATTAACAAAAAAAAAAAAGAATTGGGGAATGTAGAACTAGAGTTTCATAAAGGTTGCTCATTGTCAGAGTCCAGATGTGCAGGGCGGGACGTGCCTGAGGGAGAGCCAGAGATAGGACTTGCCAAACCAGCTATCAGCCCCAAGGACACTGACCATCCGTAGCTACCCCCTCCCCTTCCTTCACCCCCCTGAGTGAGATGAGTCACCCTACCTGCCTGCCGAGCTGCTGGAGAGCACGTACTCCTTGCTGATGTAATTTCGCGCCGAAAGTAACTGTGCACCATTTGAATTGACCAATCATGTGTAACCCCGCGAATGCCCCTAACCTCCCCTATATAAACCCCCGAGTCTGGAGGCTCGGGGTCGATTCCTCTGTCTCCTGTGTGAGATACGTGTCGACCCGGGATCCCGCTAAGACCTGGGATCTCGTTAATAAAGCTACCTCTTGCTGTTTCATCAAGAATGGCTCCTCGTGATTCCTGGGGGCACCCCACCCTGCGATCGGAGCGAGAGACGCGGCTCCCCGTTTTGGGGTACGCTCTTTCAGTTGCTAACAATTGGGAATTCTAAATTTGATTATAGGAGCGGCTTGACTACGGCCCTTGGTGGTAGCAGCTGAGGAGAACCAGATGAGGTGCCCACTACTTATCGGGAGAGGCTCAACTTCCACAATCTCTTAAATTAACGCCATCTGGCCTCTGCTCCTTCGCCCCTGGGCTCAAGTAAGAGGAATGAGAAGATGACCTGATGTAGCTATCCTCAGGGACGGGCAACTTCCTCTGACCCTTGACCAATCTAAGACAGGAACCTTGGGGGCGACAAGGTGATCCTATGACAGATAAGGCTGGGGTTTGAGAGGTCGATCCTAAGACAGAGGTGGCTACACCCCGTTTAAACGTACAGGCCGGTCAAATGCTCCTCTGCCCAGTTTCTCCCCCAATAAACACACGTATAGCCCAGAACGGTGTGTTACAGCATAAGTTCATTTCTAGCCATTGGGGTGCAGTCCTAACTGCAAGAGTGGCTCGCCATGGCCGAGCTGGGCACTCTGTGAGGCATGTCTGATCTCTCTCAGACCACTACTTCCACCTAATGGTTTTTTATAAAAGAATAACGGGGGAGATGTAGTGCCATATTGGATTTGGGCCTGGCTGCTTTGTAACTGCATGGCCACAGTTAAGAAGTCATGGGATTGTTGGACAGAGGCCTCTCCCATGTATTTACGGCACAGGAAGAAAAGACCAAGTAGTAAACACCCGATATCTCCACTGCATGACCTCTGCTGAGCCCGGCTGATGCATGTGGAACTGACACACCTGGACCACACCTGGGTGGTGGTCAATTTACTTCTGCCTTTTACTTCCTCAGCCTTTATCCTTGAGATTTAGGCTGGTCTTCTGGGATTTCTCCCTAATCAGGTCTCGTAGTTGGTCTTTTGTTACCGAAGTCACGAGCCAGGTAGTCACGAGCCAGGGTTTCCCACTGTGCTTCCCAGTTATTTTCTACCTGGAGACTTGGGTATATAAGTGGTGAATAAAGCTACAGGAGACTCTCACTCTTCTTCCTCACTCTCACTCTTCCTTCCCATCTTCCTCTCTCTCTCTCTCTCTCTCTCTCTCTCTCTCTCTCTTCCTCTCTTCCTCTCCTGGCTTGACACGATAACCTGTGTGTGTGTGTATGTGTGTTTCTTTCATCCCGTAGGCTTTCGCCCGATTCTCGGTACCAGCTCGGTGCTGGCGCCGACAAGCTGCATGGGGTCTGGGTTAGTTGAGACTGCTGGTCTTCCTGTGGGGTCACCTCCTCCTCAGCTTCTTCCAGCTTTTCCCTAATTCAACCACAGGGGCTCCTGACTTCGGTCCATCGTTTGGGTGCTAGTATCTGCATCTGACTCTTTCAGCTGCTTGTTGGTCCTTTCAGAGGGCAGTCATGCTAGGCTCTTGTCTGTAAACATACCACAATACCAGTAACAGTGTCAGGCCTTGGAACCTCCCCATGAGCTGGATCCCACTTTGGGCCAGTCACTGAACCTCCTTTTCCTTAGGTTTTTCTCCATTTTTGACCCTGCAGTTCTTTCAGACAGAAGCAATTCTGGGTCAGAGTTTATGACTGTGGGGTAGCAACCCCATCCCTCCACTTGATGCCCTGTCATCCTACTGGAGGTCAACTCTACAAGTTCCCTCGTCCCACTGTAGGGCATTTCATCTAAGGTCCCTCCCTTTGAGTCCTGAGAGTCTCTCACCTCCCATGTCTCTGGTACATTCTAGAGGCTCCTTCTATCTCCTACCTCCCAAGGTTGCCTGTTTCCATTCTTCCTTCTGGCCCTCAGGGCTTCTCTCCTGTCTCTTCCCTGCCCCCCTCATACCTGATCATGTTCCCCTTTTCCTATCTCCTCTTCCACCCAGGTCCCTCCCTCCCTCTACCTCCCATGATTATTTTCTTCTCCTTCTCAAGTGGGACTGAAGCATCTTGGGCACTTCTTCTTGTTAACCTTCTTGAGTTCTGTGGACTGTATCCTAGGTATTTTGTACTTTTTTGGGCTAATATCCACCTATTAGTGAGTACATGCCATGCATATCCTGTTGGGTCTGAGTTGCCTCACTGAGGATGATATTTTCTAGTTCCACTAACTTATCTGCAAAACTCATGATGCCCTTGTTCTTAATAGCTGAATAGTATTCCATTGTGTAAATGAACCACATTTTCTGTCACTGAATGGTCTTAAGGGACACTATCATACATTCAGTTGTCTTCTACTGTCATAGCTTTGTCTTCTTCTGGAATCCTCTGGAAGGACACGTCTAAAACTATTTTACAGTGAGCTTACTTCTTTTTGTTCTCTCTCTCTCTCTCTCTCTCTCTCTCTCTCTCTCTCTCTCTCCCTCTCTTTCTTTTCTTTCTCCCCTTCCCTCCCTCCATCCCTCTGAACCTCCATCCCTCCCTTTCTCCCTCTCCATTCTTCCCTTCTTTCTTTCTTCCCTTCTTTCTTCCTTCCTTTCTTTCTTTCTTTCTTTCTTTCTTCTTTCTTTCTTTCTTTCTTTCTTTCTTTCTTTCTTTCTTTCTTTCTTTCTTTCTTTCACCCATCATTGAACCAAGGGCCTTGTGGATCCTAAATACTCTGACACTAGTCTCCACCCTCTGCTCCCAACTATTTTCATAAGTAGATGCAACACACTTCAAAATAATGAAAAAGTACAGTGTAGTGGATACATAAGCTGCAAACATGATTATCAATCATCTCTGGCAAGTATCATGTATTGAGCATAGTTTTTTTTTACTACTGACTGTATACTATGTTTGTTTACATCAACATTATCACAAACGTGTGACTAATGCATTCCATTACTATGTTACAATAGCTATGATAGCATTAGATGGCAGGAAGATTTCAGCTACATTATGAGTCTACCATTGTGCATATGGTCAGTACATCAGTGACACAAATACCATAATGCAGCACATGGGTTTAATGGCATAGAAAAGGGAAATATTCTCAGTGTCTAAATAGGATCAATAATGGTATCTATCAGAGCTGCAGGGAGCATTAAATGAACAAAAATGCATGTCAATGGATTACTACAGTGGCTCTTTAAGGGTATGCACTTTGATTGCTATATACTGTGTACATAGAGGACGGAGCTACTAACTGTGCCTGCAACAAAATCTCAATATGAGCATTGGGACTCTTGAAAGATAAGTTCATTAATTGGCGGCACCAGAGATGGGCATTATAGGTGAAATAATAGGAGTAGAAGCCTTAAGAACATGGCAAGTTCCACAAAAGCATAGAACGGCGTCTTGTAGTTGTAGGATACAGTACTTAGGGAGAATCGGGAAATAGTGGGGGGCAACTATGATGGAAGAGGCTCATAGAAGTGGAGAGGAATGTACTAGGCCTAGAAATGGAGGAGTAGATCTGGGGGGAAAGGGAGGTGGGAGAGATTATGGTCTAGATGTAATGTATGAGAGATTTAAAAAATACTAGGCTCATGTCAGGCAAAGAAGACGGAAAACATTCTAGTGATGAAAAGAGCATATATAGAGATAGAAATTACAAATGCATATGGAATGTTAGGGAACAATTGAATTCTAGGAGCTTTCACCCATTTGGAGGCTTCAAATGCATCTGCCCATTTTTGGGATATTAGTAGGGTAGACTTTTGTTGTTGTTCGTTCATTCATTCATTCATTCATTCATTCACTTTACATCCTGATCAGAACCCCCTTCTCTCCTCTCAGTCTCCCCTCACAAGTCCCTTTCCCCATCTTCCCTCCCTCTTCTTCATCTCAAAGAAGGTGGAGGTCCCCCACGGATGCCAACCCACCCTGACACCTCAATTCACTGCAGAAGTAGGCATATCCTTTCCCACTGAGGCCAGACAAAGAAGACCATTCGGAGAATAGGATCCGGGACAGGTAACAGATTCAGTGACAGCCTCCACTCCAGTTGTTGGGGGACCTTGCTGCACATATATTAAATATGTGTGCCTCAGGGGTGGGGGCTATGCTAGGTCCAGCCTGTGCTCCCTCTATGGTTTAGTGGTTCAATCTCTGGGAGCCCCTAAGGGTTTTTGTTAGTTGATTCTGTGGGTCTTCCTGTGGAGTCCCTGTCCTCTTTGGGTCTCTCAGTCTTTTCCCCAACCCCCACATCATGAGACTTTGATGCCTCATTATAGGTCAAAGCTTCATCACAATGATACAATATGTGAAAACACTGTTGCCAACAATATTTGTCACCATTGGCCAGGGTAGCAACTCCTGCCTATTTGGGGGAGATGTGTTGAGCTGTCCTCAGAGGATCAATAGGGACTCATTGCAGGCCTATCTTCCTCCTTCAACTACTTTGGAGCCTCAGGCTGTGCTTGTGTGTGCCAGTCTGGATTTATAGATGGGGAGCTTAGCAATGCTGTCATCTGAGAGGCTGCACCCAGCAGCTGACAGATACAAGCATCCACAGCCAAACAGTGGATGGAGCTCAGGAGGTCTTGTGGTAAGACAGACTCTTGAAGTCATTTTAAAAGAGGGTAACGGTAGGACATAGAAGCAGTAAGTGTGAGCCAAATGGAATGGACACAGTAACACACACTCAGAAGTACTTTGATTACTTCAATGTAGGTGACAAAGTACTGTCCCAGGTGCAAACCAAGCTGAGGTTCTCTCTCTTTATTCAAAGGATGGCAGCGTATTCTGGGTGTTGCACTGTGATGGCAACTGCGTGCAACAAGAAGCCCCACCACCAACACAGAGCTGACAATAGTGTTGGTGTGAAGATACTTGTGGATAACACAGAGAGCATAGGCATTTTCTTTCTAGCGATGTGTATCATAGAGAGCTATTGCCAAGGAAACACAATATCCCTGCCTTTTTAGCTCTCATGACTATGGATCTATGACTTTAAATCAATGGGAGAAAAGCAGATAGACAAGAAGAGGCACACAGGTTTATTACCATGCATATACACAGAAGTTCACAAAAATAAAACAAAACTCTAAAAGCTGGTTAGATTCAGGGGGCTTATATGTTGTCTTAACATATGAAAGAAAGCTTGACTTTAAATGGTTAATAAATTATGAGGTAGGGTGGAACTAGGAAATGAATCAGGGAGGAGATGAATGGATGCTGAAGACTATTTTAGTACGATGTCTCTGTTCATGCAAATTCATCTTGGTGTGGATTTCCTACTCTGAAGGATGAGTCACTTTTCTGTCCTTGGAATAGCGAAAGGTTATCTTGCTCCAAGGAAAATGTATCTCCTACTTTTAGGCAGATACGCATAGAGCAGTACATTTTTTTTTCTGCAGCCACTGATTCTTAATTGCCTTTAGTTCAAAATAATCTTTATGTCAAAGGGGCACGGTTTTGAAAGACATATTCTGAACTCCTTCAAGAGTCAAAGAAGGGGCAAAAGAGATGCCTCAGCTCTTCTAGTTGACCTGGGTCTGATCCACAGAATCCACATGGACAATCACAATCATCTGTAGCTGTAGTCCCGGGGCCCTGACAACTTCTCATCCCCACAGACACCAGGTATGTATGGTGTGCATACGTATATGCAGACAAATTACTCATACACATAAAATAAATAAAAATACATCTTTTTTAAAAAAAAGAATAAAAGCCAGGAGGGTATAAAATGGCGGGTAATGTGTGTGAGATGCAGGTCTTCCCTGTAAGTTCATGTGGGATGGTCCTTGTTGTTTCCTAGGACCCGTGACAGGAAGGGGAGAGAGAAAGATCCTGCAAAAGGAGTTGAGAACAAAAGCCTAAAACTCTCATCTGTATAAAGGATCACACACTTGAAGGGCTAAAAGAGGTGTGCATAATCTGGGAAAGGGAATAAAGCATGAGGGATCCACAGAGTTCGACTCCATTGCACTTTCCTCAATGGATGTTAGACAGTATTTTGACTCACAGCATATGAATCCATAAGAAAGTGAGGCTGAGTATAAGGGAGTGAGTTAATACAGATATGCTGGAACTAGGTCGGAACGCTCAACATCCAAAGCTGAATGGCCACCCAGGTTTTGGGTCAAGAGTTGTGCCTGAGAGCAACATGGGACATGACTTCACTGCCTACACGAGACAGACTAACTCCCTTATTAGCCATAATCTTTAATCTTGCCTTTGCACAGTCTGTCTCCCCTCTGTGTTATGATAGGGCCAGATAGCTCCCATAGGTAAGACACAATGGCTTGGATCCCATTTCCTTCTACAGACACTTCCTCTATTATGTTTTATTATTCTCACTCTACTAGAGAGCTTCTCCGGTGAGTTCTCTTGAGCATCTAGCTCAAATTCCTCACAGTAGCCCTCCACTTATCTTTTACAACATACCCTAACCAGGTCTTTGCACCAGAAACTTCAACACGTTTCTTCTCCCATGTTACCAACATCAGTACATAGTTTCTAGCCTAATACCCGATACCTCAGCTATTGACACTTTGAACTTATCTCTTAAAGTCTTTACACATTCTAACTTCTGAACAGCCCGTATTGATCTAGCATTGGGAATTTGAGGGAATTTAGCCTGGATCAACACATGTAATAGCATCCTTACACTGGTCCCTAACAAAATGCATAAAAGTGCTGTGAACAGCAGATCAAAGTTGAGATCCTCTTGAAATCTAAGTCAGTGGTCCAAGGGTAAGTAAAACATCAACGATCATTGCAAGTGTCCTGCTCATCTTGAATATTTAATGGACACTAGACACTATTCTAATTATTCTGTATGTACTGACTACATTAAGGCAGGATTTCAGGCGAAGGGCAATATCCCATCATTATCCCATTTTCTAATTGGTAAGACTGACTAATTCAGTAATTGCAGAGCTGGCTTAAGAATCTAGGCAGCTGGGGTTGGGGATTTAGCTCAGTGGTAGAGTGCTTGCCTAACAAGCACAAGGCCCTGGGTTCGGTCCCCAGCTCTGAAAAAAATAGAAAAAGAAAAAAAAAAAAAGAATCTAGGCAGCTTTACTGCTAAGTTGACACTGCTAACTACTCAGGAGGAGTATGACAAGAATGTCAAGGTGACTGCGACACCAATAGGCCCACTCATCATTGTTTACCCGATTGAATGACAGTCTTGGCTAGAGTGTCAATAACATGACGTTCTCAGACATAAAATTTTAAATAAAAATTTTATTAACGTAAAAGTCCTGAAACACAGTGACTACATAAATAAGTACCGTATTTGGGTACATGTCCTGTGAGAAGTGCGAAAGAGTAATACTGTTTTGTTATTCGTGCTCGTTTACATGAGCTAACTGGAAAATGGATAAAGTTGCAAAATGGTGCTTATGGTTTTTGCTTTCCCAAGTGTTTATGATACACATAAATGCACAAAAGAACCACATTCATTTTTCTCTACTAACTATAGGCAGTTTGGCCCCTTTCCCCTATGCTCTATATTCTACCCAGCATTAAAACGCTGGAGAAATTCTACATTGACTTAGCACAGATGCCCAGTTCCTGCTTCCCACAGCGCTTTAGAAAGGTGAGTTCCTACACTTGGAGGCAGGGGTTTATGTAGGTAGGGGAGCTCTTTAGGTGTTCCCTTGAGGCTAAGCTTTCAGAGAACACCTGGGCGGGAAGGTTTGTGAGTGAATCATCTAGCACGGGAATCACCACCTTCCCTGCGGGTGAATCGTCTAGCACAGGAATCACCACTTTCCTTCAGGACCTGTGATTGATCTCCGCACTCTGGAAATAGTGTTTCCTCCAAGAGGGAAGCAGCAGAGGGTTGGCATTGCCCCATCACATCTTCAATAATGTTCAGTGTCTTTGCAGCCCAGGACGCCCTATGCTTCTCTTCTTGGGAGAATGTGTAATTGGCTGGCAGGAAGTTTGTCTCATGAAGCCCTGGCCCCAAAGCCTTCCCTTCTCTGTCAGGTTCTAGTAAAGACCAGACTCTTCATACTTTTTCCTATCATGTTTTCTCACTTAGAGTGGGAAATATAGAATTTCTTGATCTTCACATTTCTTAGTACTCATGTGAGTTCATTCATGCTCGGCAGATGGACAGATCCAGTGAACCTATGATCTTTGCTAGGGAATAGTTATAGTTTTTCCAAAAGGTGATTTCTAAAGCCAAGCCTCAGGAAGGAAAATTGATGTTGAGGCACTGGGCTGCAAATGAACATTTTAGAAGTAGTGCTGTCACAATCCCTGCTGCAACCCATGCTCAAGAATAAGGCAAGGATATTAGGAAGGGTTGGGACAAAGATCTTTGCCAGAATTCTCAGCTCTGTGAATGAACAGTAGCACTTAACAGAAGAACTGATGTTGAGAAGCTTGTAAGGATTGAGCCTTTTTGAAAAGTTACATTTCAACTCCTGTAATCAAAGTAGGAAATTACCCTTAAAAAGGCTTTTAGAATAAAAGTGTCAACCTAAAGTGTCTGCCTAGGTGACTAGGTGAAAATTAGTGAGCATCATTAGCCTATTAATCAGTTAGATTTATAGCTGTAAAACCAAAACAAAAAATGGACTATTTTATTTTTTATCAGTTATATTCTTCTATTGTCATTTTGTTTGGAATAAATTTAGTTTCTGATGAGTTCTCCAAATTCTACCTTCCTAATGGGGGTGCCAGATAAGAAAAGAGAAGTGATATTACTAGGCAAAATGTATTTAGTACTTCGAAGGAAACAAGACCCACAAATGGCATTCTTCACTCTAAGACTATGGCTGATTTCTTACAACCTGCCTCAAAGGCTTGAGGGCAGAGTTTTTTGCATACATTTTTAGTTTGTTTCCCTGGATATGAACAACCACAAAGGTGTTTAGGAGCCAGAAAGAAATGCAGTTTCGTGTGCTGTGTGTGTGTGTGTGTGTGTGTGTGTGTGTGTGTGTGTGTGTGCATGTGAGATATGAGGATAGAAATTTTTTTGTCAGTTCTGAGACTAGAACCCAGGTCTCCACATATTATAGGTATGTGCTCCATAATCACCTGACTGTTCAACCACCAACTGAATAACATTTTTAAAGTAGGGAAGACACTTGAACATTCAAAAAGTATTTCACACAAATTTGTTTGGCATGATCCAACTCAAACTCAGCAATTTCTCTCTCTCTCTCTTGTGACTTTCTACATAGAATCCCTAAAAAGTGGTTTTCTTTTCTACTTTAACCTGCAAATAAATGTGATTCTCAGAGAAAATAGAGCTGTACCACAAAGTCCTATCCCTTCTCCCCCCACCCCCAGAAACCATTAAAGACTCCTCTATTCTCTTTACAGGAGATGTTTGAGGGCTGGCACACCGCTGCACATAGAGGAACAAGGTGTGCTGTGACTGGATAATTTGACTGAGGTTGACTTTGGGGTTTTGGAGCACTGTTGACTTAAGTAAAGTAAGCCGGCAGTCCAGCTGCAGCTTGGGTTTCCTTGATTGATACTATTCAATCCTGACTGTTTTGTCTAACAGTGGTCCTTTTCAGGTCTCTCCAGGTACAAAACCTGGACCAAATCTTCCAGTTCTGTTCTGCACACCCGACTTGAGCACATCTGGCTGAGCTGAGCTTCTCCTTCAGCGAAGATCTTCCACTGGTCTAAAAGGCAAACACAGAATGGTCAGGGATGTGTAAGGTTAAACCGGAACTACCTAGGAATGCAACCAGTTCCCTTCACTCATTCTCACATCCTTGTAGCCCTCTCTGGACATTTTAAATATGAAAGACAGGTGGTTTCATAAAAAGAAAAGCACCTCCCACAGATAGAGACAGAAAATAAGAAATGGAGTTTTCACTTGAATCCATACATTTGAAAGATACCCCTCAATGAGATGCAACTGTTCTCCCACGAGCAACTCCTAAGTACTATGCTTAGAAGGCTTTTATTAAAGGATTTATTTAGTGTGTTTTTGGGGTGGGGGTGATACATGCATGTGAGTGCAGGTGCCCGCGGGGTTCATTAGTACCAGACCCCTCCTAGAGTAGAAGTTGTGAACTATCCTGATGTGGGTGCTGGGAACTGTACTTAAATCTTCTGGAAGATCAGTTTAACACTCTTTAACTTTCAAACCAAATCTATCCCCAGTGTTTAGAATTTTTATGGTGTACTCAGCATTTATAAAATACAGTCTGCTTGCTTGCCCTATAAGTGGCTCACTTCACACCACGTTTAAAGAAATGGCTGTGGACAGCAATAGCTACTGAATTACCGGATCACAGCTTGCTTTATTCGGCCCTGTGTGATGGTTTGAGTTATTTGATTATTTATCATTATTTCCCCCCCCCCCGCTGTTCTCTTTCTTTGTCAACAACTCGTCATTTTCTTCTATATCTACATGTCCTTAGGCGTCCTTGGCACCCTGACATGCCAGCCTAAGGCTGCTTCTAGTGTCCCATTATCATACTGGCACGGCCCTTTCCACTCTTACCTTGGCACTATCGCTTCTATTTGCCTGCTGATTCGCAGTGGAGCCTCAGTTTTCTTTTTATTCTTCTCTTCATGGCGATGAAATCTGGGGAACTCTGAGCCCGAGGTCAGGAGACTCCTTTCCACCCTAAGCCTGATTTGAACCTTTGTGCTTTCCCCACTCACATGAGAAAATACTGCCTGCCCATTGAGACTTGACCATCCTGCTTATTTCTTCCTTAAATTCTCCCTATTCTTCATACCTCAGTAGAAAAGTAAAAGACAAGGAGAAGGCAATATTTACCAAAGCCTTACTATGTGTCGGGCTATGGAGGCACATTATGCAAACGCATTGGGCTGGTTTCTGTGTCCCCGGGTGACCACATTGAATCATTTCACTACCACGTTCCTTTAGATTGTACAACGTTTGGGACACACAGTATCTATTTCCATTCCCTATCTGCAATTCTAATTACTATGGGTACAGGTTATATCTAAATCAAGCTTCGAAGTCCTCTGGAGCCTAATCCAGCGGCTTGCTCATAACGCAAACTGTAATGTGTTCTATGGAGAAATAGTTATTTTGAAAGTCACGTCATTGCTCCCTGGCCCCTAATCTCTGTCTCTTTTATCCCTTACTCCCTCATAGGGATTTCCTAACTCCCACATTCAAATTCTCATACTGTTCATTTTTAATTTCTATTGCTCTTTCAAAAGACATACAGAAGACCTTACCGATGCCATTTCTAGGTTGTTTTCAGGCATCCTGATCAAAATACATTCCAAGCAGAGGTCCTTTTTCACCAATATCTACTCATTCATTAGCTTTTCCTTGGTGAATGGCATTACTCTCTACCCAGTCTATAAAGTTATTAATACTGGAGCCATTATAAAATAATTCCCTCCTCCCTGTGACACATATCTGTTGACATAGTTTTAGAAATATTTCTCATGGTGATCTATCTTCCCTTGTCGCACAGACCATAGAGTGTGAGAACCTCTTAATTCAGACTCTCAACAACTGTCACTAAATGGTGCACCCCACTCCACACAGCAAATCCCTCTTTTGAAAAGCCAGACGGAAGTATACCATTTACCTGCTTACTCACCTCCAGTGCCGAGCTTTATACTAGAGGTCAAATCTAATGCCTTAGCATTGCAAACAAGGCTCTTCAAAGCATGGATTCACCAAGGTTGGGGCTTCTTAAATGTATTAAAAAGCCCGGAGCACTACATTGATATCATTGTGTTGATCATATTGTGTAGCAACTCCCAATGTTACTTGCTTTGTATGTGCACTTTTCAGTGGCTTCTTCTAAGCCTTTATACCAACTCTTTTCATCTTCATTGCACACTTTGCAGCCTTGATGATCATTCCTCACCCCCACCCACAGTTCTTGTTTGCTCCTGCCTGAATCTTCTCTTAGGCTGCACCTTCACCCTGGACTGATTTCTTGACCTGTTGCCCAGTCACGCCCTTTTCTTTCAAAAAGCACCTCCTCCCCGAAGCCTTCCTCGACTAAGCCCACCTGGCTCTAGTCTCATTGTTCTTCGCAGATTCCCCTGAGCACTTAGGAATTTAACTCCTCACAGCTATTCTAATTCACACCGAAGGAAGGCCTGTTCCTGTTCTGTCTTGCCCATTAGAAATTCCCTGTGGATAGAAATCTGGTGCTTTTTATTCCATTAGAAGTGCTCCCCACCCATCCCCACCCTAGCGCCCTGCAGAATCTAGTCCCTAAGCTCCATCTAGTGTAGAAAGTGGGAGAGCTACAAGTCTGCTTGAATGCCTAGATGCTTTTAGAGAAACATGAGCACCTAGTGGTAGTTCTGAAAGAGTCAGAGAGCTTTGCTGTAACAGAACTGATGGGGATTCTTTCTCTGTCTCTCTTCCTCATCCTCAGAGAACATAACCTTCCAGATACTAAGACTTTACAATTATATCATACCTGAAGTATTGTAAAGCTTCCTTCTATCCTCTTGTGCCTTGATTTATCAGTTTTATTAAAGACATGTAAGAATCATTGAGCTGAAATAGTTGTATGTGGACTATACCACACTTTTTATTCATGTCAAAGCTTTTCCAGTTTGCTCTCAGACACTTTATTGGCTACTTGGTCTTCCACAAAAGAAATAGAACATTCTCTAATGTTGACACTGAGCATTCTTTATGTTCACTGAGAATTCAAAAGTACTTTATGTATGGCTATACTACATTTAAAAAATAGAGGTGGTTTCCAGCAAAGAATAAAAGGAGGTACCACTTACTCATGGTGGTTCGAGTCACCAGCTTGAAATGATGGAGCTCCCCAAACATCTCCTTGGAAATCTTCTCAATGTGGAAGTGCTGGAGAATGCCTAGGACCAAGCACAAAGGAGGACAGGTGATGAAATATTTTCTATCACTTTTTGGAAGCAAAGACCCTCTTTTCTGCCCAGGCTGAGCAGAATCTCATTACTGGGTCTTAGGAGTATTGAGCTAGGCTGTGTAATGTACTTAACCAGGAACTTGGACAGTTTAGGGATTTTAATTGACTCCATTTGTTTCCTTGGCACACTGGTCTTTCTTTAGCTTCCCCTGGGACTGGAGATAAGGAAGGTAGTACTTCTGACCATGGGACTCCTGCCTACCAAAAGCATGAGCACTGGTTGGAGCTTCTGTAGCCAGAGGCAGTATTAGAAATTTTGCCTTTGGCCATAATTTGGGTAGACAAGTTCTTGCCAAACCACTAGGCTGCCCTCATGACTAAATAATAAAAAGCCAGTAGTAGGATCACAGGCATATTATTTGCATAAATGGAGAAGCTACCCCCATTCCTGAATTCACACAGAAGAACAAATTTTTCCTTTGGAAAATAGTCATAATTACTGTAGGCTTCTTCTCCCAACAAACAAAACCTAAACAAATGGTAAGGGGTAGAGTTCTGAGGCATCAGCCCACAGTTTCAACTTTGCATACATAGTTTCTATTAGACGCAAGTAAATAGCTGAAACCAGCCAAGAAGTTAAGAAGCAACATGTCACCAGCTCACCTGAACTCAGGGGTCAACAGCAAAGGAAGGAGACAAAACTTGGGTTTTGCGGTGTCCACGAAGCATAAACCCCCTTTCAGTATAAGTAGAGGTTACTGGCAAATTGTGAGCCACGTGTACGTTAGTGGGGTAAAGGATATGTGGCTGGGATCACTGCTTGAGAAACCAGGAGGCCAGTTCTTAGTCCCAGGTGACTAGTAAACAGACATGGCATGCAGTTAAAGGTAGAAAATCAGCATTGCTAGCTATAAAGGCAAAAGCAACACAACTGACAGGTATATGTGCATGCTATCATGCTTTCTAATGGGTGGGGAGAAAAGGCAAGGTTGTTGGGGAAAAAAAGGAAAGAGAAAATATGCAATAAAAATTATAGCAGTAGTTCTTAAAGTGGGATCCAAGTACCACTTGCATTAGTATCACAAGTTTCTGCCTGATCAGGAAATGTTTATAATGTATCCAAGGCCTACTATATTCTCATCTCTAGAGAAAGACTAGCTAGCATCACCTTAGTACAATTCTGTGCAGGATGCTGAAGCATACACATATTTGAACATTGGTTATTATTGTTGCTTTTTTGAGATAGGAGTTTACTTTGTAGCTCTCCCTGACTGACTTAGGACTGTGTAGATCATGCTGCCCTTGAATTCACAGAGATCCACTTGCCTTTGCCTCTGAAGTAATAAGGTTAAAGGTACGTGCCACTATACCTAGATATTTGAATACCCTTGAGCCTTGGAAAGGAGGTAGGTTCGACAGATAAAGGATATATCTTATTGTCCAAGTAAAATCTTAGGCCTACCCTTAGATTCCAGAAAACCTTGACCTAGATCAGCACTAGTTTTGTCTATACAGCATGGTGGTGTGAATAGATAGATGTAGGAGTACATTGAGTATTAAAAAGAATATTGGTTAATTGGTTGTTGTGGAGGCAACTGGATATCATGACAGGATTGTTTTGAGTTAGACTATAATCTTTTCAGTGTGTGTTTGTGTGTGTGTGTGTGTGTGTGTGTGTGTGTGTGTGTGTGTAGGCACTTGTGTACCACACCACACCACACATGTGAGGGTCAGAGGACAATTTACTTGTGGGATTCAGTCCCACCACGTGAGTTCCAGGGATGGAACTAAATTCATCAGGCTTGTCACCAAAACTTCTTTACACAGTGAGCCCAAGACCATAATCTTTTTGAAAGTAGGAAGGATGTTTTAAATTTGTCTTAATCCAGAGTGCATGGTGTAATTCCACAGACATAATTTCACACTGGAAGGATGGGTTCTCCTGTTTCTTGAGCCTTGTATTGGAAAGGTAGCCTGCAAGTTTATTAGTTTACAATGTTGGCTACAGATTAGAACCACTTTGAGGACTTAAGGAAATATACTGATTGATGCACGTGCCTTGCTCAGAACAACAAAATAAACTCTGGTGGTAGAGCTTAGGTATTTGATATAAAAATAGAACCAAGGCAAAATAAAGCAAATTGGCTCACTGATTATGATATGCATCCAGAAAGAGAAAAACAAGATGTACTCTTCCTTATACGGATTCTACCTTCTAATTTGTATATATATGCATTTTTTTGTGAGAGTAAGCATGTGTGTTGATGTTGGGAAGCTAGAAGAAAAAAAGGCTTTAAGGGAGAGCTATACGGAGTGTAATAGCATTTAATATTAAAGTGGAAGGGGAAATACCAGGAGCGAAGGAGTCTGTGGAAGCTTGTTAAGGAAATGGGATGGGTCAAACAAAATAACGAACTAACAAACTATATATGAGATCCTGCTACTTTACAACCTAACTAAAACTTTAAAATGAAATTAGAAAAGATATGTTGGTCAAAGTTGAACTACATGCTTTTCTCCTTAGAAGTTATAAAAATGAAAATAGTAGAATAAGATGTATAGGAGAGAATGTATCTGTTATCGAAAAATTGAATGAAAACAAAAGCCTTTGTTACCAGAAGAAGAAAGAGTCCCTCCTTCGGATTTTGGTGCTGTGAAAAAGAGAACCTTGGGAATCTGAAGAGTTAATTGTTAATCTTTAGCACAAGCTGTGTTAAATTTGAAAGTATAATATCTAGCTAGACATCTGCCAGTTTCTAAGCAACAGGATAACTTCTGACCCAAACATAGGAACATGTTGAAGCAAAATTAAGGTGACTCCTCCTTTATCGGCTATACTTAAAAACACAAACTCAGTGCTGTTTTGCTCACCCTTTCGAATAGTCCAAACGTGAACCTCTACTTGAGGTGGTTTCTCGGTCTCCAGTGCTACTTTTCTGGCTGTCTCTCCATCCTCCACGAGCACAGCCTCATATACAGGCATGGTTTCTTCTCCACAAAAGGAACCTTTGCTGTCAAAGTTTTGACTTGGAGGTTCTTCTGGAACCAGGAAGCAAGTAGAGGTTTGGCATAGATTTTTTTAAAACTAGAAATGAATTTCTGTGTTTAGCCTAAAATCACTGACACTGATCAGGAGTAAACAATCAACAGGACCATTTTTACAGAAACGAGGTTTCCAGATTTACCTCACTAACTCAGCTCCAGCTGATCCGTTAGCAGCCATCAAATCACTGAGACACATTTAACCTCTCATGAGTTCAAGTGATGACAGAATCTGTGGCTGTGTAGGGTATACCCACACACTGAGCTGGATCTCCCTACAACAGTCACTGAGAGAAGTGGACCCAGTGAAGAGGAATACTTTAGCCAGGTATACATTTTTTAGGTACTTAAGGGGGAATTGAATTTTCCATACTAGAGTAAAATCGTGTTCTGTCCAGCCCCATGTTGCTAAGAGAGGCCCAGGAAACAGGCTGACAGAGGGCTTTGGATAGCTTCTCTGACATCATTTCTGTATACTTAGAAAACACTCATGACACTCACTTATGTGCATATACTTGCCCAACATATCCATCCAAATTGGCTTGACATTTCTGAATGCTCTTTGATTTGTTTGTAAGAGGAATGATAATACCGGATCAGCACCAGTGCCAAAATCTAGATGTCAGATTAGTCATGTGTATGCTATGTCAAAGGAACGGTTGGGAGATACACAAAAAAATTGGTCAAATCCACCATCTGTGTGTGGATCATTTCCTATGTCTACCAAACAGTTGAACTTCAGCTTCCAGGAATAAAGAAAGTCACCAGCCCCATAATACTTGACATTTCACACGATACTCCCCTTTGCCCAAGCCACATATTAAAAAATATGTGTTCCTCTGATTGATTATTAGTGAGTTGTTCCTTTGTTAGGTGTATATTCAAAGTGTCTGACTCAAATAACAATGACGAAAAAATCTTACACACCATAAAAACTTTGAGACTGTATGGAAGACATCTATCAGAATAGCTGAACTGTCAATGATGAAACCACTTAAGGGTTGAATGCTTGGGGGATCTGTGGCTCACATTGACTGTTGTCTAATCAGGCAGATTGGACTGGACATTGTGATCAAATTGCTATTGTATGTCTCTTTTGGACTCGATTTTCTTCTATACCTCCACCTCCCATCATTTGGCACTAGAAAGACAAAACCACTGTGATCTCTTGACAGTTCCAATTTGGATCGTTCACTTTGTGGATTATCCTTAGAAGCAAGCTTCCTTTCTCCCTGTCTCTTTCTTTTTAGCCATTTGATTACTTGGCAGGCAAGGTTTTTTTTTTTTTTTTTTTTTTTTTTTTTTTTTTTTTTTGGTGATGTTAGATAATTAAGGTCTGTGTGCTCTCAGTCTTCAGTGGAAGGAAGGGACTTCTAGGAATTCAATTGTCACCTTTACAAGGAGGGCTGAGTTTATCATAATTTGGCTATGAATGTAACTGACACATGTAACCCAACCCATGATGTCACTAGAAGTCATATGCTCAAAGTTTTCTCAGTATCCAAAGGAGTCATTTAGAAGCACCAACCGCTCCTGAGATCTGCACTTACACAACTGAAGAAATTCACAAACAACAAACCCCAGTAGCAACTCAGCCCAAGTTGAAACTGGAAGACCCTAAAAGAGGCAAATTTTGTCCTTAGACAGATGTATTCAAGAACATCTTGCACTTTTCACACTTGCCATGTCAAGGCACCTCACCTCCATGCTTGTCTACTCTCATCTCCTTTTCAGCGAACCGTGCCACAATTGGAGTCATTGCTGGCCATGTCCATTCCCCATGAGAACACTATCCTGCGCCATCTAGAACTAAGAAACTTAGATACCATTATTTTGGGAGGTGGTGATGACAGATAAAGATGTGTTATCTCAGATCAAGAAAGTTTTTGTGTCATGACAAGGGCATTTAATGATCAAATCCAAAAGAAGTGTGTAAAGAATTCCGGGTATCAGGGCAGCAGGACCTGGGGTATGAGAAGTGAGTTGGGAAACCTGTAGGAGGTGTATGTCTTAGTCAATCCAGGAAGTGGATATTGACATGAACGGGAAGGCTGGCCTCTGGCAGAGCAATAGAAGAGAAGCAGAACTTACATCATTTACCTTGCTTGGCCCGTGTTTGTTGTTGATGGAGCCTGCTATCATTTGTTAGGATGAAATGTTAGGCTTGGTCACCAGTGAACTTCATTTCTTTCTTCCCTACCAAAACAATATTCTTTTTCTTTCGCTGCTTTGTCCATTGTTTTCCAGATCATGTGCCATTATTAATTTAAGAGGCCACTGATGGCATGTTATTTCTGTTTGTGGACCCTTGCCTGTCATCCAGGAGTCTATTTGAACATCACATTCTCAGAGAAGCCTTCCCTGACTACTGTCTTGAAAACACCTTTTTCCCCACTATTCACCATCTCCTGATCTTGCGCCATTTCCCCTCACAGTCCCCATCACCTGCTAAAATTATGTTCTTGATTTGGTTTCACTGTGTTTCTTCTCCATAACAAAGCAAGAACCAGGCCATAGCCTTTGCCTGTCTTGTTCACCTCTTATTCTTCAGTGTTTGTATTTCCATGCAGTAGATACTTAACATGTGTTTTTTAAGGTGATCACAAGACATACTCCTTAGTGCTTTGCCGGTGCTGAATTTCGGTACAGGTGCCTGGCCATGCAGACAGTGACTCTTGGGCAATATGATCCCTAGGAGTGATTTAAAGTGCACAAACCCAGGTCTGGCTCAGAGAGAGAAAAGTACATAGAATGAGCTTGGAACTCTCTCTTTCCATGATGCCGATGGATATGCTATCTGAACATATCCAATTAGGATGGGAAACAGTAAAAATAGTTCGTCAGGGGAAACAAAATTCAGTCAGTCAGATTGTATAATATATTGACAATTGGAATTCTGGAAGGTGGTTTTTAAAACAACAACTTTTATTATGTTTTCAAGTGATGAAAGTATTACATGTTTGTTATTGAAATTTTTAAAAATACAAGTGAAAGAAGAAAATAGGAATACTTCATAAGTCAGTTATTCAAAGATGATCTCTGTAAACATTCTGTCATAGCCCCTTCCAGGCTTTAAAAAATCTAAACACAGACAAACTCTTTCTTAAACACAAAATTAAGTATAATACACTTATTTTTGTAGCTTGCTTTTTAACTTAGTATTTCCACATCAGCAGTCTTGGTCTACAATGATTTTAATGCCTGTATAATTTTCCACAGTGTACTTATACCATAATTTAGCCATTCCCTTATGAGTGAATTTTCTGATCATTGTCAAGTTTTCACTATTATAAATAACACTGCACCAAAAAATCCTGGCTTTTAGACCTTTATGTGTCTCCATTTACTTTCTCAGAGGTGGAATTGCTTATCGGGATGTTTTAAAAACACAGCCAACCTGAGAGGGAAATTATTTTTTAAACTAATGCATGCTCAGTTCCAATTTTCTACTTTCATTTCAAATACTGATATTAATAAAATCCTAAGCACAGTGTGAAATCAGATTTTTTTGTCTGAAAATAAAAGAATCAAATTAGAATACCTTATCTTGAATAACATTCGAAATGTAAATAAGAAATACTCAAGTTAATAAAAAAAAAGAATACCTTATCTTCAGTATTAAGGTAATTATTGATTTTTTTATCATAGATTATCCTTTAAGTATAAATGTTGGATATTTGGCCCAAGAAATTGGGGATTTCAACTGACATAAAGATTTATGACTTTGAAGTGACAATAAGTCACCATGTTTGGGTGGCCCTGATATCCATATCATTTCTAGAATATGCTCCCTGCCTACCCCTAATAAGCATGCTCCCACCTGAATTTTAGATGCCAAGTTCTCTACTATTGGTTATCTCTTGTCCTTTATATATCCACATCCTGTCCCTGTGACTTTCACCATGGAAGATGAAGGCCATTAGAGTTACCTTAAATCATCCCTTCCCAAACTATACTTCAAGTAGAATCACTTGATGATCTTAACTGTTGATTTGGATGTAGAACAGGCAGAGGCCTGGGAGTCAGTTTTTATAATTATCTCCTAGGTACTGCTGTGCCACCAACCACATCTTATAAGGACAAGAACATGAGCCACTGTGAGCAGACAGAAATTGTTCTGAAACTTTTCTGTATATCAAAGGAGCCCGAGGAATGAAAAAGGGGGTCCAAACCCATGCCACAATTCAAATTGATTAGATTGCAATCTCTGGAGATGAGGCACAGGTATTATTAGAAACCCCCTGGGTTTTTCCAATGTACAGACAATTTCCAGAATCATTGGCTCACATGAAGATACTCAAGTATTGAATGCATGTTTGCCTGCTACGCAGGAACTGTTGCTTAATGGAAGGGATACATGATCTATCTGCATTTTAAAAAAGTGTTTGTTTTCTACTTGTATTTACATAAATTCTTTTCAGAAGGCCTAAGAAATGATAAATTCATGTGCCTTTGAATGGCTAATTCACTGATAGTGGAATTCTGGAATTGAGGGGTGGTGGTGGTGGTGGTGGCTGTAGGAAGTCACTTGCTTTAGCCATCTCAATTTGAAGAAAAAGAAATGGAGGCTCATAAAGGTGAAGGTGCTTGTTCTAGATCACACAGGAAAGCTGTAGCAAGCCAAAGTTACAATGCCAATATTATAGATGGTAATTTTTTATGTAGCTCATGTCTTAAAAACCACCATTTTAATAATTTGTGTTTAGAATAGATGAGTAACATTTTCAAGTAGAAAAGACAATGGGCTGGAAGTGACCTGGGTTTGACATCTTCATTGTATTATCAATTAGTTTCACGACTCTGGGGAAGTCAGTTTATACACTTCACTGTTCTTGTCATTAATGAAGGAGTAATATAAGATTTTAGTGTTGGAAGGTGGTAAAGGGGAGATAGAAGTTAGATAATAGATCCTAAGATACCAATAGAATGAATTATTTCTATAGCACAGTGGAGTTACCATAACAACAAAACCAATTGATGAAAAAATTTAAAATGACTAGAAGAGTCTAGGGTTAAATATCAGAGAAGAGAGAATGATAATTATCCTGATTTGATAATTATACCATATATATGTTGAATTAACGTACTGTACCCCCATAAATATATACAGATACCATGTCTCAAAAATTTTAAAAAGAAATTGCAAATTAAAATATAGTTATGGAGCACAGTAACAAACTTTTTAATTTTTCACATGGGGTTTGATACATATTGATTTGATGTATTTTCAAGGTCATATAATAACCTTAGATTTGGATCAGAACCTAATTTCTCTCCACTGTAACTCATGCATATCTCATCTGTAATAGAGAACTGGATTATGTCTTGAAGTGAGTTAGTCAGTGATTTAAAACGTGAACGATGTGACTTTCCCTAAAACAGTGATAATGGTCTGCAACAGTAAATGCTCTAATTTAGAAAAGCCAGAACGAGTTAAGCAATTTGGCATGTGTTTGAGGTTGTAGACAAAAGAAACTCTGAGTAGTTAATTCCTTCAAAGCAACCATCAGTGTCTCAGAAGAGGAAAGGATGAAGTTCATTCTTGCTAGAACTATTATCGTTAGAACTATATGACAGGTCATTTATAGCTTTGATGCACAAAGAAGACTGAATAGGACTACGTCTGAATCTCATTCAACCAAAGGCAGGGCCTCCAGCCAATGCACCTTTTGCCTTTTTACCTGGGCACACCTTGCAGCACTTTCCATCTAATTTTTGAGGATACTTGCAGGGGTATCGATTGGGGCAGTGGATTTTCTTACATTCTTGCTTGGTGACATTACAAGTGCATAGAACACATTCCACAATGCCAAAAGCTCGTAGATTTGGATGCCAGGATTCTCCGTGAGAATAGGTCTTTCCATTGGAAACACACACTGGAAGAGAACACAGGAGTAGAGAGTGAAGACGAATTACTAGGTTTAGAGCACTACTCACATATTCTTAAAAATGTCCAACATCCTTTGTTCTGGGCAAGAAGGTGCATTTACAGGGATAGTCTCCTACCATAGCACTGTCTGAGTCTATGTGCATCTGCAGCAGCCTCTGGATGCTTACGAATAGTCTGAATAATAGTGTGCAAACTGCAAATAGTTTTTCAATGGGGCTATGTAAGGAATGAATACATTAAAATGGAGTTCTATTTGTCTTGAACATCTGATAAAGAATCTTAAGTAGAATGTAGTATTTTAATATCTTGAGTGCCACAGAAAATGTGTGTGGTTTAAATAGTCAGACTTCTGGGTATTTCCCAAAGAGATTTGCTATCTAGGAGGGCTAGAAGCAAAAAATACTTCTCTTTCCAAAGGGCCAATTTCATGTAAATACTGAATCAAATCTAGTCAGAATATCAAATGTTATGAGGAGTTAACTTACTCATAGAGATGGATGGGCATCAGGTTCAATATTGCCAAAATATGTTTTGGTACAGGAAGAGTGATGGTAAGACAAGACTGAGAGGAAAAGACCACACATGTGTCAGGCAACTTGTGAGGTGGTGACATTTTATGTCTTTAATCTTTAGAGATTTTTCCAAGTTTCCCATTGGTAGCTATGGTAGAAATGTGGCTATAGCAAGTAAGTACTTGCCTTACAGACAGATATCTTTTGCCTCTGAGGCAGTTGTTGAGGGGAAGTATAGTCATTAACTCAAAGTTTTCTGAAATACCTTGAATGAACATGCATCTGGGCTATAGGCAGAGGGAATATATTTAGGGAAAGGGACAAAGAACATCGTTCCATGTATGTCAGCCATTTGGAGCTACGTTTCAGGAAAATAAATGGACAGGCAGTGATGTGAATGGAGATGTCTGAGAATGAATCTTCTCCATTTCTAAAAGGCAGACACTGTGGGTACAGCAAGCAGTATTTGGGTCTGGGTGTGTCTTTTATTATTTCCATCACCTCATCACACCCAAGGAGACCTGTCGGCATCTTGATCAACGTTATCTCTAGGGTAGGGTGGATTGCTTTGGGCAGGGCTGGGGGAAGACATATTCCCAGATGGGGCGTTTCTAGGAACTGACTGATTTGGCTGCAACACAGACTCAGGATGAATCACTGGGCTATTTCTTTCTCCTCAAGTCCACTGGGTCACATTAAAGAATATGAACGATGTTGACTGTCTTTTATTGTACTTTGCAGGAACTAGCTGAGTACTGGGCCCTCTAACAGGTCAATCTGTGTAAAGATTTCCAAGAACCTAAGCTGGAGAAGATCCCAGTGCACAGCGATTCTCAATAGATAGTAAAGAGTGAGGCCCAGGGCTATGAGGAGAATCACAGAAATCTGACAGGATGTGTTGCTCTTTCCCTCTGCCCTTATCTCTTCTCTCACCTTCTGACACCGTAACATGGTTTTCTAGAACATTTTGTAAATGGGTACAGAGTTGACTTTAAGTACATTTTGGCAGGATTCAAGTTTCAAATGGAGGAGCCTTGGTTTTCTTTTGTTATTTTTAACAAAGGTCTAAGAGCGTGCACCTCAGTCATTATGGAGAGAGCTCAGGTGAAGTGTGATCCTTACTCAGGGAACACAGGGCAGATAACACTCTTAAGAGTTCAATAGCTAAGGGTTAAGTGTTGTCTTCCTTCTAAACCTTTGGACAATGGGAACAGTCCAGACTGAGCAGAATCCCACACTCTGCAGTGGAATAAAATGTAGCCTTAGAAGGGAAAGCAGCCTCCTCCCACCGACAAAATTCCAGAAGACGATTTTGAATCATCCAGCTGGGGTTTGGGCGTTAAGGTGAAGACAAGAGTTTCTTCAGTGAACTCTAACAGAAAGGTCAAAAGAGAAGGGCTGTATCCAAATAAATGTGTCAGATAAAGAAATTCGAAGCAGCCAGGGCTTTTGTAGGACACCAAGGCTGTCAGGGATGAGCTTCTATTGTGAAAAATGAAGAGTTCTTAGGGAAATTATGTTATATGAGGCTTTCAAAGTCTATTTTTGTCCTCAATCATTTTTTTAAGGTTTGCAATACTTCCAGAGGCAAAGGGAATCTACTGGGGGTAATTTAGGATTGAAAACTCCAACTGTATTTTTACCTAACTCTTCTTCCTTCCATAATGTTGTATCAGAAAGCCTTGCAACTTAAAGGCTATACATTTCAAATCAAACACATGCCAATAATACATATTTTAACTATTGTTAGAAATTAATATACATATTAATAACTACTGTTTTATTAAATTGCATTTGGAGTTTTCTCTTTAGCCTGTAGATTTAAAAAGTGATATTTTATGTATAATCTGAAATTTATATCTAACTAGGAACAGATGTGATAAACTAGCTTTGGCTTGACCATCTCTTTTGGGCTTTATCCTAGGACTTCTTTGTAATAGATTGTTTTCCCCCTGTTATTCATTCATTTGGTTTAATAATTTACTTTTATCCTGTTCAAAGAATTGCCTTTTGATTTATTTTTCTCTCTAAAGAAAAGAAAACATGCCTGTGGTTATGCAAAAAGGAACAAGTTGGGCTTTGGTTCCAAAAAAAAACCTGATTGACATGATACTTAACAAACTCAGAATCAGTCAATATTTATGCCTTTCTCTCCTTCTCACCTCCACATTTGGATATGAGGTACTTGAGGCAGGAGGGGAGAAAAATGGACCAATGAACATATATGGATTCTTATGCAACCAGACTCATGGCTGAGTGGACTACAGTGTTAACCTGCTCAGGGGTCCCGGTGCTCAGCTGCGTGGTTTCTGGACATCTCACTGGCTCACTCAATTGGAAGCATGATCCTCATTAGCAAATCTCTAAGATTAGATCCAGGAATATTTAATAAGAGTCCCAGGAGAAAAGCTTAACACTTAACTCTTAACATTTAACACTTAACTATTGAGAAGAGTTTCAGATGTGTTTGGCACTGATTAGTTTTGAATGTTGGGTGTCCTGTTTGTTGAAAAAGTAGATTTTTTCCAAATGACCTCCAACTCCCAGAGGCAATGGAGAAAGTGTTAGAGGCTCCCTCATAAGCACAAAGGGTACTTGTGTACACCACTCTGGGTGCATATGGGGAAAGTCCTACAAGTCACCCCCAGTCACTTGTTCATAACCACTTTGCAGACTTCATATTAGGTGATCCACATGTAAGTATATAAGTTTTTTTTAAATTGGATAAAGCTCTGTGTCCCAGGTTCATTCTCTAAAGATAAGGCATGCTGAAGAGGTTACCCCTTACCTTGTCCATGTTTGTGCTTGTTATTGATGACGATCTGCACGATGGTCCCTGATGCTTGCTGAGAATCAATGACAGCTCCCCGGTGACTTCTGCTCCCAGCAAAGCGGGGAAGACCTCCAGCTTGTCTGCTTGGTGGAGGATCGTAGGGGGAACGGAGGTAAGAATGTCTCTATAAAGGACAAGAAAAAAAGTTCAAAACAAATGTCAAAAATGAGAGGGCAGGCATTGAGTTATATACGGCAGCAACAATTCAATGGCTTTGATTTTTAACAACAAAGGTAAGGATGCCACGGTGTGAAAGCAGCACAGACAGTTTGCTGAGGTTTTCCTCTCTCCTTTGTAGATGGTACTACATTCACAGAGAAACTCCTGGGGAAGAAAGCAGCCCCAAAGCCTAAAGGGCCTTCTTGCTAAGAGACTCGTGTTTCCCTGTTTAAGACTTAGTCTGCAATACAAGTGAGAAGGTAACAGGTCACAGGAAAAAGTCCAAAGTGGTGTTTAAATTATGAGGCGAGATGTTTGTTGGGGAGGGTTTGTGACCTGGGCCATGAACAGTGGGTAGACTCTTCTTTTTTTTTAAACAGGCAGTTTGTGGGGAATATTCCAGGCAGAAGTTTCCAAATTGAGAAGGTGTAGCAAAGAACATAGAGTCCTTAAAAGGGAACAGTTGAAGGATAACATTCCAAAAGGGGGTTGGAGCCAGATCATGGAGGACTTTAAATGACAAGCTAAGGGGTAAGTGCTTTATTTGGTAAATGATAGAGGCAGGGGTGTAGAGGCCTTTGAGGGATTTTTTTCTTAAGTCGAGAAATGACTTAACCAAAAGTTTGTTTCAAAGCACTGAACCCTGTTATGCGTAAATGAACTGGGGAAGAGGAAAACCTGGGAGTCAAATAGGGTCTAGACAATGTATCCTGAGTGTGGAAACGCAGGCAATGTAGAGATCACACAGCAGAGCACTTTACTGATACAGGAGAGTTGTGGGATGCAAGTTCTACAGAGTCAAGGACATTGTTTTGTTCACTGCTGTATCTCTGGTGCCGAGAACAGTGTGGATTATCTAGACTGTATGCATCCATAGCTGTTCAGTGAATAAAAGTATTTTCCCAAAAGAAGTACAGAGTCTTTTGGTACTGATATAGTAACCATCACTCTTTTAGCAAGAGTCCAAGGCTCAATAAGCTCAACTAGTCTCCTTCTCTTTCTCTGGAGCTGAAGTAGAGTGCAGGCAGAAAGCGATGGCTTAAATAAAATGGAGCGTTGTAGAGACTTATATTATGAGTATAGAAGGGAAAGTCCATGAAAGGGTTTCACAGGCAGTAAAAAAAGGAAGATCCTTATATTCACTGATAGAGAAAACAAAATTAGATAGTTAGGAAATCCTTTGACCACACCTTCCATGAGACAAATTTATTTTGCTCTGTATCATAAGCACATCTTTTGAAAAAATTTGCTTTGGGAAAAGGGAAAAGTGAACAGAAACTGTAATAAAAGGACTCCTTTGGACTTCTGACAAAAAAATATTATCCTCTATATCTACGAGTTTACTCTGGTAACATTGCGTAACAGTTCACACAAACAAGAACTTGCTCCAGTTTGGTATCATGCACACGGATGGGATTCTTAGGGCAAATATTTCTCATTCCCACAATGGTTTATATGTCTCTTTCTGCCATAATCGGTTGCATTTCACAAAGGCCATTACAGGCTGTTCTTTCCCTCCTGTTGTTTGTCAACATTTTGCCAAGGAAACATGAAGAAGCAAGTCTGAGTGGTGGGTGTTCCACTGCTGCCGAAAGAAAGGTGTTCAAAAGCAATACAATTAGAGAGGGTCCGTGAGTGACCTGGGAAAAGTTGCAAGTACATGACGTCCTCTGATTTACAATGGCAAGCAAAAAATGCAAAACTTTATTTTAGCACTGAGGAGTAGTAATGGCAATGGTTGCAAACCAAGAACAAAGCCAGAAGCATCGATGTTTTGAGCAGAGAGCCTATTGTAGCCTGCTTGGCTGCACACATTCATCTGAAGTCGGAAATGTCTTCACAGTCTTGTCTACACACTTGGCCCTTGCCTGGTGCTAGTTTTTGGAGAGATTATGGAACTTTTAAGATGTGAGATCTGTCTGTTTGAGGTGAGTCACTAGACTTGGTTCTTGTTCAAGTCCAGTTCTCTACATCTTGCTGTGAGCAGGCCCTGTGAAGAGCTCCAATCACTGTCCCAATACTACAAATTGATCCACTCAAGCCACCATGCCTTCTCTACCATGATAGACTTATTTGTCCTGAGACTTCGTGTCAATCTTTCCTCCTACGTAGCTTCTGTCAACTATTTGTCACAGCATAAAGAGAACTAATCCGTCTTGTCAGTCTTTTATTTTGCAGGCAGTGAATCGGAGGACAGAAAGTAATGAAAATCTGTTCAGAGTACCAGGTTGAGGTTTTGAGGATAGAGTCGGAGTGGGAGTATTTAGAAAAGAGATAGAAAGAAAAAGGAAGTAGAAAGAGGAGAGAGAGGAATGGCTAAAAGGTATTCCAAGCAGAAAGACTTTCAGCTATGTGTCTAGAAAAGTCTTTACAAACAGAACTCTACTGTGACTGCATGTAAAGCTTACCCAAGGAGCTGTAAAAAAAATGCCAGGAACTGGTTGTCACCGCTAGAGTTTCTGATGTAACTGGTCTGAGGTTAGACCTGGGCATCAGGAATTTTATGCATTCTACAGATGCTCTAATGTGAATACAAGGTAGGGAATCACAAACAAAGGGTTTTCGTTTGGGGCAAGAGGTAGGGGGTGATGGTGTGTGAATGTTTTTACTTTTTATAATCTTTGAGACTATATTATAATTGTAGCATTTCTCCCTTTGCTTCCCTCCCTCCAACCTTTCATTGCTTTCTTTCACATTTCTAGTCTCTCTTTTCATTTATTGTTATTGCACGCAAATATACATATATTTTCCTAAATATAACCTTCACAGTTTGTAGAATGGCTGTTTTGGAGTCTGTCCTCTGACCAAATACAAAAAGTTCAGGAGCCAGTCTGACCTCGTAAATTGGAGCAAAGAAGAAAAGGCATCAAGACCTTGGACTTGTAAGTGAAATTGGAGCTTATCTTTAAAAATAGTTGTAAAAAGGCTGCTTGGGAGGAGAAGAAAGGCAAAAAATGTTTGCTAGAAATATGTTTTTCCTCAGTATTTTGGTACTTCTGACTTACTAACTTGAAGGTCTAAAGACACTGTTTTACTTTTGAGGTCCATCTAGAAGAATTTTTTTCCCATTTAGAAAGAGCTTCTCTACTGCAGATGCTCTTCCAGCAATGCCTTCTTTCCTTGCTCTTGTGTTTAAAGTATGAGGAGTTTCCATGGTCTCACGCATATAAGGAATCTAAAAGGTATATTGAGTGCAGAGTGTGTTACCAGGGGAAAGTAGTAAGGAGGAAGGTGTGAGGCAAAGATGAGCCCTAAGTCTTCCTTAGACAGCAGCAAGAAGATCTGGCACACTACTGATAATATACAACAGTGATGATATACACACTGCACTCATCTAGCTTTGACTACAGATTACAAATGAGGAAACAGATATGTTTAACATGATTTAAACATGTAACAGTGCATACATTGTTGAAATATTGCAGGGTACTCCAGTAACTGATAAAATGTTATGTATTAGTGAATTTTTAAAGAAAGGATAAGGTTTGGGGGTACTGAAGTGATGGCTCCTCAGTTAAGAAAATATATTGCTTTTGCAGAGCATCTAATTTTGGTTTCACAGAACCCATGTTTGGTGGCTCATAAACATCTGTAACTTCAGGTCTATCTCTGATAACCTCTACTGGCTTCTATGGGTATAGCACTTAGGTGCAAATACCTTCATGTATGTATGTATGTATGTATGTATGTATGTATGTATGTATGTATATAATGTGCTTATAAATATACACATAATTGAAACTACAAATAAAATCTTTAAAATAGGACGATTTTATTGGTAGAAATGTAAAGCCTTAAGGTCCAAAAAGAATCTTCAATGGGCATTTTTGGTTCTAAATGTTTTCTTATGGATTTGTGAGATAATACCATTGAATATAACTGGGCAAAGGATACATAGGATTTTTCCATATTATCTTTTATAATTGCAAGTATAGTGATCTGAAACTATAAAAGAAATTTTGGTTTGGAAGGTGTCTTCAGAATGTATGCTAGCCCACATAATCAAAATCATTATTATCCTAATCACTGTCAACCAACAGTCCCTAGCTAGAAGAACTTTTTGGCCAATGTCTTTCCCAAAACATTTTAAAAATTTTAAATTAGATTTATTATAAGAATTAAAAAATAAGAGCATCTTACACTGAAATTAAAGAAGCCCAAAGTCTATACCTTTCAGTAAATTTATAGACAGTTAGAATGGACAAATTGACATTTTTCCCTGACAATGTGACTGACTGTAGGAGGAAAAGTGTGGCAGCCTCTGCATAAGCACCAGAGGCCACTCAAGCCACAAAAGCATCTCCTTTGGCGGTACCTAATTGAAGACTGCCTGAGAAACAAAGGATTGCTGACACAGACAATGTCAGCCAATCAGGAACTGCTGTTTAGAATAGATGCTTTCTTAGGACCAATGGGGTGTGGGTGGAGGGTATTAAAGGAGCTTGCAGCAGCTTTTAGATAAGCTTGCTGAAGCATTTCTCACCTGATCCTAGAGTCTGTGCTGTTGATTCCCTGCCATCTCACCTCCAACCCCCAAGAGCAAGTAGGGGGTAGGGCAGCGGGAACTCCAAGGCACACATAGCAACTGACATATAGATTTTAATCTATTTCACATTGCTTCTATAAAGTATTAGGCAGTTTTATGTCAAGTAGACACAAGCTAGGGTCACTGGAGATGACGGAATGTCAACTGAAAAAACTACCTCCATAAGATCAGGATGTACACATGCCTACAGGGTATTTTATTGACTAGTGATTGATAGGGGATGGCCCAGCCCATTGTGGATGATGCTATCCCTGGGATGTTGCTTCTGGGTTCTATAAGAAAACAGATTGAGCAAGCCATGAGGAACAAGCCAGTAAGCAGCACCTCTCCATGGTCTCTGCATCAGGTCTAGACTCCAGGTTGCTGGCCTGTCTAAGTTCTAGCCTTGACTCACTTCATTAATGGACTGTTACCCGGAAGTGTGTAAGTGAAATAAAACCTTTCATCAACAAAATTGCTTTGGTCGTGGTGCTTCATTATACCAATGGAAACCCCCAATTAAGCATATACCCAACTTTGCACTAGCCTGATGGTAAATTTCATGGGGAGTAAAAGTCAGAGTCGATCTTCCACATATTTTTTTTGTTTGTTTTTTGATTTTTTTTGTTTTTTTGTTTTTTGTTTTTTTTTTTTTTGTATTTTTTTGTTAGTGACTTTGGCACTCCCTCATTTTAGTTCAAAGAGCCTTTATTGAAATGTAACTTACACACTAGAAAAACAAACAACCTCACTCATTGTAGATGTAAAATCCAATGAATTTAGCAAATTTCTAGAGTCATACAACTATTACCAGAGAGAAATTCTATCACTTCCTCATAGAACTTTTTGGCTATTTACAGTTCTTCTCTCTCAACCTCTGCCTCAGAACCCACCGAGCAGGTTGACTCCCAGTACACTTACTTTTGTAAATCTGTGCTGTATAAACGTGGTGCTACTATAGGCAACAGTCATATCTGTCTTCCATTAGTACATTTCTGAAGGGTGTCAGGTGTATATTTTTGTGTTTCAGTTATTTATTCCTGACTAATGCTAACTAGTATTCCTCTATATGGACATTTAATTTATCTGTTTACCAGCTGATAGACATTGGGATGACTTAAAGCTCTGAGGCTTTTTGTGTTGATCTTCCACACATTTTATTCTATCTTATATACCCGTTCACTCAACACATGCATATTTATTGGGTGCCTACTATATCCCAGGTACATACTTTTCCATTACTACAGATGCTATGTATTATTCAAATCATATTGCACAATAACACCCCCCTCAGAACAAAGGGAAATCTTTACTCATAATACAGTGGAACCATCTGCCATTGTGGTTTTATGACTGCCAAATGTTGGCTCCTCTTGCTACAATCCTAGATTGAGTCATCCCTGATTGAAGTTTAGGAGGACTGGTGAAGCTGATAGACAATATATGGGCATTCAGAGTACTATATATGGAATAAAAGAAGGAGAGAAAATGAATAACATCTACCGTGGAAGCTAAGCAGAATAATGTGACTGGGACTAAAGTTTGAATGACATTTAGTGATAACCACTAATGCAGTTGCTCTCAACTTCTTACAGAAACAAAAACCTGGATTGAAGAAAAGAGAAAACCCACAACACCAAAAACTAAGATTACAACCATTGCCTTGTTAGGATCTGTATAGTATCTTACTCTAAATCGGACAGAGTGGAATGGAGAAAATCTTTCCCTGAATGGGAGAAGTCAGTCTCTCTTGTGAGACAAATCTTGCTATTGTGAGATGCCAATGCACTGGTTTTCACCTTGGCGACAATTGTACACTGAATCGAAAATGGTAATATTTAGAAAGCAATACCACCAAGTAATAAGGCAATGCAAAACTATACACCATCATTGTCGAAGCTTTTGGTATGGTGTTGGCAAGACGGGATGTGCAAGTCAAAACTGGCCATTGTGATGACAGTGAATCATAGCCTAAGTGACATGGTGATGTTTGCAACTGTCACTCAATAGTAACTTTTGAGATTCCTTCATTATGCCATATTTATGAAAATAACCTGCTTTATAACCTAATGTACTGTCTTGTTTCCAGTTTCTAAGATTTTACAAAACCACTTAATTTTATTTATTATAAAATGAATTCTTACCATGGAAAAACATGAAATAACAAGAGCATAAAGAAGTCAAATTCAGCTTTTCCTCATGTCTATTTCTATCCCTTTATTACTATTATTATCATATTGATATATGCTCTTTCAGATTGTTCTCATTTATACATTTTTTATAAAAGCACATACAAATTTTACATTTGTTTTAGTATATCTGACTTTTTCTTTGTTTTCCTACATTTAGGTACAATTTTACTTTTTAAACTTATTACTTATTTAGTGCGTGTGTTTACAACGTACTATGGTAGGTTTGTGTGTGGAGGTCGGTGGGAAACTTAAGTTGGATCTCTCCTTTTACCATGTGGGTCCTGGAGATAGAACTCAGGTTTGACAGCCAAGGCCTGCTGAGCCATCTTGTCAATTTCTGTTACATTCTTACTAACAATGTTATTATATACCAATGATTAGGTATATATAGCCAAACGTACATTGATAAAATTTGTGTTCATTTGATTTAAACTTTTGAAAGCAAAGCTGTAATGGGTTTTGAGAATAGTTCTTACACAGGGGATTCAGTGAACACCTGTTTGTGTACAATTACAAACACATTGGAAACACTTTCATAAGTCCCTTAAATGTGATTCATTCTTTGAGCTAGAACATTTTCTTTTCAAATTTTAAGATGATTGAGTGACTCTTCTTAGACAGTCATTCTTAGAGATGGTATATTTTGTTAATTGAATAAACATATACTATTACTATATATATTATAATATACATGAAAATATTATGTGTAATATATAATATACCCATGAAAATATTATATATACTATGTGATACTATATACTTATTACATTCTAATACAATAGTTTTTATTTTCTTTCTACATGACCAAGAAGTCTCAGGTTTCTAAGGAATATGGCTGAAAGGATAAAGTGGATTATATTAAAATGCCACAGAAAGTCTTCACTGTTGAGAATAGTCATGGTGACTGTCCTCCTTAGAGAGAACATATAGACTTCTCAGGTCATTCTAAGAGCATCCCAACTTCAGACCTAGACAGAAGGTCATGGCTGCATTGTGCTCCAGATCTTGCCCTAATGGTCAATGATAAATGTTTACAGGTTAGCAATGACATCATTGAAGTTTTCTGAGGAAGGAAAAAACTGATGCTAGAAATGGGTCTTTTAGAATAAAAGATAAATAGCCACGGGGAAAACAAAGTTTGACTAGCTAGTGTCGAGTGTGGAAATGTTGAAGCTCATCACACTTACTGCTTCTCTGTTGGCAGGTTGCCGGAAGATATCAGCATCAGAATGTTCCCATGATAATTCTCCATCCCCTGTTTAATAAAAAAGAATAAAGAAAGAATCACACATACATAGAAGGGGCAGCTATCACCATTTTGATGCAGCCACATTTTTTGGAACCATGTTTCTAAAGTTCCCACAGAATTTTAGTTCTTGTGGCTACCCTTCAAGAAACAGCACTCCACAATTTCTCTGGGTGGGCTTCATGATTCAAAACAACTCAGAAGAAAGTTATCATTTTCTAAATGGATCAACTGGTAACATTATCCAGAACTTGGAATATAAACGGGAAAATAATAGCTTTTCACCTTAATATAGCCATCACCATTGCTTTTGCTTATTTTATTCTACTGACAGTTAAGTATTTTGCAGATCATATTTAACTTGTGTTTATAGTATCCTTAAAACACTGAGTTTTGAAATTTTCATTGGTCAAGAATTAAGTTCACCATTGTGTCTCTAAGAAGGTATAAACTGATTTGAAAGTAAAAGTAAACTTGCCATGACTAGAGTATTTAAGCAAGAAATATCCAAAATGTTCTTTTTGTTTTTTTTTCAAATTTCTTTAGATATTTGTACATGTGTGCTCTACTTACAACATTTCCACTCTTCCTTTCCCTCCAAATTTCCTCAATGGTTCCTCATTTGCTCTCAAATTCATGAACTCCTTTTCTTTGGTTAATATTGTTTTACACACACACACACACACACACACACACACACACACACACACCAACATGTACACACATCTACACAGGTATATAGATAGGGAAGATTCTAAAAATGACAAGGAAGCCAAATCCTAAGTAAAAAGAATAATGCAAAAGGGGGTTACCATACCACATTTCAACTATATTGTAGAGCTGTAGTAATAAAACAGCATTGTATTGTCTTTTATTTTGATCTGAGACACCTTTGTCTAGGTCTATAGGACCCATTCTTTGCACAGTAAACTCCCTATTACTAAAGTCTTCCAGAATAGCTGCTGTTTTATTTTAAGGCAGGATCTCTCTATGTAGTTGTAGCTTAACTGGAACTCACTATGTAGTGAGTTGTTCTGGTTGTTCTGGAGGTTATGATACTTCCTCTGCCTTAAGTGCTGTGACTACAAGAGTGCATCACCACACCCAACTCAGAGCAACTACTTTTAAGAGGAAGATGTTACATTAAGGTTTTGTGAAACATAAGCATATAAAAGATATGGGTATTTATTAACTGATTAAAATAAAAGCGAATTGGGTAATTTTCAAGAAGCTTTGGTGACCTATGACCATACAGGCATATATGTAAATATGTGTATGTGGATAATGTATATTTAATATATGTTATGCTAAACACCAACCAGCTGCTGAATGGGGTAACACAGAATATGGAAAAAATAGAATATTTTTATTTGTTATAATTTATCTCTCAAGCTTTTAAGACCTTGGAATGAAATCATAACATGTTAATTTATCCAGTACATTATAGTAGTAGTGAGGAAAATTATATAATATTTTAAGCATTGGAAAAGGCTTGAAAGTTGTTTTGATAGCCTCCTATGTCAACCTTACACATGCTAAGATTCCAGACTTAACCTACAGTACCTAGATCATTTACTTGGTGTCCTACACTTTTAGAAATGTAGAGAACTTCAGACACAATTTTGTCCAAGTGTTACATGGAACAAATGGAGAAACCAAGGCTCACAGTAAAAATAGCTATTAATAGTTAACTAATATTCATATAAATTAACACCCAAACTGCAGGCAACATTCCTGAATAATCATGTTCTTCCTATAAGAGTATGGTTTACTCCTTGTCACTTGTGACTGCATCACCATCAAATGATGGAACTGGGAAACCTCTGAACCTTCTGATATGTCTTAACCACTCTTTTTCTCCGGAGAACGTAGAATTGCTTTACATTTTAAATATTCTGTTCACTTTCTGTTTTCTCCCACTATAATTCCACCATGAAAATCAAGATTTTTTGCATACCCTGATCACTGAAGTAACATCACTACTGACAATATCAATTTGCACATAGTAGTCACTCATCATTTGCTCCATGAATGCACAACAAATCATTATGAATATTTTTGACTGCTAAATGTTTTTCGGTCCTTCATGGACAAACTGTAAGTTACTTTAAACAAGAGATTGTGTCTCAGACTATTTTTGTATCTTCTTGGTCACTACTTTCCAAAGTGTGGTCTCGTTGTCATCATCTGGGAATTTGTTAGACACTCAAAGGTTTGGATCCCACCCCAGACCTACTGAATCATAAAATATGGGATGAGGGCCAGTAATTTAGATTTTGGTGAACTCATCAATGGAGTTGGAGGCATAGAGAAATTTAAAAATAACTGGGCTAGAACAGCTGGTATATTGTTGGGTACATATCAGTCAGTGCCTTAGTATGCAACTGAACTTCAATACAAATACCAAATGAAGTGTGTGGTTGAAAGAACGACTTTCTTCCTGTGTGGGTGCAGGACATAGGAAGATAGACAAGGACTCTCTAAAGACCTATGTGGAAACTCTGGCTGACTACACTGAGAGTTAGCTGTGACTGGCAATAATACTGAAGAGTCAGTAACAAGCCTTGAATGCTGAACAAGTGGAAAGACTGGTACTATGGCAAGTGAGAGAAATCCTGCCGGGTCCTTGCCCTCAAGATGTTCGTGCTACATTTGGAAGTGACTGGACATCAGTTTAAGACACAGTTTAAAAACATATGAAGATCACCAGCTGGAAAAACAGCTTAGGCCGTATTGAGTGGGAAGATGAACAAGTCAGAGGGAATCATAAAAAAAGCATCTTAAATGACCTATGCCCCACTATTTAGAGGTGGGTTATGGACGTTTACGGAGACACAGGGACACTGACAGGGGCAGAATATCTCAGATGAAATGAACGACACTTGCAAAGAAGCATCACTTTGGAAATAGCAAGTTGCACACTAGGGGAAGCAAGCAGGTATGGTTTGAATACAAATTTCGGGTTGGGAAAATAAGGGGCTGGTAATTGGAGAGAAGGGGGTTGGGAGGAGAAGGAAGGTGAGAGTAGGGTGTTTTTGAAGTTAAAGAGAAGTTGTAAATGGGGACATCAAAAACAGGTTGGAGAATTCACATTGCATGCTGCTATTAATTTTTAGATAGAGGGTCCTATAGCACAAATGATATCCCAAGAAGCTTCTTCAGGCACCAGAGTGTAGAGTAGGTGGCGATCACTAAAACTTTGGTGTCTCATCAGGATACAGCTCTAGTAGTGAGAGGTAACAGGCTATGTATCCTTGTGCACTACTTAGGGAGGAAAGTCGAGTCTCCTGGCTGAAGACCAAAAGAAAGTGTTAAGGCTGGTGGGTGATATGACCATGGAGGAAGAAAGAAGAGAATGAAATGATTGCCAGACTGAAAATCTGGGGAGGTGTTCACTGTCCTTGACGGTGACTGAGTAGGGATAAACTGAGATTTGTTTGCCCTGTTTTAGTTGGCAGTGATGGGTGTGCGCCAAATGGAAGTATACCAGAGAGAAGACTGGAAACTAGAAAGGGATTTACCAGCAAATGGTACAATGAAATGCGATAAAGCTGCAAGATATGGCTCCAAGCCAAATCCGAGTAGCCGAAGAGAGAAAATAAATTCCAAAAGAAAAATCACAGCACAGCTCTCTTCATCAAATTCACTCTTAATGATTTCCTGACGGATATTAGCAAACAAGTGGTTTTCTAGCCCAGCCATCACTGAAGTTCAGTTTTGAAAGGCACTGGAGTTTCGAAAGAGTTTCTCATTTAAGAGCCTTTAAGTACTTATGGTCCAGTCAAAATGCAGAAGCCTTACAGAAGCATGCAGCCACGACTAGGCAGAAACTTAAGATGGCAAAGCAAATGGGTTAAGGCAGTGGCAAAGCAAATGGGTTAAGGCAGTGTCAAGAATGGCAGCCGAAGATTAATACCCTGTAAAATAGGGTCAGTTGAACGTGTCACTGCCTGAGCGCTTGCAAATGGAGACTTGTTAATAAAACAAAGTATTTTACCCACTTACAAAAGTACTCAAACTATGACTTCTGAGTATGTACACACACACACACACACACACACACACACACAGAGAGAGAGAGAGAGAGAGAGAGAGAGACAGAGAGACAGAGAGACAGAGACAGAGACAGAGAGAGACAGAGAGAAACTCTTTACTATAGGGAATATTTATCTCTTTCTTTCTATAACATATATCAAGAGACTGCTACTATTTCTGTCACCTTTGAGATTTAAAAATCATCAGAATGACATTACCTAAATTTTATCACTTTAGTAAACAGCTGATAAAGGTTTCAACTCTTCACTTAAACTAATTGAAATCATTGACAGACTGCAATGGTCATTTTAGATGCTAATACCTTGTATGTCTAAAAGTAGCTCTCTAGACCTGGCTAGTGTCCGTCTGATTACTAAAAATAGATACAACATATTCATTTATAATTTTAGCTCTAATGTCATGGGGAAAATAGGCATGAATATCCTAAAACCCTGCTTCATTTTCCCAATTCACTGGACAGTTTGTCTTGAGTGATTTGGATTTTTTTCTTTCAACCACTGTTTGGAAAAAAGAACAGTGATTCTAATGGAGACAGATGGATTCTAGCTAATCCTGAGAAGAAACAAGATGCAATTTTAACCAATTTTTTTAGAACAAAATGAAAAACAACTCTAGTGTACTATATGTCAAACAATATTCATTTAACCTTAAAAGCTACATGTGTTGTTCATTCAAATCTCAATTATACTCCAAGTTACTCTATGGGGCTGGAATGGCTTGGCTTTCTGGTAATGGGAGAAATGGAAAATAAGTTTGTGAAAAATGGTCAAAAGCTAGGTTTAAATTCAGCGTATAACTTATACGGCTTCCATTAATCTCTGGTTTGCTTGAGTAGGTCAAAGAAGCGAATTCTGATCTCTCAAAAGACTATGTGTACAATGAGATTATGCTATACCCATGAAGATAGGCCCAACAGCAAAGTATGCCAGTGTGTGATCATTTCTGAGCCGCTTAGGACATCAGAACAGTGCCCATGAGGCCCATTATACCTAGGCTAATCTAGTTTTATTGCTCCTTTTTTCTGTCAGGTACAATTATTATGACTTTATCTCCTGATTTCTTAAATGTCTGATTTAAATGGTGAATTATATAGTCACTCTAATCATCATTAATAAATGAATAATCAGGGTCAGGTGCGGTATTTCCAGATTTTCAGAGGAATGAGTTGAGACCAGAAGAACACTGGTGAATAGTGAAAGAGCTTTGGGGGGCAATATGGAAGATCGAGTACAGAGAAAGCAATTATGAAAGCTCCACCTGCTATGTACATGGCAACTACCCAGAAAAATGAACACTTCTATAAAGTTGCATTGTGAGCCTGGACCCATTTGCAGCTGAGTTTCAGAGGCATAGCTATGGTAAATCAACCAGTAAGTACGTGGCGTGCATGGCCATCACTCTTTCTTTCAATGGTGATATAGCTAAATAGATCTAAACTCGTCATTAAAAATGGGGTCATGACTTCCCAGAGTACCATATTTAGTCTCTAGAGACAGAATCATCACATACACTGCATTTCTCAGTGGCCTCGGAGAGAACAGAATTTTCAAAGTTGCTTCATTTCCCCAAGTTGAAGGCACCATATATTAAATGCCTAAGAGAGCAGAGTGGAACTGCAGAGTCTGGCTGCAGACCCACGCTTTCCCTCTTTTTGCACGTGTGACTTTGGACAAATCCATCAACCTCATTGTGTGTCATTTTCCTTATTATTAAAACAGATGTAATAATGCCTACCTTGAAGGCTTTTGAAGAATCAATAAGTTAGTATATATAGGAAAGGTTTGGAATAGTGCCAAGCACATGGAAATTATCATGTGAGCAGTGTCTATTACCCTTCCTCCATTCCTTTCTCTCCACTCATTTTTCTTCCTTCTCCTCAAAATACAGCTGATACAGAGTGAGTGGGAAAAACCAAGCTTTAGGGACTCCTACAAATATACAGGTATTTAACAGACGAGATTAAATCAACCAAGCAAGCAAAGCCTAGTAAGGAGATAATTTGGCTCTCACACAAGAAAAGGAACATTTTGTTTCTAAAACATCAGATGCCAAGGTTCTGGATATGAACACATATATGCAGATACATAACCATAGATACATGAGATAAAGGCAATATATGCATATACACCTACCTATACATATATATGAGACAGGGATGGCTCAAATTTTCTAATCATGCTTAGATTCCTTCATAGTTTTTAACCATTTGCTCATTTTGGTGACCAAGAGGTCAGACTGATTCCTATAAATGCTGGAGCCTAGGTTCATAGACACTACTCTAATGTGAGCAAAGGGTACATCCAATGGTGAGCTTCTGGACAGCTAGAAGATTTCTAAAAGTACTTTAAAAAAGAATGAGGCTAAAACATGACTTTAACCACCCATAAAGAAATAATTGCTATAGAATGCTGTGCTGGGAATTCTTCATTTTTATAACCACACTAACACAATCACAGAAAAAAGCTAAAAGTCTACAAAAGGATTGGGATGATATTGACCCTGACAGAATATCCCATATGGCCAATTAGAACATATGACTACTAATTTAAATTCTATAGGAAATTCAGTGGTATCCTATCCACTGTCCAAAGGAAGCAATAGCAAAGAAATAAGATGCATGCCAAAAAGAAAGATAATGTCAGAAGAGTGGGGGTCCTAAGACAATTCACAATAATGTAGGAATGAATTGTGAGAAGAAAGAATGGAGAGAAAGCAAAAACAACCTAGAAAATTTTCATGGAAGGTAAAGGCTGTAGTTGGGATTTGGGGGTAGGGGAATGGCAGGCAACACTGGTGATGTGCCGTTGAAAGGTATCTCTGACAGTGGTCAGACCTTTGTATAACCTTGAGAACATGGTGTTTCAAGTGTAGATGAGAATACACCAAATTAAAAATTATTTTATTTCAGTACAAATTTTAAAGATGGAATGTCTTTTAAAACTGTACGAGTCCCCATTGTTAACTGTAAATGTGATATTTAATGGATGTTAACCTGCTCATTTTGGAAGGAGAAGTAGAAAGCTGTTAGTGGAGAGGCATAAAGTTTCTTCCTAGCATAGTATTAGCCATCTAGCTTGCTGGTGGGTTTCAAAAAAATCTAAGGCAGGCACAATTACAAAAAGATGGTCCTTCGAAGCAAAAGAAGTACAGGCCGACAGAAGCCAGATGTAGATCGCTCCTGAGAGACACAGCCAGAATACAGCAAACACAGAGGCGAATGCCAGCAGTAAACCACTGAACTGAGAATAGGACCCCCGTTGAAGGAATCAGAGAAAGAACTGGAAGAGCTTGAAGGGGCTCGAGACCCCATATGTACAACAATGCCAAGCAACTAGAGCTTCCAGGGACTAAACCACTACCTAAAGACTATACATGGACTGACCCTGGACTCTGACCCCATAGGTAGCAATGAATATTCTAGTAAGAGCACCAGTGGAAGGGGAAGCCCTTGGTCCTGCTAAGACTGAACCCCCAGTGAACTAGATTGTTGGGGGAGGGTGGCAAGAGGGGGAGGATGGGGAGGGGAGCACCCATAAAGAAGGGGAGGGGGGAGGGGATGTTTGCCCGGAAACCGGGAAAGGGAATAACACTCGAAATGTATACAAGAAATACTCAAGTTAATAAAAAAAATGGTCCTTTACATACAGAAGTGTCCAAATCAGAAGCCAACATACATGAAACAATGAAGAGCACAAGAGAATATTGGACTCTTATAAACGCTAAACTCTTTTGCTACAGTTTAGATATTGCTTGCCCCTGTCAGAGGTTATATACAAATTTAGTTCTGATGGCATCGGAAGGTGTGGTATTTGAGCGGTTACCATCTTTCTTTGGATACTTGATCTCTTGGAAGAGTAGAAAAAAGCAACTCAGCTTCTCTGTACTCTTCCATGTGTCTGAAACTACCAGTTTTCTATTCTACTTTTTGCCATGGATGCAAAAGCATGTGGCCCACCCCTAACAAACAGAGTAGCCCAATCTCAAATTTCAAACCTCTAGAATTCTTAAGATAAACCTCTGGACCTTAGAAATGACCTCATCTCAGGTATTGCGTTGTATCAACACAACATAGACCATCATGTAGGGACCAGACTAAGATCTACAGTTAAAGAAGGAAGTCAATATGCCCGATGCACTAGTCACAGCTATTAGAACTGGTGTTTCATTAAGTTCCGATAACTGCTCAACAAGGGGTAGGGAGGGAGAATTGTAGGGAAAAGGGGCTTCAGGAGGAGGAGGACAAGAGGGCAAGAGGGGGGTGATTATGAACAAAATTTATTATAGACATGTATAAAATTACCAGGTAATAAGTAAAAAGACTATTTAAAAAACAAAATCAGTGTTTTCAGCTGTGCTCCTGAAAAAAAATAATTACATTATAATAGGTGAAAGGGAGGTGTCATTTGAAGCTTGTGGTGGGAAAAGTAGAAGAAAGATATGTAGTGCAAGAAAAAATGACAAAGTCTGGGCTACACGGTCTGGGTATGTGTTCATGTCAGTGAAATGGGGATGTGTTGCAGGCAAAAGAAGGACCAGGTTGTTTTAAAGCCTTTACAAACATGCTTAGCTTTTCAAAGGGCTAGGTGCAGTGGTGTATGCCTATAATCCTAGGATTAGGGAAACTGAGGTAGGAGGATCACAAATGTGAAGGACATTCCATTTCAAGCTTAAAAACAAAACCAAAACAACAAGCAACCATGTTTACTCACCTACCCAAACAAGTCACAGTGAATTAAGGGATAACCGACCACATACGATGTAGAACAACAGGGCAGGGGGGGAGGGCGTGCTAGTTTCATGGTAGCATCAGGAATTAAAAGATTCAGAGACTATGGGACTGTCCCTGGGTTTCTCCCTTACTTCAGATCCTTGCTTTCCTCACTCCGGAGAGCACAAAGTGACCTGGAAATCACATGAGTTGATGGAAGGGAGTTCCTCCAGGGATTCCAGTCCTACTCTCTGGACCAGATCCCCCCTCCTTTCAGGTACTGACTTTTATAACTCCTGTCCTTAGTGGTATATAATATATGCTGTAAGTTACAGAATAAGAAGCAAACCAAACAAACAGAAATCAAAAAAGAATCCAGTCATGTCTTGAGTCATGCTGACTCCAGAGTGCCAAAGTAGTAATTGCCTCACTAACTGTTGTGACACATTTACAGTACTGTGACAAGAATGTCTCCTGGTGCAAGACAGTAAAGGAGGATAAGGAACTTACATGGCACAAGGTGTAGGCAAATCCTCTTAAGAGGAAGTTGTACTACTCACCGTTCTCTGTAAGGTCTCAGTCTACTTACTTCACAACTGGATGGGACCTTCTCATCCCACCCTTCTCTCTCCATACTCAAAGAATCTTGGATGCAGATATCTGCATCCATTCCTTTACAAACATTGTCAAGTAACTACTATGCACCTTGCCCTATTTCAATGCTAGAGATAAAATGGTGGAAAAAATAGGTTTTGAACTTGCTCTTAGGGCTTTTTCCTTTTTGGGGGAAAGAGGAGAATTTAGCATATAATGATGTAAGTAAATAAGAAAAGTATCCCAACAGTTTTTGTGGGGATTACTAATTTGGGACATTGGAATCAGAATGACGAAGCTCAATTTTTGCATTCTGTCTCTTAGTCTCTTACTCTGGGGCAGGTCACTTAGGGTCTCATTGCCCACTTTGTGGGTGTAGAGTAGGAATGAAACCGGTTCCCACTACTGTTGTACAGAGCAAATGAGTTATTCCACATGTAATCACTTATATGCTGCCTGGTACAGTGTAAGTGTTACATATCCACACGATGTATAAAATACATGATTGCCTTTGAGAACTTCGGCAGCTTACCCTAAATTCTTCTCCCTTGTCCATAGTCCAAGTACACTGCCTTCTCTTTTGACTTGGCAACATAGGCAGGAGACGGGAAGCCGAAATGATAAATGGTGGGGGGAAAGCTGGGTGTGGGTTTAGTTTGAGGTCTGACTGCCCCATATATGGCAGTAGTACAATCTCTGAAGAGATGTTTTCTTCTGATAAAGTTTCCCTTATGGTCTAGCGGCTGTTTTCACTATGCTTCCCGTCCAGATGAGGTTTGCTGAGGTGCCAGCAATGACACGCACCCTGCCAACACTCTCCTGACTGTCCCAGGCTCACAGACATGTCTAAACAACTGAGGCTGGGGCTGAGATTCAATCTGAGTCTGGGATTGCTGTCTGACCCAGGGAGAAAGGCGAGAATTAGTGTTTGGTGACAGTGCAGACAGGCTGTTCAATGGGGCCCTTTATATGAAGGTTTGCAAGTTCAGCACTCAAAAGGTTGTTGTTTTTTTCCTTCAGCATTTGGCCTGCAGTTAGGGTGGTCAGCATAAGGAAGAAGTGTCTGGGTTCCCTGCTGTGTGAGTAATATGCTTCTACAAGATACACCTTTGTACAAACATAATTTCAACAGAAAAAATAACTAGGTGCTTCAGAAATGGGGACTTCAAAGGCACTTCAAGCACATTATATACAACTGAAAGATGTAAAGAAATCGGAGGCACAGAAAAAACAATTTTTATAAAAGTGGGGGATTTAGTCTTTATAAAGAAAGATGAAAGAAAATGGTGCATTTAGGCTAGAGATGCCGAAGGAAGAATTTAATGAATTGTCAAGCATATGAAGGAACAATGCATGATCAGTAATAACGAGCTTTCATCTGGTGCTCCTGAGAACTCACTAAAAGGGAAAATTCAAATCATGACAAGAGAATTGAAGACAGTCAGTGCTAGGATCTGTTCCCACAAGAAGGACGGGAAATAAAGCTCCGTCTGTGGAGATTAAATAAATAAAAGGCAAATCTATCAAACACGAGAAGGCTCAGTTCTACTTAACTTCAGGATAATTGCCACTTCTTAAACAATCACTCTCTATGAAGTCTTATCCTAGCACTCTATGCCACTGTAGTTAATCTTTACAACCACTGTGGGTGGTGAATATCACATCCTTCATAGTCACAGCTGAGAGAGCCAAGGCTCTGGGTGGTTAAGTGTCTTGTCTAGCGGAATAGTGTAGATGGTGGTCCTAGAATGTCAAATCCATGTCCTTCTGTCTTGAGAGTCTGTTTGCCGCAGCATATAGCTTCTTTGATGTAATAACACTCTATTTCACAATGTCCTTTCTTTTATTAGCTATTCGACAGTTTCTATTTCTTGCATCCACCTTTTCCAATAAAATAATCTTGGCCTAAATACTGGATTAGAATGACCAGATGGTTATATTATCAACCTCATGCACATCTCTGGCATAATGGACTTTCATATTTTAGGCTGTATCAAAATGAAATGGGGACGAAGGTCAAAAGACAGGAAAGGACATGATATCTCAATTTCTATTATTCTGACTCAAATGTAATAACAGCCCTGTGGCAATGCATATATAACATGCATGCTCACTCCTTGAGATAAAGGTAGGGAAAGATGTGTGACCTTACTGAAGCAAAAAAATATAATTAGACTGTAATTGATTCCACATTGACTTAGAAGGACTGGGAAAGTAGGATGTTAAGAGGAATGAGTATAAGCTGATAGCAGAACAATCACTTGGCCAACAAATCAGATATTAAAGTTGATTATAATTATACCAATTTATCTCTGTTTCAGACTTTCAGAAAGCTCAATGTCATTGCATAATGCAGATAGCAAACAATCCCTGAGGGTTGGCCTCAATGATCTTTGGAGTATTTTAACAAAATGCTGGTCCACACACCATAATTTTACTGCAGAAACAATGATGGATCGGTTTAAATACCGACTCTTGAGTTCTACTCCAAGGTCATTGGGGGTGTGGTCCGGACATGAATCATCACAGTACTCATGAGATGGAAACAGTGAGAACCAGGGCAGAGGGCAAATGTACAAACTCAGGAGAATGCAGGAATTGTGTTAGAAATACTGTTATGTATGATATGTGTGAGGACAGAGGTTTTTAAATACATGTAGAACATAGTTAAGGCCATCTTTTCGAAAGATTAAGATGGAAATAAGGTATGTGGCTCATCTATCTCCCTTCCACAAGGAAACCACACAAACTTTCCCTTTCATTGAGTGCTTCTTAACTCTGGTGACTCATTAGAATTACCTTCTTCTCCAGATGTAAGATTAAGTCCACTATGACAATTTCAGTGTACAACCATGGTTGAAAACCAACATGGTAGATATATATCACATTGTCTGCTTTTCATTATTAATTTCCTCAGACTATGCAAGGCACTGCCCTAGACCCCTTCTTCCATTATTCCACTTAAATCCCGCAACCATTTTCCTTATTGAAGAGGCTGTTAGGCAGGTCGATGGTGCTCAGGCAGCTAGAAAATAGCCATGCTGGGTTGAAACTGAAGCATTCTGATCCCAAGGCTGTACGTAGAACAACTTCTCTGCATCATGATCCCAGAGCGAGCATTGTCCTTCCACATTGGAAAGGTCATTCTACCAACCTTACAGGCCTCTCCTCCTATGTTATTACCTCCCTTTACTATAACCTGGACAAAAGAGCCACTGAGTCCTTTTCAATGAAACCATGCAGCACTCTTGCTTACAAGATTCCATGGTTTCGCAAGGCACTAAAAACTTGCATGTCCTAACTTCTGTTCTTCTCCTCAGCCCCATGTCATCTCTTGCCAGTTTCAACCACAGTTACCTTATTCCAGCCACAGTGTTCCTCAGACTGTGGAATGAATGCTCCAAGCACTTCTTTTCCTGGGGCCTTAGAACTATTTTTTTCAACGCTGTCTGGAATTCTTTTCCCCAGGCTTTTTGCATGAACGGCTCCTTGTCGTCTTTCGGGTTTGTGCTTCAAGATTCTCTATCCAGTGCCTTCCTCACAACTAAAGCTTAAACCTCTAAATTTTAAAATATTATATTCTTTTACTTATACTGTATATATGAAGATATTTGCTTGCTTATTTATTTATTTTTTCCTTCTTTGGTGAAATATGAGTTCTGAAAGGTTAAAGAACATATCTTTGCTATGGGTACATAGGTTGTGTCCTGATCAAGGGTATCACAACTGAAGGTATAGGGACTTTCTGGAAAATGACAATAGAGTGTCCTATGTATGGGGTTCCTTTTTATAATTCACGTAAATAGAATAAACAGTTTAACAATATCTCACATGCATATATTTTACACATAACCTTAGGCATGGTTTCATTTTAATTTTGCACATAGAATTTGATTAATACACCTCATTGATTGTGTGAAGTTAAAGAAGAAAATATTAATATTGCTACTGGGAAGGACTAGAAAGGCCTGTTGGTAGATCTGGTAACTTGAGAAAAGGCAACAAAGGACAAGTTGAAGGTAATTAAGTGTGAGCCCAGGAGAAAGCCTAGAAAGAAAATGCAGTACCATTCTGTAAAGCCAAAAATAGACGCCAATGAAGAAAAGAGTAGTTTGAGGTGATGATGAGTCCATTTAGAATTTGAGAGCATTTCTATAATCGAAGACTGAGAGATCAAACAGATATTTTGCTCTTTCCTAAACTCTGCTACTTAGGCGGGCAGGATTGAGATTCTTGGACTATAGGACACTTACCTCTGCATACTCGGCAGCAGGAATCTGGAACAGAGACTGGGAATGCACAGGTCAGTTTGGGGCAAGTCTTGAGACCACAATACACATTCCCCTCCTGCCAAGGAAAAGGAGAATTACTTCTAGGATGATCTGAACTAAGTATTTGTCAGGAATTACCTCAGTACTAGGGATATAGTGGGTACTCAGAACATGGCAATGCTCTCTCTCTCTCTCTCTCTCTCTCTCTCTCTCTCTCTTAGAGTTGGTTTTAGATTCTTCTTCCATTTTACTGTGCACTATTTCATTCCTCACTTCCTATTTCTTCAGGAAAGAGATGAACTCCCCAAAGAGTTCATAATCTTTGTCAGGTATCCTGACTCAAGGAAACAGTGCTCCTGGAGGAATGTCACCAGCCTCGAAAACCCTCACAATTTTGTTCCTCTCTCTAATTTTTACTATTTCCTTTGGTCCTTATCATAACTCAAGCTGGTGGTAGAGAGTGGATGGAAATGAGGCTTTGTGCTATAGGCACTATTTAAAAAAATCAGTAGAGTCTTCTCTCAAAACCAAAAAGACAGGATATTTTTGTGGGGGATAAAATTACACAAGGTTATCTGAATTCCAGAGCTCAATTCCATGTTAAGTAAGGGAGAGAAGTCATTTTACTTCAGAGTTGTATCTGTTATTTAAATCATTTCAATTTCCTAAAATTCTACCTTTTAAATTTTATCCTGTAAATGTTGTGGTTTGTTCTTGGATACACATGCTCCTAAGGCCAGAAAGACTATTAGAGAAACAATGTCACAGTAATAATCTACCACATTACTCTGATAAGGTGTTTTCACTAAAAATCCCACCTGGAAGAGATTGTATCATTTCCCTTGATTATCCGTTGTTGATTGTCTCTGACAATTAGTAAAAATGTTTTTAAGTTCCTTCCAGTTTAATTTTTTTATTTATCTTTCTGCTGTCACTTTTGAAGCAAGTTCTTGCTACGTAGCTCAGCCTATTCTCAAGCTTGGGGCAATCTTCTAGCCTTGCCCTCTAATACTTTATTTTCTTAAAAGCACATTATTTTACTAATTCTTTGAGAATGTGTTTTGATTACATCCGACCCTTACCTCTCCCCTAACTCCCCCCAAATTCACCCCATCCCCAACCCCTCTGAATATCTTGTCCTTTCTTTTAAGCCACTGAGTCCATTTGCACTATTCATATATACTCAGGGGCATAAGGGTGCATCCACTGGGAGAATGAGTCACCTACTAGGATCCATGTCCTTAAAACTGATGCCCCCTTCCCAGAATCCACTAAGAATCCATTGACTGCCCTTCTTGTGCTTCATCCTACTGTATTTTATTGTTCAGGCTAACATTCGCTGTACTGAACAACTAGGAATGGTTATAGGTGTTAGATTTTATTTTATTTTATTTTATTTTATTTTATTGTTCTTTTTTTCAGAGCTGGGGACCGAACCCAGGGCCTTGAGCTTGCTAGGCAAGCACTCTACCACTGAGCTAAATCCCCAACCCCTTAGATTTTATTTATAAAGTATGCGCAGTGACAGTGCATTGGAATCACTGTGATCAAACATTAACATAACTTTCTCATTGTAGAAAATTGGCAATGACTACCTAAAGCAATAGTAGTGTTATACCTATGACATCTCCAAGACTTCAATAGCTATGAACCCTTCGGCTGAAGGGCTAGGTGGTATAAACACTTAGGAAAAGTGCATGGCGACTAAATCAAACAGCTCATCTTCACTCGTTTTAACACTCTTATGGTTGTAAGCCAACTAACTTGGACATCTTTGACAGTTGTTCACACTTGGACAGGCAGGGAGACTTACGGTTTCAAGCGAATGCATCTTCATTCAAACATTTTCTAGTGTCAGCTTCCGTGAAAACACAGATGCAGAGTTGGCTACTTCCCTATCGGGGTACAGAGTGGCAGGGGCATTGGGAGGCAGGGTCTTACCGAGCAGCTGCACTGACTGCACTGATTGGGCTGCCGGTTCTGAAAGAGCCCTTCAGCTATGAAGAGCTCTCCGTGTTGGTAGGTGGTCCCATTGTATTCGCAGGACTTGCTGGTCACCTTATTGTTCATCGGTGGTAAGGAGTCTTCTGGAACAGAGTGGAGGAGGAAAACAAACAAACAAGACACATCAAGTATTGGCATCACTGCAACAACTTCCCTAATTCTCGACAGCAGGTGGGGCTGTGCTACACAGACGGAGTTAAAACAACCCTTGCACCAGAGGTCAAAACAGCCACAGCAAAACCACAGCTGACCATCTGGCCTTTTTGAGAATTTATTGAGCACATGCTATGTGCTGAACACTATAAGCACTAGAGAAATGAGGACAAGGCCCTGCCTTGATTGAACTTGGTCCAGCATGGATAAAATTCTGACTTACCTAAAAGGAGTCCATACTACTAGTATTTAGTCTTCTCTTAGGCTTTCAGAAGAACCATCTAGTGTCTGTTGGAACTGTTCTAGAAACAATATCTCTTGTAATGTTCTACATAGCTTATCATGCATTTGCTTTAACTTCTGCTGGTCTCTGTTGTTGTTACTTATTAATTCCTCCACCAAGACAGCCTTCTTCCTTTGCTCTTTCCTACCCACTGAAGTTCTTGCCTATAAAGGTTCAACTCTCATCTCCTTTTCTCCCCAAGGTTGTACAAAGACTCCAGCCAGCGCTGTGGACCTCTCAAGGCATCTGATGTCTAAAGCACATAATCTGGAGCTTGAATGCTTCTGGAGCATGTGTCTGTGGTCTATGGTCACATAGTAAACCATTACAAAGAAGCTGCAGATACATTATTGAGAGTGAGATTCATAACCACCTATGCCAGGTCATGTTAGGTTCTTATCTTCATTTTTCATTGTAGAGAAGCACATCATGAGATTGACTGATGTAACAAAACTAGTAAACAGCAAAAAGGAGACTCAAAACACACCGTGTCCTGAAACTAATTTTACCTTCTGACCACATATTTACAAGTGTGTATATATTATTTTTTGAATACTGAGTCTCTTTCATGTGTTTCTACTTGACAGAGTCTAGGAGCAGAAAATTAATTCATTCAGTGAGTTAACTTATAGAGAATGATCTCTGGAAAGTTTTCGCTGGGTTTCCTTCAGTATATTCTATATTGCATGTGTATGTATACTCTTGATCTCTGTGTCTGCCTCTGACTCTCTGTCTCTCTTTGTCTCTGTCTCTGCCTTTCTGTCTATCTCTTCATTTATACATGCACATACAGAGAATGTATAACAAAATAGTAATGATTATTTTCCAAGGTCATTGATGTGTGGCAAGTATTCGCCACAGGATGGTGGAAAAGGTAAAATAACAGAAGCCGTGGGTTTCATTAGAGAGAGGCTTAGGGACTAGGGTGATTTTATCAGTAAAAAAAAACGCAATGAATAAGAGTCCACTTTATGTGGATAAATTAATTTTATACATCACTATAACTGCTAAAAATAAACTGACATTCTCAAGATGCAGTAAAAATGATAAAGGCTAATAATAACAATACCTGTCATTATTATCATAATGTAAAAATAGTCAACATTCATTGAGTCCTAAGTGGACATTGTGCACATGGTATTTTTTATTATTATGTCTGTTTATTGTAAAGATTCTCCTCGAGGTACAACATACTTCTTTTTACATTTATTTTTTTATTTTATTGGTTCTTTCATTTATTTACACCTCAAATGTTATCCCCCTTCCCGGTTTCCCCTCTGCAACCACCCCTAGTTTATCCTCCTCCCTCCTGCTTCTATGAGGGTGCTTCTCCAACCACTCACCCACTCTCACTTCACTGCCCTAGCATTCTCCTACTCTAGGTCATCAAGCCTCCACAGGACCAAGGGGCTCCCCTCTTACAGCTGAAGCCATGGGCCCCTCCAGCACATGGTGTTTTTTGTTTTTTGTTTTTGTTTTTTTTGGAGGTAATTTTTTTTATATTAACTTGAGTATTTCTTATATACATTTCGAGTGTTATTCCCTTTCCCGGTTTCCGGGCAAACATCCCCCTCCCCCCTCCACTTCCTTATGTGTGTTCCCTTCCCCACGCTCCCCCCATTGCCGCCCTCCCCCCAACAGTCTAGTTCACTGGGGGTTCAGTCTTAGCAGGACCCAGGGCTTCCCCTTCCACTGGTGCTCTTACTAGGATATTCATTGCTACCTATGAGGTCAGAGTCCAGGGTCAGTCCATGTATAGTCTTTAGGTAGTGGCTTAGTCCCTGGAAGCTCTGGTTGCTTGGCATTGTTGTACATATGGGGTCTCGAGCCCCTTCAAGCTCTTCCAGTTCTTTCTCTGATTCCTTCAACGGGGGTCCTATTCTCAGTTCAGGCACATGGTGTTTTTAAGTATATTATTTCATTGCATTTTACCAATAACATTCTGATAACACTCATGCCAATTTTATAGATGAAGAAATCAAGAATTAAGAAATTTAATGACTTGGGTTTGTAGCATAGTTCAGTGGTAGAGCACATGCCTTCACATTTGATATGCAGTACCACAACAAGTAATTTCTCTGTCCAAGGTCACCCAACCTGTGATTGGCAGCACCAGGATACTGACTGATATTTGATTCTAAAATTCCTTCTTATCCACTATCAAGAAAAGTGCCAATCACTTAAAACCCATGGCAAGCAAAGGGTCATTTAATTAAACAAAACTACAAACCAACAAACCATGAAAGCTGTGCTGTCTTATTACAATTCTGTGTCCTAAAATACCCACAAAACTGAACTTTTTATCAACTTCAATAATTTGGCTAAAAACTCTTTTCTATCTTTCTGTATAAGTTGATCTAACCTTGATTTGTTCCTCCCTCCGATGTTAATTACTTATCCATGACCCTTAGAGCATGTCTGGATAGTTCCTGAATTTTGTCTAAAAACAAGAACTCTTTAAGAAAGATTTTATTTCATACTAATTGACTTTCTGTCTACGCCATGACTCCCTGGCCCTGCCTATGTGTGCAAAGAAGCAGACAGCTGCAGCTGGCAGAAATGAGTGGAACTCTCTGGGGAAAGGACAGGAGCAGGGCCATTTGCCCCTGGGCTCTAATTATTCCACATCTCAGAATTTTGTGGTAAAGGAAACATACAATGACCTACAAAACAGTATTTGCCATGACTCTCACAGAAGCTGGCAGTTCTTTGGAACACACACACACACACACACACACACACACACACACACACACACACACCCTTTGGAAATATTTAGCCTCAAAAGAATGTAGATTCATTTCAACTGTCCCTTCAATGGCATCAGTGGCAGGGATAAATTTCCCACTGGATGTATAACCAGAGTCTTCTTTGCAGTAGTCTTCTGAGTAATGTGGCACTGGCCTCTACTAATCTACTCAATAGAATATGGGGAGGCAGCAGCAGATAGGGGAGAATGGAAATCAAATAAAATGAGGGAAAGTATAGTTAAGCTTCTACCAGTTATTACGCTACAAAACTATCTCAGTATCTATTTCCTCTTCTAATATTCTTACTGGTCTGGGGGAGAAAATTATGAAAATGAAGCCACAGATAACCCCAAAAGATTTGACACATGTTACATAGATCCTCAGTAGAGAGGAGACTCACAAGCAGTTTTTCTGCCTTCTAGTGTGCATTATTTTTGCAAACAGGTGCTAAAGCTTTAGAATAGTATCTATGAATCATCATGGCAGCCCAGTATCAATTCCTTATAATGTTGCACAAGCAACTTTCCCTTGTTTGTGTTTTTCTATCTAAGAATGGGGCACATGTCTCAAATCTCCCCTTAAATCTTTATAGGGCCAATACAGCATGCTTCCCAACCACATAAGCAAGAAAAGCCACCCCAGTCTCTATTCTCTCCTTTCCCAGATTTTCTGAGGTGGCTGGGCTTTGAACCAACTATCCTTGGAACATATTCAGTGCTCCTAGCTGAAAACTGGCAGGAAATCAGTGTAAACCCAAGCTGGCTCCAGGACCCCTCAGGAGAATACTACAATAAAAGTATCCAGGCTGCATAGCTTCTAGTCTCTCTCTGTGTCCCCTGTTTCTACTTAAATTCCCACAAAACACTATGAAAAGTAGTGGAAAAAAGGACCAGCACTGAGACATATTGTTACAAATGGACTAAAAAAGAAGCTGATTCCCTCTCATTACACGAGGAATGACCTTATAAATGAACAGAACTCTATTTTCTGAGAGGCTTAGAGAAGACTTCCTTACCTTAAATATCTATTACTACTTTTACTGTTATTGAAGTCTAAAACACTGCTATGGGAGATTCATCCTGTTCGTAAATGGTTGTCACTTTGCAGTTAGATTTTGCAATCTAACAGACTTTCCTGGGGATCAAAACACCCCCTCCAGAAGGAGGTAAGCCTTAGGATGTTGTCACATGTCTGGGAAAGCTGATGCTTATAAAATTCTGAAAACCCCTGCCCTGCTTTACTAAAAGAGTAAACAACTGGAGGAAGAGGTTCTAGCCAGATAGTGGCAGAAAAGGGATTCTTGGACTTGCTGCGTTGTATGCAAGTTTTGCAGAAAGATCCAAGGATGTGGCTTTAGTGAGTGTTGTCACCCATGTTGCCTTTGTTTCTTATTGTTGATTTTTAATATATATTACCAATGCCTTTGAGTCATCTCTGCTCCCGTAAGGAAATCCTCACCCATGCTCCTGTTGGTAACCTCAGTGAAAACTCATTGGTGGACCAAGTTAAACTATGGTGTAACTGTTACTATGTTCTGTTGTAGGTTCCCTTTCTGAGGCGAATAGATATGTATGCATTGGATTTTCCTAGGAAGTCTCTTGTGCAATGACACTACTACTGATATCTTAGTGAGAATAGCTGTGTCATAGTCTTTTTTTTCTTTTATCCTTTGTTCTTCTCTTCAGAGTACCTGGAAAATATTACCAAAAACTCTATGGTACATAATTTTTTTTCCCTGCCTGGTACCACCATTCTCTAAACTCGCTGGAAGCCAAATCCTTCATGCTAGTTTTTCTCTTCCCTATTCTCCTCACCGCCAGACTGCTGTTCTCTTGGGCGTGGCATATTCTTGGCTACCCAGAAAAGACAGCCTCGAGGTCAGGAGACATGTAAATTCAGAGCGTCATGAGTACAAAGCTTATTAGGACTTCCAAGGATCAGGGGTTAATCACAGGAACCACGACAACCTTTCTGCTGCCATTACTCTCGTCTCTACTCTATTTGTCAGAGATAAGCTTGAATACAACTTCTGCTTTTGTGATATTTCATGGATACAGCATCAGAACATAATCAGGCCACCTCAGTGGGCAAGATGTCAGGATGGAGAGGGAATCTGAAATTGGAAAGAATCAACAGAGAGATAATGAAAAAGAAGAAGGTATAAAATGAGTATGAATTCTATACTATATTTTATGCATTAGATAATACTTTAAAGAGTAGATATTCATATTTACTTCTATTCCTTAAGATAAGCTACACAAGAAAGCAATAATACTGTAAGAGCTGTACATCCTACAATGAAGACAAATGGGTGACAAAATGGGGCACTCCCAGACACAAGAAAGGTACATTGTGCCCTGGTGTCAGACAGGAAGTGAAATAGTGTAACATATTAAAATAAATGGAGGCCAGCCAAGGATAGAGGGGGATTTAATCCTTTGCCACAGTTTTTTTCCCCATTGTCCTCAGTATTTGCCTTGGGAAGTGGAGTCCAACTGATACACTGCTGAATTAAACAAAGAGACTGATGCAGAAAAGATATTCCTGCACGGAAAGTTTAAAGAGACTCTGTGTGCACACCTTCAGCAAGACAAGTGGCCTCTCAGCTTGCACCCCAGGCCCAACCCCCCAGTGGGGGTCCCAGGCCAGGAAATTCCTGGAGCAGATTCGGCAGATCACTCTTCAGCTAAACAGACAGACACAACACTCTGTCCCAAGCAAGAAGGTGCCGAGTGAGGGGAAACAGTCCTCTGCTGCTGCAGCTGGACAGAAGAGAGTGAAAGAGGGCGCCGAAAGCTCACACCCTGGGTAAATCCCACTTTTCCCCTCCTCATCCGGACTCCATCTGCAGGTTGTTTTTCATCCCGTTCCTGTTCGTGCTTCAGCTGATGTCAGGCAGTAGCTGACCCTGCCTGATATGCCTTCTTGTCAGGCAGAAGGCTGGGAAGGTTGGGAGGAAGAGGTATTGTCAGACTGGGTACAGATTTGGGCTTCGGCTGCACCTTGGGTGTTCTGAGTTTGGTGTGGGGACTGGTTTGCTGAGCGATGAGGGTGCTGCGGCTTTGTCTTTCTGGGTTCTGTTTCTAAAACCTTCCCTTCCATAACTGTATATGTACATTTGGTGAGAGGAGCTGTTCTCTTACTTGCTTCTACATGGTAGGGTTTATACTGTGCACAAAACCTTTTCCCCAAAAAGTGCTATGCCAACAGTCCATTGACTATGGCTCCCTCCACTTTACTGATGGCATTACATCTGAAAAGGAGATTTGGGACTGAGTCTTTTCTAGATGGCTAGATAAGAGTTGAGAGCTTACTATGTCCCATTCAAGTTCTGTTAGATCAGCAAGGGCCCCTATGGCTTTCAGGTAGCAGTGATGACCTTGCAGGGCTACTCATCAACTGGCTTGTGGACAAGCACCCAAAGCCAAACCTGCCCAGATGGAGGAGCATCCCAGCATGACTGAGCCAGGGGCATGAAACGAATCTCAAATGTTCTTGCCCTGAGGATATGCCATTGAGCTGAAGAATGCTCTACTGGTAGGCCCCTGCTCCTTTACTCTCCTTGCCAACTCTGCTCTGACTCATGCTAGAACCAAACACCCCCACAGACTGCCCTGTGCTTATTCATATCCTCCTTAGCCCTTAGGGTCTACTAAACTCATTCTGAGGTCTTGCAGTAACTCAAATGATCTGTCTCTTCCTAATGCATAACGCTTGATATCAGGTATACGAGGGAGCATGCACACACGGTCTCTGAAGATGGAATTCAGGTCAGTAGGCTTCATTGCTTGTGTTGCCGTGTGTGATCTCAAGGACTCTAACTGTATTATTTTCCAAATAATCAATAACTACAAAGAAAATAAAGCCCATGTCTTCTTTTTCTCCATCTCCTGATAACTTTAGCATGGAAAGAGGGAACAAACAGGAAGGAACAAACGTGGTATATGCTCGAGTATTCAGAGTCTATTTTAAATGCCATTAAGATGTAAACGTACACATCCAGGTGCCAAATGGCTTTTCACATAAAGCTCAGATTAATGGGGTGAATCCTGACTTCCAAGTGTGACTATGAAGTGAGTTACTGAAGTTTGAGTGGGTGAGAATGCATGTACCCTTCTGGGAAAATGGTCAATGGGTTTTTGCCAGATTCACATTATTACGTGATGCAAAAGAGGAGCCCTCACTGCTGCAAAGAAGGCGTGGGTGCTTCAGAAGTACCTATCTCTTGACAGAACTTGCTCTACATTCTCTGCATCCACAGTGATGCATATGAAAGAGCAGCCTTGTGTGGGCTGAGGACGTTTATTGATGAAGCCTCCTCATAGCATAGTCTACAGAGGGAACCTCTATGTTCTTCCCTGTCCAGACTTCTTCCACTTTGCTCATCAGCTGCATTATCCAGCTCATGACCTAATTTAATCTCATTACACAAATCTCCTAGGGTTTCCTCCAAGAGGAAACTGGAAATCCTTTTTCTTTTGACACATGGTAAGGACCCAAGATGCAAACGGGACACAAATCTGTAGTGCCAAAACAAGGACTAAAAGTCAGGATCAAAAACAGGAGGGCTGGAGACGTCCCTCAGAAGCCCAGTCCAAAAACTGAAGCAGTTTTAAATGACACAAATTTGTTTTCAGAGGGTAACTTTTCAATCTCAAATGGTCACATGCCCTCATAACATGTAGGCTAAAAGAAAACAAACAACAAAACCCTTCAAAATCATCATCATCAACAACAAAAACACCCGTCTACCATGGATGTGGCAGTTGTTTGTTAATGCTTTGCTGCTAAACTACGTGTTTCTATGGTTTCTAATTCTCCAGAGGTATCTTAACTGCCTTAGCAGTAGCAACGAAAATGTTAAACCTGCTATGCATGATTTGTAATGGTTAATGACAGGTTTGTGGTAACATGTGTCACTCTCTGCCTTTCCCTTTCCCCCAAATAAATTCCCCAAATGAGTTCTACTATTACTCCGTTAGTTCTAATCCGTTGGGAACTGGGTTTTTCTTTTCTTTTCTTTTTTTTGAAGGGCAATGTCCCTTTGAAATGGACAAATTAGTCACTACCCTCAAGCAGCACTTACAGAAACAATGTGAGGCATCTGGATGAGACAGTGGGGAGTTTGGTCAGGCATTCCTTTGTATTGCCTACAGCAGCATTTCCCAAGTCTGTTCTACAGAGCACTACTAGTCCACAAGATGTTCTGTGAAAACAAGATTCTAGTCATTAAATAAAGTTGGGGAAAGATTTATAATGTAGGCGCCCCACGTCTCTCTCATCACGTTAAAGGATCTCAGAAGTCTCACAGTAAAGAAACATGTATACTCACAACTGAGCATTTTTCTGAACTCATGTGCTCAAAGCACCAAGGAAAAACCTCTGGGGATCACATCTAACATCCAAACATTATGAGAATCTTGATATTTCTTATCTCTTGGATTATAGTAACTACTGAGTTTTTAAGGTCCATGCTTCTCATCCTGGGTTACCCATTTCAGCTAAGACCTAGCATGTGCTTTTAGCAACCCCTGTGTCTTTTCCCTTTCCTGACCTTTTTATTTCTACTACAAAGCCATCTAAAACAAGAGAAAAGGCCTCTCCCTATGAAATACTGTAGAGTGTTAATGATTGAAACCATGGTTTGGTCCTTGCAAGGATAGTGCGATGACATCAGACATCAGGCACCTGGAGATACTAAGATATCAAGGCCAGCAGTTTGCAGTTCTTGTGTATATGATGAGAAGCCAGTGAAGTGATTAAAGCAGGGAAGTGATCTAGTGAGATTTTGTAGTTTTGAGAAAGTGTTCTGAGATGACTGGAGGAGAGAAATTAAAGTTGGAAGCAGGACCTGTCTGAAGATGGTTGAAAGAGCTTATTGCTAGCCTACTACTTACTAAAGGAAGAAAAATTAGAGTTAGCATCCAGTAATTAATGGAAAAAATTATCCCCAAACACACATTTTGTTCTGTTTGGTAAACTGTAAGCATCCACCTTCAGAAAGTAGTCTGTCCCTAGAGGTCATTGGCAGAGGTTACAGAGAAAGAGATGGCAGATAAAGGCAAAAGCTGCAGGCTTCAGCCTGTTGGAACAAGGGGAACACTATTAAGAAAATCCTATGCCTTTCTTTCTAGACATAAAAAGAGGGGCTTACCTCCCTTGTGCTAGAAATATAAGCAGAAAGTCCGTAGTGGTGGCATGAGCCTTTGATCCCAGCAGAGGCAGGCAGATCTCTGTGGTTCAAAGCCAGCATGGTCTACAGAGCTAGTTCAAGGACAGTAAAGACTACACAAAGAAACCTTGTCTAAAACAACAGCATCAGCAGCAGCAGCAGCAGCAGCAGCTAATAGAAAAGAAAAGGGATCATGGTTTTCTTGTTACAAAATTTCCTAAGGAGGAAAGCCAAAGTTAGAACTATAGGGAGAGGAATTTAGTAATTTAGGTAACAGTAGACAATATAGGGCAGGGGAAAGAATGGAGTTAGGAAATCTAGGTGCAAAAGAACTCCAGGATCGATTGCTGTGGATTGGTGTCTTCTCTTTGGGAAACAGAGATGCAAAGGCTAAAACCAACCTACCAGCCAGCCAAACAAACAATAAGATTAATGAAAATTTTCAGTTTGAAAGTAGGAGCTGTATTGGATGTAAGTTGCTCCTATACTGTAGTTTATCCTCAGACCAAAAGGAAATTAACAGAAGAAAAAGTTGCTGCAGGAGTCAGATCTTAATCAAGCAAGCAGGCTGCATAGCTACCACTGGATTCGCCAAGGCTAAAGTAGCAATAAGGTCTGAGTTTTGTTTTCCATAAGTAATTCCTATGAGAAGAGCAAGGAGAAGAATTATCTGGTAAGAATGGGTTCAAAGTCCTCATATCATACTATACTTGATTAAAAATCACTTCAAATAATGAGTTACTGTTGGGAGTTCAACATATGCGAATAGTGGAGGCACAGAACAGAGTTTAAAGGTTGGGATTCCAATAATTATCACAATCACATCAATGTTAGCAGTTAATATTTATAGATTAATGGTGGTGATTGGATAGGCTCTATGTTCAGGACTCCAATTTGATCTTCGTTAAGTCTGTTCTCCCTGTGTATATTCGCCCTCGCAGGTAGGTACTGGTATCTCCTGCCTAGATAAAACTAGGGATTGGTCAACTCAGAAATGAAAGCACAGGCTTGTGAGTCTGTGAGCTCTAAGGATAGAGGTTGTAATATCTGCAAGTTAAACCAGGATAAAATAACACTGTTGACTCTAATGGTTTTCGAAAGCTCTTTTCATTGTCTCCTCTGGAAAGAACACTACCATTTGGGGGTCCCGGGGAGACTAAGAAAGCAGATTTGGATTGTAGATACATTGCATACATGCATGAAATTGTGAAAGAATAAAAAAAAAATCATCTTCTTAAAACTTTCAAAAGGCAGACACAGAGGAGTTCTGAAAAACAGGGCTGAGGACTAGAGAGGTACCACAATTGGTACAGTACTCACCTAGCATAAACCAGGCCCCAGGTTTGACCTCCAGCACAGTGAATATTGGACATGAGGATACATATGTGTAATCCTAGCACTTGGAAAGGAAGGGGGATCAGAAGTTCAAGGTCATTTTCGGTTAAATAGTAAATTTGAGGTCAGCCTACATAATATTCTTTCTACTATGTATATATGTATATGCATGTGTGTGTGCATAGCCATTTTTGTATATGGCATAGACGATGACTAATAGAATGAAGACGGGGGGGGGGGCTGTGATACTGGTTGTACCTTGTTGAGAGAGGTACCACAAAAATATTAATGAATAATACTTTATTGGATATTAGATCAGTATGACTCCCTCTACAGAACATGAACATGGCCTGCAGATGAGAAGCTCTTTGTTTCTAAGACCACAAACCCTCTCCTATCAAGTGGTATGGAGGTGGGCAGCCTTGGTGACATCTGAGAGCTAGGTAGAAAAGCAGAGCCTCACACCCCACTTTCTATACCTAGTGTCTACACTACTATATGATGACCAGTAATTCATGTGCAGGTTCAAGTTTGAGAAGTACTCCTTCAGGGCTTTGGTTTTAGAGCCCATCTCATGCAAGACATCAAAAATATCCTTCTCAAAGGTTGGTGAGTATTGACACATTTCTTCAATCTAAGCTCTGGACATAACACATGGGGTAATTTTTTCATACTGCCTCTCAATATTTCTCAGAAATCTAGGTGCAAGCATGCTTATCAGTAAGTTACTACTACCCAGAACCTTTGTCTCTAACTCCCATTTCTGGGAGACATGTGAAAATGCACTGAATTCCAGAGTAGGCTTCTGAGAGAGGTCTATATATCAGCTATAGAGCTATTAGCAAATGATGGCTTCTGAGAGAGGAAAAGTCATTGTTCTTCAGGAATGTGGTCAATGGTAGGTTCCCTATGCTCACGTGGATCGTCCCACACCTATGTGGATGTAGGCAGTACTAAGTGGATTCAGTGGATTATTAAAAGTAAAAATGAAGGAATATGACGGAGTATTTGGGGGAGCCAGGGAGAATGAAAAAGAGTATATGGGTTGGGTGTGCTAAAGATAACACTGTATATATGTATGAAATCATGAAAGAATAAAATATTCTAAAAGGTGAAAATTTTCAAAAGTCAGTAAATATGAATCTTTTAGTACTAGAGCAATAGTTCTCAACTTCTACAAGATACCCACTGTTTCATGTGAAGGTTCAACTTGGAATAATATTTCCTGAGGGGATCTGTGGCAGTAACTGGAGATAGTTTTGATTGCCATAAATGGAGGATATGTTGCTCCCATTCAGGAGGCCGAAACCATGGAAAGTAATAAAGATTCTACAATGAAAAATGCCCAACATAATAAGGAATGCTCTGTCCTCAGAATGGATGAGCAAGCCTTGACTAAAATCAGTCATTGCCATGTTCATAATCTATCTTTAAATACTATATAGAGAAGGGAAACATTCTTATTTTAATATCTCTAGATAGGTACCAAAGCACTAGCTATTCTTAATGACATTAGACACTAGAGTGTCTCTTACATATAAATATCCAAAACTATATCATGTCAAACCAACTACCTAGGAAGTCACAATGGACCCAGGAAAGCTTTTATATAAATGCCAGTCTTCAAACCTAACATTAGATGAAACAACAAAAAAATTATACCTACAATCTCTCCTTTCTGCAACAAATAGTATTTGCTATGAAAATAGAATTAAACATAAAAGTAGAAAACAAAACCTTAACCTAAGAAGTAACTACCAAGAATATCAATCTAAAGGTTAACTGAATTTGTAGTATGTTTTACAGGACCAAACCAGCAAGTTTATTCTTGCTGTTCCCATGTTACTGGCTGCTTTTTACTTTAGAAGTGACTTATTTTATAATGTATGTGTGTGTGTGTGTGTGTGTGTGTGTGTATGTATGTATATGTATGTGAGTATGTGCATGTTTGTGCATAGAGGCCAGAGGAGAACATTGAATCTCCTGGAGCTGAAGTTGTAGGCAGTTGTGAGCAGTTCACCATAGATGCTGGGAAGCATCCTTAGCTCTTCTGAAAGAGCAGCCAGCTCTCTTAACCACTGAGCCATCTCTCCGGCCCCAGTTCCTACTTCATAAGTGTGATTTTTGAATGGTGCAATATTCAGAATAAGTTGCCTATTCTTCCTGATTATCATTTCACTGAATGACATCTTCCCATCTCTGTCTCTAGGATTCACATCCCACGCCTCTGTGTCCATGAAAATATAAGTGCCTTTAGATGTGGGTTAAAGGTCACATCAAGTATAGAGAAAAAGGTGAGATACAATGAACTGAATCTGTCATGTTTCTTTATACTCAAAGGTGTCCAAAGGCAGAATTTCCTTCGCCATGAAGAAGCAGAGTACACTCTGAATAGAAAATACTTTAATATTGCCAGTATGTTATCATTCAGCCAGTGGGTACATTTCCCGTATAGGATCCTCTTTGTGCTAGATGTTCCATGCTCACCAAATCCATTCCAAGACCCAGCTACATACATATGTGTTTCAGAGACTTCCTTGCAGTTAGGAGCCTTGTGAATGTTGTCAATAAAACTTGGTGAGAAATAACCCAAGAGCCTTAGAAGACTGACCTCTCAGATGTACTGCAAACCTTTCCTTGACTTGTTTTCTACAAGACTTAGGGCCACATGCAAAAGATCTAACAGAGGAACTTCGAGGTCCTAGAAAGGTGAGAGTACTAACGAAAATGTCCCAGGATCCTTGGCGAGTCACATGTAGCACAATGAAAGAGCAACTCCTAGCCTTGTATTTACACAATTAGCTTTTCCTGGCTAGTCTGTATTTTCACATACAGTCTTCTCCTCCATGGCTATCTTATAACACAGCAATCACCATCGCCTGTGTTGTCTGTTCCTTTCTGTACCTTTCCGTCTTGACAACTGTTCTTCATAGCAGTAAAGGCAGGAACTGCCTAGAGTCATTGTGCTTAGAATTCCCTCTCTGATTCAAATTCCCACTAAAAGTAAATAAAAGTGAAATCAAAACCAGAGACATGGGAGGTCTAATTGTTCTCAGGCTTGGTGCCCAATGACAATCAATGCTTGGATCCAATGGCATGGAGGACCTGGCTCAGAGGCCTGACTTCATATTCATGGCTGGACTACACACAATTTTAAGTATTGCTTAGTGTACCAATATTTGGGCCCCTCAGCTGTGTTCCAGAGTATTACTTTCAGTGGCTATTATGAATGAAGAAAGCCAGGTAGGGTTTAGGCAAAAGAGACATTTAGACCAATCAAAAAGATAGGAAAGAAAAGACATCAAGAAGAATGCTAGAAAGTAGTTCTTGGAATAGGTGTCTATTGGGGCCATTGAACATCACTTTCTTGTCCAGAAACATGATAGTATTGTGTTTCCCTGTCCCTAAGAATCAGGCCCTGAGAATAGGTGACTTCCTCTCCTCAGTGACACACAAGCAAAAGTAATTTATTATTCCAAGGGAAAAAGACTTAAGAATCAGAGTAATAGTTACTGCTACGCTATGTTCTTTTCTTATACCAATGGGACTCAAGGCTCTGTCAGCTAGGGTCAATGGTAAGAATGACATATCAACATGAGTTGAACACCTTTAAGTGTTTTAAGTTCTGAAATTTATATGTTGTTAGTTCACCCTCATTTAGCAATCTAGTCCTTACAGTGTGCCTAACAAATTTGAGAAATGGACTCTGATAGTCAAAATGAGAAAAACTATTCTTACAATATCTATGTCTCCTTCCTAAAAGGAGAATGAAAACTGGCCAATCTTCTAAATGGCCCTCAGGCATGCTAGCATGGGGGACTATGTTTCATGTACCAACTTAGGTTATTTTATATCTAGAACAGGGGTGTGAGCTAAATGGACCCAGAACTTGTCTTTGTAAATAAAGTTTTATTGGAAGGCAGCCATAGCCATCATTTGCGTATTGTCTATGGCAGCTTTCACGCTGCAAAGGCAGTGTTGTAGCAAGAGGTGCCTGCAAATGTTAAAATATTTACAGGAAAAAGAAAATGCCAGCCCTGGCCTAGAAGAAGCCAAATGAAAACAGATCCATGGAGGATCTGGAAAAGAAATTGAACATGCAGTGCCACTTAAAGTAAAGAGGACATATTCTTGGTAGCAATGTTGCCAAAAGCACACACAGACCAAGAGTTGGTACTGGTTAAGATTTTTCTTTGTGCTTCAGACTTTTTTTTTGGAGAGAGGCAGGCAATGGAAGTCCTAATACAAATGATTTCCAACAAGCACATTGTTAACGTTCTGCTGTTTATAACCAGCCCCCAGTATCAGCATGGGGACAGGACCTGAACAAAGGATATACACAGTATATGTCAGGATTAGTGAACCTGACAGTCCTCAGGATGACTCAGTGGAAAGTTGCTTAAGTGCTTATTCAAAATGATTCACTGCCCAGAGAGTCCACAGCAAGTTAGACTCTTAGGCTAAACTGGGTGTTACAGTTTGTCCACCTCCCTGAACTCAGCACAAAGCAAAGAGGCAGGCCATTAGTGAGGAGGCAGGCCATTTAGTGAGGAAGCAGGCCTTTGGAGGGTCTGTTGTGGGTCTTGGCCTGCTGGATGTGGGCTCTGCTGTGGCCACTGGCTGCCCTCTGGGGTTGGGGGTGGATATGGTGTGTCTGGAATGCCAGGAATCCCGGGCTGGCTTAGCAGGCACTCCAATTGGCTTGGTGTTCTACATGCTCCAGAGACTTTCTCCAGTGTCCTTGGCATCCAACGCTTATACTTAGGCTTCAGAATTTTAGGACTGGGTGGGTCCCTGGAAGCCTTCTATCTCAGGACCAGATCGCTTCTTCATTAGGTGGTACCAACAAATGAGCAGACCATGCCCTACAGAGGGGACACAAACTATTTGCCTCCTTGCTTGGGCCTGGCTCTTGGCAGGACTCCCTGGCTGCAGCTTGACCTTTGGTGGCTGGTAACAGGTTTTGCTTCAATTCAGCCAGTGCTTAGTAACCATTGGTTAGCTCTGGGTTAAGGGCAAAGGGCTGGGGTAGGAGGAGTAGAGGGCAAGGATTATAAGAGGATACTTTATTTCCTCCTATACACTGAATTCTCCTCATTTTTAGCATTGGCTTCTGGGCTTAGTTTGGAGTCAGTACATTGTATCACTTTCTAAAGTGACCAGGAAGATAAATTCCTCCAAGTTCTATCCTGGACATGTCTAAATCTAGGTTGTTTTAGGAAGGTAGAGAAGAGAGAGAGTTGTGCCGCGTCTCTGGTTACTAGCAAAGGACAACTAGTGTGTTCAATAAATCATGGCAAATCAGAATGTAGAGGGGCTGGGACCCAGCGTTACCAACATCCTTTCTCCTATATCTGAAAACCTACATGGGCCAGGGCCACATGCAAATTTTCTGTGGCTCCCTGAGCAGAGAGAGCTAGCATGAGGCCTGGCTCATTCAAAGACACTGAAACAAACTGCTTCCCTCAAAATAGAACGTAAAAGATAAATGGCCCCATATGGCCTTGCATCAGTGGTTCACAACCATCCTAATGGTTTGATCCTTTAATATAGTTCCTCAAGTTGTGGTGACCCACAATCATAAAATTATTTTCGTTGCTACCTTGTAAGCCTAATTTTGCTACTGTTATGAATCCTAATGCAAATATCTGTGTTTTCTGATGGTCTTATGTGACCCCTATGGAATTTCAACCCACAGGTTGAGAACCACTGCTTTAAAGAAATTAACTTACTCTACAATCCTTTGTCCAGAGGACAAACTTTTTTATCTTAGCATATGAGGAGATAAAGACAGACATTGTCTCAAAATATTTCCAAATGAGCAAGGATGAATCTCAGCTGTGAGCGGTGAAGACAAGGGAAGGAAGATGTGATTGAAGCCTAATCCAAGGAGCAGGCTGACTTAGGCTCCAGCTTGAATGTGCCTACTGTGGCTTCAGGTAGGTTACAGTCTTTCTTAAATGCTCATATTTGTCAAGTGTGGAGATAGAGGGCTGAACAAAACACTACTTCAAGGTATGATTTTTCTGTCTTCCTAGGATAAATGGTGTCTGCTCTTAAGACATTTATGACAATCTAAACAAACTAAACAAATAGAAGGTATAAAACTAAATTCAACTCAGCATAAAAGCTCCCAATGAATGAGATAGAGGGAGGCCATGCTGGACAGCAGTCACCAGTCATTTGTATCAATTTACAGCTGAACTAATCACCATTAAGCCCAATTTGAATGCAGTTTCTGAGTCTCACAGTCGTTGCATACCTTATCAAGTGTCTAACAGTCACATGTCTGTGGCTACTGTAATGGGAGGTGGCCACTATTGCACAGAATTCCACTGGAAAATGCCAGCAGAGACAGCATGCCAAAGTTATCCAGAGAACACAGAGCTTTCCTTTTGTGCTTGCTAGGCCTAGGTGGTGGCTCAGCTGTGACCAGTGCCGATTCTGAGATGGTGGTAGGCTCTGTGGGTCTGGTCTCGATTATTGCCTTGTTCAGGGAGCTGAGCAGTTCCACACTGTCCCCTTTGTCTCTGTCCTTTTGATCTTTCCCCAAGGGCCTTTAGGAAAGCCAGGCTATCCCGTCCTCTCATGAAAAATTCCCTTTTAAGTAGACCTATGAATAATCTAGATAATCCAGGAATTCATAAATCTTTTAGAAGCTGCCTGGGCTATTTGCTCAAGAGGCATTGTATGCAAAGTCCACAGAGACCTGTTTTGATGAATAAAATCAGAATTATACTTACTGGTTTAGAGAAATAAGCATGACAGCACTAACAAGAAAGTCCTTACATGCTACTTTCACAGCACAATTAATATACAAGAAAAAAATATCCAGTGTCATCTTAACAAACTGGTTTCAAATAAAAACAAGCCAAGGAAAGGAAAGCAAATCAAGCACAAGGAGCTCCCTGGGGTCCCTCTTGCTTGTAGGATGTGTGTGTTTGAGGGTGGGGATGTGGAGAGTGAATGTGATGAGTTAGCATGTTCTGGAGTGAATGAAACATGTGGGTATAGGGCAGGGGTGGGCAGAGTTGAGGGCTTTTGGGGAGGGTTATAGTTAAGCAAAAGTGGCCACAGCTTTGAGGAGACTCCGTTTCTTTTGTTGTGGAGAGGAGACTTTAACTTTTGTTAAAGAATCTCCAGCCCAGTTTCTGTAAAGGGGGGCAGGGAGAACAGTGTCATAACACAGAGAGTGTTAATGGCTGCTATTTTAACAATCTAAACTTACTGCCCCAGGGCGCCAGTAGAAGCCAAACAGTCTTACTGCAAAGGATGCAAGTTTTAAAAATCAAATAAATAGCTAAAGGCACACTCACATTGAACTTGTGCCCAACTTAGTGTCAATCAACAAGTTTCCACTGAATGCTGGACAAGCCAACCCCTCTTCCAGAGAGAACACAGAAAACATTGTAAGTTCAGTTTGGGGGCAGCTGGATGATCTTATGTATCCTGTCCTTCCCAGCTTTTTTTCCCCCTCTGATTTTACTTTTCCCTTCCTTCTTGGGTTCAGACTTTTGTTCCTTTATCCAGCCCCTCCCAACTTATTTCTTTATAGTGCATCTCCTTGGCTCCGGCCTAACTGTTGTGGGTCTTCTGTTTCATATCCCCATACAATAAAAGCAGATTTGCGGGCTGAACATCAACACAGGTCGGCACTTTAAAAAATATTTACCTGTATATTTGTGCATTCCCTACAGTGCTAGAGGCAAAACCCAGAGTTCCTCGAGTGTTTGATAAACATTCTATTACTGGGCTGTCCTTAGTACTTTTTTTGGAACACAGGTATTTCTATGTAGTCCAGGTTAACTTCGAACTTGCAATGTGGCCCAAACTGGCCTACTAATTTTTAATCCTGCTTCCTCAGTTTCCTGAGTGTTGGAACTGCAGAGATGAACTATTATACTTAGATCCTCAGCTTAGAAGAAAAAAGCATTCTATTGCGAAAATGGAATATACCCAAATGTGTGAAAAAATAATGCTCAGGTCCCACATGAGAACTACATTCTGACAGCAAAATGGTCCAAATGTGTGAAAAAATAATGCTCAGGTCCCACATGAGAACTACATTCTGACATCAAAATGGTGAAAAATAATATTGCTCAAGAATTCAGATGCCTAGGCACATATTTGAAATGAATTGACACACTCAATAACTCTTCTGGCCATCATGTGTTTCCAGTTCTGCATACTGACCTCTAGTCCCATGGCTTGAAATAACCACCACCAGCACAACAACAACAACAAAACAGTAAGTTAAATTTATTAAAGGTATACTATTGGCCACATAACATCTGTGCTAGGCAATCCTCACAACAGTCCTCTAAGGTAGGAATGATTATGCTTACAGTACCATTACACACACACACACACACACACACACACACACACACACACACACACACACACACCCTCTTATAATCACACCAAGCATGTATAAAATGAATGTGGCATCTGTGTTCCATATCCTCAGCATTCAGTCCTTTAAAATGCCTTCTCCAAAGTCATATGAAATATTCTATTATTGTTGAATTCTTACTGAAATTATTGACTGTTATGTCAATAAATGGCAAACTATTCCAGAAAGAGTAGATTAGGCTCATTCTCATCAGATGTTAGAGACTACAAGTGCCTACTAGTTGGAGAGAGATTGGGAAAGGCAGAACTTGAAGACAAGCAGGGAACTGTAAGAAGACATAAGGAATTACTAAAATTTTATTGACTCCCTACTTTGTATTAGGCTACAAAATAATGTCCAACTATAGAACAGTTAAAGTCCCCCAAGACAGCCTCTATCCACTTCACCTTTCCAGCTTCTTCTTTTTACGTACGAACTGTGTTTGGCTGGCCTTTGCATATCCTCTCCTCAGTACCTTATCTCCATCTGGCAATGTCCCAGTCATCTTTCAGAATCCCATTGCATGTCAACTCCTCTCTGTGGCTCTGCCTGGCTCCCACCTTTGCTAGACTGTCTATATCCATCCCTCTTCTGCCTATATAGGCTTTGTTCGCACCTCTACCACAGCATTCATCATATTATCTTTTAATAATATTCTTTATGCCTGTGGACCCCACTAGATTATAAATTCTCCAAGCCAGGGACATTAAAACATATATGAGAGTTTGTTCAAATCTTGCACTCTCAAAATGCTTGTGAAATGAATATGTGAGAGGGAAGGAAGGAAGGAAGAGTGCAAGGAAGGAAGAAAGGCAGGAGTGAATCAGACCATTGAATTCTTGTTAGGAGAAGATTGCTTTCTGTGGATTTCTGTGGTTAAGAGTGTTGTCCAGTCTGGTGTTTCTCACCAGGGACTGCAATAAAATTTTGTACAAGAGTCTTTTTTACTGCACTGCGACCCTATTCGTTGTATAACTCTTCACATTTCCCAAGCTGCAGCCCACTAAATGTAGATGGCATTTCCCCTGATATCATTATGAAAACTAAGGCATTTGCAAAACCCCAACAAAAGGAAAACAGATTAATTGTCCTTGGCTTGGAAGTAGGTAGCACTGTAGCAAGGGTCCCCCCCCCAATTCTGAGACACTTCCTGAAAAGACAGGCTATGTTCCTGGAAGAAATACTGGATGGCAGGCTCCAGCCAGAGTATGAATTAGTGAAAAAAGGAGGGAGCAAAGCTGTCCTAGCCAGCAGACAGAAATTATGGTAGCCTAATCAGTGTATGAGAGCTCAAAGCAAAGAACGTTTTAATTATAGTGAGCTAGTTAGAGGAAGAGTCCTAGCCAAGTTAAACCACTCTCTTAATTCAGGATTCCAAGGAAGTAGTGAGGTTTTTACCTACTCTCCGAATGTATTCTCTCCTGCTAACAAATTGTCCAGTTTTGTGAAGTCAGGACTATGCTGAGGCATATGATTGAAAGTACCTGTCAGGACCTCATCAGAAAAAAGGGCAGACACAGGGATGCCAGGGACTCAGTATTACCTTCTTGACTGTCATGAAACCTGCTACCCAATTTCCTTGCAACCTCACACATCATTCTTCTAGAATTGGAAACAAATGGCCAGTGTCTATTTGGTGCTACTATCATCAGGATCTAGGACTGCAAGTACCAAAAGTCAAGGTTCTCATTTACCGCCGGGGACTTGTGCATATGCAGTATTGGGATCCTGGGTTTAAAATTTCCCCCTTCAGTGATGTAATGTTATCTCGTTTATATATACTTGTTATACTTCGAGTCTAAGAGGTCTTCCCTGGACCTTTAGTGTCCAGTTAGTGGTACTATTTTGGGAAGTTGCAAAATGTTTGGGGCATAAGGTCTAAAGGGTAGGATTTTGAAGTTGTAATCTGTTTTTGCCTCTGACCTAGCTCCCTCCCTTCTTGTCTATGCTATGGAATAAGCAGCTACTCTATGCTGCTATCCTCACCAAATGCTGCCCCATGGCTTTCCACCATTCTCTATGCCTAAACCTTTGTCATCAGTGGTCTATAACATCGCTCTGAAACTGTGAGCCAAGATGCATGTTTCCTCCCCAAAGTTGATCATCAGATATTTTGTTTCAGTGACAGAAAAGTAACGAATATACTAGTGCTATTAGCATTTTCCAAAACAATGTCCCACACCATCTTCCCTTTCTTCCCTATTAATACAAGCCTCACTAGAAGTAAGAATCATCACACATTTTACAGGTTGACCAAATGGGTACAAAGAGGCTAACCCATTCTGTAAGAGTCAACTGTGGAAAGATGAAGCCTAGACCTTGCCTTTCCCTTATAACAACACAATACAACTTTATGTAGGGGAGAGCCTGATTCTTATTGGAATGGAGTTTTCCTCTCCCCTAAAAGGGGTCTTATTCAAGTTGACTTTCTGGAAGCCAAAAGACCCCTCTGAATTACTGATCTAGTCCTGAAACTAAATGGGTACCTCTATCTAAATGTTAACTTGCTGTGACTTCTGCAACTTGGAGGTCATAGTTCCAAATGCAGTGAAATACCTTCTTTTTTTTTTTGGTTCTTTTTTTCAGAGCTGGGGACCAAACCCAGGGCCTTGCGCTTCCTAGGCAAGCGCTCTACCACTGAGCTAAATCCCCAACCCCGTGAAATACCTTCTTAAATATTCAAAAGCCCAGTTAGAAAATATGTCCTTCTGTAGATATGTAGACTTTAGGACTGTTCTGCTTTAACTGTTGGGGAGAGAGGAGGGGGAGGGGAAGAACAGGTAAAGCAAAAGAAGGCAGGAGAGAAAGAAGAAGGAAGAGGTGAGATATTGATCAAATTAAACACTAGGAAGACCAAAGGCACACAGACTATGACACAGAGAAGTTTAGGCACATACAGGAGCCTATGCTGGTTCCCGCATGTCAGAAAATTTTGATTGACTCTGCCTCTAATAAGACCATTCCAAATGAATGAAAGCACCATGTAATTAAAATATGTGATCCTGAGAAGTAATATGTATATTGAGAGCAAAAATGTATGGTTTCATAGATGATTTTACATGAATTCTCCAGATAGTCACCAGGCAGGTGCACTAATTGCCCTGTCAAGCTCAGTAAGTATTTTCCCTATATACTAGGGTTGTTGCCATTCTAACTATTGTGACACGTGCATATCTTGCTTATACTCAATGTCAAGATTGAGCTTCAATATACTAACTCTTAGACAACATCTGCTTCCCTAATAAAGCCTGCAAGTACCTTCCTGGGACTTTCTTGTACTGAAGCTCATTTCTGTCCATTTTCCCCTTTTGGAGACGGAAGGTGAAAGTCATTAATCTTTCTGAAGCTGTTGAAGTCCCCTCGGTATTTCTTTCAGCAAGCTCAGTAATTACAGTTTTCCTTCAACATTGACTCATTGGCTTGATAATCTAATCCTTTAATTATCTTTTTATAATAAAAATCATATTGAATGGCTCCAGACACGATTTCCCTCAGAAAGTAAATGGCAGAGAAAGTGCTTTCAGAAATAAATTCTTCTAGAGAAAGGGGAACAGGGGCACATTTCTAGGACTGTGGAGGTCCCCAGAGCAGAAGACAAATTTCTGTTAATCAGTTTCTAATAGAAGTCTCCCTGGTGGTCCCTCAAGCTGGAAATGTGGGATTTTTGTGCTTTTCAAACTGCAGCATTTCATACTCATCAATGCTAGCTGTGACTTGTCATGATTGTCTTTGTCAGCGTCCCTGTTTTTTTGAATCTTCTTCATCCCACAGGGCATGTGCTCTGAAAAAACCAACAGTTGCTAGATTCCTCTGATAGTCCTTACTTATCCTATGCTTTCTTTTTCCGAGTTATGTCACCAATTCTTCTCAAATTTCTTCACAGCATACTTTCTCAACTTGAAAATAGGGTCTAGATGAATTGTTGCACTCCTTAATATACATGCTCAGACCCTGAATTCTAGCTCCGAGACAGGAAGAAAGAAAGACGGAGAGGAGTGGCGAGGTGAGGTGAGCAGAGGAGATGAGTAGGGAGGGGAGGGGAAGGAAAGAAGAAGGGAAGGGGAGAAGAGGAAAGAGGAGGGGGAGGAGGAGATGATATGGGAGGAAGCAGAGCTCCTAAAAGTGGAGAGATTAATCACCGTGGATGAACTTTGAAGACTGTACATGAAATAGATCAATGACAAAAGATGATATGACTGTCTAATTCCACTTATGCAAAGTCTCTAAAATACTCAACTTCACAAAGACAGAATATTGCTTGGCAGTCATCAGAAACTTAGGGAATATGGAGTGGTGCGTGTGTGCTTAATGTGTACAGAGTTTCCGTTTGGAAAAACAAAAATATTCTGGAAAAGCATAATGCTGATGATGCCTATCTAACAAGGTAATGTTCTTCAATGACACAGACTTGGAAACCTAAAGTGGCCTAAATGTTTAATTGTATACCTTGTACATTTTACACAACAGAAGAGAATGGAATGAAGTAATCAAAACTTTATAAATGAAAAGAGAATAAATAGGAGGGAAGTTAGTTAAGAAGGGAGCACAGATACCAAGACAGCAGAAAGGAAGTAGCATAATATTTCCTGATTTTTTTTTGCAGTTTAACGCTATTTCTTTCCCATTGATATGAAAATAAAAGCTAGGCGAGATTGGCATATACCTGCAATCCCAGCATGCATCCCAGCGTGCCAGACAGGGAAAGTAGTGCATCTCCTGTGGACAACCTGGATTCAGGGGTTTTCTTTAGAAGATGTGTATAGATACTTTATAGTCTCTGTATTCTGAGGGAAAACAATGCCTCTGAACACTTCACAAGTAGACACACAGATATGGCTGAATCACTTCTCACCATCTGGGTCTTAGTGTGCATGTGGCAAAGACAGGGGACATCAAGACCTCTAGAAATAGAATGCTTGGATGGCCCAATATGGACAGGAGGTGTATTGGAACAGGGTTCAATCGTTTGACACCCTATGCCTGCCAGTTTCAAAAATCGCCTTTAGGGAACAGCTGACGGTGTTAACATCTAAATAAAAAATCAGACAAAATCATTTTAATAAAAACTGTTATTTATCTTAGTGGCTGCAAATAATCTGGTAAACCTTTCAGGTTATAGTTATTCTGTATCCAAAACCCTGAACTGAAACCCTTTAGTTCTAGGCAACAGATAGCAAGGATATTTGGTTCCTTTGAGGACATATTGGTTTTCAATTAAGTAAGAGCCAAAGTAAGAGGCTTGAGAGCTGGCGACATATTCTAGAAACCACTGTGTCCTCTACTGTGAATAGAGAGCATTCTGTTTTTTTTTTTACAATTTTTATTAAAATATAGCTATATATTTTCTTTATTCTATTTCCTCCTACGACTCTCCCCACTTCCCACCCTGTATACCCCCTCAAGTTCCTAGCTCCTTTTTAAATTGAATTACTGTGACACACACACACACACACACACACACACACACACACACATATTCTATACATAGTATATACATATATGTGTATGAAAATATAAATCCTTCTGAATATATTTATACTTCAAACACTTTTAAGCAGAGCATTCTGTTGTTAAGCAGAGGCCTGGTGCTCTGTAGCACTGGGACCCTGGAAAAGGAGAGGCTTACTCATTAAGGCTCCTTCGACCTCAAAAAAGAAGGTGGACAGTCATCAAGGAATATATCTGACATCAACTTCTGGCCCACACACACAAATATGCATGTATATACACATGTTCACACCCACATGCATTCTCTCCCTCCCACACACACGAAAGATGAGTTAATATATCAGGAATCTCAGGTTACATAAAAAGAACGATGCTGAAATGATGCTGACCTCACGTGTCAGACCTTGATGGGGAAATGGGGATGAGTGAGGCTGATATGCTGGCTTAACAGGACTTGGGAGCACAAATCACAAGAAATCAATGTAATAATCACCTCTTCCACATGCTAGAGCAGGAGTCAGGCCCTAGTTGTAGAGGTAGGCCTGCAGCTAGGATGAAAACTCAGTGAAGGACATTTCATTAATCTGTTCCTTAAAATACCCTAGATGTGACTCTTGCTTCAAACCAAGTTGAAAACAGAATAAGTTGAAAACACTGATTTTATTTCAAACTATGTTGATTGCTTTTCCCTTTGAGAGTTTCATTTGTTTATCAGCAGAAATTCCTGGGCTAATTCCGAGAAATGCCATTCATTTCTGGCCAACAACAAGTCATGAACAATGGGTGGGGTAAAAGGGGGAGCTCTCCACGGAGGGTCTTGCTTTCGGGACATGACAGCCAGGGCCTCTGAATGTGCATGGTGGCAGAAGAGAAAGGCTTTGGGTGGGAGTACTGGGAAAGCATGAAAAGGCAGGCCAGATGGCACACTGTATGCATGCCACTGCAGGCTTAGTCCTTGGGAAATGCTATGAGGGCAAAATGTTGTCATGGTGCCCACAGCCCTTTGAAGATTAGCAGGGTCCTCTCGCCAGTTTACTCTTACAGAGGATTGCTGCTCTCTGAGTTCTCCTGAGCTCCTTTCCCAGAGTCTCCCCTGGATATAATAACTTTACTGCCTTTTCCAAATCCAAGAGATGAAATTAACAAGTCTCTGGGTTCAATGTATGAAACTAACAGCCCAACTGGATCTGAGTTTTAGTGTAGGGTCTGGCAATCAACATTTTATCATATTCCCAAAGGTTGCCCTTAAGCATGCTTAGCTCTAAAGAGAACATATTTACAGACTTGTAGGAAAAAATAGCCTGCTATGCTAAGGAACTCTTCCACATCAAGACACTCTACATAAAGTTGGGCTTGGCAACTCATGCATGTAATCCCAGTACATAGGTAGCTGAGGTAGAGAACAGCCGTGAGCTGGAGGCCTGGCTGGCCACGCAGTGAATTCCAAGGCACAGAAATAGGGGGCAGGAATGAAGCCTTGTTCCAAAGAAATGATCAAAAGAGCTACTATCTCTTTTAAGCAGTGTCTCACACATCAGACTAGGGTCCAATTTTCTTCGTAGCTGAGGATGACCTTGAGCTTCTGGTCCTCCTAAGGGCTGAAATTACAAGCTTATGCTACCACGCCCAGTTTTATGTGGTACTGAAGAACAAGAGAGGTCATAAATTTGAAGGAGAGGAGAAAATATATATATGGGAGATTTAGAAGGGGGAAAGGGAGAAATGTAATTAATATATAATCAAAAGAAAGGTAAATGAAAGGAAAGGAGAAGAGATGAGATGAGATGAGAAAAAAAGAAGAAAAATCCCTTGGGTTGATAACATTTCCATACTACAGCTATGATATTCATCTAGTAGAAAAATGGGATAAAAGTTAATTGGCTGTTTAGAGGTCATCAGCTTTTTCAACAAAATATAAAAGGTAGGTGATTACAGAATCCAAAAGATAACATAGGAAATGAAGAAAAAGAAATGGTGATCAGAAATAGGTAATGTCAAGAATACCAAAGCAGCTGAGAGGGAAAAATTAGCCTAAAAAAGATGGAGAGAGGCTCAGTGCGTAAAGTGCTTGCCACATAAGCATGAAGACAAGATTTCAGATTCCCACAACTCATAGAAAAAGGCACACAGGGTTAGGGGTATGTTCCATCTCTAATCCTAAAACGGAGACAAGAGGAAGGGGCTACCTGAAATAAGCTGGCTAGCCTAATGAGTTAAACCAGTGACTTTTGGATTCAATGAGTGACCTTGCCTCAATATATATGGTGGAGAGTGCTCAAGGAAGTCATTCAACGTCTAACTTTACCCTTTATTGTGTATAAGCACAAAGGTACAATGTATTCCCTCACACATGCAAACATGCGTACATACATGAACATACACCACACACACACACACACACACACACACACACACACACACACACACACATCCCATAATTAAAGAAAACAAACAAACAAAAGAGAACAAGGAAATATAAATATTTGAAAGTGGATCTAAAATCATTTTGAACTGATCTGGAAATTCCACTCCTAGTTATCTACCAAAAAGAACTGAAAACACGTGCCACACAAAATCCTGTAGCCAAATATTCATAGTGCATTGCTGACAACAGTCAAATAGTGGAAAGAACTGACACGAACACTGACTGACGAAATGATAAACAGATGTGGTGTGCTGGTTTGAATGATAATGTCACCCATAGGCTCATTTATTGGCATGTTTAGTCCCTAGTGGTGAAGTGTTTAGAAAGATATGGCGGTGTGCCCTTGTTGAAGGAGGTGTATTCATGTTGGAGGAGGAATGTTGCTGGCGGTAGACTTTGAGGCTTTAAATCTAATGCCAGGCAAATGTCTTTTATGTTTTTCTCTCCCTTTCCCTCTCCCTCTCCTTCTCCCCCCAACCACCTGCAGATCAGGAATTAGCTCCCAGCTACTACTCTAGCACCATGTATGCCACCATGCTCCCTGTCATGATGATAATGGGCTAGCCCTCTGAAACTGTACGCAAGTGCCTAATTAAATGCTTCCCTTTAGAGGTGCCTTGGTTATGCTGTCTCTTCACAGTAACAGAACAGTGACTAAAACAAGTAGTATGACCATACCGTGCATGTTATTCATCCATACAAAAGTACTGAAACATTGGCACATGCTATAACATAGCCTAGCTCTGAAAACATTATGCTAAGTGAAAGAAACCATAAGCCAAAGTCCCCCTACTAAATAAATTCCTTACTGTGAACTCCAGAATAGTCACATCCACAGATTCATAAAGAAGGTTAGTTCTTGATGGGAGCTGAGAGTGAGGGAAATGACAAGTAACTGTGTAATGTGTTTAGGGCATCCCAGCATTTGTAATTGTTCTTAATATCACTAAATTGCATACTTTTAAATGATAAATTTTAAGTTGTGTGAACTTTACATACAACAGAAATAAACAATTATTCCTCTTATCCCCTTGCATTATTGTACAAACAAAGAAAACTAAAAGGAGCAGAAAGGGGCCTTCTTTTGTTACTATTAACACTGGATGTCAAAGGCACAGCCATTTGATTAAATGTATGGGATGGAAACAAAGAAACAAAATGTGTGTGGTTAATATTGAAATATAAAAAGATGGATGCATAGTGGTCAAGTGATTTGTTCTACTTCCTCTATAGTGTCACAGGCCCAGAAGACTATATGTACCTTGTCTTAACATAGTTCATTTCTGCTGGAGTATATATTTACACAGTGTAAATCTGTGTATATGTGTGTCAAATAAGAATAACCGATTAGTGCAAATGAGAACTTGTCTTCATTTGTACATAAGATTTTGCACTACTAAGTAACAGAAATTAAACGCCAAGTATGCTGACTGGGTTGCACCAAGAAGCAATGAAGAGCTGCAATCTTGTTCCCAATACGCTTCGTTCTTCTTGTCTCTGATTTGGTGACACATTCTTTTTAAGGTGTTTGTAATTATGTGGGTTGTTCTTTTGTCCAGAACTTGCCAGCCCCAGACCTTTCTCATTCCCAGTGTAAGACACTGTCACCATTTACAAGGTGGACCTTCTATTTTTTGTAATATTGCTTAATTGCAAATATAAGAAGCCCTTTAAGCTCAAATAGGATACTGTTTTATCAGTATTCCAGTTATAGATTTCATAAGTCACGTGTTGTTTTCTCCAATCTTTTTTTTTCTCAAAAGCACTGCAATTTTTCAATGTACAACTTGACAGAAAGTGAGGGTTTTCAGAAATGGACTATTGTCTTATAGCAGAAATACCTGTTCATAACTCAGTTATTGGTAAAAGAAATGGCATACAGTTTCTAACCCTCGCCTTATGATAATACAGTGGGTTACTAGGAAAGACCTTTTCTTACTCCATCAGGAATTAAAAAGACCAGGATTGAGGGAGACAAAACCACTATGTCCCTATCCCTTATAAAATCATGTCAAAGAGCCAAACTTCTTCACACCTAGCAGAAAAAAAACAGTGTGGATTAGGCAGCCAGTAACCAGATCAAATCAGCTATTTTGGCCATTTTATAACAACTCTTTAATAACCTAGGAATGCTGGAACACTTCCAAGGGGACACAAATCTATTAATTCTGAATAGAAAACTCTCATGGAATAAATATTAAGAATTCTTAGATAAAAATCATGGTTTAGGGTCCTGTTCAGTTAGAAATTCTTCTTTGGGTGACAAAACTTATATATAAAACAAACGGAAAGAAGGTTATTTTTACCCTATCTTTCTTTCTTTACTACATCTTTACTCTAAAAAGGAAGATGGGGAATTGTATTGCTACATATTTCTCAAGGACCACATACAGTCAGTCCTGCTTAGGGACAAGGACAGGATCAATGAAACCCATGACTCCTAGCAGTTTAAATTTTCCCCAGAAGAACGCCCCAGCCTTTGTGTGGCAGCAGTTTCTTCGGGCCCAATAGAAGCCTGTGGTATGTGACCAAAAGAAGAGAACACTGTTCATCCGTTCTTCATGGCAATAAGTATACACTTTTCACTGGCAATTCTGTATAATCAGATTTATAAATCTTTTTCAGGAGCTACAGGACACAGCCACAAATATAGGTAAGACATTTGGGAAATTTGAGGCTAAATTGTCTACAACAAAAGATATGAGAACAAAGAAACAACTGGTACTATACAGCCCCTCTATCTTTTTTTAAGCATGACAGACCCCTTCCTCTAAGCTTGATATTACCAACGTGAGTGCTCCCTTGTAATTCACAGTGCTGTTTGCCATTATGGAAAATCACTATCTTACATATAAAAAAGCTTATATGCTTTCAGTCTATGTAACTTATTTGTTCTCATTCTTTCTCTCTCTCCCCCTGTCTCTATCAATAAATATAGCTTTTAAATATAATTTTCTTTTAAAAACTGGCATACAATATAATAGGTTTTCCTGTATCATTTTCACACATAGTGTTTGGTTGGATAAACTCCTTCTCAGTCCTCTTCCATAGCTCTTTGTCTGCCTGTGCTCCAGCTTGTATCATTGGTCCCAGTATTATTTTCCTTTCTACTTTTATATCACATGTATGGTATACCATCACCATTGCTCCTCCTAGAAGCCTCTCCTCCCTATTATCATGGAGCCCTTTTTAGTTTTTGTTCATCTATTTTGGTTGTGTCATGTAGATATGTATATACAAATATCAGTAGCTAAGATACACATATGAAAGACAAAATGTGGCATTTAACTTTCTGAGTCTGGTTTACTTTCACTCAGTATAGTATCTTCTGGTTCCATTGAGTGTCCTGCATGCTCTATAATTTTTTTATGGGTAAATAAAATTTCATTATACATATGTACCACTTTTCCATTTTCCTTTCACCTGCAGATGAATGTGTAGATTGATTCCATTTCCTAGACATTGTAAATAGAATAACAAGGATGATATAGCTAGCTTATATAGTAATTTTAGTTGTAATGCTTTTTCTTTGACAAGGTATTTCTGTGACCCTAAAGCTTGAGTTTCTTCATGCCTAATAATCACTGGAGTGGAAATAATATAGAGGTGTCATCAAATTTATTGCTCTGTCCCATAAGAAGACTGTGACACTCCATACACAGTCAAGAGATTAAAATGTCCATATAGTAGAAATGAGATCAACAGCTACATAGCAGAATTCTTCCTCTTCTCAAACCAACTCTATTCCATTATGGTTTAAACCATTTGCTTTTGTTCCATTTAATAGAAAAATTAATTGCTTGCACTCTGGTTCAATATGGCAAAGGAGGGCACATGAAAAATCTTTTGGTTCTTTTCCAAATGAAGAACAAGGATGATGTGAAGCTAAATAAAATAAAATAAGAATTTAAATGTAAGAAAAAACCCATAGGAATAAGGTAAAATAGATTGTGGAACCAGATATAGAGTAGAGTAGTGATTGATGCTAAATCAAATGGTCAGCTGGCAACTGGAGCAACATACAGAGAGGTAAGGCTAAAGAGCTAAGGTGGAATTATAGTCTGAAAATGGCTTCTGTGTGAAGCTGGTATTAGGTTTTGTATCCCTGAAAAGTTGTCAACATTAGTGAATATATTGTACTATTAAGATGGAGTCCCTTTAGAACAAGGGACATTTCTTTGAAGGAAATAGTGAGACCTTGATATCTTTCTCTCTGTGTGTCTCTCTGTCTCTGTCTGTCTGTCTGTCTGTCTGTCTGTCTCTCTCTCTCTCTCTCTCTCTCTCTCTCTCTCTCTCTCTCTCTCTCTCTCTCTCTCTCTCTCTCTCTCTCTCTCTCTCTCTCTCTCTCGTCTTCCCCCCCTCTTCCTCTCCTCTCCCAGTGCCTGTTTGCCTGCCTGACATTGCACAAGCTATTTCTTTCACTAAATGCTTCTCAACATGTTGGACTTTATATGACCAAAACCAACACAACCAAATAACCTCGGACTGAAACCTCAGAAAAGGTGAGCCAAAAATAAATTTTTTTCTCTTTTCAGTTAATTTCAGGGTTTTCTTACATTTATTGCCATATCAATAGAAACATGACTAAAAAGTCTGAGGACCAAGGTCACATGTTTCACATCTAAAAAAGCTCTAACATGATTCTGCCCACACAGGGTTGTTCTCCCAAACTACACTGATCACTCAAGGTTGGCAGTTGTACTTGAGGTCCTATTTCAAACATTATGAAAGAATAGTACTGTACATTAAAACAAAAGTTTCCATCAAAGCAGGAAGTCCCTATTCTGAGATAACCAAAATCCTAGGTTAGAGCTGAATGTGCAAAAAGACTGAAATAACCATTCATGAAGCAATAAAGGGGTCATTCAAGATAAAATCCCATGGAGAATAGCTTTTAAGTAATATCTAGAAAAACAAGAAAAATTGATAACTAAGAAAAGCTTTAAAGAAACTGCAGAAAGGCCAGAATTTACATCTGAAAAAAACCACAAATATTTCCACTTAGAATGTAGTATAAGACAATTTCAAATACTTAAAACAACAAAACAAAAGGAGAGTCAACCCCAAGAAATTATAACATGATTTTAAAATAACATGTCAATATTTTTAAAATATAATTTGAAAACTTGGAAGAAAATATAGTTGTTGGAGATAAGATAAATAAACAAAACTTAACAGATCGTCCAAATAATATGTCTGAAAGGAATTTATAAACCAGAGAATAAAATTGATGAAGTATCATTGTGGGAAATATGTGAAATGAAAAAGAGTAAAAGAGACATTAGGAGACACAGAGGACAAATTAAATGAGGTGCAAAAGTTTATATCAAAGATAGTTTTATAGCACCAGCAAGGCTGAAGCAGAAGAACTAGGAGTTTAAGGCCAGTGTGGGATACATGAAACTTTATCTCAAAATATAAATGGAGAGAGAGAGAGAGAGAGAGAGAGAGAGAGAGAGAGAGAGAGAGAGAGAGTCCAACAATGAGAAGCAAGATATATGGATGATCATTTTTATAGAAATGGTAACAAACAAACATATTTCTCAGTCCTTAGGCTGAAAATAATCTGAAAAACAATCTCATCGCTGGACACAGTGGCACACATCCTAGTACTCTACTAGGCAGAGGCAGGCAGATCTCTGTTAGTTTGAGGTTAGCCTAGTCTACATAGTGAGTTGCACGACAGCTAGGGTTATTTAAAATTTTTTTGTCACAAACAATAACAACAGCAACAGCAACAGCAACAGCAACAACAACAACAACAACAACAACAACAACAACAACAACAACAACAAAAAGGAGTCATATCCATGACCAGAAAAAGCCAGGAAGCCATTTAGAAATAGCTTCAAAAGTGCTGAGGGAAAATGAGCAACCTAAAATTTTATACCCAGCCAAATTATCACTCAAGAATGGCAACAACCTCATGAATTTTGTATATAAGGATTAGAGAATTTAGGCATAACTACACACACAAAGAACTTGCATAATGAATAAAAATATTAACTTTCTTAGGTGCAAACTACAAGAGCAAGGAAAGGAAAAACAGTTTCTATGCACTATAAAATTAGCTTTTCAACTCATTTTATTTCACCTTTTTCCCCTCTCAGATTCATGAACTCAATTCTCTTAATATGTTCCTCTTCTGTTAGAATATCTGCCAGCCTCTATTTACCATTTCGTTAATAATTGTTTTCTACCAGTGACCTCTGATTTAAGAAGCTGTGGTTAAGCTAAGTTCCTATGACATTAGGCCACTGTGTGAGATGTCTTTGAGATACTTTAGTGATTTTAATAGGTTATCTGGAATACCAAAGTAAAGATCTCTAGAGTAGCCATTTAATCAGAAATACTGCTCCCTCTCATTTACCAAAGTCTCTTACAATCCAATTTAAGCAGAAGCAAGTGAACACATTCAATACTAGCATGCTTGTATAGGAATTCACCCTGAAAACATAACTTTCAGATTGGTCAATTCCTCATGTCTTGATGCATATACTATTGTCATCAACATTCAGAGAGATAAATCTGCATGTGATATTTTGTCACCTGAGAAAATGAATGGTCTTTGTTTATTGGAATGTATTTGCTAGGACATGAAAGTATACTTTATAGAGTAATATCAATAAAGCAGTTGGTTATTTATAAAGGTATTTACTTCTGTACAGAGTAAATCTAAAAGCTGTGATTAATTTTGAAGAGTTCTCTGACTCCCTAAAGTCTATTCAGGAACCTTCATCTGAACAGTTATCTTCTACAGCATATTGAATAGACCTAGAAGGTGACAAGGCTTCCACTTTGCAGATCTCAAGATTGATAGCTTTTCCTTGGAATGTCATTGGGTTGGCAGGCATTCTCTGAATCTCTCCATGGTTCTAAGACTCTGGAGCAGAAACCAGGCCCTAGTCATATCAAAATAAAGTGCAATTGAGGGGACCTCTACTTCAGGAAAATGCCTTAACCATAAACTGTAAAAGGAGGCTTCCCAACAACTTCCTGAAAAAGTTTCTATCTGGTTCTCCCCAGACTTGCCCTTAACAGTGTGTACCTAATAACAACTGTGCAGTGTGAAGGAGGCGACTGTTCGGCAGGCAGGCAGCTTTATACTATCATAAACCTCACTGGTTCAGTTCCTTTGATTTATGAACAGCTCCTCATCGTTTTGAAGCTATGCTTGGATGCAATTCCAGCACTAATTGTATAGGACACGTGCCCCAATGATACAACTCCCCTGTTACCTACTGCCTGTGGCAGGAAGAAGCTGTTTATTGCTATAGTTCTTCTCTCCCTTTTAATTCCCTTTCAAACAATTAAAAGCCCAATGAAAATCTGTTACTGGGTACCCAATAACGTATTAGAACCTAGAATGTGTCCCATTTGGGCTATAAAGTGTATTTAGGGGGAGCAGTTCAACTTGGGGGAGTTTAGGATGGTTAGTTGGATCAGGCAAAGAGGGAAAACAGAGTCACAGATTGGAGAAACAGAGGCAAACTGGATTACCTGGGCAACGGGGGCAACACAGATGAGGAATATGCACGGGTGAAAGGCAATGAAGAGTTGGACATCTGACTCGGCTGCAAAGCACATTCCCATTCTGAAAAAGAGAAGGCAAAGAGAGAAAATATGTCTTTCAAAGGTCACTGGGATTATGCCAGTTTGCGAAACAGTCATGCAGGGACTCACCCAGACAGTGAATAATGCATTCCCAAGAATCTGAATGTAATCAGCTTTCTTTTTTAAAATTCCTTTTCCCACTCCTAGCACCTCTGCTGGGTTGATTGGAAGCATATCAGCATACCTTTTATGAGGTTGGGTTCAATATAGACCCAGTTTTCAAGCCTCCCATATTTAGGGCCATATTCATGGGAGGCTTTTTTTGGCCTGGCTCTGTGATAGTTCAACCCTTTTCAGTTCTAGCTACATGGCTTTTCCAAGAGCCTATTCTGATTTCATAACCACCTGCCTGATGCCATAGAAGAGAAAGGGTGGTGAGTAATAGGTCCCTCGAGAGCTGCTTCCCAGCCCTGTGTACAGAGACATCCCTGGCATGTGAGTCCTTGCATTCAGCTCTGCCTTGATTCATTAGGCAGCGTGACTCCTCTCCTCATTTCCCTTTGCAGTGTTGGTTTCCGGGAACAAGCTAGAACTAGAAATTGAGCTGATCAGCTAGTATGTCTGGATGAGCAACTTGGTCCGTGTATGACAGCTTTCAGTCAGTGCTAGAACAAAGAAAGCTTTGGAAAAGCATTTTACATTTACATTTACATATCCCATCCATAATTCATCCGAAGGAAGGGTGACTTGCATCTGTCAGGCCGTTACAGAGTAAAGGGTAGTGAAGTGCACAGAGAAAGAATATGCCTCTCTGTTGGCATCGGGATCATGTTAACATTTTCACTGCCTTGTGGACTTCAAAGCCTTGGCCCCCAAGGGCTAGTTGTCCATCTCCAATGTACTGAGTCAAGAATCTGACAAAATAATGCCATACCAGGCAGTTAATCAGCCCCCAGATTCTCTATATAATACAAGCCCTAGCCATTTAAAGAGGCAGGCTTCCTTTATCCAGACTGGAATCACCTTACTACAATTCTTTCTTCTCATGTGTATTTTAGAATAAAGTTTTATGTTACTGCATTTGAAAATAGTAGAGAGAGTCTTAATGCACCATACTCCTCAGGGCCAGGTAGTAGCATCTGCAGATGAGCTCTCAGAAGCACATCAGAAAAGCATAGTTCCTGATTGAGAAGAAAATTCAACCTTTAATGTTGTATACTGAATTTGCTTCTACATTGTAGAGATTAATAAGAACACTGATAACTGTTATATAGTACATATTAACAGTGATTACTCCTATACTCTTTTAGATAAATTAATGAGTTTAATCCTTAGCACAATATATGAAATAGGTAGTATCATTCTGTCTTGTTTTGAAACAGGTGGACTCAAACTCAGTGATCCTCCTGACTCAGCCTTCTGAGTGCTGAGATCCACAGGCATGCAGCCCCACACCACGCTATCTTGTTTGAAAGAGGAAACTGAAGGGATCTCGGAGAGGTTATAGGTAAATTACCCAACAGGTCATAAACCATAGGTGGCCTGCTTTAGAGTCTGAAAACTAGTCTACCACAAAGTTAACTCCAAAACTCTGAATACCTCCTGCTATTATAATGGCTGAAAGCTGCTTTATACAAGGTAAAAATTTGGAAAGCCCAAAGGTCTGTTCAAATGGCAAAAAGATCAAGCTTCAGTGACTCTGGCTAGGCCCAGAAAAGGAGTTCCCTGCAGTCTTTACCCTGGATCGTAAGAAACGAGTTCATTCTATGCATTCAGAATTCTCGGTTCTTAAAGATTATGATGAGGCTTTCCTTCACAATCGGCCTAATGCTGCTGCTTTCATTAAGAAAACTAAACATGTTTGGAAACGTTATTTTTGCCACAACTGGGGTTGCTTCTACCATCATCTAAAAGGCGGATCAATTTTCCTACTATCTGACCCTTCTACTTTCTCCTATTATGTCCTATATAATTAGCTTAAAAGCCCACAGAAATTTATTTATAGTACATATTTACAGAGTTTAAGAAAAACAAACCAATCCTTAACAGAGAGATAGTCTTTGCAATCTGGCCCCCATCCTGTACCCCCTTCTTGAATGTGAATCTTAAATTTGCTCTCTAGCTAAGAATCAAATACTACTGTTTCTCCTACATGTACCTCATACACCATGACACCTGGGTGCTTACCAATATTTCTTATGACTGTAATAACCTTGCTTTCTGCCAAATAAACATTGATAAGCTCCCCGAGTGCTAAGGAATGAAGACAGAAATCTTGGGCCATAAGCATTGTACCTCTGAGCAGATGCAGTTCACACAGTAAACCAGTCCATATGGTTCCAGGTAGGGATGCCATTTCTCACCAACTCTATACTTCTTGTCTTGAAACATGCAATATGTCTCTGAGTCTGTTACAGGGGGAGGAGAACACAATGTTAGAAAATATAGGCCAAGTCACAACATTCAAAGACAATCATGGGTTCTATCCATTGTCCTTTATACATCAAGAGATGAGTCATTGCATTTGTAGAGCACCTACTCCTGGCTCAATGTTTTATGTATTTTGTTTCCTGTATCTTTACAAGAACTCATACAGGAAATATGACTATTGATCTTATTTTATGAAAAAAGGAAGTCAAGAAACATAGAACTAGCAACAACTGAGGTGATATCCAAACCCAGGGTGATCTGACAGTGGAATTCTAAATCTTACTTGCAGCTCTGTTACAATAGCAATATAAGAAAACCTATCACCAGCCTTTTGGTTTCTGAAAAGGACATACTTCCTTTCCAAAGGTAAGACAATGAAAACTTTGCTTTCATTTAACGTACAGATTTTCTTGAGAATAAACAATCTTCATTAGCTCCAATCATACACTTCTTTTTGTTGGAATATTTTCACAGGGCTGGAGATTTACCTGAAAAGTTAAGATTGCTTCCTATTCTTCCAGAGAACCTGGATTCAATTCACAGCATCAATGTGGCAGCTCAAAAACATGCATAATGCAAGTTCCAGGCAATCTGCCGTCCTTTTCTGGCCTCTGCAGACAACCGGCACAGATGTGGTGCACAGGCATACATGCAGGCAAAATATCCATACATGTATAGTAAATATATTTAATTTTAAGCAACTGTTAAAAATATAGACATATTTGGTTTTATTTTATGTGTATGAGTGTTTTGGTTATATGTATGTCTGTTTACTATATGCATGTCAATGCCCACGGAAGCCAGAAGAGGGCATTGAATCTCCTGGAACTGGAGCATAGATGTTTGTGTTCAGCCATGTTGGGATTCTGAACTGAGTCTGTGTCATTTGGAAGAGCAACAAGTGTTCTTAACCACTGAGTCAACTCTCTAGCCCCTAAAACTTGTTATAGTTGGAATTTTCATTATACTGTAGGATGTTTGAACATATTTCATGTTATTTGTCATGTTTTAGCTGTATTGGTTATTTAAAAAGTAGGCATTTTTATTCAATCCACACATGACTCCATATCCACTGGTCAAGAAATGAAAGCAAATACCACAAGATCCAGGTATACCACTCTTGGGCATATGTAACCAAAGAATTCCATATCTCACTACAGAAATGCTCACCCATGTACATTGTTTCTCTATTCATAATAGTCATAAATTGAATACACCCTGGATGCCCATCAGCTAATGAATAGAAAATAAAAATGTGGTACATTAACACAATGGAATATTATTCAGCTGTTAAGAAAAATGATCTCAAGAGGCTCTGCCAGAGTATGACATATACGGAGGCAGATGCTCACAGCTAACCATTGAACTGAGAACTGGGTCCCCATTGGAGGAGTTAGAGAAAGAACTGAAGGAGCTGAAGGGGTTTGAAACCCATAAGAAGAACAATATCACCAACCAGACCCCACCAGAGCTCCCAGGGACTAAACCATCAACCAATGAGTACACATGGAGGGACCCATGGCTCCAGTCACATATGTAGCAGAGGATGGCATTGTGTGGCATCAATAGGAGGAAAGGGCCTTGGTCCTGTGAAGGCTCAATGCCCCAGTATAGGGGAATGCTAGGGTGGTGAGGTGGGAGTCAGAGCACCTTAATAGAAGCAGGGGAAGGGGGATGGGATAGGGGGTTTCCAGAGGGAAAACCGGGAAAGGGATAACACTTGAAATGTAAATACATAAAATAGCCAATAGCACATTTTCTTTTATATGTGGAAGTTAGCATTTACGCTGTGTGTGTGTGTGTGTGTGTGTGTGCATGCACACGTGCATGTGCGTGCACGTGTGTGTTGTATTTAGACTAACCAAAGTGATTTTGTGATGAGTAAGGGAGCTTGTGGTGGTAGGGGATCTTCTGAAGAAAGAAAAATAAAATATGGTGATATAAAAGAAATTATGGAGAAACTAGAATAGACTAGAAGGACTATTATGGGGAGGTGGTTGGAGGGCAGTTTGAAAGTGGGACTATGGGGAAAGACAACTAATAATGGGAGACAATGCCCCAACTAGACATCTTATACTAACAAGTAAAGGCTCCAACACCAGGAATAGGCTATAACTTGTTGATTTGTTAGTCAATGGAGAACCATAAACACTCGCAAACATCATAGGCTATTTATTGCCAAGGCTATGGGTTGCTCACCACAATTTGATAGTAAGGCCTTGTTGCTGAAGGCACCACACACCTATGGAATCCAACAGAAAAATCAAGCAGATGCTTAACTATAAGAATCATCACGGGTTGGGGATTTATTTAGCTCAGTGGTAGAGCGCTTGCCTGGGAAGCACAAGGCCCTGGGTTCGGTCCCCAGCTCCGAAAAAAAAAAAAAAGAATCATCACAACTGATTAGTGTTCATGGTACTGGAAGGTATTATGTGTGCTACCAGAGGAAAAACATAATCATCAATATTACTCAGTTATGAATCATATAACCTACAATACTAATCCACCTGTAAGTTATTCTGATCTAAATTAAGTCTCACAAGATGTTAAAAGGATAATATTTTATGAGCAACTGGTATTTTTGTTGAAAATTGAAAGATCACTCCTCATTCACAGTTCAATCAATGTAATTCACTACGTTTACAAATGGGGGTGTATATATATCATTTTTGCAATAGATATATAACCTGAGTCTGACAAAATGCTACATTCAGCTCTTAGCAAACTGGGAAGAAAACTTCGTCAACCTTATACAAAGCATCTAAGAACAAAAACAACAACAAAAATGCGGCTGACATTACACTCTCTTCATGGCAAAGGACTGAACTTTTTCCACTATTATTGAGAATTATATGGTGATGTCTGATTTTTCTAATGTTAGCCTGGGGAAGCAAGTCCAAAAAGTTTTGTGTATCACAAAGCAAAAAGTAAAACATTTACAAAGTATCATTGTTTTCTCAAAAGAAAACTCACCAATCTATTAAAATGTTATTCCGAATGGTAAGAGAATTTAGCAAGACTGTTGGGTTCAAGACCAACCATATTTATATATTCTGTAATAAACAAGGAGAAATTGAAGTACGACTGGGTATGGCAGATCATTCCTTAAAGATTTTCCTTCCAGTCTGCACTACAAATTGACACCCTATCTCAAAACAATATGAAAGCAGATGAACTACAATTAGTACATATAGTATTTTCAATAGTTCCTTCCAAATATGTGCCTTTGGATGTACACATCTAGCAAAACATATGCAAAGTTTGCACCAAGAAAGCTATAATGTATTGCTGTAAGGGAGTTTACACATTTATAGTAAGTGTAGGTTGAAAGATAAAGAAAATTTAAAATAATAGTTCTCTCCAAAGTGGATAAGAGATTCCCTGCAGAGGCAGGTGGATCCCTAGCAGTTCAAGTCCAATCCGGTCTACATAGTAAATTTTAGGCTAGCCTGAGCTATATAGTAAAACCTTGTCTCAGAGAAAAAGATATAAGTATTAGTATAATATTTTATTTTTAAAAGATGTAAGTCTAATAATGCATTTTCATTGAAAGTAGAAGAAAGTGGAAGAATCAAAATAGTTTTGAAAAAGAAAGATGTTATAGTTTTCAGTAGATATTATAGGATCAGCTCAAAGTTAGATAAACAAACTAACAGAATACTTACACAGATCAAACAAAAGTCAATTCTATGAAGAAACAATAGTGTTTGAAACAAATGCAACAAATACTTATTTGATTTAAGTACTCATGTGCAATATTTAGACTTTTGCCGTTTCTAATAACATACAAAGATGAAGTAAGAAAGCAGGCAGGTGGATCATGCCTTTAATCCCAGTAACTGAGAGGCTAAGGCAGTGGGGGTGTGGGTGGGGCATGCTGCAGCTTTAAGGCCAATGTAGGCCACATAGGAAGACCCTGTCTCAAGATGGGTAGGTACAAATGAAGAGGAATAATTAGAGGAGGAGAAGATATGATCTCAAGAATAGGCCATAGCAAAGATGTCAAAAACACACTGGAGAAAAGCTATCTTCAACACATGGTGCCGGGAAATCTGGTGGTCAACATTCAGGACAACAAAATTGGACCTGTATCTATCAACCTGCACAAAATGAGTGACCTTAATCAAAGACCTTAATGTGGAACCTGAATGCTGGAACTGATGGGAAAGCATAGGCAGTTCCCTACACGATGTAGGTGTAAGAAAGACAGAAAGTGTGTGGATCAGGATGGGAGAGGAGGTAAGGGGGAACGGAAAGGAGCACAGGGAGAGGGAACTATAATCTGGATGATGATGATAAAAACATCTATTTTCATTGGCTGGAGAGATGGCTCAGTGGTTAAGAGTACTGGCTACTCTTCCAGAGGTCCTGAGTTCAAATCTCAGCAACCACATGGTGGCTCACAACCATCTGTAATGGGATCTGATGCCCTCTTCTGACATGCAGGTGTACATGCAGATAGAGCAGTCATATAAAAGAAATAAATAAAAATAGATTTAAAAGAATCTATTTTCAATAAAAGGAAAAAAGAAGAAATTATAGTAAAGAACAATAAAAAGGCAAACATGAAGTGTTTGAGGTGACGGAGCCAGTTTATACCTTGATTATGGTGTTTTCTATGGGACAAAATGCATGTATAAAAATTGTTCTACGTGATTGTTGGGGGGAGGGTGGTAATGGGGGGAGGGTGGGGAGGAGAACACCCATATAGCAGGGGAGGGGGAAGGGTTAGGGGGATTTTGGTCTGGAAACAGGGAAGGGGAATAGCAATCGAAATGTAAATAAGAAATACTCAAGTTAATAAAGATAAAAAATTGTTCTAAAAGAGGGGGCATTTCATCATATGAAAATTGTGCATTTGTAAAAAAAAACTAATAAAAACAACAGAAAGGAAAAAATCACATAAAATCTTTCAACCAAAAATTAAACACTTTCCACATTCGGGTAATGTCACTCCAAACTTTTGTTTTTAAAATGTGTTTTTATCTGTTAGAGCAGTTTTAGTGTTAAAAATAATTTGCAGAAGGTACAAATACTTTTCACCTACATTTTCATTTGCCCATATTATTAATATCTTATATCAATGTGATTCATTTTCTTTGATGAATCAATGTCGAGTTGCTAATATTAACCAAAGTATATGTACATGATCTGCATTAGGGTCCACTCTTTGTAACTCGTAGTTCCATGTGTTTTTACAACCGGATGCTATATATACACCATTGCAATAACAAATAGATATGCTTTGCTGTCCTGAAAGTCTCCTCTGCTCTGTTTTCCATTGGACACTTTCCTCGCTCTATACTTTTACCTTTTCTAGAATGCCACAGTGTTGGTAACATCAGATATGTGGCCTTTTAAAGTTAGCCTCATTCATTTGGCTATATGCATTTAAGGTTTCTGTATCTCATGGTATCATTAGTCGTTCACTTATTTTATTATCATATATCTCAAATATCAAAAATACATTATATAGCTACACTTAAACTTGTTCAACTATTCCCTTGCTAAGAGAAAAGTTGGCTACTTTATTTTTTAGAAATTGTAAATAAAGATTCCACAGAACTTGTATACAGGTCTTGGTATGGGCATAAGTTTCCACCTCATTTAAGTATTAGTAACAAAACAGTTTCTGGGGCAGATGGTAAGGTTATGTTTAGCTTTGAAAGGAATTGGTAAATTTTCTCCTAAATTTCCTTTACCATTTTTGCATGCCCACCGTGTGGTGGTTAGGGTTTCTGTCAACTTGACATAAGCTCATCGACTGAGAAGAGGGAAACTCAGTTGAGAAACTCTCCCTATCAAATTGGTCTATAGGCAGAGCTGTGGGCCTTTTCTTGACTGGTGATTGATGGGGAAGTGCTCAGCACACTGTGGCCAGGTGATCCTTGAGGTATAAGGCAGGAAGCAGAACAGGTTGGGGGAAGCAAGCCAACAAGCAGCACTCCTTCATGGCCTCTATGAGTTCCTGCCTCCAGGTCCTTGCCCTGGTTGAGCTAGTAAGGAATTGTTTGTTCAGCAAGGAATTGTTACCTGGAAGCACGAAATAAAATAAATCCTTTCTTCCCCAGGTTGCATTTGACCGTGGTCTTTTTTTTTTTCATGGTTCCATGTGGAAAGGTTTAATGAGAGAAGAAGAGTAGAAGGGGGGAGAAGTAAAGGCTGGCCATGAGCACGTAGAGGGAGTGGGAGGGGAATGGGGGAGAGAAGGGACAAAGGGGAAGAGGGGAAGAGAGCAGAGAAGAGAAGAGCAAAGAGAGTTGACCATGGTCCTAATCACCACAACAGAAACCTGACTAAGACAGAAATTCGTATGAGGATTCTGGGCTGTTGCTGTGACAGAACTATGTTGGTTTGCGTAGAATTATGAAAGATTTTGGAGTTTGGGGCTGGAAAAGCCCTCGAGTGTTCAAAGCTTAATGGAGCTTGGATGATAAGGATGTGGAATGAACTGCAGAAGATGGAGGTCTGGCTTGTGAAGTTTCAGGAGGAAGCAGAGACTATCAAGACTATGTTTTCTGTACCATTTTGAATTAGGAATCTGCAGTTCTGGTCAGCTGGAGCCAGCTGTGATGTGGAGACTTTCCACTGAAGGACAGCCTTTGCTTAAACAGAACAATTGATACTGGCTAGCTGGGTCTCAGAAATCAGTTGTGATTAAGAAAAAACCCGCATCATTGAGGTGATATCTTCTGACAGGATTTTTTTCTAGGTCAACACAGAGAAACTTTTGTACAGGGAGGCCAAGTCTGCATCTCATGCTGGCAGCGAGTGTTGGTAATGTCACTTAGGAAATGCTGGTTTTGAACTCATAAATGGGGTCATGGGAAGCAGCTGAGGTCTGACACCATATGGTAGGGACAGAGGCCCAGTAGAGAGGTTTGGAGAGACTATTGAAGAAGGTGCCTCAGTCGCAGTGAGGATTCTAGCAAGGTGTCAGTACAACGGGACAACTGCCAAAGGCAGTAACAACCGGGACCTAGAGCCAGTCTGATCCTATGAGGCGAATTATGTGAGCCACATATGGCCGAACCGGAGGAGAAGAGCTTCTCAGGCCCTTTTGGAGCCCACTGGATGGTTAGTGGGACTTACAAGTCAAGTGAACTTTTTAGATGGTTGAGTTTGGTTTTGCTTTGCTTTGATTGTGATTGTGTCCTATTAATCTATCTTCTAATAAAAAAAGGATGTAACTCATCTGAGATTTTACAAGATTGCTGCCCTGCTTTTCCTTCCTGACTTCCTTTCTTGAAGGACTATAATCTGTAACATGACGTAAACTCTGCTCCAAGTTGCTTTTGGTCATGGCGTCTAATCACAGCAACAGAAACAAAGCTAATATGCCCCACGTAGCAGTGAGAAAGTTTCTGTTGTTCCATATCCCCCCCAAGAAAAACACTTGTTATTCTCAAAGTTTGGAGATTCTAATAAGTGTACAGCAGTATCTTTATAAACATAAACATATTAAATATAACATGTTACTTCAAAGAGATTCTAAGTATGTATCCCTGTGTAGCTTGTAATTCTATGTAGACTATGCTAGCCTTGAACTCAAACAGATCTGCATGCCTCTGCCTCCCAAGTGCTTGTATTGAGGGCCTGAGACACTGTTCTCGGTCACGATCACTTATTTTGTGTGTTTTCTTTTTAATTTAAGATTTATTTGATGGATGTGAGTACACTGTAGCTGTCTTCAGACACACCAGAAGAGGGCATCGGATCCCATTACAGATGGCTGTCAGGCACCATGTGGTTGCTGGGAATTGAACTCTGGACCTCTGGAAGAGCAGCCAGTGCTTTTATTCACTGAGCCATCTCTCCAGCACCCACATTGCTGCTTCTTTCTGTCACGGAATGTGAGCCTTTCTTCATTTGCCACCAGCATATCTTTCTTAGTGAACTGTCTTTTGGGTGTTTTGTCCATGGCTTGTTCCTGTTCTTGTTGACTTTTAGAATTTGCTACATATATGCCTAGAAATGCGCTGTAAAGGCACAGCAGCCTTGAAAATGTGTAGGGTCAGAACTCTGCTACTATTGTCTTCTCCTCCTTTAATCCTGTTAAATTATTCAGGGTATTTTCCCTTTCATGTAAGCTTTCAAGTGAGGTTATGTGTCAACTATGTGTTTTTCTATTCATGAGCACAAAATATATTTCTGTTTAGCTCACTCATTTAATTAGTGTTTTTTGTTTCCCTCATAAAGATCCTGCATGTAATTTGTTATGTTGTTATTTATGCATTGCCTTCATTTGGCATCTTTTGATAATATCATGTGTTTATTTTCTTCAGCTTGTTGATATACTAGACTACCTTAATGGACTTTTTTAATGTTGGAACATATTTACATACGTGCAATAAATCCCACCTGACTATGGAAAATCATTCTTTTCATACACCATTAAATTCAATTTATTAACGAAATATTATTTTTATTAAAGTGTGTGTGTGTGTATGCACGTACGCGTGCAGGCGTGCAGATACCTGGAGAGGTCAAAAGAGATTGCCACGTCCCATGGACCTGGAATTACAAATAGTTCTATGGCACACCATGGATGTGCTGGGAACCAAACTCCGGTACTCTGCAAAAGTAGCAAAAGTTTTTTTTTGTTTTTTTTTTTTTGTTTTGTTTTGTTTTACCACTGATTCATTTTTCCAGTTCCTCAATTAATAAAAATTTTAAGGTTTCTCACACATATACTCATGGGAGATACCAGTTTACTATTTTCTATTTGCAATGTCTTTGACGACTTTGGGTGTGGCATAAGTAGGGTAATCAAGGAGTGAGTTAGGGGGTACTCCTTCTGTGTTTTCTTATGGAACAATAGCATACAGACACCATGTAACGTCAACCTTAAGTGTGTGGTACAGTTAACCAGTGTGCTCGCCTAAGAATGGTGGTTTCAATTTTAGAGTATAGTATTTGTTGACCTTATGTCTTTTAGAGAAGTAAAAGGATTTATTTTTAACATTAACAGTCTAGTTTATCAGTTATTTCATGAATTGTACTTTTGATGTTTTATTCAAAATGTCATTGCCAAAGCTACATTGTTACCTAGACTTTGCTCACTGATGCACTCCAAGGGTGTTGTGAAGTATGTTAGATCCATGGCTCAACTAATTAACTTATTTACTCAGGATGTATGAGGTCAGTTGTACAAGCACTATCTATTGAAAAGACTATCTGCCATTTCATTTACAACTTTCCTTCTTTGTTGAAAGTTTCCTGACAGTGTTTGCACATGTCTATTTCTGGGCTTCCTGTTGTGTTCTATTGATCTATTTATTTTTCCTTTGACTAGCGTCACAGTCTTCATTGTTCCAGCTTATACAATAGGTCTTGAATCACGTAATATCCGTTCCATGATATCATTGTTTCTCGGTACTTATTTTTTGCTATTTTATATCTTTTACTTTTTCATACAAACTTGACTCACAAAAAATTTATTCTGATTTTGAATGCTATTGACCTACAGATTAAATTGTGAAAAGTCAATACTAACAATCTTTAATGTTTCAACCAAGTATCATGGACTACTTCTCCAATTAGTTATTTTGATTTTTTATTTATATCGTCTAAGTCTTACAAGTTTAATACAATTTGTATTAAATGCACTGTTGATTTTATATATATATATTATTTTTAAGTGTGTTGATATGTAGTAATACACATATTTAGTTCAAATTCCTATTGTTCTTTGCCAGCATATAGGAAAATAATTGATTTTTATATCTTAATCTTCGAAGTTTGAAATTTTCTAAATGGAAATTCTTGTGATTATTCCCCTCTATCTATATTCTTTTCAGTCCATCTCCAATCTTACTGAATCTAAGAGGCATCATTAACTCTCAGTTCGGTCAAGTATACTCTAAGACAACGGAATTGAGAACTTTAAAGCCTTTGCATACCTGGAAGGAAGCTAGAAACTCATTATTTAATCCAGATATCATATAGATAGAAATTCTTTTACAAAATTGACACCCGATGATGAGAATATTGCTATGACATTAAATTTTCTCCCATACTCTGTGCCTAGGAACAATAATCTTTATCAAGATATAGTTTAACCTTAACATTAACCAGTTCCCTACTGGACCAATTACAAAGCTGCCATTTCTATTTTTAAAAGTTTTATGACAAACCTTCCTACACTGGTTGTTTTCTGAATATAATTTCTAAGAAGCAGAGTTCTTGGGTCAAAAGTCTTGCCTATTTTTAAATTCTTGACATATATTGCCATACTTTCTCCCAGAAAAGCTATACTAACCTTTGTCCCTATCAACAGTTTGTGATAGCCTAACAGCTTCAAACAGCCAAAACTCTATAGGGAATAATGAAGCCAATATTTTGTTTAAATTTTCAGTAATCATTTCTTGTTTCCAATTGTATGATATTGCCATTTCCCTCACAATGAACATTAAAGTATATTTCCTGAGTAAGAATGTGTATTGAGGACCATGCTTTCCCTGAAAGGACACAGGAAACCAAACAAAATAGTTTTTAGGCATAATATATGTGGTTTTCAGGTGAGTCTAGAAATATAACTTCCTTATACATATACAACTTAGAAATATTTCAGTAATCTCATATTCTTTAACTATTGAAGAAAGATCATGAATTCCACAATACCTATATCTAAATGAAACACCTTTCCCTCCCTTTTTGTGGGTGACAAGAAAATGACTATTTTGACAATAAATTTATATTCTCACTGACAATCAAATGATTTGCATTCTACATATAAAACTTACTTCAGTCTTTCAGAAATAACTGACATACTTGAAAACAAACTCATGAACATGACACCGTCAAGTAGCATTATTAGTTTTGCATAGCAATATGTATCTGGGGCTACATTATTTGAATATAAAAGCACTTGGAAGCTATTTTTAAGTGTAAATCCATTGTTTACATAAAAACTGACCCTGTATACATGTATTTTATTCTTCTCTCAGGTGGATTAGTGTACTGTATGGTTGATATCAGATCTACCTGTTTAAAATAACGAGTTAGGGGCTGGAGAGATGGCTCAGCCTTTAAAGGCTAGGCTCACAACCAAAAATATAAAATAACGAGTTAGAGGAATTTTTGCTACCAGCTGTGATCTGCATGTTTGGGTGATTTATCTCTGTCTTACTTGATCAAAGAATGGGACAATGGAAAATTAAGACCTTTGAAAGATTAAACAGTCACTAAAATAAAATAAGCTATACAAATGTGAGTTCTCAATGCATTTAGACATTAAAAATTCTTATATTCAAAATGGGCCAGTGAGATGGCTCAGTGAGGAAAGGCACCCCCTGCCAAGCCTGAGGACCAGAGATCAATTCCATGACGTACATGATGGAGGCTCCTGTGAGTGGGAGTCTGACTTTCATTTATGCCAAGCCACAACACAAGTAAAAGAAATAAATGTAAAGAGGCAACATTTAAAAATATGTAGATGGCCAATGCTTCAATTTGAACTTCTTTTCTTTTTCTCCATCTTTATTAAATTGGGTATTTCTTATTTACATTTCAATTGTTATTCCCTTTCCATGTTTCCAGGCAAACATACCCCTAACCTCTCCCCTCCCCTTCTATATGGGTGTTCCCCTCCCCATCAATTTGAACTTCTGCATCTGTATTGGCAACAAAACAAAGTTTAGAACAGCTCTCTCGAGCTAAAGTAATCTTGTTAGGAAAAAAGAATGTACCCAAAATTAAAGTTCCCTTTCCTTTACTTCAACCCCATATGCTCACATCTCATGGAAGCCATGTTACTATCACACTGTCTTCCAAACTGAATTATTTAGGACTGCAAAAACCTTACTCAAAACACCACTGCTGATAAAAAAAAAACAATCCTAATGCAAATATAGTGGTATTACATCACCTATATTGGTTTTAGATCAGTGATATATTTAGTTTATTATGCCAATGAGATTCTTACTGATGCAAAAGACTGGGACCAGGGGCAGGCAAGGAACTAAACAGTAACATTGGTGCTATTAAATAAAGTCCCAGCAATCATTGACATTGATATTTTTCAAGCATATAGTAAAATTAAACATAAGAGTCACTGGCCTTGTCTGGCATTAATAGGAGGGGAAGCTCTGAGTCCTGTGAAGGCTGGATGTCCCAGAGTAGGGGAATGATAGGGCGGTGGGATGGGAGTGGGTGGGTGGGACAGGGAGCACCCTCATGGAGGCAGGGGGAGGGGATGGAACATTGGGTTTTCAGAGGGGAAACCAGAAGGGGATAACATTTGAAATGTAAATAAAAAACAACCAATTTTAAAGAAGAAATCGTTTAACATCACTCAATATCTAGGGTTTTTCACAATTATAAACAACACCTCTTTATGTGCACACTGAGCAATTATCAATTTTCACAAACTAAGGTAAATTAATTTCAACATATGCTTGTAAGCTTGGATTTTAAAAAGTTCCAGGAAAGAATTTAATGAGCTACAATGTAGCTCACACCTAAAATCCCAGTATATCTTCTTGGACATGAAGCACCAATGAGTTGATTTTGTTGAAATGAAGATGTTACGCTAATCTCTGGGAGATATGAAGAAGAAAAAGTATAGCAGCTAACTACTGGTATCTGAGAGTCCCAAAGGAAGTCAACTACCATAGGAAATGGATCTTCAACCTGCATCATTATAGCTACTTTTCAATTAGCTCAGCTGGCCTTAATTAGAAGTAGAAATTCCTGCTACGTTACTAACCCCTGTTAAGAGGAATAATACAGAATGTAAACAGCCACGGAGACATAACTCTGTGTCATCAATGCTCTCCACTTCTCCCAAGATTAGGTCAAAGGGTCAATAGCTCTATCACTAGTCCAAAACCAAGAAGACATTCCCATGAACTATTTTTGAGAGCAGCTCTTACTGTAGACACATCCCTATGTCAGCATTGCAATAATATTTATTCTGCTATAACACATACGGTCAGTGAAAGGGAGAAATGAATCTTTGCTTTGAGTTATGTGGAGTGGACATACCAAGTAAACAAATTCCTTTTTAATTATTAATTTCTTTAAAAAGCTCCTAGAACAGTGAGGGGGGAAAGGAAAACAAAAGTATTTTCCTCTGTTCATTTATCAAAGTTGAAGCACAATATAGGAAGGGCAACATTCAGTAGTTACATAACTTGTGTCTTAGTTCCTTGGCATGAGATTTTAGAGTCGAAGTTTCTGTCCTATTCCCTCAGGGCTTTAAGACCTCATTTTCAGTTGTGAAAAACAGTAAGAAAGGAAATCTAGAAAGAAGTCAAATTCTTCATTCCATGGTTATGGCTTATTTCCTCATCCAGGAATTAAATATCTCAATCACATTTGCTGGATCATTTGCCCCAAACTAAGTCACACACACACACACACACACACACACACACACACACACACACACACACACGTATGTGCCCACCCTACACACACAAAATATTATACCCACGAAAAATATTGTATACATGTCATTATCCTTTTTTATTTGGTTTGTGTCTAATTTGATCCTCTACTAGTAGGTAATCAAACGCACTAGGAAGACAGGGGCGATAGTTGAAAGATGGTTGACACAGAAGGTTGACACTATTGGTTAAGATGAGGACAGGAGATATGCCATGAAATTTCAATTCATCATGTCTTTCTATCTCTTATTAGCATGGATAACTGAAAGTGGATGGTATTCTCATTAGTCTTTCTATGAGGCCACAGGGATATCCATTTACAAAAAGGCTACTTAGCTGGTGAAACTTGACCCGAAATTTTTTTTTTCTGGCTAAAAATCTGTTCCATGTCATATGGCATAGGACTATGACCAAAAATCCACATTCTTATTTTTTTATAAAAAGTCCTTCTTATCAGCACCTCAACATCACAAGTTTTGCCTAAAGGAGACCTGTTTGACTGGGGGTGTTTCCTGATTGATCAAGAGTACAAGTTTCACAACAGAATCAAATGTATCTCTCATGCAAACAAAGAGTCCCTAACTTTCACTTTGGACAGCATGAGAATATATGTTCAGTATTGGTGCATTTTAGAATTGACATAACAAGTACTGAGTCAAATTGGTTTCGAGACTGTTTCATTTAATATGTATGTATATATGTATGTATTGCTGAGCTTAAGAAGAAGAACTCTATGAGTAGCTGTAATAAGTACCCATGATTATCCATACATCTTAAGATTACTGTTGTTTCTCTTACGTGTTTATACAGTTTCTACACGTGTAGCAATGAGAACCTATTCTTTTTTTTTTTTATTAACTTGAGTATTTCTTGTTTACATTTCGAGTGTTATTCCCATTCCCGGTTTCCGGGCCAACATCCCCCTAATCCCTCCTCCTCCCCTTCTTAATGGGTGTTCCCCTCCCCATCCTCCCCCCATTGCCACCCTCCCCCCAACAATCACGTTCACTGGGGGTTCAGTCTTAGCAGGACCCAGGGCTTCCCCTTAAACTGGTGATCTTACTAGGATATTCAATGCTACCTATGAGGTCAGAGTCCAGGGACAGTCCATGTGAGAACCTATTCTTATATTAGAAAAACAACCATGTTAATGTGAAGGTTTCTTTGTATGCCTGACAGCTGTTATAAGTCTAATAGGCACATTAGATATCTATTTCGTGATCATTTCTTTATACTGAGTGCCAATTAATTAATGTAACTAAATGTTAAGATACATAGAACATGTTTTATCATCATTATTTATTTTGTTATTACTTAATTCCTTTACAGATGGCTAAGTAAAAAAATACCAGAGTTCCTCTTTATCTTACGAGTCTAAGCGTATAGCCATTCTCTTTTTACCACATTGAATATGTTTTATTTGAGCTGCTCAAGATCAACACAGCTTAAGTAGCAGGTAGGAAATGGGGCTACTCTATAGGGAAAATTGCTGCTTTTCAACAAACCCAAAGGTTTCTCTTTTTATTTCTTCAGAAGGTACACACCAAATTGAAAGTAAACATGCTATCATCTACCTAACTACATCCTAACTGGGTTGACTTTTTCTCATTTAGATGGCCTACGATTTATTTCATCTTTAAAAATCATTATCTTCTAAGTAGTCTCTTCATCTCCAGCCCGTATCCAATGTTTGTGGAAGTAGTCAGGCTATAAATCTTAAATGAATAAAATCCTCTTCAGCATGACCTCGTGATGTGATTAAAAGTCCAGGTGCTTTATGCAAAATACACAAAAACCGAAGTCCTGCTTTCTCTTGTCTCTTCTCCATAGTCCCTACTCCAATGTTCAGCTCTCTGGCCAGAATGTAAGACTTCTTCCCAGGAACATATTTTTAACTTTTCAGAATTTTTATTTAGCTCAATTATGTAACTGAATATTTTTCATCTTGGCCTGTCTTTTGAAAATTCAAACTTTATTTTTATTCGTGTCTATATCTTTGTGTTATATGTGAGGTGTATGTATGTGTGTGAGTGTGTGTGTGTGTGTGTGTTCATATTCATGTGTATGCACAGTCATGCCTATACATGGAGGACAAAGGAATATACTGAGTGTCTTGCTCAATAACTCTGCTATATTGAGACAACATCTTTTATTGAATCTGCAGTTTGATTGGTGGCCATCAAGTCTCCCACATTGCTATGGTAATATATTTTTACACGGGTTAATAAGGATTCAAACACAAATGCTCATTCCTGCTTAGAAGTCTTCCTCCTGTGCCATTTCCTGGCCCCAGTCTCAGGCTTTTTGCTTTTGTTGTTATTGTTACTGTCCTGGTTTTGGCGATGGAATTCAGGTACCCTTGTACCTGCTGGGTAATCACTTTTGTTCTTTAAGTCCCCAAAGTGAACATTGCCTCTCTTAAGGAACTGTCGTTACAAAGGCCTTTATTCAGTCACTTGGTTCATCACTTATATATTAAGTTGCTGCCACATGTAAAAGCCTGGGCTTGGATTCAAGAAAATGAACTGGCTTCTTCAAAGATTTTCCAGAGCCAAATTGGTATAGTGAGGAGAATACTGTATTTGGAGATCTGTGCTTTAGTTCTGACTCTGCCTGGCATTTATAGCGATCTGTCTTTGCACCAAGTCATTTGATGCCACTTTGTTTCAATTTTTCATCTCCAAACTTAGTGGACCATGTAACATGGTTTTGTAAAAAATCTTTCTATAATGGCTACCATTTATTAAAAGCTAATTTCGTCCCAGGCAGTATGCAAATGATTCTGTTGGTTTAGATGGTTGGTCTTGGTTGCCAGCTTGATGGGATTTAGAAATACTTTGGAAACAAACCACTAGACATGCCTGTGATGGGCTTTCTAGATTAGTTTAACTGATATGGGAAGAACTATCCTAGGGACAGCACTTGGGGTCTAGTCCCTATCTGAATGAATAGAAGAAAGGGTACTGAGTAGCAGTACTTGTCTCTGTGCTTCCTGACCACAGACAAAATGTGATCAACTGCCTCAATTCCTGCAGCAATGCTCTTCTGGGCATGAAGAAACACACTCTCAAACTGAGCCAAAATCAATGTTTCTTTCCCTAAACTTGTTTTTCTGCCAGTTTCTTCACAGCAATGAGGAAAATTAATCCAATGGTGATTGCTATTTCTTCTATTGTAGGAATGGAAAAACATACCTATACTAGTGGTTTTCAACCTTCTAATGCTGTGACCCTTCAATAGAGTTGTTATGTTGTAGTGACTCCAACCATAAAATTACTTCATTGCTACTTCATACTGTAATCTTGCTACTGTTATGAATAATAAAGTAAATATGTGATATGCAGTATATCTGATATGTGACCCCTGGGAAAGGGTCATTGGACCTCCAAAGGGTCACAACACGCAGGTTGAGAACCACTGATATAGAGGGTAATATTCCCCAAGTACACAAGACATTTGTAAAACTAACGGTTGAATCTAGGCTAATTCCAAAGTCGCCATGCTCCTGTATTTTTTAAAAAAAAGCAGAACTTGCTTTTTTAAATATTAAGCTGTTTCACCGAGGGCTAAGAACGTGCTTAGCTCAGGTTGGCCTTAAATTCACAATCCTCTGTTTCGAAATTAAAGGCAGGCATATCATGACAAAGTTATCTGATTTTACAGTACTCTTCCTCTCATCTTCTTCCCCCTAGATAAACTTTAATAGGTATATTCTCTTTATTGCTTCTTTTTAATGTTTAATAATCATGAGAAATGCCAAGGAGAGCTTAGCAAAGTTGTGCTTTTTTTGTCTGGCTTTCACCAGAGATGTAGCAGATGCCTGCATGGCCACAAATTGCTAAGCTTTTTTTCTTCTCTTACTATGCTGGTGGCTCCCCTTTCCTGAGAATTCTACCCTCCCACTTTATTTAATCCAAACATAAATGTTTGCAAGCTTCAGCTTGGAAGAGAAAAATGAGTGAGAATATATTCTCTCAGAGATCCAGTTTACTTTTATAGAGCAGGAATGGATCCATGCGACACAGTTTTGTCTCCAGCAGCTCTGCCAGACTTAGTATAGTCTGGTTCATTAGAAACATATAATAAAATATTCTTCACAATTCAGTTCTTCAACTTCACTTTGATCAATACTTCATTACCTAAGTTAGATCTGCCAAAAGGGGTAAACTTGTTAGCCCATTTGTCCCATATTTGCATGAATATTATGCTGTGAATGTTACGCTCCTTTGAACTTCAAAAGAACTTCCTGGCCTCATTGACTACAACTTTAACAACAGAGAATAATGGAGTTATAGAAAGATCTTTTCCTGGCTAAGGACCTCAAACTTTGCTGATGCTGGACAGTAGCAAACTTTTACATAAGCAACAAATGGCTCATTCATCCACTGCAGTACACTATCAGTATTTCCTGGTGTCCTTAGCCTGTCTTCCTGCTTGTGAAAGCAACTACAAGTATAGCTAATTAGCTAGCAGTAAGTGGCAACACAAGTCTTCGCCACTCCTTGCGAACAGAGTTTTCTGCATACAAAGCACTTTTCCCAAAACTCTTCATATTTCCACAGCGACTGTGAAAGGATCTTTCACCATAAGGCTACCTCACATGCTTCCTACCCAGAGTGTCCCGATAGACCAAGCATGCTCCTGGACTTCAGACAAATCTACTCTATTCTAACCAGCACCTGGAAACTCAAACACTGAGCTTTCCTCAAGGAAAATGGAGACAGACAGTATGAACAGATGAAAAATTTTAACACTTCTAAATTTATATATTTTTCTCAGCTTTGTAAAATTTAAAAATAACACTCCTTTTCATATACTCCTAGGCCTTCCTTTCTCCTGTACTAGACAGTACAAATATGTGTCTTTTCCCTTTGAAGAATTTTTTCCTTTTTAAAATATAGTGATTTCCACTTGGAGAAATTCTGGAATAGAGAGTATAAAAACATCATAATTATTATTCATGAACCCAGAGACTTAAAAAGTAATTCTCTGGTGCATCCCATATATGAATCTAAAATTTTCATGGAACAGAGAACTATGGATAAACTCCAAAAGAAAAGAAAATAATATAGGGTGGGAGAGACCTCCCAGGAAATTCAGTAGCCACAGAGGAAAGGAATACAGACCTCACCACACAGAATTTAAACAGTGATATAAAAACACGACTTACACAAGCAGTATTTGGAATAACAAAAAGCTAGTAAGATTTTTATACATGGAAACTAAGTAACTAGAAAGAGCAATTAAGCCAAAATGTTACTGAAAAGACCCCATAGGAATAGGAAGATATGAAGGCAAAAATGAAATATGATTTCATACAATTATGATGATCCTCCAGTATAAAGATTAACAACTCTCTTGGTAAATGAATTATAAATGGACATTCATACAGAGGTAATAGGAACTTACTGAAGAGCAATTGGACAGTTATCAAGATTAAAACTAAAACCACCATTGGACTATCAATTCCTCACAAACCTGTGCATTAACATCTAAAGAGTTCTACTAATGCCCTTAATTTGTAATATCAAAAACTAGAAGCAACATATCTACAAATAGAGCATGCTTAGTTAAACCATGGAATATACATGCAGTTGAAAATGATCTAGGCATTAGTAAAACATGTCATTGTTAAAAATGTTCTAACATGACATAGAAGGCTATCACGTATAGATTTGTCCTTCTGAGATATAATTTAAGAAAAAAATTATAGGGCCACCAATTTTTTTTAAAAAATGAGTTTTTAATACAGTACTTGGATCATTTGTGGGAATTCTCCATTTGCCTGATATTTCCACTGTTTATTACTTACTCCTGTTAGGGTATCAATACAAATATATGGGCATGAACATTCCATGTGTAAAGGCAGCACACATGACACACATACTGTGAGATTTTCTCTTCCATAAAGATTATTTTGCATATCTCTGATTTGGGTGTGACCACATGAAATTTCAGCAAGCAATTACCATGATGATGTCCTCAACATCTGAGAATAATCTGAAATATTAGACCCAAACCAGTGCCTTAAGCCATCTGTTACACCAACCAAATAGTAAAATGCCTCGAGACATAATAATGGCCACAAAAAAAAACATTAGAAAGTATCAGTTTAGGCTTCATAAATCATCTCTCTTTGATTTGTCAACAGAGCTCTAAGTCTTATGATAATATTCTTCGATTCTTGGTAAGTATGGAAGACCTCCAAGAAGAAATAGTCTATCGAGAGTTACAATAGTCCCTGTGAGGCCATCAGTAACACAGGGTATAAGGGAAATGTCTTTCTAAGAGACCAGGAATTTTTGATATCTGCCAATTGTTAACGGAGTTAAGAACGGGCAGAGAACATTTCTATCACATGTACTTAAAGAAACAGAGAGTGTTCCGATATGGACGACTCTGTGGATGCATGGAAAAGTGGGTAATGTGAGAAAGACAAGGGGAAAAGATCCAATTTCCTTTCAGAGACTGCCCGCCACTTCTCTTCCATTTATGCCTCACTTATACTAGATGTCACTACAAATCACAGATGCTTGAGCTCCTTATCAAATGCACTTTTTGTCCCAGGAAGAAGACCGTTTGCTATAAAAATCATTGTGGGACAGACACACTCTTACTGACTGAATAGGCTGGGTTCTGCCCTTTCATATCAATGCGCCTTTTGTCGCCCATATTTAATTCTATGGATAGAAGAGATAAATGTTCAAATGATGGGATTCAGATGGTGCTACAGCTCCTATCAAGAATATTTTACAGCTCTTTCTCATGAATAAGTTCAGTGGAGCACAGAATATACCCCTGCTCAACCAATTCCACTTTATGCTTTTTTTTTCCCTAAAAAAGAATCATAGCTTAGTTTCCTCCTTAAACATAGAGCAAGGATTGACCTCAAACGTGGCTGTAAGTGGCCAAAAGAAGTTGGGGCCTATGCTGTGCAAATGTAGCAGAGAGCTTGTAATAAGATCAGATGTGTCAGTGGCAGCAAGGAGTGGCAGATTAAATTTCATCCCCTCCAGCCTTCCTACCACCCTCATTTTCTCTAATGTGTTAGCCCAGACAAATCACTGATTTTTCTAGAACTATTGCCTGGGTTTGTGTGGACATTCCTTCCAATAAATGACATCGAATTTCCTAACAGTTCTTGGCATTTAAGTTCTATTGCTGGGTCTGAATCCAGTTCCTTCATTGATTTCCGATAATAGAGAATATGCAGAGCCTGCCTTCCTTTGCTTCCTTGGTTTTATGCTTTTTCATAAACTAAAACCTTCACTGAAGCGTCTGAAAATGGGAAAAAATCCAGCTCATCTGTCAGATATTTCTGGAGTTACGTAAAATAGAATGATAGTTGTAGAGTTGAGAAGAGGAAAGCGAAAATGTGTCATGTTTTCTTTGAGATGAAAACTATATGATAATCAGAAAAACAGCCTCAAGTTTAGTTGGCTTGCTTCAAAGCTCTCATTCTTTCATTGACTCATACATAAATCAGTAACATTTACGTCCTTTTCATAGAATATTAGCATGGCCACATTTGGGCTAATCATAATCCCTACAGAATATAACCACAATTTCAAAGACATGATGCATTTGAGATTTTATTTTTTTTAAAAAAAATGCGAGATACTTACGTTTTACTGGCTCTGTTTTGCTTGCTTCCAGGAAAACAAAGAAGAAAACCAAGGAGGCGATATATTTTATGCCTTCCATTTTCCACTCTCTTCTCCTTTGAGCTACTGCAAAATGCAGCTCAGAGACTCCTAGGACTGGTGGGCTAAAGCTGTTGGGAGGGAAAAAGAAAGGAGTAATTAAAAGAGATCCCTAGGGACTGATGAACATCAATGATACTTAGGTTCCTAACTGGCTAAAAAAATACTGAGGAATGTACCAGAGTGCAAGCATTGTTTGCAGAAGAAAAAGAACTTGCCTCTCCTGTCTTGTAAAGATTATGGGAGGAAATTCTCCTGAGTTGAGTACATATTCCTGTCCAACACTGAGGCTAAATCCTTACAAGGAAGTTATAGGAAAAGAAAAAGAAAAATTGAAAATTTTTGGACATTTTATTTTTGGTGGATGGAACTAGAGATTCAGAAATTAGGGGTCTATTTTTTTTCAAAGGGCTATTCTGGCAAATGAGGTACAAGTAGCAAGGATTTTACTACAGCTATATCTGAAATACAAGCCTAGTAGCCTTCGGATGAGACTAATTTAATCATTAATCGTTCAAAGTTCCCTCCCCAATCAGTGTTTCTCTCCTGTCTTCTATGAATTCTAAAGGAATCTTCACTTTGGGAGCTTAGGTTGCAAAATGTAGATGCAATCTGGTAGTGGATGCAAGTGAACATCTGAGAAGTCTTCTTGCTTAGAATAGTTTGGACATTTTTCTCCCCATGAAGCCCATTGTGAAAAGAAATGTAAAATGGGGTGGTTTTAAGAGAAAAAACATTCAACAAAATTTTAAGCAAATTTCAACAGTGATTCATTCAATTTGTCCTACCACGCAAGAGTCTGTTAAAGCAACCACAATTCTTTAAAAATAGGTATTGGTGGGCAAGCTTGAAGTCTTAAGCTTTTGAAGCTTTAAAACAGACAATTTGCTTGTGTCCAGTCAAGACTATTTTCCATGGAACTAAGAGTTCATAAAATTCTTCCAACAGGTGATTGGAAAATATTTAAATATTCTAGAAGCATTTAATCAGGGGATAATCATAAGTAGTAACACACACATGGTGGTGCTTTCAGTGAATCTTATGTAAAATTGGCCATAACTATTTATTTGATGGAACAACATGCAAGATGCTTTTTTTTTTTGAGAACTGAATCTCTCTGGGCTCTATAGTGGATGTCACTGCCATGATCATTGAAAAAATCCATTGTATCAGTATAGCCTGGTGGTGCATGCTTGCAATCCCAGCAGGCTGATGCACAAGGATCAGTGTAAGTTCAAGGCTCACACAGGGATACCTTGTCTAAAGTACCAAAACCCAAAACCAAACAAAACCAAAAAAAAAAAAAAACCCAACCAACCAACCAAACAAACAAACAAAAAAAAACACCACCACCACCATCAACAAAAAAACCCTCTTTGTTTCAGATTATAAATATATGCACACCTGGCTGATCATAGAGCCTTATTTGTGCTATCAGGCCGATGTGTAGCACCCATCTACTCTCTTTCTCAGCTCACCCTGCGCATTATGGAAAATTCACATTCTCCTAGGGCATGCTCCTAGCCTTGCTGAAAGCCTGGATTCTGATGCTTCTGTCTGTTTTGTGGGCTTCCAATCTACTTTGAGTCGTTCAGAACATCACTGTATGTTGAGAGCAACTAGGTCCCTTTGAAGCAAAGCATTTTTATTAACAGTTTAACACAGCCACCCACTCCAATGGAGTTCTTCCTGAGTCTGCTTTAATAAGCTTCTTTCCTCTAAGTCTCCTTAAGACCAAGATTTTTAACTTTGGAAATCTAATTTATCACCATCACATATAGATCTCAAGGGGTGCTTCTGAAACCATAGCTTTTGAGTCTCCCCATGTAAGAATCAACGGGGTTGTTTTGCTTGTACAATGGTTGGGCGATTTGGTGAACAGTAGCACTGCTTCATAACTCAAGCTGGCAAGAAAGTGGCCCTTAGAATTTTTGCTTTTCTTGGGTCCCAACTAATGTTATGAGCAAACAGAAAAGTTGGTGACTAGAGAGCAATTAATCTCTTTTGGCATTCCTGTCATCTGTGTGGCCTCCCAGAGGTGATGGAGAATATCAGAAAACGAATCGTTTTATAAATATTCATGTATGATTTACAAGATCCTGAAGTCTTGCCTTTGTGTTCTGTGCAGAAATCTGAACCGAAAAGGATTCACTCCCCAGGGCTCTTCGTTATTCTATTTCTCTTTATTCTTTTACCTTTCTATTTTGGGGCAGGAGGTTGTTAATGACATTTGTTGGGATTGTTGCAATAAACAGAAGCATCGCTCAGGAAACATCCGACTCTTATTCCTGCAAAGAGCCAAAGTGTCCCTAATTTTTCAAATTATACTTTGACCCAGTTAACTGGAGTTATTTCTGCATTAACTCTCTGCTTCACACAGACTGCTGTGCTGCTGAACTTGCACTGGTTCTTACAGCTTACTTAGAACTGTAACCTGTTGGGGTAAGGACAAAGGATCCAGGGCCCAGGAAGAATGGAACAAAGAAGACGAAACCCTGCAAATAACCATAAGAGTAAAGATGGGCTGCGGGAGTGTTTTGGCTTTCTAAGAGATGGAGAAATGTGTCAGATACCCAAGGAAAGGCATCAATTCAGGTGTCTCTAGGAAACCAGTGTTCACATTGCTCATTTGAATCAAGCAAAGAGGCCAATTGCTCCTTGCTCAGCTGTAACTGCAAGATCATCTGGGCCGCACATTCTCAAAGCAGATCTCCTGAGCAGACCAGAACCAGAGACATCTCTAAAGAAAAGACAACAGTTATCCATGTGACAGACACCACTTTACACCTGACAGTGTCTCTTCAAGGCTGAGGCAGAAGCTTGGCTGACTTTGTAGTTTCAGCCAATGGCATCTGTGGGATAGCCCCTTGGGTAGCAATTTTCTTTCTGACAAACAATCAGAAAGACACTGGAGACCCCAGTCTTTGTCCATCAGCTGAAATCCTCTTACCAAGCTACCACCCAACAACAAAAGCTCCCTTAACTCTGGGTGGATACCAAAGAAAGATGAGAGTTTGAGTCCAAGGTATCTCCTGTCAGAGGCAGAACCTTCATCATTGCTTATGCCTGACAAAGAGAACGCCTTGCTTTTGGCTTATAAAACACCTTCTGATCTAGCACTCCGCTTGACTCCGTACAATTATACTGTCAAACACCGGGTAGTGCACTGGACGGAGACGGAAATCAGAGTTGAGTTAGTGGCAGGGCTGGAAGGTAGGTTTTTCAGGCCCTAAAATCCAGCAATCCCACTTATTTCTTGAGCCTAGTAGGTCGAACTGATCCCAGCGGTCTGGGCTTGAAAAAAAGAAAGGTGTGGATGAGGAGGATGCCCTAAAGAGACAGGAGCCTCTCCTCCACTCACCCTGTTTCATTAACTAGTGAATCAGTCCACAGTGCTTCACTAAAGGAGCAAAACTGGCTCTCCCTTGCACACATGTAGTAATAAACCAAAGCACAAAACCCATAGGTATCTTGTCAGGGAATGCCGGCACTGCTTCTGGAAGGCTAAGAAGTACCAAAACAAGTAAAAAGACTGGTTGAACACGGAGCGGCAGTTGTGGGTTCAAATCCCCAGCTCCCAGTCTGTTTCTTGGGGGTACCTGGGGTTCTCTCTTCATTCTGTCAGCAGGACTATAGAACTGCTTGGGATGGCAGGTCCCAAAGTTCAAAGCACCCTGAGGGAACGTCCAGGGGGACAGTTCCAGGCAACAGAATGCACCCCACCTGTGAAAGGATTGGATAGAGAGGCAGAGGTGAGGGGAAAGGCATAAGGCGCTGCTTACTGACCTGGGCACTGGCCTCTTCCTTCTGCCACGCTTGCACACGCTCTGAGCTCCCTGGGGCGCTCCTCCGAGGTCTGGGGCTCGCAGGTTGTGGCGAGAACTTGAGTGCGCGCGAAGGGGGAGGGGGGACTCAAAAGTGGGTGGGAGGAAAAACATCACCGCCCTCGCACCACGAGGGAGCAGAGGCTCGCTTGGCTCCAGGGGGCAGAGCCAAGGCGCGGGCGCGGCGGCCCGGGGCCACCTGCCCGCCCGCCTGTCCGCTCCCCACTTGGCCTGGCTGTCTGGCGCTGGCGGGAAGTTCTCCAGCAAGCAGCCCAGCCGCTGCAAATAGGCACCCCTTTTTGGTCCCAGCACCGGGCTTTATTCCTACATCCCAGACCCGAAAGTTACAAAACGGGGAGAAAGTGTGAGGCTCAGCCGGCACTTTCCCATCACGCAGCGCCCCCACCACACACCCCTCCTTTGGCAAGTAGAGCGTTGGGGTCTTAAAGGGACCGCGCATCTTCTGCAACCCATCCTCCGCCTCTGCAGAGGATGCTCTGAAGAGCTCCCCACCTATGCTGAAGTCCTGAAGACCCTAATTCTTAACAACCCATGACTCCTCGACATGGATGCACCTCGCCTTCTCTCCTGCGGGGCAGGGACCCTTCCCTTTGCACCTGGTCTGCTCCTGGACTTGTGCTCTGTGTGCAAGTTGAACTGGCCTTACAAATCACACCCTAAGACACATCATTTTGGGACATTTCTCTTATCATCACCACAAGTGACAAAGGCTTGGTGCTTTTCTGAACATGATAAGGGAGGGAGACTGAGGGCAACTCGGAAGATCTAGTTTCTGCCACAAAGAGATTGCTCTCCCAAACCCCGTGAGAAGCATCCCCACTAAATGTTAAATATTTTGAGGAAAATTTGAAGTGGCCCGACAGACATCACCACCCCTTTTTTACCAGTCCTGCAGACTCTATATTGGACTAAGGGCCTGACCTTCAAAAATCAAAACACGAAGAGCGAGTAGTTTTTCTGGAGCTCACAGACACTACTCCTGATGTGTACTTATGTGTCGGACTTCAGAATCCTTGAAAACTCACAAAGCAACTTCTTGACAGACAATACCCATTCACAGTTTAAGCTCCCATATTTAGAGGAGATCCGAAGGGTGTTTTGTACATGAAGTGGATAATGCTGATATTCTAAACACCCGTGTCCCGCTTTATGGCCTACGGAGTGTATACAGTGTACTACATCAATATTAGCATTTAAAACCTTGACACTTTCCTTACAAACTTAATAAGTTATCAGTAGCTTTTCTTAAGAGATGCCGGGGACCTTCTGTGCCAGTCAAATCAACTTCTTCCAGAGACGTGAAAACCGACATGAGCGGTGGATGCACGCAAGGTCACACAGATAGTAAATGACATATTTGAGAGTCTAACTCACATATCCTGAGTCTTAACTCGTCTTATCTCTAGTCTACAGAAGGAAATGCAATTGCGGTTCAGTGAAACTGTGGTTAGTGAAAAGCAAGCAAGCCAGCAAACAAAAACCCACGCACTGGGAGCAAGGAACAAATGAGAATTGAAACAAGAATAATTGTCCTTAGAAGGGATCCTCCTTTCTCTACCGACTTAAGTATTAGTATCATTCAGCCTGGCCACGCATTGCTGGAGATGGTTATTTCATTGTTACCAAGAGAGAGACCCGCCCTTTCTGAGAGGTTGCCTTGGGGGCTTAATGTGTCTAGTTCCATTCTGCTGCCCAAGTAGCCATACATTGCCACGTGCATTCAATTTGTGCTGTAGTAAATTAGTTCGAACTTGGAGCTGTGTTGCCTTATAACTGTGGCATTTAATGTGCTGATATTTTGTATCACTAACCAGAGTTCTTCTAGGGCTAGGGCTGCCTGTTCAATTCCCTTTGTGTGTGTGTGTGCTCCAACTTTCACCATCTTTTCCAGCACACTTATAGAAGTATTCAGGGAATGGGTTTTAAGAAACAGAGACAATCATGGATCCTAGCTTTTGAAATAAATAGACTGAGATTGAAAACCTCATCTAGCTGGCTAAAACCGCACAGCCCTGCTGGTTGATATAGTATCTAGATTACTGCATGATAAAACATCCCCACACTTAGTGGCTTAAAGGAAGTTATCATTGTCAATTGGTTCTACTTAATTAGTTCTATTGAATCCACTCAAGATCGTTTATACATTTTGTTGGCAACAGTAAATGTGGCTGCTGTAATTCCCCGAGAGATTGTTTATTAATATAAATGTCGTGGTCCTTGTTTTAGCTCTGGTCTTGATTCTGAAACTGCAACTCTACTTTAGGTGAATAAAAATGTAGCCTTCCTACCAGTTCTTTTCCAAAATAAGCTGGTGACTATCTCCATGTGTGCCTTACCTTGTCTATTTAGCAAAAGTAGATTGCCTTGAAGATAGTCTTCTAGAAGCCAATTCAAGTTACCCCCCCCCATCAAAAGCTTGCTTCTTTTATTGTTGCACAATACTTTGTGCTAAGGTCACACCTCATTGAGGGACTGATTCTAAATTTGGGCCCCTACAAGAAAAGTTGTTACAAATATTTGACTATAATTTTTGCATAAACAGTATTGCATTGATCCAAGGTAAATGCCCAATAGGGAACCTCTTGTCTGTTTGGCAGATGCATGTATAATACAATTTTATAAGAACTATGTAGTTCTTTTTAGAGCAACTATACTATATGTTCATTGCCAGTTTATGTGATATCCAGCTTATTGCACTTCTACCAGCATTTACTGCTGCTGTTAATTTTATTTATTTATTCCAGTAGATGTACCTCATTTTGGTTTTAGCTTATATATATTATTTTTGTAAACATAGGTAATTTATTCTGAATTTTATATTGAAACACATGGGGCTTTGGTTAGCTAAAACAATATTGAAGAATAAGATGAGACAGCTCTCACTTAACTTATATTCATTTGGTTTTAATAGGATTCTCTTAATATCTAATGATATTTTCATTTTTATTCCCTTTTAGATTGAACCTGTTTTTAGCTCATTCTGATCTCAGACTTATGGTCTTCTTGCTTTAATTTCCAAAGTACTAGAATCATACCCATGTGTTATGCAAGCTGGCTCTATGTGTCATGTTTTCATGTGTATATCTGACATTTGGAGATCTCTACAAATATTTTTCCTAGTCTGTAGCTTATCTTTTATTCCCTTTTCATGGGCTTTTGCAGATTAAAATATGATTTCTTATAGGGATTTCTATATGTGGTTTGCATGTGCATTTTATATGTGTGTTCAAATGTGTGTGGGTCCATTTGAGTGTAGTTATGTATAGGGGGCTGTATAGGACTGTATAGGACTCTTCCTTAATCACTGTTTATCTTGTTTGAGAGAAGGTCTCTTGATTGAACCTGGAGCTCACACACACAAAACTAGTCTAGCTGGTCAGCTTGCTCCTTTCTCTACCTGAACTTACAGGGAGCTGCCACCACAATGTAGCATTGGTATGGACTCTAGGGATCCCAACTTTGATCCCCATGCTTGTTGCTGGCTGTTTGGCAAGCGCCTTAGCCATTGAACCACCTGTTGAACCCAGTTGATTTTTATTAAAATTACTGTTATGGATCACATTTTGTAGATGTGGCTGATAAATTTGTCTAGTTCTCCAACTCATGCATTTTCTTCTATATTTTTATTCTGAAATTGTTAGCAGTTTCAAGTTATATATTTAAGTTTATTATCTACCTCAAATAGAATCATTCATACATGAAATATGAAGTTAGGGTTCACTTTCTGTTTGTGGGTTTTAAATGCTTTGCTGTCTTTTGCGGATAAAACTACCTTTCCTCCATTGATTGCCTCTACACTTGGCCAAACATTGATTGCAAACATTGTGTGGGACTACTTCTAATTTCTGTGTATACTGTTTTCCGTGTCTTCCCTTCTACCGTCTTCATTATTGTATATGGACTGGAGAGTTTAATATGAAGAAAGTAGCTTATCTCACTTTATCCTTCAATATTGTTTTAGCTTACCGAAGTCCAATGCATTTCATTATAAACTTCATAATAAAGTTATCTAAGTTTACAAAAATACTTAACTGGGACTTGCATAGGAATGCCATAAAATCTAATGACCTATTTGGGAAAGACTAATTTGCTTTGTGTTCTAAGTCATGAATTCTATATTCCTCTGCATTTATTAATGTCTTCTTTTTCAAATTATGTTTCCCTTCCTTTTCTCCTTCTAGTACTTTGCACTTAATCTCATATAACCCCTCCCATGTTTCCTCACTTTCAAGTTGATTTTTTCTTTATTGTTGACACAGATGTACATACGAACATGTATACACAAATATTTATAAATAAATACAACTTACTGAGCCCATTTTCATTGTTTTTGTGTGCATGGGTTTATCTCTGTGGAGACTAATTTGGCTTCTCACAGAATTTATTAGTTGTCTGTAGTTTTTTCTACAGGTGAGTCTCAAAATTTTTCTTCATGTTAGCAAGACCATTGATTGCTATTGCCACCATTCTCGTCTTGTTTATGTGGCCATTTCCTAAGACAGGGAGCCTCACAGAAGACTTCATGGTATTTCTTAGAATCTTTCTGTCCCCTGTTCCAAGATGTCCTAAGCCATGGATGCAGGCGCTCTTATGTAGATGTATGGATTGGGGCTAGGCTCCTCACAATCTGTTGATATCTGCATTGTGTCCAGTTGTGGGGTTTTGTAATGCTTTTAATTTGCTATAAAGGGAGACTTATTTATCAGATTTGGTAGCTATAATTATCTATGGGGAGAAGGTAAGGTTTAGAATGTAGTAAGGAATTATGCTGGACTTCTGTTATCTTATGCATTAGTGCCTTGCACACTTCAGCATAAATCTCTTACACACATTTTGCTAGAGCCAAGTATAAACACACATATTTTCATTTTCTTTGAAGAATTATAAATCTGATTGTGCTCTAAGCTCAGTTTCCATGTGTACATTGCTAGTAATTATAAATGCAATTATTAAGATGGGCTAATCTATACTATGAGTTTCAGAATATATACTCATTTGAAAAATAGAAAATACTCCTGCATCTTAAGCTCAGGAAGTGTTGCAAAAGAGGGAGTGGAAAGATTTTAGGAGGCATAGGATTAGGGAGTTTGCTCTGAAAATTTGTCTCCTACTTAACATCAGAAGCTACACCCATAAAATATCATCAACAAAACTGAACAACAATAATAACAATGAAAGGGACAAACTGCACAGAGAAGAGCCCACAAGGTCTCAGCTGTAAACAAAGATCTATAGGCACCTGAGAAAAGCTATGAACAGGAGAGGTGGTCCCTGCTTAACCCCAGATGGTCAACCCCGAAAACATACATACAAGTCACATTGTATGGGTTCAGCAGATTACATTTAAGAATGTAAATATACATGTGTGTGCAAATTCATGTATACATGTAATAACAATTGATGATAGGGGGCCATGAATTTAAAGGAGAATGTGGAAAGGCATATGTCAGGATTTTGAGGGAGGGAAGGGAAAGGAGAAACATAATTAAATTATAAGCTCAAAAATAAAAGGTATGACTGGATATATTGCTAAATTATTAATAAATACTTAACTGTGGTATGATGATACAAACTTTTAGATCATTTAGATTTATTTATTTTACCTGTAAGGCTGACTTTTGCCTGCTTGTATATCTGTATACTGTATGCATGACTGTTGCCAGTGGAGGTCAGAAGAAGGTGTCAGATTCCCTGAAATTGAAGTTAGTGAGTGCTATGAGATGCCCTGTGAGTGCTGGGACCTCTGTAAGAAGACGTTTTCTTTTTTTTTATATTAGGTATTTTATTTTTTTCTTTTACATTTTATTTTTTATTAACTTGAGTATTTCTTATATACATTTCGAGTGTTATTCCCTTTCCCGGTATCCGGGCAAACATCACCCTCCCCCCTCCCCTTCCTTATGGGTGTTCCCCTCCCAACCCTCCCCCCATTGCCGCCCACCCCCCACCAGTCTAGTTCACTGGGGGTTCAGTCTTAGCAGGACCCAGGGCTTCCCCTTCCACTGGTGCTCTTACTAGGATATTCATTGCTACCTATGAGGTCAGAGTCCAGGGTCAGTCCATGTATAGTCTTTGGGTAGTGGCTTAGTCCCTGGAAGCTCTGGTTGCTTGGCATTGTTGTACATATGGGGTCTCGAGCCCCTTCAAGCTCTTCCAGTTCTTTCTCTGATTCCTTCAACGGGGGTCCTATTCTCAGTTCAGTGGTTTGCTGCTGGCATTCGCCTCTGTATTTGCTGTATTCTGGCTGTGTGTCTCAGGAGCGATCTACATCCGGCTCCTGTCGGTCTGCACTTCTTTGCTTCATCCATCTTGTCTAATTGGGTGGCTGTATATGTATGGGCCACATGTGGGGCAGACTCTGAATGGGTGTTCCTTCAGTATCTGTTTTAATCTTTGCCTCTCTCTTCCCTGCCAAGGGTATTCTTTTTCCTCATTTAAAGAAGGAGTGAAGCATTCACATTTTGATCATCCGTCTTGAGTTTCATTTGTTCTAGGCATCTAGGGTAATTCAAGCATTTGGGCTAATAGCCACTTATCAATGAGTGCATAACATGTATGTCTTTCTGTGATTGGGTTAGCTCACTCAGGATGATGTTTTCCAATTCCAACCATTTGCCTACGAATTTCATAAAGTCGTTGTTTTTGATAGCTGAGTAATATTCCATTGTGTAGATGTACCACATTTTCTATATCCATTCCTCTGTTGAAGGGCATCTGGGTTCTTTCCAGCTTCTGGCTATTATAAATAAGGCTGCAATGAACATAGTGGAGCACGTGTCTGTTTTATATGTTGGGGCATCTTTTGGGTATATGCCCAAGAGAGGTATAGCTGGAACCTCAGGCAGTTCAATGTCCAATTTTCTGAGGATCCTCCAGACTGATTTCCAGAATGGTTGTACCAGTTTGCAATCCCACCAACAATGGAGGAGTGTTCCTCTTCCTCCACATCCTCGCCAGCATCTGCTGTCCCCTGAGTTTTTGATCTTAGCCATTCTCACTGGTGTGAGGTGAAATCTCAGGGTTGTTTTGATTTGCATTTCCCTTATGACTAAAGATGTTGAACATTTCTTTAGGTGTTTCTCAGCCATTTGGCATTCCTCAGCTGTGAATTCTTTGTTTAGCTCTGAGCCCCATTTTTTAATAGGGTTATTTGTTTCCCTGCGGTCTAACTTCTTGAGTTCTTTGTATATTTTGGATATAAGGTCTCTATCTGTTGTAGGATTGGTAAAGATCTTTTCCCAATCTGTTGGTTGCCGTTTTGTCCTAACCACAGTGTCCTTTGCCTTACAGAAGCTTTGCAGTTTTATGAGATCCCATTTGTCGATTCTTGATCTTAGAGCGTAAGCCATTGGTGTTTTGTTTAGGAAATTTTTTCCAGTGCCCATGTGTTCCAGATGCTTCCCTAGTTTTTCTTCTATTAGTTTGAGTGTGTCTGGTTTGATGTGGAGGTCCTTGATCCACTTGGACTTAAGCTTTGTACAGGGTGATAAGGATGGATCGATCTGCATTCTTCTACATGTTGCCCTCCAGTTGAACCAGCACCATTTGCTGAAAATGCTATCTTTTTTCCATTGGATGGTTTTGGCTCCTTTGTCAAAAATCAAGTGACCATAGGTGTGTGGGTTCATTTCTGGGTCTTCAATTCTATTCCATTGGTCTATCTGAAGAAGACGTTTTCTTGACAGTTGAGCTATTTATCCAACTCCAGAGTCTAGATTTTTAAATGCTTCTATCTCATTAGAACACGGGGAAGCCAAATTGTTCATTTAATTTCCTAAAAATGATTGAATATCCGGAAATTGATGAGTGTCATATAGAATAAGCTTACCTCCTTCTAAAATGCAAACTAGCCGGGAATATGTATTTTTTCAGAAACTTTGGTGAATATATGAGTTGATATGTCACCCCACAGACCATTTAATACATGTAGGCTGTAGTACTGCTCTTTGTTGGTTGTGTGCATTTTTGTTTATTACTGAAATTTGGATCTGTGCTATATTTTATTTCTGTCAGCCATTTATAGAAAGTTTTAAAAAAGGGGTTGGTTTCCATTAGTGCAATTCAGATAAGAGTTTGAGCTTTCTCCCTTTAAGTTTAATAGAAGATTTTTTACTGTTTTTTTTCCTTTTTGGGGATAAGCATGCCCATCAGATTTGCTTTGGTCACTCAAAGTGCTCCATCATTATTTTGGGGTGTATACTTTAAGAATGCATAATCAGTCTAATCCCCTCCTCTCTGCCATAGGAATAATTAATTAATTAGTATAGATAATCAAATGAATCCTCCATCTTTGAATGACTAAGAAAGGTAAAGCTCCAGGCAAGTATATTTTATCTACTTAAGTGAGCAACAAAGGAAGCTCTGTGTTAAGATTCTGAGGTTTGGAAGTTGCTTATATTTGCAGCAAAAATTACCCAATAATTACCGATATCACTGCTTAATTCTGTTTCCTAGAATTATGCAAAAACCAGCAAAGTAAATATTCAAAGTAACTTATAATATCTCGGAATTAGAACTAATAGCAGCACATGATATTTTTGTTGTTTTGGTTGTTTGGTGCTAGATATTGAACCTAGGGCCTGCTTCATGTCTACAATACTATAATAAGAAAATGAATCCCCAGTTCTCGCATCAGTCATTTATTTTCTTTGTTTCCATATAGTCTGTTTAGTTATGTTGTCAGATTCCCATTAATACCTTTCAGTTGTTTCTAGCCAAGAAAAATAACCCAAGGCCCTTTTTTTTTCCAGAGCTGAGGACCGAACCAAGGGCCTTGTGCTTGCTAGGCAAGGGCTCTACCACTGAGCTAAATCCCCAACCCTCAAGGCACTTTTTATTTGTGTTTTGTGTTATATATGAATAGAATTTTTATAGAAAAGATTTTCTCTTTGTGTAAGTTTTTAAATGATTATTTTTCCCCCAAAAGATCACATCCTCTGATTTATAACACAGGCCACTGCAAAAGAAACCTTTTGTTTATAGCAAATCTGGGAAGCATACTGATTTCTTCAAAATAAACACACCCTACTGTACTATATTATAATAAATATCTAAGGATAGAATAGTGACTTTCTTGCTCCAGTGTAATAATATGCCTATAGTTGCAATGAGTGGGTCACATGGAAGAAATATAAAATCATTTGTTCCACTCAACATTTGTCTCACAAAGTTCCAAAACGTTTTTTTCTTTCAGATTTTCTATCCAAGAATGCCACAAAAGAAAACTGGAGCTAGGATATGTTCAATTGTCAGGCTGTACATAGACAAATGCAGTATAAGAATGACTCTCTAAAAACTGAACCAAAATAAAAAGCAAATAACATTAAAAAAAAAAGAATGACTCTCTAGAACTTATATTGCTATGGAATATCTAATCACTTTACCAGAATGTATTTGCTTAGATAGCTTACTTCAGGGTCCTAAGGTACCCATAGAGCTATCATGAACTTCCCAGAGTATTCCTTTTTATTCCCAGAGTTAGTCAGTTGATTGCTTCATTATCCTTTTTTTTTCTCATTAGAATCAACATAGTGACAATCTTGCCTTAACCACAGTCTCTCACTTCCTTGGGGGAGTAACATGATACAATCCAAAGAATTTAGAGTCAATGTGACTTGCCTTGGACTTTTTAAAAGTTATGTAAACTTCCTGAGCCTGTGTCCTTCCACGTTGAGAATGATATTGTTCTTGCTGTTCAGTAGAAGGCAGTATCTGGTGCATCGCAGATACACAGTAATTGCTGCCGTACTCGCCCTTTCTGCCTCCATTCTCTTCATCTAAATGTGAGAGCCATTTCACAATGTCTAAAGTTCTTTATTAGCTACTTGGTCTTACTAGTTTTCTGGTTTTCCTGTCTTTCCTAAATAATTCTATTTTTTTTCAGAACAGAGTGAATCTTAGGATGAGTTGAAGAGTAGAATGATAGCATTCTTTCAGGTGGGAGAATGAACGAGAATCCTCCTAGACGGATGCTTCTGCATCCGGGGTTGTCCTCCCACTGAGAGAATATCATACAATTCTAGAAGCAGATTTGGGGCTAAGGTCTTCTCCATTTTGATGGTAAATGAACTAAGAGAGAGAGAGAGAGAGAGAGAGAGAGAGAGAGAGAGAGAGAGAGAGAGAGAGAGAGAGAGAGAGAGAGAGTCAGAATAGAGTTAGGAGAAGCCACTAATAGCCTGTTCTTTCAGTTCTCAAGGTAAAAAATGGTGTTTCAGATTATAAAGGATGCTGGAAATTCACAATAGGAGCTGTACTCCAGAGGAGGCAGAGTCTACAAACTACTGAGAGCCCAATGCTAACTCAAGGTCTGAATGGTGCCCGCCCCCGTGATCTGCTATAGTAAACCAAGGATATAGTTTTTCTCCCAAACTTGAAAGAGAACTAAACAATCCTTTGTTTTCATTCTTGGGAGATTTCACACACACACACACACACACACACACACACACACACACACACACACACAGTGACATGTGGCTGACACTCCTACATGCTAACACAGTCTGGAAAAGCACAGAAGTGGCTGCTTTTTTTTTCAGTCACTGTGGTAGTCACCACCACACCCTATTATGCCTCCTTGAATCTGCTCTGGCTTCCTTTACTCACTGCTGTTACCTTTCTAGCCCCTTGAGGCATTTGAATCAGAAACATGGTGTGCAATGGTCATGTAAATCTGGCTCTCTAGGGAAAAATAAATGTTTCATTAGAGCAATTTCAAATTTCTCTGTGTATATATAGTCCCAAAATAGCCAATTTCCAACTAACAACATGTCAACATGTTGTCACTTGGTGTGAAGTTGGTGAAAAAAAAAAAAAACAAGTTGCGTGTAATCCCTTCACAAGCTGGTGAGAACTTGTAAGAGCTCCTCTGACTGGAACTGGCTCTGAAAACTCGAGCAAGCTATTGGCATGGTCAAGAGCAAAAAGCCAGAAGATGGTTTCTTTTCACAGGCTAGGATTCAGAAAGCATCCAAAAAGAATCTGATCCAACCCCCTTCCATGGAACCCATCATTACATCCACACTGATGCCTTGTTCCTTTCCTCTTTTTTTAGAAGCCCACAGGCCAATTATGCAGCCATCAGGCATGGATAATCTTCAAGGAAGGTGTGGGTTGAGGAGTGGTTGGCACAATCTTGATGAACTCAGGATGCAAAGTCCTGGACCCCTGGCAATACTACCAGGTTCTTCTCACTGACCACTACAGGAGGAGATGAGAACAAGGGAATGGAGTAAGCAGAGGACTACATGATTAGAAGTTAGGATGAGAAGGGAAGGGAACGTATGCTGTACTTCATTTGCAGGAATCTCTTCTCATGCATGTGCTGTGAAATGGATAAGGAGATAGCACATCCTCAGCTGGGACTCTCAACTTCTCCTGTCTTATGGAGGAAAATGACTATGTGTTTGCAGAGGTATCCTACAAGATGAAAACCTAGCCTAAATCTGATTAAGTCGCAGAAGGAGAAACTGAGGCTCAGATGTGGGTGAAACAGTGAGTCAGTCCTCTAAGCCATGTTTCTGACTGACAGTCTGGGCCTTCTACTCTCCCCTTCCCCCCATTCCCTGCCCTGCTAAGGAGTTACCAAGAGAAAGATTTGCCCCACCAATGACTTCCACTGCCAAACTAGAAACAAGAATAATAGTTTTTGAATGAATTAACTGTCAACACAATTGACACAATCATGTCCACAAAGTCAAACACTCATCTCCAGTTTTGCTCTATGTTTGAATTATTTAAAAATTTAGCACATCCAGGGGGTTTTGCCAAGAAAATCTAAAGTCACTCTCACAAAGACTCTGCAACCATATCCATGACTTTTTCTTCTCTTTGCATATTAGTGACAATATAATGTTCCTGTCACAAAAGTACCATCAAAGCCCTGATCCATTACTGTGCTGCAACTTAGGAACCTCAGCTTTATTTAGTCCTTGTCTCTGCCTTGACAGGCAAATATGCCAAATCCCTGTTTCTTGGTGGCCTCAGTTTTTCCATATGCAAAGTGTGGGAACTGAATGTTGAGAGCCCTCCACACTCTGGTTCAACTGTAAAATCACACAGCAGTTGTCCGTTATGGAGTCCACAGTCTCTGTGTTTAGCTGCACAACTTTTTGGTACCCAAGTGCCAGAGACACAATTATACCTCTCTCTATATATGCCTCTTTGTTTTGAAACCATTAGGATAGCCAGCTTCAAACTTCTATTTCTCATCAGAGACTTGTTGTTGCTGTCTTTGAGTTTTTCCGATAACCTCTTAAGTCATAAAAGCCTCCTTAAACTGAGAAATGACAAAGAAACTCAGAGCATCCTGTCTTTAACAAGAAATAGCCTAAATCCAAATGAACCTTTTACTAGATTATGGGCTCCAGGCTTACTCCTCAAGGGACTCTTGTGAAATCAGAGACAGAAAACAAGAGAACAATCAGACAAAGAGAAATGTCAAGCTAAAAGATTTGAGTTTATTTAATTTTATTGTTTTCAAATCTGCCGTGAGTAGAGCGGGGAGGGGAAGAAAAAGGAATCCAGAGAAACCCACCTACCCCCAGCTACAAAGTCCATGTGCTAAACCACGTTTTTCTGTCACTTAGAGTTCAGCTTTCTCCAATATTAATGGAACTTAAGCCAAACAAGAGTCCCTTTTATGCTTTCTCCCCCAGCTCCCTGCTTGCTAAGTCCTGTGCAAACGACAGCCGTTTCCAAGCACACGGCTGTGAAATTATCAGGATTGGACTAATGCCAATATAAACCAATTTATTGGGGTCCTGAAATTAACTAAAACCTAGAAAGCTTGATTAATTGTGGCACAGCACAGCACGGAGCATTCAGGAGTGCAGCCATCAGGCCAGAGGGCGTACTCCAGAGACTCCACTCAACTCCTGATTTTCTGAGTATGTGAAGAAGAGTCCCTTCTCTGGACAGGACTTAGCTGCTCTTACCACATTCATCCAGAACAAAAATGTCCTTTCTAAGTGCAGCAGGGAAAATGGTAGTTAGTGGGTTTTAGCTACCTATGTAATCAGCCAATCCCATAATAGTAGTCCTTGGGATTAATTTCATTTAATTTAATTATCATCTTTATGCAGCCCATTTGACAAGCTCTTTTTTTTTCTCAAAACAGCACCTGGTTAAATGTGCCTTTAGAGAGTTGTTGTGGAGATCCAGTACTTCTGTGGTTTCCTGGGACACCTTATCACATGGGACAAAAAGACAGACAATGATTCTTTGGCAAAAAATAAAATAAAGTAAAATAAAAAGTAATGGTGTGTGTATATGTGCTCTCTCTCTCTCTCTCTCTCTCTCTCTCTGTGTGTGTGTGCGTGTGTGTGTAAGAGATAGGGAGGAGGGAGGGAGGGGAGAGAGAGAGAGAGAGAGAGAGAGAGAGAGAGAGACTCTGTGTGTGTGTGTGTGTGTGTGTTAAAAACAGTGTGGTCTCTCCCAGAGACCAGAAGTTTTCCCTTCAGTTCCTATTTGGATGAGTATTAGGTGGATTCGTAGTCAGAAGACACCTAATTCCAAAATGTTAAATATATTGATACTAAAAGGCTTATTAAATATTTGGCCAATCTTACTTCTTGAAAGTGAGACAGTGGCTACAAGAAATCTGGAACATGGAAGGAATGACTCATTGCAATTACAGTGGGTCCGCAGGTAGAGTTCTCACGTTCCTTCTCAGTCATCTACCATACGTTTCTAGAGTTGTAGGCCCAGTGGTTGGTCATTCCCTTTCTCAGCCCCAGTCCTAAAACTCTCTGAGAAGATCCAGAGGTAGTGCTTTCATTACCTTCTGGTGCAATCGGATCTTTGGTAAACCTTGAAGTATATCCTCTCTGATCATCTGTAAAGGTATGTGACTCCTAAGAATGGAAATTTCCCCTCTTAAGAATCACCCAGAGCTTTGTAGTGATCCGCATAATGTGGGAATTAGTCGTAGAAGGACATACCAAATAAATAAATAAATAAATAAAGGCATGTATGTGGCATGGGGTGGGTGGAGCTTAGGATGGACTTCGGGAGACCCCCACCCTAGTATTGGTGCTGCCATGTGTCAGCTCTATCTTTTTATGGGTCAGAGTCTAGTCTTATTCATATTTACAACCGAAACACAACGAAATTAAATGACCTTAGGGGATCTTTCTAACTTCAGGACTTTCTAGAATGGCATTTATTACTAACCATCAAAATGTTAATTTCGCGTATTAGTCAGTTTTGGTCAACTTGACAAGAGCTACAATCATCTGGGAACAGGGAACCTCAAATGAAAACTTGTCTTCATAAAACTGATTTATGGGCTTATGTGTGGGAACATTTTCTTGATTGATGATTGACTTGGGAGGGCCTAGCCCACTCTGGGCAGTTGATTCTGAGATATATGAGAAAGTAAGGCCAAAAAGTGACAGAAAGCAAGTCAGTGTGCAGTAGTTCATCCAGCATCTCTTGTTTCACTTCCTGCCTACAGATTCCTTCATTGAGTTCCTACCTTGACTTCCCTTAGTGACACACTGTGACCTAGGAGTTGTAAGATGAAATAAGCCTGTTTCTCCCCTAGGTTCATTTGGCTCAGTGTTTTATCATAGCAACAGAAACTAGGACAGGTACTCAGTGTGTATCAAGCCTAACACTCTGTCTTTTAATGTATGCACTCTTTTCTTTGGACCTCAAAAAAACCACCCTTTTAGGTGCTACTTCTGTCATTATATCTGCTAAAAAGAAAATCAGTCAGCTAGTAACAGATATAACTAAAACACACAAACCATCTGTCGGAATGGTAAACATTCACTCTTTTTCTTTCTCTATTCCCCACATCTAGTGTCTCCACATGTTAAAGATCTTCAGCCGTGTGTCTATAAATGCCTTGGTGGGTATTAGCAAATTCTACGTTCCTTCTCTATATTCTACCTAAAAGTGAACCTCTGGCTCCCATCACCAGAGTCCTAGCTCACCAGAACTGCACCTACTGTGCTCATTTCTCCTCATATCATCACGTTGTTTTACAGACAGATAAATAAAATAGTCAGGGAGCCAAAAATCTATACATCAACTCCTTAAAAAGTAAATAGAGCCATCTACTCTCTTTTGAGGTTGAATTAGAAGAGGACTGTCGGGTTATATTCATGACCCTTGGAAACTGTTCTCAAGCAGAGACAGCCAAGCCAATAATATTTAGAAAAATAACAAAATTTCACTGTATTTAGCTCTGCAGAAGAATCCTGCTGGTTGTTCACGGTTAAATGTTAATGTCTCAGCTGTTTCTGGGGATCTGAGTGACAGGCTGTAGATTTGGTTAAATGGTCCACTACAAACCAATTTAGCTATAAACTTTTTAAAATATATTTTTTTACTAATTCTTACAAGACTTTCATACATGTTCACAATATATTTTCTATCCTATTCACCCCTACTCTTCTACAAATTTCCCCCTTATTCTGCACCCCCCTACTTCATGTCACTTATTCTTTTGTAACACACCAAGCCTGATTTGTGCTACTATTTAATCATGTGGTAGTGGTGGAAGGGCATCGACTGGAGCCTGGTCAACCTCCATGGGGCACACCCTTAAAGAAAACTGACTCTCCCTTCCCCCAGAAGCAATCAACTGTCAACAGCTCTTCAGTTTGTGGTGTGTGCTCTTGCGTTAATATTCATGCTGGAATGTTAGCTGGCTTGATCTTGTGTAAATCCTGTGCAGGCAACCACAGCTGGTGTTAGTTCACGAGTACAGTGATATCCAGAAAATGGTGTTTAGCTCTCCCTGACGTCTAGCTCTTACAGTCTCCCTGCTACCCCCTTTCTACAAAGTTTTCAGAGCCTTTTAGGGAGTGGGATGCTATAAATGTCCCATTTATGGATGAGCACTTCACAGAGACTTACTTTATGTACTTCGACCAGGTGTGGGTTTTTGCATTAACCGACATTCACTGCTCAAAGCAACTTCCCTGCTGAGATCTGAAAGTTCTACTAATATATGAGTATAGAGACACAAATTTAGAAGAATGTCTGATACTATGTCAATTTAGTAGAATAATAATAGTAACTTCATCCCGTCGGTCTATGAGCTCCCCAACCAGGTCTTGGCCAGATTTCACTACTAGAAACATTTATCCTCTGATGGATCAGAACTTAAGTGTCATTAAAAAACACTTGGTTACCACCATATAATTTGTGCCACAATTATATCAATGGGCATCTCTTCCTATGTCAGTCATTGTCTACCTCACAGAGTTCACTGGTGAGTAATTCTGTTAATGACTCTCCTCCCCCAGCAATCTGCATAACACCTCCCAGTACTAGGAAAGCTAGACAGCGAGGACAAAGCTTCCTGGTCAGTACCAATTTGATTTCTCCATGTCCTGTGGTCAAAACGTGTAGTGTCTCAGCAATAGCCCTCATGAAGATTGGAGCTATATACCATTAGAAGCTGAAAGGAACGTGTACTTTCCCATACACATGAGCAAGCCAAGAAGAATAGAAGTGTATATTTTTTATTCTCCTAAGGTTATTGTAGGCTCTAAGGCTTACTGCCTCCATCTGCTAACCTAGTCCTAGTCCTGGAAGCTTCTAGTCTTCATACAATCTAATATAGAATGTTTTCAGCCTCTGAGACTTATTGCTGAATAAGCTCCCTCCTTCTAGGTTCTTTCAGAGCTCTGACTGGCTGGTTTTTCTGGGCTAAAGTTATTCTGGTCCCAGTTATTCTGGGTCAAAACTCCTTTCCATGCTGACTGATTCAATCAGGCTTCTCTCTTTTTGCCTCTCCTGAATTGCTCTGCTTGGCCTCATACTAACTCTAGCAATCTGTTCTAATCTCCTGGTTCCTTTTCATTCTCTGGCCTGTTGTGTCTTCAACTGTGTCTAGCCTGTTTTCTCTCTCTATAACCTGTCTCTGTACAGCTCTCCTGGTAAACCTGTCTCTTTTCCTTTTCCCTTTGTGCTGTTCTCTCTTAAGTAGCTTCTTTTTCCTCTTCCATTCAATTAGACATCACTTTCAAACAGACTAAACTTACCTTCATTGTTTGTGATTAAAGGTGTATGCTAAGGGATGTGACACACCACAACTAGAAACAGGTATTTTCAGTGAATAATACAATCTTGGAGTTCAGAGTGTAATCAAATGTCCAAAACTAAAGAAGTGTGTTATTAGCAAGGTCAGACCTTGACCTAGACTCTAGCTACTGCCATTATATAATAGAAATGAGACTTGAGCTGTAGGCAAAGATATCCAGACACAGATAGTATGCAAGGCTCATCTGCTTGCTTTACCTCCTTCTCTCATATTTCTACTCACCCAATGCCTTTGATTAGATGTTTTTTCTGGAGATATCCCACAATTTCTTTAAACTGGAGATTGGCTGATGTAGGAGAGAGATGCTGACATCTAGTTGAATGTACAACATCTCATCTGGCCAAGCATGCTATTGTATTCTTTATTTTACCTACAACGATTATGTGGGTCCAACTATGTTGAACTCCTTTTTTTGTTTCTATATAATCATCTGTCTTATGCAACTGTTATTTGTCACTTTCCCCTTTGTTTCATAGTATTTTATTGCATTTTTGTGCCATAAAATAGTATTTTTTTAAACTCCTGCCTCTGTAGTGTTAAAAGGGGGTCATTTCTTAGGTTTTAGGAATTTCTTTCTTTTTTTATCTAACATTATACCACTAACTCCGTCAAGACTATTGTTTATAACTAATAAACATCTGTGACATCTGTGACAGTCTTTCACGTAGGTATATTATAGCTTGCTTATCCACGCTCATAATAATGGACGTCTAGGTTGATTATGCTTGAACTTGGGAATTCAGCAATTTGCTCCTTTCTTTCCCACATTATTTCTGTGGTGACAGCTCAACTCTTAGGTCATGAATCAGCTCTAGGGTGAATCAACTCGAATGGGTAATGGAGTAATAGAAAGTACCTGGAGTAAAAGTGTAAATTGGTTAATATTTTTTAAAAAATTACAAATTTGACTAAAGAGACATCTCAGCAGCAAAGAGCACCTGATTGAACAACCTAAGGTGTGCCCAACTCTCGGCAGTTAAGAGCAACTGATCTCAATCAAAAGATAATATGCAAATGAGGGTGAACTATGGAAGCCTTAAGAATGTTCCTTTTCTTATACAACCCCCTGCAGGTATAAACTATGTAATCAAAGCCAAGCATCTGATTCAGATGACCTGATTTCAGTTCCCAATACCCATGTCAGGCAGCTTACACCTGCCTGTAATACCAGCTTTAGACTATCTGATACCCCTGAACTCCTTGAACTTCACACTCGTGTCTACAAACCCACACACAGACATATAATTTAAAAGAATAAAATGTTTAAGAAATAGCCAGATTCAAACTCAATGGGTTTTGCTTAATCATAGCCTAACATTGGTCCAAAAGATCAGTGTCAGGGGGAAGGAGTGTGGAGGTGTCTCCTGCCATTAAGCCCATGTACTTACAGAGCATCTCAAAGTACTTGCTTTGCTGATGCATTATCTGGACTAAAAATACACTGTGTGGCGTAGTATATTTTGCTCACCCCTGTGAAGAAACAGCATATGTGGGTTAGAGAACGTTAACAAATAATGTGTCTGGCTCACCCACACAATTGACATCTTTCAGCCATGTTTTAGATTACCTCTTCATGTATCAGGGAACATTGGCTCTGCTAACACTACACTATCATTAGTGCTAATGCCATAGGAATCTAGATTCCTTTACACATTTCCTTTCCTCTGTCACTATGCAGCATTCTGTGATACTGACAAGTGTCACTTAGAGACAAAATACTGGAAAGAAAATAATTTTCCTGGAGATTCTGGGCATGAAATATGTTTATAAAAGGAAAGAAAGTTTAGATGGTTTACAAAATGATTTAGAGACCCAATTTGCTTTGAGGATTTCCTTTCTTTTCAATTCCTCTCTGTACAGCGTGCAAAGGCTGCCGTGGGGAAAATGCAACAGAGCTCAGGGCAGCGAGGGCGGTATACATGATACCATTTTCACTTTCTGGGCAACTGGATAATCAACTTCTTAGTTATTTAATTAGCTGCTAGCTTCCCAGTGTCAATTCAAAAACATCTTCCAAATGACATCATATGCTTGCATATGAAGGACTGTAGCATTTGTTCAAAATTAAAACCAAACTGGAAATTATTTGGAGAAAGTATTTTTTCTTGATTCTATACCAGGTCTCCTCCAACATACTTCTCATAGAAAATCAGATTTCAAACAGGTTGGACTTTATTATATTTTAATAACCTTTTAGTTTAGATTAATATTACATTATAGGAATGCTGTAAACGTAATTTTATATTTACAGGAAACATAATAAAAGCAGCTATTTACCATATGCACTTCAAACTATCTTCACTAGTCACATATTATGTTGTATGTTACCATGTATGATATGTCAAAATTAAGAGATTAATATTGAAACTTGTTTAAACTCTAGCTTTTATTCAATTTTCCCCACTAATATCCTTTCTATATGCTGGGATTCTATTCATGTTATAACAGAGCATTTAAAAATTACATGTTAAATGGAAGAGAACCAACAAACTATAAATGAGAGAAGACCCTTTATGTTCTAAGCACACCACTACTTATTGGATTTGGCAAAATCTTTATCAATATATGATGGAAAGGGACAGCAATGGGATGATGGAAATAAAACTGAGCTGCTATGTAAGATTGCCTTCGAAGCTTCTAGTTCAGTGTCAGCTTGTATGTAATGCACTCAGCTATAGGGTCTTATAATGTTCTGGAGGGTAACCAGTAGCAATGGCAGTAGCCTGTATTGTTTTGGGAGTGGTCTTTTGTAACCTCTTGACCAAAAGGAGGTATCTGACAACTGCCACTGGGCTTTTGTTTAGTAACCTTATGGTGTGTGACAAAGGTATTAATTCCTTTATAGTGTATCTCCATTTAAACTTATATATAAGTCAATGTGTGCACAATGGTGTGAGGCAAAACTGGAGACTTGAGGGTAGTGAGGACAGCCTGAGGTGAGTAGTCAGTAATGCCACCTGGGACTGTGGTGCAGGGTCCTGGCCTGTGCTGCCACTGAGGACCATCTCTGGGTCTGTAGTCCAGCAGCACAGACCCATGTCTGGGTCTGTTACCACCAAAGGCCAGGTAGATATTCCTAGTCTTGGCTGTTGCCTGGGAACATATTGATGTCTGAGGACTGTGCAGAAATGGCCCCACCTTGGTCCTGGGAACAGGAGAGCAGGAGAGATGACTCCACCCATAGCCAATTACAGTTCACAGGGGAGCAGGCCCTCCACATTGCCCAGCATGGGAGATCTGACCCTACCACTCATCTCTCATGTGGAGGTGTGGACTACAGAGAGATGCCCCTGACCTCATCCCTTGCCTCCACTGTCAGGAAGGAAAGCTAGCCTTCAAAGGTCTTAAGGGTGGGAGAGCTGTTGCTGCCCCTCACCTGCTGTAACATTCAGGATAGCAGGCCTTGCAAGTCACCTGGTCAGCACAGTGGAGCTAGCCTTGGATGCGGAGGTTACAGGTGAGCAGCTGGAGGATGAGATTACAGGAGAGACTATCTTGCCTCTTGTCTGTTGGGCAGAGGCATGGACTAGAGAGAGATACCATCCTCCTCTCCCTCATCCCTTGTCATCTATGGTAGGCAGAAGAGCTAACCCAGGGGTCATGAGAATTGGAGTACTTGCCATGTCTCTTGCCTGCTGCAATACTTGGGAGACCATACCCTGCACCTTGCTTGGGCAGCAGGGTAAAGCTGGCCCTAGTAGAGGGGTTTGATGTTGAGTCAGCTCTGAGGACATGAAAGCAGGAGATATCTGATCACCTCACATACCCTTCAGGCCTGGATCCAGGGCTTTGAATTGGCCCATCTCAACATCTGTCCCATGCATGACATGCTGGAGTATACGAAGGAGCTGGTCCTGTGGATCTAAAACTGTATTAGCTCCATGACAGAAGGCAACAACATTCTATCCAACTTCACATGGAGTCCCAGAGAGGCTCCAGTATTCATAACATAACAGAAGCCAGAGGCCTTATACGAGACCAACGAATCATTGCAATGAACATCTGCAAGCAAAGAATTGAGGACAAAATAGTATACTGAATATGCAGAACATACTGTGACACACTACAGATTCTTCAATGATTTTTTTTCTCTCTTGGGGGGTGTTGCAAGGGTGGAGGGTAGCTATAAGGAGAGTAGGAGATGAGTGGGATTGGGATGTGTGATGTGAAATACACAAAGAACCAATAAAAATTTAAAGGAAAATTTAGTAAACCTGGGTTCTAATCTTAAGTATCATTATGCATCTATGTGACCTTCCAAAAAATGCAATTAACTAACTAGCTCTCTGCCAGTGTCCTATAAAATGGAAACAGAGTTTCACCTACTTACTCATCTGAGGGAGTTTGGAGGAACAAATGACAGAGTATCCATGAAGTTGGCCTTCATCAAAAGAAGACAAGGAGGTATTCATTTTCAAGCTACAAGTTAATAAAAATAAGAATGTGGTTCTGTTCAAAACAATGTAGGAAGATTTTTCTATCAAATCTATTTTTTTATTGTCATCCAAACTGCCATGGTTGACAATGGTGAAAATTTAGTCAGATGGTCTAAGCTTTTAATTATCAGTCTGGTAATCTAAGAAGGTACAGCACAGTTTCTATAGTGAGTAATAATGCACTTTATATACTTGAGCTTGGGAAACAGAATAATCTCATATCTGAGTAATTTCATACACTATCAGAAAAACTATATGAAATGCTATATTCATTAATTTGCTTGATTGCCCTAATCATCTTACAATTCATTCTTAAATCAAAAGATTTCACAAATTTCATCTTAAGGAAATTAATTTTGTTTTACTTATGCTTCAATAAAGCTGTGTTGGAGTAGTACTTTCAAATCCTAAGTTTGATACTGTTGATCTCAATCACAATGTTTCTACCTTTTGATAGTTCTTCGTATTTCAGTGACAAATTGGTTGTGACCTACTGAGGTAACGATATTTCCATCTCCTACAGCTAGGCATCAGAGAAAGAAAACTGGCTAAGAAGTGAAAAATAAATTAACTAGATATTATATCTATGTAACTGAACAAAGAACTCTTAATGACTTTACTGTACTTATTACCCATTATATTTGGAATGTCACAAGAAGTTTCAGAAGCATTTTCTATAAATTTACATACTTGTATAGCAGTTGTATATTAAAACATCAAGGATCATAAAACATGATGAGTTTCTAACTTCAAAACGGACCTTTTCAAGGTTGCCCAATGAGATAACTAAATATCTGAATCCACATAATAATTTGGATTGAAATAGTAATTCAAAGGACCTGACTCTTTATTAATCAGTTGCCAAAGCTAATTCTAGATAATGTATACATTTTAGGCTAATGTTCTGAGTTAGGCTCATCCTAACTAATCATCCCTAGTGAGTTTTTAGCTACTATTTGTCTATTTTGTTTATCCATGCTTGAAAAGCAATTTTTGATGCATTGGGCAGGCAGACTCACTTATCTTTCTCAGTTGAAGTTCTCTTGTTCCATGAGAAAACTGGCCCCAGAAGCTTTAGTAGATTGCTGAAGTCCTCCAGATGAGTGTTTTAAATGCCTGTGAGAAATGTGTTGATCTGAAAAGAGAATCTGAAAAGGGATACTAGTTTTGAGCTAGTTCATTCCATTAGTAGTAATGTTAAGAATAATCATATGTTCTATCTCAAACTGCCAGGCTACACTTACTGATGTATGCAAGGTTCACAGCTGGGTAAGACTGAGGGCCACTCTTCTACTCTGGTAGCCTGCAAAACATCTTTCAACATTATGGAAGCTAGACGGTTGGTAAGAAACTTCCTGGTCAGTACCATCTTATATTTCTCATGTTATATGACTTAATCATGTCAGGTCTTTGGCAAGAGAGTGTTTCCACCTATCCCCGGGTCAATTAATAACAATGAAAATAGTCTGTACTATTTTGAGGTCTATGGGATTTCACTGAACAATGTATTCTTGGTACTGGACACTTTATTTATCACCCCATGGTTTCCAGTAGGGACACCATCCTCCCATTAGAGGATAACTCTATGTAAGGTTTTTTAATACATGAATATATGTTTGGAATCTCATATAGTAGCGTGCTTTCATATGACTTTCCCAAAAGACCTGTAGTGTTAGTCATTCCTACTCATATTCTCATCCCTAACTTGCTCACCCACCTTTCTTCTCATTCTACCCTTCCTGTTTCATTATTTCCATTTCTCTCCAGACCTTTGTGTTCTATCCCCCTTCTGTTGGAGGACTCCTCCCCATAGCTCCTTACCACTTGCCTGATATCTAAGGGTAGTCTAAGTGAAACACACATATGGAAAACTCACAAATGAGAGGAAATAGACATTTTTCCTTTGGAGTCTGGATTGCCTTATTCACAGTTATTGTTTCTAGTTCCATCCATTTACCTGGGAATTTCATTTTTCTTACCAGTTAAATAACATACTATCATGCCAACACACCACATTCCCATTATCCATTCATAAGTTTATGGGCATCTACGCTCTTTCTATTTCCTAGTTCTCATGACTAGAACATAATAGACATAGATGAGCACTTATTTCTGCAGTAGGATGTAGAGTCCTATGGGTATATACCTATAGCGGGACAGTATTGTAGGTCAACATTTGACTTTTTGAGGAAAATCTAGCTGCTGTTCTCAACCTTCCTAATGCTGTGTCCCGTCAATACAGTTCCTCATATTCTGGTACTCCTCAATCATAAAATTATTTTTGTTGCTTCGTATCTGTAATTTTTCTGCTGTCATGAATCATAATGTAAATATCTGCTATGTAGGATATCTGATATGCAACTCCCAATGGGGTTGTGACCACAGCTTGAGAAGTGCTACCCTACAGAAGACTCCAGTGACCACACCGGTTTGCATTCTCATTAGCAGTGGATAAGTGTTCTCCTTCTTCCACATCTATGCCAATACTGTTGCTGTTGTTGTTGTTGTTTGCTTTTTAGACTTTCGTCATCCTGGCTAGGGTAAGATGAAGTCTCAGAGTAGTTTGAATTTGAAATTCCATGATGGCTATGAATATTGAACATTTAAGAAACTGTTTCTCCACTCCTGAGGCTGCAGAGCGGAAGAGACCACCAACACTGCTCACCCTGCCCACATCCCTGGCCCAAGAGGAAACTGTATAAGGCCTCTGGGCTCCCGTGAGGGAGGGCCCAGGAGCGGCAGGACCCCTGCCTGAGACACCGCCGGAACCTGAAAGAAACAGACGGGATAAACAGTTCTCTGCACCCAAATCCCGTGGGAGGGAGAGCTAAACCTTCAGAGAGGCAGACAAGCCTGGGAAACCAGAAGAGACTGCTCCCTGCACACACATCTCGGACGCCAGAGGAAAAAGCCAAAGACCATCTGGAACCCTGGTGCACTGAAGCTCCCGGAAGGGGCGGCACAGGTCTTCCTGGTTGCTGCCGCTGCAGAGAGCCCCTGGGCAGCACCCCACGAGCGAACTTGAGCCTCGGGACCACAGGTAAGACCAAATTTTCTGCTGCAAGAAAGCTGCCTGGTGAACTCAAGACACAGGCCCACAGGAACAGCTGAAGACCTGTAGAGAGGAAAAACTACACGCCCGACAGCAGAACACTCTGTCCCCATAACTGACTGAAAGAGAGGAAAACAGGGCTACAGCACTCCTGACACACAGGCTTATAGGACAATCTAGCCACTGTCAGAAATAGCAGAACAAAGTAACACTAGAGATAATCTGATGGCGAGAGGCAAGCGCAGGAACCCAAGCAACAGAAACCAAGACTACATGGCACCATCGGAGCCCAATTCTCCCATCAAAACAAACATGGAATATCCAAACACACCAGAAAAGCAAGATCTAGTTTCAAAACCATTTTTGATCATGATGCTGGAGGACTTCAAGAAAGACGTGAAGAACTCCCTTAGAGAACAAGTAGAAGCCTACAGAGAGGAAACGCAAAACTGCCTGAAAGAATTCCAGGAAAACATAAATAAACAAGCAGAAGCCCATAGAGAGGAGACACAAAAATCCCTGAAAGAATTCCAGGAAAACACAATCAAACAGTTGAAGGAATTGAGGATGGAAAGAGAAGCAATCAAGAAAGAACACAGGGAAACAGCCCTGGATATAGAAAACCAAAAGAAGAGACAAGGAGCTGTAGATACAAGCTTCACTAACAGAATACAAGAGATGGAAGAGAGAATCTCAGGAGCAGAAGATTCCATAGAGATCATTGACTCAACTGTCAAAGATAATGTAAAGCGGAAAAAGCTACTGGGCCAAAACATACAGGAAATCCAGGACTCAATGAGAAGATCAAACCTAAGGATAATAGGTATAGAAGAGAGTGAAGACTCCCAGCTCAAAGGACCAGTAAATATCTTCAACAAAATCATAGAAGAAAACTTCCCTAACCTAAAAAAAGAGATACCCATAGACATACAAGAAGCCTACAGAACTCCAAATAGATTGGACCAGAAAAGAAACACCTCCCGTCACATAATTGTCAAACCACCAAACGCACAAAATAAAGAAAGAATATTAAAAGCAGTAAGGGAAAAAGGTCAAGTAACATATAAAGGCAGATCTATCAGAATCACACCAGACTTCTCGCCAGAAACTATGAAGGCCAGAAGATCCTGGACTGATATCATACAGACCCTAAGAGAACACAAATGCCAGCCCAGGTTACTGTATCCAGCAAAACTCTCAATTAACATTGATGGAGAAACCAAGATATTCCATGACAAAACCAAATTTACACAATATCTTTCTACAAATCCAGCACTACAAAGGATAATAAATGGTAAAGCCCAACATAAGGAGGCAAGCTATACCCTAGAAGAAGCAAGAAACTAATCGTCTTGGCAACAAAACAAAGAGAATGAAAGCACACAAACATAACCTTACATCCAAATATGAATATAACGGGAAGCAATAATCACTATTCCTTAATATCTCTCAATATCAATGGCCTCAACTCCCCAAAAAAAAAGACATAGATTAACAAACTGGATACGCAACGAGGACCCTGCATTCTGCTGCCTACAGGAAACACACCTCAGAGACAAAGACAGACACTACCTCAGAGTGAAAGGCTGGAAAACAACTTTCCAAGCAAATGGTCAGAAGAAGCAAGCTGGAGTAGCCATTCTAATATCAAATAAAATCAATTTCCAACTAAAAGTCATCAAAAAAGATAAGGAAGGACACTTCATATTCATCAAAGGAAAAATCCACCAAGATGAACTCTCAATCCTAAATATCTATGCCCCAAATACAAGGGCACCTACATACATAAAAGAAACCTTACTAAAGCTCAAAGCACACATTGCACCTCACACAATAATAGTGGGAGAGTTCAACACCCCACTCTCATCAATGGACAGATCATGGAAACAGAAATTAAACAGTGATGTAGACAGACTAAGAGAAGTCATGAGCCAAATGGACTTAACGGATATTTATAGAACATTCTATCCTAAAGCAAAAGGATATACCTTCTTCTCAGCTCCTCATGGTACTTTCTCCAAAATTGACCATATAATTGGTCAAAAAACGGGCCTCAACAGGTACAGAAAGATAGAAGTAATCCCATGCGTGCTATCGGACCACCACGGCCTAAAACTGGTCTTCAATAACAGTAAGGGAAGAATGCCCACATATACATGGAAATTGAACAATGCTCTACTCAATGATAACCTGGTCAAGGAAGAAATAAAGAAAGAAATTAAAAACTTTTTAGAATTTAATGAAAATGAAGGTACAACATACCCAAACTTATGGGACACAATGAAAGCTGTGCTAAGAGGAAAACTCATAGCGCTGAGTGCCTGCAGACAGAAACAGGAAAGAGCATATGTCAGCAGCTTGACAGCACACCTAAAAGCTCTAGAACAAAAAGAAGCAAATACACCCAGGAGGAGTAGAAGGCAGGAAATAATCAAACTCAGAGCTGAAATCAACCAAGTAGAAACAAAAAGGACCATAGAAAGAATCAACAGAACCAAAAGCTGGTTCTTTGAGAAAATCAACAAGATAGATAAACCCTTAGCCAGACTAACGAGAGGACACAGAGAGTGCGTCCAAATTAACAAAATCAGAAATGAAAAGGGAGACATAACTACAGATTCAGAGGAAATTCAAAAAATCATCAGATCTTACTATAAAAACCTATATTCAACAAAACTTGAAAATCTTCAGGAAATGGACAATTTCCTAGACAGATACCAGGTATCGAAATTAAATCAGGAACAGATAAACCAGTTAAACAACCCCATAACTCCTAAGGAAATAGAAGCAGTCATTAAAGGTCTCCCAACCAAAAAGAGTCCAAGTCCAGACGGGTTTAGTGCAGAATTCTATCAAACCTTCATAGAAGACCTCATACCAATATTATCCAAACTATTCCACAAAATTGAAACAGATGGAGCACTACCGAATTCCTTCTACGAAGCCACAATTACTCTTATACCTAAACCACACAAAGACACAACAAAGAAAGAGAACTTCAGACCAATTTCCCTTATGAATATCGACGCAAAAATACTCAATAAAATTCTGGCAAACCGAATTCAAGAGCACATCAAAACAATCATCCAACATGATCAAGTAGGTTTCATCCCAGGCATGCAGGGATGGTTTAATATACGGAAAACCATCAACGTGATCCATTATATAAACAAACTGAAAGAACAGAACCACATGATCATTTCATTAGATGCTGAGAAAGCATTTGACAAAATTCAACACCCCTTCATGATAAAAGTCCTGGGAAGAATAGGAATTCAAGGCCCATACCTAAACATAGTAAAAGCCATATACAGCAAACCAGTTGCTAACATTAAACTAAATGGAGAGAAACTTGAAGCAATCCCACTAAAATCCGGGACTAGAGAAGGCTGCCCACTCTCTCCCTACTTATTCAATATAGTTCTTGAAGTTCTAGCCAGAGCAATCAGACAACAAAAGGAGATCAAGGGGATACAGATCGGAAAAGAAGAGGTCAAAATATCACTATTTGCAGATGACATGATAGTATATTTAAGTGATCCCAAAAGTTCCACCAGAGAACTACTAAAGCTGATAAACAACTTCAGCAAAGTGGCTGGGTATAAAATTAACTCAAATAAATCAGTTGCCTTCCTCTATACAAAAGAGAAACAAGCCGAGAAAGAAATTAGGGAAACGACACCCTTCATAATAGACCCAAATAATATAAAGTACCTCGGTGTGACTTTAACCAAGCAAGTAAAAGATCTGTACAATAAGAACTTCAAGACACTGAGGAAAGAAATTGAAGAAGACCTCAGAAGATGGAGAGATCTCCCATGCTCATGGATTGGCAGGATTAATATAGTAAAAATGGCCATTTTACCAAAAGCAATCTACAGATCCAATGCAATCCCCATCAAAATACCAATCCAATTCTTCAAAGAGTTAGACAGAAAAATTTGCAAATTCATCTGGAATAACAAAAACCCAGGATAGCTAAAACTATCCTCAACAATAAAAGGACTTCAGGGGGAATCACTATCCCTGAACTCAAGCAGTATTACAGAGCAATAGTGATAAAAACTGCATGGTATTGGTACAGAGACAGACAGATAGACCAATGGAATAGAATTGAAGACCCAGAAATGAACGCACACACCTATGGTCACTTGATTTTTGACAAAGGAGCCAAAACCATCCAATGGAAAAAAGATAGCATTTTCAGCAAATGGTGCTGGTTCAACTGGAGGGCAACATGTAGAAGAATGCAGATCGATCCATGCCTATCACCCTGTACAAAGCTTAAGTCCAAGTGGATCAAGGACCTCCACATCAAACCAGACACACTCAAACTAATAGAAGAAAAACTAGGGAAGCATCTGGAACACATGGGCACTGGAAAAAATTTCCTGAACAAAACACCAATGGCTTACGCTCTAAGATCAAGAATCGACAAATGGGATCGCATAAAACTGCAAAGCTTCTGTAAGGCAAAGGACACTGTGGTTAGGACAAAACGGCAACCAACAGATTGGGAAAAGATCTTTACCAATCCTACAACAGATAGAGGCCTTATATCCAAAATATACAAAGAACTCAAGAAGTTAGACCGCAGGGAAACAAATAACCCTATTAAAAAATGGGGTTCAGAGCTAAACAAAGAATTCACAGCTGAGGAATGCCGAATGGCTGAGAAACACCTAAAGAAATGTTCAACATCTTTAGTCATAAGGGAAATGCAAATCAAAACAACCCTGAGATTTCACCTCACACCAGTGAGAATGGCTAAGATCAAAAACTCAGGTGACAGCAGATGCTGGCCAAGATGTGGAGAAAGAGGAACACTCCTCCATTGTTGGTGGGATTGCAGACTGGTACAACCATTCTGGAAATCAGTCTGGAGGTTCCTCAGAAAATTGGACATTGAACTGCCTGAGGATCCAGCTATACCTCTCTTGGGCATATACCCAAAAGATTCCTCAACATACAAAAGAGACACATGCTCCACTATGTTCATCGCAGCCTTATTTATAATAGCCAGAAAATGGAAAGAACCCAGATGCCCTTCAACAGAGGAATGGATACAGAAAATGTGGTACATCTACACAATGGAATATTACTCAGCTATCAAAAACAACGAGTTTATGAAATTCGTAGGCAAATGGTTGGAACTGGAAAATATCATCCTGAGTGAGCTAACCCATTCACAGAAAGACATACATGGTATGCACTCATTGATAAGTGGCTATTAGCCCAAATGCTTGAATTACCCTAGATCCCTAGAACAAACGAAACTCAGGACGGATGATCAAAATGTGAATGCTTCACTCCTTCTTTAAATGAGGAAAAAGAATACCCTTGGCAGAGAAGGGAGAGGCAAAGATTAAAACAGAGACTGAAGGAACACCCATTCAGAGCCTGCCCCACATATGACCCATACATATACAGCCACCCAATTAGAGAAGATGGACGAAGCAAAGAAGTGCAGGCCTACAGGAACCGGATGTAGATCGCTCCTGAGAGACACAGCCAGAATACAGCAAATACAGAGGCGAATGCCAGCAGCAAACCACTGAACTGAGAATAGGCCCCCGTTGAAGGAATCAGAAAAAGAACTGGAAGAGCTTGAAGGGGCTCGAGACCCCAAAAGTACAACAATGTCAAGCAACCAGAGCTTCCAGGGACTAAGCCACTACCTAAAGACTATACATGGACTGACCCTGGACTCTGACCTCATAGGTAGCAATGAATATCCTAGTAAGAGCACCCGTGGAAGGGGAAGCCCTGGGTCCTGCTAAGACTGAACCCCCAGTGAACTAGACTATGGGGGGAGGGCGGCAATGGGGGGAGGGTTGGGAGGGGAACACCCATAAGGAAAGGGAGGGGGGAGGGGGATGTTTGCCGGGAAACCGGGAAAGGGAATAACACTTGAAATGTATATAAGAAATACTCAAGTTAATAAAAAAAAAAGAAACTGTTTCTCACTTACTTGTTTTAGTATTTGAGAACTCTCTTTAGATTCATGTCATGTTTGATTTTTTGTAATCTTTCCTTCCAATACCCATCACTTGTACTTTCTCAAAACCCTCCCATGTGATCCCTTCCAAGCTGATAGCCTCTTTTTCTATATTATTCTTATGCATACACTGTATATTTACTCATTTTTAGATTATTTTCTTTGCATGAGTGTTTTGCATACACACATCGGTGCAGCATGCGTGTGCAGGGAGTCAAAAGAAGGCATGGATCCCCTAAAAAAATCCACGTTCTTTTCAAGAGCAATTAGTGCTCTTACCTGTTATATAATCTTTCCAGTCCTTTTATGCTCCATGTTTTAATTTACTTGTTTGTTTTCTTGATGTTTGTTGTTGTTCTTTATATAAAGATACAAACTCTTTGTCAGATGTATAGATTCTAAAGGTCTTTCTCATTCTCTAGGTTATTGTTTCTCTAGAATGATGATGTCCTTTGCTATAAACAGCCTTTTAGTCTTTATGCTTTCACTGCTGGGATCCTAGTCAGAAAGTCCTTTCCTATGACTATAAATCAAATGTATTCCTCCTTTCTGAATTATCAGATTCAGGGTGTCAGGTCTTATGCCAAGATTCTTAATCCATTTGGAGTTGATTTTCATACAAAGTGAGAGATGAAGATCTACTTTTATTCCTCCATTTGTAACTATCCAGTTTGTCCAGCAATATTCGCTGAACATTGTATCTTTTCTTCCAGTGTATGGTGCTGAGCTCTTTGTCAAAATGCAGATGGCTGTAAAAGCAAGGACTGAAATATGTGACTCCTCAGTTCTTTTCTATTAATCAATATGTCTCTGTCTACGCCAGACAGGGCCACGCTGTTCTTTTCTGAAGAGGGCAGAGAACATATTTATTGTTAACAATTGTTGGTAATTGTCAGTTCTTTTCTATTGAAAATATATTTTTTCATACAACATATTCTGTGTTCCCACACCCCCAACTCTTCCCGGATTCTCCCCCACTTCCTCACCAATCCAAATCTATACTCTTTGTTTTTCTTTATCATTAGAACACAAAGAGACCCAGCAGACTCAGGACCTATCTGCTCTGCTGGAGACACGTCATCCTTCCAGTCCACAACAGCACCTGGGAACAGATCAGGTGCTCCGGCACCAGACACCCCACAGACAGCTTGACTCCTAGGAGGTCCAACGTAATCAGGCTCATAGGTGGGACACACACTCCCACCCCAGTATCTGGCCTAAGTAGGACCCCCACCGGGTCTAGCAGAGGCAGGACCTATCCACTCAGCTGGAAAACACCTTACTTCTGACTGCAACTCTGCCTGGGGCAGACCTAGCACTGGAGACTCCCTCCCACACCAAGAGACAGCTTGACTTCCAGGAGGACCTTCATTTTTTTTCTTTTTCTTTTTTCATCTTTATTAACTTGGGTATTTCTTATTTACATTTCAATTGTTATTCTCTTTCACGGCTTCCCGGCCAACATCCCCCTAGCTCCTCCCCCTCCCCTTCTTTATGGGTGTTCCCCTCCCCATCCTCCCCCCATTGCCGCCCTCCCCACAACAATCACGTTCACTGGGGGTTCAGTCTTAGCAGGACCCAGGGCTTCCCCTTCCACTGGTGCTCTTACTAGGATATTCATTGCTACCTATGAGGTCAGAGTCCAGGGTCAGTCCATGTATAGTCTTTGGGTAGTGGCTTAGTCCCTGGAAGCTCTGGTTGGTAGGCATTGTTGTTCATATGGGGTCTCAAGCCCCTTCAAGCTCTTTCAGTCCTTTCTCTGAATCCTTCAACGGGGGTCCCATTCTCAGTTCAGTGGTTTGCTGCTGGCATTCGTCTATGTATTTGCCGTATTCTGGCTGTGTCTCTCAGGAGAGATCTATATCCGGTTCCTGTCAGCCTGCACTTCTTTGCTTCATCCATCTTATCTAGTTTGGTGGCTGAATATGTATGGGCCACATGTGGGGCAGGCTCTGAATGTGTGTTCCTTCAGCCTGTATTCTAAACTTTGCCTCCCTATTCCAGGAGGACCTTCATAACCAGGCTCACAGGAGAAATAGGCTCCAACCCAGATATGCCTCAATAGAAGACTTGGTACAGAAAATGTGGTACATTTACATAATGGAATACTGCTCAGCTATTAAAACAAGAACTTCACAAATTTGGCAAATGGATGGAACTAGAAAATATCCTGAGTGAGGTAACTCAGACCCAAAAGAGACATACATGGTATGTACTCATTAATAAGTGGATATTAACCCAAATGCTCAGAATACCCAAGATACAACTTACATAGCATATGAAGCTTAACAAGAAGGAAGGCCAAAGTGTGGAAGCTTCAATCTCACAAGAAAGGACAAAACAATTACTGAATACAGAGAGAGGGAGGGACCAGGGTAGTAGAGGTAGGGTGAGGGTGAGGGAAAAAGAAGGGCAGGATCAATTATGGGAAGAGACAGGAGAGAAATCCAGAGGGCCAAGGGAATGAATAGAAATAAGTAATTGTGGGGGGGGGCAGGGGAGTGAGAATGGGGGCAGTGTGACCACTAGAAAGTTCCAGCAATCACGGATGTGAGATGCTCCCAGGATTCAGTGGGGATGACATTAGCTGAAATACCCAACAGCAGGAAGATACAACATGAAGAGACCACCTGCAGTAGAGAAACATGATCCCCAGTTAAGGGATGGGGCTACCCTCCCATCTCAAAACTTTTAACCCAGAATTGTTTCTGTCTAAAGGAAAGGCAGGGATAAGAAATGAGCAGAGACTGAAGGAAAGGCCATTCAGAGACTGCTCCACCTGGGGATCCATTCCATATGCAGCCACCAAACCCAGTCACTATTGCTGATGCCAAGAAGTACTTGCTGACAGGAGCCTGATATGGATGTCTCCTGAGAGGCTCTGGTAGAGCCTTACTGATACACACGAGGATTCTTACAGCTAATCATGGGGCTGAGTACAGGGACCACAATGATTGAGTTAGAGAAAGGACTGAAGGAGCTGAAGGGGTTTGCAACCCCATAGGAAGACCAACAGTATCAACCAACCAGACCCCATAGTTCCTGGAGACTAAACCACCAAGCAAAGAATACACATGGAGGGACCCATGGCTCCAGCTGCATATGTAGCAGAGGATGGCATTGTCTGGCATCACTGGCAGGGGAGGCCCTTGGTCCTGTGGAGGCTTGTTGCCCCAACAAAAGGGGATGATGGAGGGGTGAGGTGGGAATGTGTGGATGGGTTGGGAAGCACATTCTCAGAGGCAAATGGGAGGAGGAACGGGGTGGGAGGATTGTGGAGGGGAGAGTGGGAAGGAGGACAACACTTGAAATGTAAATAAATAAAGTAATTAATAGAAAAACACAGACATCTAAAATAATAGCAATAATAAAATAAAATCAAACAAACCAGAGTAGGGCAAAACAAACAATCAGACAGGCAAGTAGCCAAAGAAAAAGCAGAAGAAACACACGTAGACTCTGAGATGTACACATTCAAAAACACAGAAAAGGCATAAAAACAAACCCAGAAATGATTATATACAAGCAAAAGACATGTAAGGTTTTAAAAATAGAAGTCTTCAAATACTATTAAGTTTGCTCTGTGTTGGCCATATGCTGCTGAGTATAGGTCCTGTGCTTAAACGAGGTTTGCATACCCAGTGAGACTCTGTTGTAAAAGACTAATTTTTTTTGTTTTTTGAGTGCTTTTCAATTAGATATAGCCTTTTCAACTTTCTTACATTTGTTCAGACTTTCTTAAGATTTATTTTTATTTTATGTATATGAGTACACTGTTGCTGTCATATTTTATGTATATGAGTACACTGTCGCTGTCCTCAGATATACCAGAAGAGGGTTTCAGATCCCATTACAGATGGTTGTGAGCCAACATGTGGGTGCTAGGAATTGAACTCAGGACCTCTGGAATAGCAGTCAGTGCTCTTAAGTGCTGAGCCATTTCTCTAGCCCCCTTGTTCAGTCTTTTTATTTTTCCTATTATATGGTACATTTTTAAAATAAATTTCCATGGGCATCCGAAAACAACAAATATGTGCTCTTCCGTGTTTGGGAAGAATACTCTATAGTTGTTCATTCCATTTGGTTTATGATGTAATTTTCCTCAACAATTTTTTCATTCACTTTATATCCCCTTCCTCTCCTCCCAGTCCCACCGTTACACATACCTCTCCTATTGTCCTCTCCACTTCTCCTCAGGGGAAGTCCCCCTTGCGTACCACCCTGCCCTGGGACATCTAGTCCCAGAAGGACTAGGCACATCCTCTCCCGCTGAGAACTAACCAGGCAGTCCAGGGAGGGGGAAAGGGTCCAATGTCAGGGAACACACAGCACCTACTCCACTTGTTAGTGGACCAACATGAAGACCAAGCTGTACAGATGGATAGGGGCCTAGGTCCAGCTCCGGAATGTTCCCTGGTTGGTGGTGCAGTCTCTGTTAGCCTGCGTGGACACAGGTTAGTTGACTCTGGAGGTCTTCTTGTGGTGTCTTTGACCCCTCTGACTTGCTCACTTCCATCCCCCACTCTTCTACGAGGTTCTGCAAGCTCCACCAGATTTATGGCTATGAGTTTCTGTGGCTATCTTGTTCTGACACTGGATGAAGCTTCTCAGGAGACAGTTATGCTAGGTTCCTGTCTGCACGCATAGCAGAGTACATTATCATTGTGCCATTTAATTCCAGAGTTTCTATGTTTAGCCCTCTCTGGGTGATCTGTCAATTGGTAAAAGCAGAATATTAAGTCACTGACTATTTTAGTGTTGTGATTAATTGGTGATTTTTTATACAATAATATTTAATTTTCTAATATATTGCATGTAAATAATTACCTCAAAGTTTTAGACCTTACAAAAAAGCAAAACAATGTTGCCATATACAGAGATTAGAAAAATCTATTATGTTTTAGCGAGATCAGGAATTGAAAATTGGGTGTGTCCATTTTATTTATTTATTTAATAATTTATTATTTCACAATTTCATAGATGTATATAATGTATTTCAATCATATTTGGTCTCTACTCCCCTCTCTGACTCTTCCTAGACCACTTCCACTCCCTGCTCCCAATTTCATGTATTTTTTTCATAAGTCACTGAGTCCAATTAGTGCTGCTCATACCTGTATAAATATGGAGTCTTGATGTGCCAAGTTTGAGATGTCACCCCGGTATCAAAGTGAGTCACATAGATAGTTGGAGTCAGCATTTATTGATAGTGTATACTATTAAGACATTTCTAGGAAACAAGTATTACAAAGTAGTAGGACTGAGCTTTGGGTACTTAGAATGAGTAAGTCAAGAAAAAGCCAGCAAAAGGAATCCAAGAAAAAAAATGGCTGCAGAGATAAGAAGGCAGACATGTGAGTGTATCATCTCAGAAGTGAAGAAGGCAGGAGAAGGGAAAATCAACTGTGGGAAACTATGCCAACAGGCCAACTGAGAGCTGGTACTCTTCAGAAGAGCATATTTGGAGGAGTAGTGGAATCTAAACCCTTATTAGAATGTATTTAGGACAGTGTAGGAGGTAAGAAATCCATGGCTAGAAACAGGCAACCCTTTCCAGGAGTTATTCTATAAAAAGAAAAAGGAAAAATAAAAGTGTCCCTGGAGGGAGAAGTAGAGGTTTTTGGTTTAAAGATGGGAGAGATAACGATATGTTATTATGTGATTAAGGAAGATTCAGCATAGAGAAATGTTTTTAGTGCTCTCCTCCACCATGTGTTTATTAGTTTGTGGTAAGAACTGAGGACTAAGTGGTAGGTCTTATGCTGTGCTACATGTAAGAATTGCTTGAGGAAATTTTTTTCTTTTACTTTTTTTTAAATCCTCATGCCTAGAACAATTAAGCCAACATCTTTGTGGTTAGGCCCTAGATATTGGGGTGTGTGTGTGTGTGTGTGTGTGTGTGTGTGTGTGTGTATAAGTATTGTTATACTGAAAACATTTGTTCTCTGTGTAGCTTTCTTTTCATCCTAAGGGTATAGGGGTACCATATTTAGTGGCAAAGTAGACAAACTAATATGTCACTATAAGTCATTAATATCTTAAAGAAATTATTGCAACCCCTCGTCTATATGGCAGATAACTATCTTATCTGGTAAAGATGAGATATAACATAGATAAGTTTTGATTGATGACAAAATGAAAAAGTCTACATTTCTCATTCTATTGATTCCACATCATAAGCATCAGGTTTGTTATTGTTTGGTTGGTTGGTTGGTTAGTCTTTGTGTTTGTTTGAGTCAGGTATTCTCGGCAGGCTGCCTGTCATGGTCTTTGTTTTGCATTTGCCATAGCAATCAGAATACTGCATGCCTAGTAGAATGACAAGCCATGCTCTCTCAAACCATGGACAATTCTCATGACTCAAAATGAGCCATTGGGGCTTTAGGGTTCTTTTCCCCTTACCTTTAATGTTGAGAATATACATGCATCAGTAGGTCCAAAGGCCTCTAGTATGCCCCACAAGAAGCCATATTGATGTCCTACTCTACTGTCATTGAAGAGATCTAAATTAGGTTCAATTATAGAAAGAAGAAGGGACCAAGTAATTCCATCAATAGTCCAATCGTGCATATTTTCAAGGAAGAACTATCCAGTACCTAGTATATGTCCAGTACCTTTTTACATACTTGGAATTTTACCAATGACCAAAGCGTGGCTCTGCTAAATTACATTCTAATTAACAAAAGAAGAAATAAAATCAATAACATTTTATTTATTTTTGTCTATGAATGTTTACCCTTTGTTCTCTTTTTTATGCTGACAGGATATATGGTTTTATATTATTTCATTTATGTTGGTCTTGGCTATAACACTTGCTTCAGTCAATAAAATATTGGTGGAAGTGATGTTTCTACTGCTAATTTTATTCAATAAGAAATATTTATGATTTTATTTTTCAAAAATTATACTTATGTGTTTATTTTTATATATTTATTATTATGAATTATTTATGTATTTTCTGTTCATTTAACTTATATATTTGAGTAAATTTAAGTTTGAAAGTATGCTTTTTAAAATATTTGTTTGTTTGTTTATTTATTTATATAGTGTGTGGAGGCCATCCCATAGCACATACGTAAGAGGCAAGATAATTTCTAAAAGTTGGTTCTTTTCCTCTACCATCACTGTTCTGAGCATTGAACTCAGGTTTTAGTGTCTAACACAAATATCTGCTAAGCATACATGGTTTGAAAGCATACATATTGCAAAGCATGCTTTCTGTATACAGTGCAATTTTTCTTTCTTTCTTTCTTTTTTTTTTTTTGAAAACAAAATTTTAAAATGTGCTTGCATATGTCCGCTTGCTTTCTGGTACTTTCACCCTAAACATGAAATATACATATCCTTGACAGCTTGTAGTCCAGAGACTATGAGGATCAAGAAGGAAGGTCAGACCAAAATCACAGCTCGAAGCCAATTTGAAGTTTATATAGAAATATGTAGTTGAGAATAACTAATTGTCGTTCTAATCACCAACAATTTGAGGTAGTACGTTTTTAGTTGCTTTTCTTGATTGTGGGATGAAACACCCTTGCAAAAGCAATTTAATGGCGTAAGGAGTTATTTTGACTCACTCTTCAAGCTACAGTCCCTCATGGTGGTGAAGTCAAGGCAGTGGGAGCTTGAAAAGTTAGGCATATTGCATTCATGGTCACAATGTAGAAAGCAATGAATGCACATGGCAAATTTTCTTTTTTACCTTTTTGAGCCTGGGGCAGGCCGTAGTCTATGTCCTTCAACAGCTAATAATCTAATAGAAAATTAGGGAGCTTTCTGAACTAAGTATCAAAAGAATAGATCGGACCAACTGGTAAATAAAAAGAAGAGATCCCTAGAATGTAAAGCAGCAAAGAATGAGAAAAACATATAATACATCCTGGTTCTCTGGCCTTTCCATTCCCCTCTTCTGCAGTGTTCCCAAGCCTTTAGTGTTATCCTTGAAACAAACATCATAGGTGACTATTTAAACACCCCTTTCTCAGTAACTGACTGAATAATCGACAAAAATATTAGTTGAGTCAAATATCACTGGAGCAACATTATTATTCACATTGATATTTTTAGTGCGCTATATCCCCAATGTTAGAATACAAATTTCTCAAGCAGTTATGGTATATTCAACAAGATGGATTATATAATGTAAAATTTCTTTCAGTACAATTTTAAGAGATTGATATTGTTGGAAGAATTTTGTAGATGTATTGAAATCCTACCTGTCAGTACCTCTGAATATGATTTTATCTGTAAATCAGGTCATCAGAGTGACCAGGTAAGGCGAGAAGAGATTCTGCAGGAGGAAAGTTGGCTTTTAATTCAATATAGCAGGAAGAGAAGTGTAGACATGGAAGGGGCAACATTATGTAAGAAGGAAGCAAAGTTACAGATGTAAACAGTGAGACATCCAGCATTGCCAAGAAGCCCGCAGAAGACAGGAAAAAGCAAGAATAGATTGTCCCCCACAGGTGTCAGAGGAAGCATAGGTACACCAACGTACTGAGCTTGAGTTTCCAGACTTCCAACTTCTAATACCATGATTCTATTTTTTGAAACCCTTCAGTTTGTGACATTTTCCTATGCCAATCCAAGTTCTATGTAATACAGATACCATAAGCCCAGTCTCTGACCCTGGTGAAATCAACTTAAAAATCAATGAAAAGATGTCTAGAGGGAAAATATTGGGAAATGAAGTCAAACATTTCAAACATCCAATTGGTAAAACAATAAGCCATATTGGAAATTATAAAATCGATCATTTCAATAAAGATCAATGAATTTGTAACTTCCTAGCAAGAATGATCAAGCGAAGGAAGAGCATAATTTACCAATATTAATCTAAAACTATGAAAAAATGTAACAATAATGTACTTGACATTCAGCTAAGAGGTTGAATGAAGTTAGTGAAATTGAAAAACAACAAGGAAACATGACATCAAAAGTGGTTCAAGGATCCAGATGCCCTTCAACAGAGGAATGGATACAGAAAATGTGGTACATCTACACAATGGAATATTACTCAGCTATCCAAAACAATGACTTTATGAAATTCATAGGCAAATGAATGGAACTGGAAAATATCATCCTGAGTGAGGTAACCCAATCACAGAAAAACACACATGGTATGCACTCATTGATAAGTGGCTATTAGCCCAAATGCTTGAATTGCCCTAGATGCACAGAACACATGAAACTCAAGAAGGATGACCAAAATTCGAATGCTTCACTCCTTCTTTAAAAGGGGAACATGAATACCCTTGGCAGGGAATAGGGGGGCAAAGTTTAAAACAGAGGCAGAAGGAACACCCATTCAGAGCCTGCCCCACATGTGGCCCATACATATACAGCCACCAAACTAGATAAGATGGATGAAGCAAAGAAGTGCAGGCTGACAGGAACCGAATGTAGATCGCTCCTGAGAGACACAGCCAGAATACAGCAAATACATAGGCGAATGCCAGCAGCAAACCACTGAACTGAGAAAGGGACCCCTGTTGAAGGAATCAGAGAAAGGACTGGAAGAGCTTGAAGGGGCTTGAGACCCCATATGAACAACAATGCCAAGCAACCAGAGCTTCCAGGGACTAAGCCACTAACTAAAGACTATACATGGACTGACCCTGGACTCTGACCTCATAGGTAGGAATGAATATCCTCGTAAGAGCACCAGTGGAAGGGGAAGCCCTGGGTCCTGCTAAGACTGAACCCCCAGTGAACTAGATTGTTGTGGGGAGGGCGGCAATGGGGGGAGGATGGGGAGGGGAACACCCATAAAGAAGGGGAGGGGGGGCTAGGGGGATGTTGGCCCGGAAACCGGGAAAGGGAATAACATTCGAAATGTAAATAAGAAATACTCAAGTTAAAAAAAAAAAGAATAAAAAAATGTTAACATAAGATATCTATTAGATCTACTGTGCTAGCAAACAATTGGTTATACTATTTAAAAGTTAATTCCATTTACAAGGCTGTAAACATGAACTGCACCAAATCTGCACCAGCAGCCTGATGAAGATTGCTGGCTTACTTCCTGGTTCGGAGAAGGCTGTGTTTTTGCTGATTCCTTACATGATGGAAAAGATGAACAAGCCTTCTTTGGCTTCTTTTACATGCACACTATCCCATTTATAAAGATTTCATCCTCACAACCCAGTTACGTTCCAGTACCACCCCTTTGGAAGTTAGAATATCTTTTAGCACAAAGACTTTCAAACCAGAGTCCCACATAATAATAAATTCCATAGGGTCATGTATATAAATAACATAAAAGATAACGGTCTGAAAATGAGCATGCATTAAAGAGACTCAGCATAGAAGATCTATGATTGTGTGCTGACCTTATAGCTTTACAATGGAAAGCTAGACTAGCATAGATGAAGTTCTGAGTCTGGTCCAGCAACACCCCCCCCACACACATGGATATCTTAATGCCAAATGCTCACATGGCTTTACAGTCAACATCATTAGAATTTAAAGACCTGCATATTAAAAATCACCATGATTTACTACTGCATAATTGTGAGAAAGACTTAGTTAGGAACCAAACTCAAGACCCAAAGTCTTAGTGGAAGTTCAATGAAGTTGATCAGAGGTCTTTAATCTAATTATGTTCCTGAATGGTAATTATGAACTTAGTTTTCCCAATGCCAAAACTTCTGTTTCAGTGGTTTTCTTTTCTGGATATATATTATAATTATCTAGATATTGATATTTTAAAAGGTTCTCCAAAAGAGTCTAATGTATAGGCCAAGGAAGGTTGATAGTTCAGTTAAGATGCACTGGATTGGCCTTATAGATATAAAAGTTTTTGAGAGTCTAATGAAAGTGATAACAGCATGCGAACTGAGTGCTTTAGACAGCTTGTCTCTTCAAAGTCAGAATCTCCAGATTTCCCCCAAATTCTTATACAATGTGTTTATTTCTAGACTGGCATGAATCATTAATTATGCTGCTTCAATACTCACCCAGATCACATTGTAAACATTTGCTGCCCAGTACTTGTACCACTCTGGTAGACAGTGTTGAGAGCCACTGATCTAGTCAATTCAGACTAGTGTATGAGCATTTTATCTCTACCACACCAAATATTTACTCTCCTTTCAGATGGTCTCTGACTTAGGGTTGGAATAACACTTTTTCAACTTTATGAAAGCAATATATCTTGAACAGAGACTACATCCAAAATTAGGGATTTGTTGCCATATTTCCCCACCCTGGGTTACATATATGTGGAACAATGCTTTCATGATGTACTGACACATTGAGCCACCACTCCCAATCAGCATACATGAGGTAACACTTCACCATCATGATGCTAGGCTGTGTATTCAAAACTTACATGGATTCATTGTCTTATTTATATATATTTACATATATAATTATTCATTTACACATATTTGCATATGCATATATGTAAATTCTGGTGCATCTATCAGTACAGAATCCCATAGCACACAAGGGAATATTTATACATTTCTACCTTTATCAATTCATATAACTTATAACTGAATTTGAAACCTTAGACAAGTGACCTCATGGCTCCTATTTCCATCTGCAAAATGGCAGAATTGAACTAGGTCCTTTTAAACATCATTTTCGAACTTGAGTTGTATGGAACTGTAAATCCTAAGTTTGGCCAAGTCCCAGATCACTTCCAAAGCAGAAAAACGAAAGCCTTCCATGCTTGCTCATTGTGTATGCCCCTTCCTAGGAGCCAAGATTCCTTATCTGAAACCTCATTTTCTTCTTCCCTACCAAGTAATAGGCTTGGAACTTGAAGCATGAAGATGAATTCTCCTTTACTCTGGCCAAAGATGCAAATGTTATTAAACTTGAATTTAGCCCACCCGTGTTTAAAGCATGGTCCTGCCATTAGAGTTTACAACTTTCTATGCTAGTGATTTTCATGAAGGGGAACTACATACAAACGTGGTTCTTCTTTTCTGGTGTCATTTTTATTTACTGTTGGTTTCATTGAACAAACTCTTGTTTGTAGATTGTAGAGAAGAAGAATCAGTTAGCTTTTATTGGTCCCTCTAGAAACGTAAACAGTTTTAAGCTCTCCTCCCCATTTAATGCCTCTCTTGGCTCCGTGTTTCTTTGATTTTACAGTCTCACAGAAATTCTCCATTCTATGCCTCCTAAAGCACAGATTGTGTTTTCTGGATCCCTTCATTTCTTACTTGATCATTCCCAGAATAAGGTTCTCACATGACAACTAGAACCGTGAGGTGAGGTAGGGAGTTAGCAGTTATGCAGTTCACACATTCATTAGTGGACAGCCTGATTACATGTGTTTCCAGATAACGTAAGTGCCAGATCATCTCATTTCCTGCAGTGGAACTGTAATATATATATATATATATATATGCATATACATATACATATATATATGTATGTATATATATCTTGTATAAAGAACTATGAATTGTTTATCTATAACACTAGTCTCTTGCTCCATGTCCTAAGTTGATGTCTCTCAAAATAACAAGCCCAACTCAAGTTGTATTCTAGAAGCTTGATACTCTACTTAGAGCACTCAACTCCATCTTCACCCCAGATGCTCTCTCCAAATTCAACTGTTTGCCCCAATACTGAGTCTTTCAGATAACCCTAAGTTAAATGATAACCACCAATTATGTTATAATAAAACAGGGGAAGGAAATATGTGATTTATTTCATTGTGAGAGTAGTGAGGACTGTTGCAATGCAAAAGAGACTATATTCACTCATCACCCAAAGTCTGGTTGGGGAAGATTGATCTTCAGAGGTCATATTGCCTTTTGACCCTTTGTATCATCCCTTGAGATTAGCCGTCATAGCAGGGACCAAAACTTGCAAATATCTTCTGTGGCAGAATCACTCAAAATGCTATTAAAATGCAGATTCCTAGACAGTGTTGTGATCCACACCAGTAACCTCAGCACTTGGGATATGGAAGGAGGGAAAGCAGGAAGTTCAGGCTTATCTAAGGTTCCATGTGAGTACAAGGCTAACCTGGGCTACATAAGACTTTATCACAAGGAAACAAACAAAAAGAGTAGATTCATAAGCTCTATGAAGATTAGTTTTCAATAAAACTTCAAAACTCATGAACCTGTGTCCTTTGTTTGCTTTAGTGTCTTGCTACTGCATAGGCTTCTTACAGAGCATCTACATCTGTGTAGCACACCATTGCTTTTAGCATAGAGACATAAATTTAATCCTCTTCTACTCTAAATCGCTTTGTCACATCAACTGTCCTCTAAACATCAAGGGCAGCACCGTCTTCCCAGGATGCTGGGATCAAAGCGTAAATCCAGGTAGGACAATTGAGAACGTGTCATGATGCACTGTATAGCTGAATATTTCCCCTACTGTGGGTATGTGTGTTTGTGTGTGTCTTATGTAAACCATGTTACTATTTCACAGACACTATTGTAGCAACAATTTTATAGTAAAAAATCTCTAATCCCTTATCAGGAGTGTGCTTCTGGAATTCAAACTAAAGGGGTCTGTGGAATCACTATTAAAAGTCTAAGCACCCCATAAAGCATTTAATCAGAGCAGTGAAGTCTTCCAGATCTATGGAAATTTTATTTCCATTTAGATTCCCAGAGGCGATTCATTGTCTTGACTTTATTAAGGTCAAACTTAGAAGACATCCACATTCATCATCTGGCTAGTGCCCTTTCACTGTTACTAACTCAAAGCTTCGATTTGCCAGTTCTGATGATACGTACTCCTAACTCCAGCTCCCAGGAACTAAAGCAGATGGGCTGTGAATTAGAGGCCAGTTTGCATTACATAGGCATGAATATGTTGGTGTTAAGTTATGCTGCTTTGATAGTTTCCATGGGATAATAATAAACTTGATCAAACACACATAATCCTCTAAAACTTGTTTTAAATGCATATTTTAATTAATTTCAACTATCTCTAGGTGTGTGTGTGTGTGTGTGTGTGTGTGTGTGTGTGTGTGTGTGTGTGTGTGTGTCTGCATGTGGGTAGGTGCATGCTAGTACCAGTGTTTGCCGAGGCCAGAGGTGTGGATCCCTGCAGCTGGGGTTACAGATAGATATGAGCTATCTGTGCTCATGACTTTCTTTTTTTAATGCAGGGTGAATCTTTCCCATTCAGTTAAATTCACTCCAAAAGCGGTCTTAGAGACACACCCATGGGCCTTTCTTACCAATATCCTAAGGAATTGTAAATCTGATAAAGCTGACAAAAAGCAAAATCATAAAGAAAATAAGCAGAGAATTTGAATTAAATGATTTATACATTGGCACAGATGAGAATTCATTGTTTAGCTCTGTAGCCCATTTTTAATAGGGTTATTTGGCTCTCTGGAGTCAAACTTCTTGAATTCTTTGCATATATTGGATATTAGGCCTCTATCAGATGTAGGATTGGTAAAGATCTTTTCACAATCTGTTGGTTGCCGTTTTGTCCTAACCACAGTGTCCTTTGCCTTATAGAAGCTTTGCAGTTTTATGAGATCCCATTTGTCGATTCTTGATCTTAGAGCATAAGCCATTGGTGTTTTGTTCAGGAAATTTTTTCCAGTGCCCATGTGTTCTAGACTCTGCCCCACTTTCTCTTCTATTAGTTTTAGTGTATCTGGTTTGATGTGGAAGTCCTTGATCCACTTGGACTTAAGCTTTGTACAGGGTGATAAGAATGGATCGATTTGCATTCTTCTACATGCTGACCTCCAATTGAACCAGCACCATTTGTTGAAAATGCTATCTTTCTTCCATTGGATGGTTTTAACTCCTTTGTCAATGATCAAGTGACCATAGGTGTGTGGGTTCATTTCTGGGTCTTCAATTCTATTCCACTGAACTACCTGCCTGTCTCTGTACCAATACCATACAGTTTTTATGACTATTGCTCTGCAATACTGCTTGAGGTCAGGAATGGTGATTCCCCCAGAAGTTCTTTTATTGTTGAAGATAGTTTTTGCTATCCTAGGTTTTTTGTTATTCCAGATGAATTTATAAATTGTTCTTTCTAACTCTGTGTAGAATTGACTTGGGATTTCAATGGGGATTGTATGGAATCTGTAGATTGCTTTTGGCAAGATGGCCATTTTTACTATATTAATCCTGCCAATCCATGAGCATGGGAAATCTTTCCATCTTCTGAGATCTTCTTCAATTTCTTTCTTCAGAGACTTGATGTTCTTGTCATACAGATCTTTCACGTGCTTCGTTAGAGTCACATTGAGGTATTTTATATTATTTGGGACTATTGTAAAAGATGTCATTTCCCTAATTTCTTTCTCAGTCCGTTTATCCTTTGAATAGAAGACTACTGATTTGTTTGAGTTAATTTTGTATCCAGTCATTTTGATGAAGTTGTTTATCAGGATTAGGAGTTCTCTGGTGGAATTTTTGTGGTCACTTAAGTATACTATCATATCATCTGCAAATAGTGATATTTTGACTTCTTCTTTTCCCCCATTTGTATACCCAGTTGATCTCCTTTTGTTGTCTAACTGCTCTGGCTAGGACTTTGAGTACTATATTGAATAGGTAGGGATAGAGTGGGCAACCTTGTCTATTCACTGAGAGGCCAAGGGGAGGGGTGTCCAGGGAGAAAAAAGAAGACAAATGATATAAAGAACCAAGAAAGAAGCAGACACAAAGATGGACGGGAAGAAAGAATACAGATGAGAATTAAAAGGTGGCATATGGAAGAGCTTAACCACATCTGACCACTACTTGTGGGTCTCTGGGAGAGTCCCAAGCAAGGCAGGACATCAACAAGCTTCATAAAGCAGTGTTTCTCAACTTGTGGGGTTTTGACTTCTTGAGGGTAGCATATCAGAAATCCTGCATATCTGATATTTATATTAGGGTTTGTAACAGCAGCAAAATTATAGTTATAAAATAGCAATTAAGTAAATTTTATTGGAGGTCACCACAGTGTGAAGAACTGTATTAAAGGGTCTAGGCATTAGGAAGAGTGAGAACCATGCATGCACTTAAGGTCTGGGAGAGCTCTTGTCCACTGAAAGATTCTCTTCCTCCTCCTCCTCCTCCTCCTCCTCCTCCTCCTCCTCCTCCTCCTCCCCCTCCTCCCCCTCCTCCCCCTCCTCCCCCTCCTCCTCCTCTTCCTCCTCCTCCTCCTCTTTATTAACTTGGGTATTTCTTATTTACGTTTCAATCGTTCTTCCCTTTCCCGGTTTCCAGGCCAACATCCCCCTAACCACTCCCCCCCTTCTATATGGGTGTTCCCCTCCCCATCCTCCCCCCCCATTACCGCCCTCCTCCCAACAATCATGTTCCCAGGGTATTTTTAATTGTATTAAATATTATCAAGACATCAAGTAAGAAAGGATATTAAAGACAATTATTACATTAAATTCCACCTTTCATTATTTGTTTACCCCCTCCCACTTAAACCCTCAAAGTGGTAGTTTTTCTTTCTGTATTTTGTGACAGGTTCTCACTACATAGACCTGGCTTTCCTGGAATTTACTCTGTAGACCAGGCTGGCCTCAAACTCAGAGATCCTCACTTGCCTCTGCCTCTTAAATGCTAGAATTAAAGGAGTATGCCACCATGCCCAGCTAAAGTGTCCAATTTTAATGACATCCAGGACTTCTCAGAGATCAAAATACATAGGAGACATTTGGTATATTGAGACTTTTATATACATATTTTTAAATTCAAACAGGTTATTCCATTTATGCTTTATTTTCAATGCTCACATTAGATAAAACATACTTTAACCATTTAGAAAGACAGGGAAAAGGTTTGTTTCTATCTGCCCACAATGAGTTAATGCTCAAAGTATTTTCCAACCATTGCAAATGTTTGGAGTCATGGCAGCTAAATAATGTCATGGGATTTTGGATATAATAGATACTGTTTTGCTAATTAGGGAGTTAGCTGATGACCACGAATCACTAATCCATAGCCTATTTCTAATTTAAATGTTCCACTACAGCTGGTCATGTTCTAGAAAATAATTGTGTAGTCAGAAGATGGTTGCCAAGTTTATCAACAAATAATTCACAGTTCAGGAAAGGTAGTGAGCTTAGTGCTGAAGCACAATTTTGAAATAATATGATGAATAGCTCCTGCTGTTGTTTCATTTTATGCTAGAAATTCGTCTGGGGAGCTTCCAAAGGCTATGGCAAAAGCCCTTTATGATCAGGATGCCCAGGCCACATGAACTGCTTCCTTGTCCCTATGCCTTTATACCTCGATGGCTTTGGGGGAAATTATAAATTTTTAAATAGCAGGTTTTCAGAGATGAGATCCTTCAAACTCATCTTGACCCAAGAAGGGAGTGATGGATTTTTGAGGTTCAGTGTCCATGAAATGACATCATGCTATGGCTACTTACTCTTAAGGCACACCCTGGCCTTTGATCAAATGACCTAAATGTGAATTGGGGGTGGGGGGGCAGTGTGAGGGCAGGGAGATGTCCCTTAGAGTTTTTTAATTCTAATTCTGTCAATTATGAAAAATTTCAAATGTGCTGTTACAAGCAGCCATTCATTTGAGAAGCTTCAAAGCACTGTGATGACCCTCTGCCCATGGTTTCCTCATGTCAGGAGTTTAGAAGAAGCACAGTGGGAGGAGTTGCTTCTGCTAATGGTGTTGAGCTTTGGCTGGGAATATTTGAAGGCTGGCAGTGGCCGATGGGTGGGTGGGGGAGGGCTGGGATCCTCAGAAGCTTTATTCACTCACATGTCTAGTGCTTGGGCTGAGAGAATCCAAAATCTGAAAGAGCCAAACCAGGGGCCTGCATGTACCCTTTTTACAGAACTGACTTACTGAACTATGTAGTATCTTTTGAGCAGTCAGATGGCTAACATGATGCCCAGAGTTCCAACCAGAAGTATTTTTAACAAGCAAAGTGCAAACAGAAAATATCTCTCTCTCTCTCTCTCTCTCTCTCTCTCTCTCTCTCTCTCTCTCTCTCGTGTGTGTGTGTGGGGGGAGGGGTGCAATCCAGACTCACAACTCACTTCCTAATATCCCAAGTATTACAAGATCACTTTTCTAGATTTTTTTCAATGAAGTTTTTCTTTTTATTTTAAGAGGTTATCAAGTATACTTAAAATATACTTATATTTTTATATATATTTCTTACTTACATTTCAAAGGTTATTCTCTTTCTCAGTTTCTTGTCCTTAAACCCCCATCCCTGCTTTTCTAGATTTAACAGGAAGTTACAGAGACTCACCTAGTCATTCATAGGAATGTGTAAAAGAAAAGTTATAACATGTTTTGAAATCATTGACATGGAAAAATACAGAGAAAAATATAAAACTCACTGAAGTATACATGATCAATAATTTATAGTGAGGGATGGTGAGGCTGAAGAGACACCCAGCTCTCAGATCCACACCATGCTGCCTGTGGCAGCAGACACTACTAAGATGATCAAATACATGATGGCGAAGTGGAAAACATAGAAAAATGGAATGTCATGTGCCCTATGAAGAGAGGCAGAACTGGACATGTGAGGGCAGTATCTGGTGTGAGAGAGGGCTGAGGCTGACGTGTTGTCATTGACCAGTAGGGTTAGTGGGGATGGAGCTTATGTAGACACAGACTCAGCCCCTGAACATGCTGCCCATCACAGGATCACCCTGGCTCTGGGCAATGGCAGAGGACACAGAAGTGAGGAAAGCTTCACTTCTTGGATTGAACCACCCAGAGGGACCACTGTGGTCTGTGATGCTGCCAGAGGTCATGTTGCTATCTGTGGTCCATTCTGCTACCCCAGTCCACAATGAAGCTTAGATCCATGATGATTTGGTGATGTCCTTGGGTTTTGCTGCCTTGGGGAGCTTTTGTGAGTGGCATGTGAAGCCTGAGGGCCATGATGGGACCCAAAGTCTATGATGCCACTAAGGGAAATGAGTGTGTTGTGGCACAAATATGACCAGAGGCTGTGTTGATGTCTGTGGCCCGTGTTACCACCTAAGATCATGTGGATATCTGTGACTGCACTGCTTCCTGAAGCCATGTTGATGTCTAAGGACCTTGCTACACTTGCCCCATCCCTTGCCAGGCACACTGCACAGTAGCACTGGTGGTGGTGTAGGTGACAGAAAGCTGGCCCTGGTGGCTTGGGTGCAGGATAGCTGGCCTGCCTCTGCCAGGATGCCTTGAGATAGTATGGGGAATTGGTGGAAGCCTGGAATGACCAACTCAGCTACCATCCAGGCCAAGACCCAGGGTTTTGTGTTGACCTACCCCAATATCTATCTTTGAGCTGTTAGAGTGGGTGAGGGGGCTGGTGCTGCAATACCATATGATGGAGAGGCATTGAATGCTAGAGAAGCAGAGTGGTATGTGTAAGGTAGAACTGGAGACTCGGAGTTAGGGTGTGATGGGTGACTCGGGTCAGTTGTGATGGGTGTGAGAGAAGGGTGTGGTTGATAGAGGTCATTGCCCAGAATGAGTGGAAAGATTGTTGTTGCCATTGTTGTTGTTGCTGCTCTACTGGTGGTGGTGGTAATTTTTAGTTTTTATTTTCTTTTGAGGGAGTTACAAGGTTGGAACAGACATGGAAAAACCAAGCAATGAATGGGATTGAGATACATGATATGAAATTCCCAAAGAATCAATAAAAACATTATGTTGAAAATTGTTATACTCAAATATTCTTGCTATATTTACTTCAGACCATGTTTTTAATAAAATAAAATGTCACTGTTCAAGAAAGGGATCTACTGTATTGAGTTACCTGTTTCAGCATGCTGCCTAACCAGATATTTTTCTTTATAATAGTAACCTCTGTTTTGGAAACTTGCTAGATATTGTACACAATAATTTTTGAACTACACCTCCCCAAAATCACATTGAGTCTTACAGTCATCCTCCATTAATACACAGGCAAACCTGAGGCATAAAGGCAAATTGTCCATGATCAAAAGACTAACAACTCTATTCACCTACAAAAATTACTTATATAGAACCTACTACATGACCCTTTCCCTTAGTCATAGAACTAATAATCTAGTGGAGTCAGAAACATTATGAGGGCAATTGACCAAAGTCTTAAGGAGTGCTTGAGGATGGGAGCTAGTCAATACTTACACTCAGGTATTCTAATTCCAGAATGGATGTTCTCAGCCACTAAACAGAACGATTCATACTGTTAATTTGGTTTAATATTTGAGACTTAATAAAGTTGGGCCTGAGGGGTAATGACATGCTTCACTAGACTTCATGTTCTCCTTTCCGCCTTCATTGAAATGACTTTTTCTAGTGTTCATTTATTTTACTTGTCTCACATTTTTTTCCTGCTGGAGCTCTCTTGGCAGGAAACAATCTTGTCATACAGAGATTCTAAGCAGACATGTTTAGACTATCTTTAATAAAACAAAGTGGCCTCCTCCCTATAATTAACACTGTTGAGCATGCATTTAAACCTCAAAAAGTCACCACGTCCTGATCCATCCATCCTGTATTATAAAGGCATGAGCACGTTTTTATCACTCAGTGAAATAATGCTTGAATGATTTTTCTTGGAAACTCTTAAAGTCTAAAGGGGAAATTAAGTGATTTGGACCATTGGGGGATATAACTAGATCTTCTAGGAGTATTTGACTAGGTTATGCTGCCCAGGGGCTTAGGAGAAAGAGGGTGATATTTTTACCCATGCAAGCATATAACACACATTCGTGAGGTTCCCATTATGTTCCAGTCTTGGGTTGCAGTTTTATTACCATCAGGTTGTGTGTCTCTCTTGGAATTTAATTTTACGACATAGATATGGTAAGTCTTAATGAAAATGTCAGGCTTTATGTCTTTAGAAATAATGACACAGGAAATGAGTTGAGTGCCCCTGTGTGGCAAGCAAATAAAAACAGAACAAAGCCTCACCACAAGACTGTGTTTCCTGCTCTAGATCTGCACCTGCTTCTGCATAGTTTGCTAGCCCGGATTGGGGTGAACAGCAAAGGTTGTCCTCTCTTTCCAGACTGACGAGTCCTTGTTGGTGATTTTTATTTTTTTAGCAATTTATTATTTTAATTAGTGTGTATCAATTGCACAGGAATGGGCTTATCATCACATTTTCGCACATGTATATAATGTATTTCAGCCTATTCATTCTCTCATTACCCTCTCTGTCTCTCCAAAAGTAAGCCTGTGGGTTAGCATCTCTTCTGGCCTCTGGTGCTACGCATATAAGCATTCACAGGTATGAGTGCATGTGTGTCACATGCACACACACACACACACACACACACACACACACACACACACACACACTGGAAATAATGATAAAATCTTTAAAATAGAAAGGCAGGCAACCATCATGCTGAGAGGATTAGGTCAACCCTGTTTCAAAATCCCACTGTGCTTCAACTGACTAGAGGGTACCTTAAGTCCTTCACAATGTAGCTCTTGTGCATTTCTCCAACCTCACAATCCTAACCTCCCAAGCCAACCCCACCTCCCCACCCAGCAATCTCTACTTGTTCTGATTCTCAATCTTCCTGCTGGTTCCTGCCCCGCCTACTTGCTATTCATCTCTTGTGTTCCAAATGCCCTCATTCTTGTTTGTAAATCCAGCACAAGCACTTATAAGACATGTGTTCTCGGGCAGAACTGAATCACTCAGGTCCTCAGTGCACTATTCTGCAAAATAGAAATGATAATTATTCCTTTTGCATTTGCATAGCATTACTGTATAGACTAAGTGAGGTAATACTTAAACACTCAACAAGACCAACTAGCATGGCAACACACACACACACACACACACACACATATTATTATTATTATTAGGTATTTTCACTACCATTATCAGTATTATTTCCAAACTCTGTTCAGACTCCTCCAGATGACAGGCCCTGTCAATTCTTACCTATTCGCCTTACCCATTAACCCCTTCCTCACTCCTCTGCTCTGTCCAAATCCTAACACTGTCATTTATTACCATTTGTGAACAAGTCCTTTAAACTTTCTGAACCTCAATGTCCTCATCTGAAAATTGAAGATGTTAATAGCACCAGAGTAGTGACTGCATAGAGCCCTTGCTGGTATTAAAGGGATTTTAGTGCAATGCTATGTACTTCTGAGAAATTCAATAAATGATCGTCAATATTACTATGAACTATCCTCTAGTGGTGACAAATGCAGGGGTTACTCCTTCTTAAGGCAAGTAAAGTGATGTTCTTATCTCAAATACTTGGGAGGAGTAGATAGTTTCAAGTATTAATTCCTGTTTTCAATATTGCAATTACATCCCTGGCTTGAACTCTACCTACTCCTGCACTAGATACTTCTTTATTACCATGCTCAATGCCTGCTACCTAGGTCCCCAGCACATCCTACACTCTGGTGAACTTTTCTGTCCAATCTGTTCTTTTTTTATACCTGCCTTACAAACATGTTTTATACCTCAATTAAAATATACCCATTCTTTAAGATGCAGGTTTTAATTCATGGTCTCCAGAAGAATGTCCCCGAATCCCTGTATGGAAATGGGTACTCTACCTGGTGATCATCTAATCACAGTGCTTATGATATGGTCATAGAACTTTTTGTTTATGGGTCGGTATCTCAAAAAGATGGTGTTTTCTTAAGACTCCCATCTGTACAACTTTATCTCTATATGAGTTGGACCTAGATCAGTTTGTAACAGGATATGTATGCACAATATTTGAACTAAACTGGGGAGAGTCAGAAATACTTGAGCAAGTTCAAGGTTATTGTTAAAATACCAAGATATTAACAAATATACCCTGGAACAGCATGGAAAACATCTGGACATTCTTTTGCTGGTAGGAAAGACAGTTAATATAACCCATGACTCCTGAAAAAGGAAACTGCGTTAAACAACAGTGGCCTTCAAAGCTATTAGAAACTTGTAGAACACTGCCATCTCGTGGTAGAATTCAGAGGTGCTGGAGAATGAAGTTTGATTTAGACACAGATGAGTGGCCAACTTCTCTAAAGAAGGCAGGTGTGTGATGTGCATTTCCACCTTATAAATCCTGTTAGATGAGAACAATAGAAGGTTAGTCATTTGTTAGTCACTGTGTCCTATTGCTGTAGCTAGTTGCTGGTTGGCAATGGGAGGTTTTGCAAAAGAAGTCCAGATGGCCTATTTGACTCCATTGTCACATTCACTGTCAGGCAATGTGCCCTATTTTTTCCAATGAGAAGTATGGTCGACACATGTGTACTTTCAGTCATTACAAAATATAATTGGCAAAAGAATCCAAATAATATGACATCATAAAGGTTGACTTAACTCATTGACTGACTCTACGGTGTTAAAAACCAACATGTTTGATTGTATCCCTGACAAATTTTAGTCATCCTAGAAATATTTATGTTTTCTTAGAATCCTGAGGGATTTTCTTTGGGACGTTTTACCTAGACTCATGCTGAGCTGCTTCTGTCACAGGATTGCTCAAGATAAACATGCCACGCTGCCTCCAGCCAACTGTGAACTGCATTTGGAACCAAAGGGATTTGAATTCTGATTGAGTTCTGATTTCTGTTCTATCCCTCACAAACTATGTATTTGAGTAAGCTTCTTACCTTTTCGTTGCTTCCTCATTTGTAAAGATAATCTTGAAAATAATACTAGTTCCATTCTGGGTGTGTGAGGATTGAGATATACACAGAAATCACTCCAAACAACAAAAGACATGTAAGTAAAGGATTACAGTTTTCACAGGCACCTTGCTGCTCCCCCTTCACCTCTTTGAAATAAAACAAGAAAGCTCAATAAAAATACAGTGCATAGACCACACGTGTAACATTTAGTGTGCAACATGTGTATGTAGTTTTATGCATTCATTAATTTTGGGGCACAAAATAATGGGTTTCATTATTCCATTTTCATTCATACATATCATGGTCTCTTTGTCCCCTTCTCCACAGTGTCTCTTTTCTCTCTCTCTCTCTCTCTCTCTCTCTCTCTCTCTCTCTCTCTCTCTCTCACACACACACACACACACACACACACACACACAGCATTCTATATTTTCTCTTACCTGCTCTTGATTACCTTTCATCGCTTTTCATCGCTCTAAATCTGTTCCTTCTCCTATCCCACAACTCTTATTCTACATTTATTACACACACACACACACACACACACACACACACACACACACACACACACACACACACACCTATATGTAGTCCACATCTGAAGTGAAACATCAGTGATTTTGAGTCTGGTTCCTTTGCATAACATGATGATCTCCAGTTCTATCAGTCTTTCTGAAAGTGTTATGAATTCATTGGTTATTTTTTGCACTTGAATCAAATTCACATGATTTTTATGGATATCTGTATGTTCGTGTATACATTCACATTAATCTGAGAAAAAGGTGTTTAATTGTAAGGAAAAATAAAGAAAATACTTATAATAGATGACGATTTTCTAAAGATGCTATTGCCTGCATACTAGAAGAGCTCTGGGCTCAGGCAGAACCATGAACCATATGCAAATACACCGCACACACAGCCCCTGTAGAGTAGATTCAGGCAAGGGAGTCTCATTACTGACACCCTTGCCATGCGCACTGTTGCTGTTGGCAACACGATCTTCACAAATGTTAAACAATTCTTCAGAGCGTTCTGAACATAACAAAGCCCAAATTTCTTTAGATTTACACAGCCTTTGTAGTTCTGGAAATTTCAGTGTATAATAAAACAGTACAGCATACTTAGTGTTTACATATAAAGCAGTGCTGTGTCCTGGACAAAGAGAATTATTAACAGATTTGTTTAACCGAATGAATAACTGGTAGGGGCGGCATCAACAGTTGGTTAGACTGCAAGGCACTATTCCCTGTGTGGAGTTGTACAGCATACTGGGGAGATATAGCATCTAAATGTATTGTGAAATCTCTCCCTGCCTTATAGATACCCACATTAGTTTGGGGAGGAGCAAAACATTACATTTGAGAGTGAAAACTCACATCCATTTTTGCCTAGAAGAGAGGAACACAAGGATGGGGACTAAGCAGAGAGGGGACACGGCAATGAGCCTGTGGGTTTCATTGGATTTTAGTCTGGTACGGCATGCAGGGTACCAGCACTGGGAGAGTGGGGTCAGTAGTAGGGATTATGGAGTTGAAATATTGAAGAATGGAGAAGGGTTAGGCGTCATTGCCAGCTCAGCTGGTATGAGGCATTAAGCCAAGGCTAAGTCTCCGGAAAGGCAGCATGGAAGAAATAGTGGAGACAAGCTACAACCATAATCAAAACTATAAGGCTGAGCAGTGAAAGAGGTGAATAAGGTTGTATGTTATATCGTGTTTTCCATCGAATTGGTTCAGTTACAGAGACCGGTATGCAAACTTCAACTCTGCTGCTGAATGTGGGGTCTCGACACAGTGAGTGTGAGAACAATAATCCTCTTCTTCCCTGTAAGATGACAGTGTGACCTGTTGTTTCACATGGTAGCTGTGGCAATGGCCCTGGAGACTATGTGTAAAGGGCTATGCTCACCCGCACCTTCACAATTTATAGGTGAGAGTGTTTATACTGCCTTGCCAACGACCCTGCTCTTCCTCCTGTGCCTGCATCACACTGGGTTGCACAGTCATTTACAGTCCTAAAGCAGCCTCTTCCTCCTCCTCTTCCCCCTCCTCCTCCTCCCTCTCTTCCTCCTTTTCCTCCTCCTCTTCCTCCCCCTCCACTTCCTCCCCTCCTCTTCCTCCCCTCCTCTTCCTCCCCTCCTCTTCCTCTCCCCCCTCCTCTTCCTCCCCCTCCTCTTCCTCCCCTCCTCTTCCTCTTCCTCCCCTCCTCTTCCTCTTTCTCCTCCTCCTCCTCTTCCCCCTCCTCCTCTTCCCTCTCTTCCTCCTTCTCCTCCTCCTCCCTCTCCTCCTCTTCCCCCTTCTCCTCCTCTTCCCCCTTCTCCTCCTCCTCTTCCCCTCCTCCTCCCCCTCCTACTCCCTCTCCTCCTCCTCCCCCTCCTCTCTCTCCCCCTCCTCTCTCTCCCCCTCCTCTTCCTCCCCCTCCTCCTCCTCTTCCCTCTCTTCCTCCTTCTCCTCCTCCCTCTCCTCCTCCTCCTCCTCCTCCTCCTCCTCCTCCTCTTCTTCCTACTTCATACGTCATGATTCTCAGATACCATCTTTGCAGTTTCTTTTGGGTTGACTTTCTCTCCTCTGTCCCTGTTAACTGCAGTCCATCTCAGGACTGTGTCATCTTTGTCTTGAACTTGTATCCACTTCAGAGTTCAACTGCAGATGGATTCCAGGGCTCATTTCTCTCAAATGTTTGATCACTGGTGAGCAGGATGCTTCTTCAGGACAGGAGGCAACAAATGCAATCCAAGGCAGAATTGTGGGCTGGTATTTACTGTGGTCTTACAGAGACAAGACAATCCACTGTATAGAATAAAGCTTACAAGCCACGAATCCAGGCTTTTCGGGGCTGGAATTCAAGCTTTGCCACTTACGAACTGTTTTATCTTGGAGAGGTTACATTGTCTTTCTCGGCTTCCACCTTATCTTCTCTAGATCAAATTAAAGAATAGTACTCACATCAGCATGTTCTTCTAAGGATTAAATCAATTATATGGGAAAGGTTTAGAATGATAGGTTTCTTAGACAGAAATAGATGTCTTAATTTTGCCTTTGATAGTAATTACCAGATTTCTGCTGCAGAAAGGAAGACCTGATAGTCAATCATACAAGAATGTTTGTAGAGTCAAGCTGAACTATGTTAAGCTCCCATCTCCCTCTGGGGACAAGAAACAAGAATAGTTTTGTGATGTCATAAAAGGTCAGGGACCACAGAGCAACCAAAGAGCTGGGAGATGGGGTTCCTGGGCAATGGAGTTCCTGGCAAGAATGTTTATGTATGAATTCGTAGTTATACAGCAATAGTTTCAAGGCTTCCCAGTCATGGGATGAAGTACTTTCTGCTTGGAGCTGTGTGAATTGATTGAGGCAAGAGCTATAGAGATATCAGAAGCCTGAACATAGTAACTTGATATGTCAGGTTCTGTCATAGTCCAAAATACTTTGACTCAGTAGACATAAGTCCCAGGTCATACTCAAGGTCCAGAGTAGCATTTAGCCCAGTTATATCCTTATGAACAAATGGCACTAGATTTCTTGTTATGCAGACAGGGTAAGTACACATTTACAGCCTCAGGAGATTAGTATAATGAGGAAAGTTCAATTTCAAAGAACTTAGCCAGAGTTTTGCAATCAAGAAGGGGTTGCAGAAACCATTGGCATTGGGGCAAAATTACTTCGTCTATTTTTACTTGAATTTTGAATAACATACAGAGAAGGACATTATGATCTTTTTGTGGATAGTGGTCTTTGAAAGTCCTAACTGGGCCTTGACAACTGTGCAGCAAATTCTGAATTATGCAAACTCTGGGTTTCAACAGTTCCCCTTCTGGCCACTAACTCATACAATTGTGCCACCTAGTGGTACTACTGTGCCAGGAAGATTGAGATTTTAGTCTACAGTGATTCCTTCCATTTAGGGGGCAGTGAGAAGGAGGAGGGGGTACATCCCGAGCTGCACTTGTGTAATAAACGGGAGAAGAACCCCATTACACACAGAGATGAGGCCATTACATGGACAGGGAAAATAGTTACGCAATTGAGTCTTTGGAAAGATGCACCTTTTGCAATCTGACAAAACACTTCACACTCAAGCATTTTTGCTCATCTGTTTGTAGCTTTAGTGACTGGGGATTTCTCCCATAGTTATATTATTTATTTATTTATCTATCTATTTATTTATTTATTTATTTTTGTGCTATGGGTGATAGGACAAAATATGCTAGGAAACTGCTGTAAAACTGAGCAATATTCCCAATATCTTGTGTCTAAATGTGAGAGCTATATTTATGATCTAACAATATATGTGCTTCTCTATCACACATTTAATAAGATTATTTTCCTTTTATTGAAAATGGCTTTTGCTCATCACATAATATATCCAGATTACAGTTCTCCTCCTCTACATCTCCAAGTTATTTCCAACCAACATCTCCCATTTGGATTCATCCCCTTTCTGTCTTTCATTAGAAAACAAACAGGCTTCTAAGGCATATAATACGATAAAACAAAAACTAATAGTTGGAATAGGTCAAAGCAAACAAACAGAAGGAAATGAGCCCAAGAATAGGCAGAAGAAACAGATATAGACACAGAGACCCAGTTGTTTGCACACTAAACTGAAAGCCATAATATACATGCACAAGTATAAAGGTAGGGTAAAATTATATGTGAGTATTAGGTCATATATAAAACAAATTATATATAGTAAAGTAAAATTTTCAAAAAGTTTTTTTTTAAAAAGCCCTGACATAACATTATGATGCTGTTGTTGGAGATCTACCTCTGAGCACGCAGCCTGCCCTTAAGAATAGTTTGTTTCCCCAGTGAGACTCCATAGAAGCAAACTAAATTTTCATTTGTAAGTGGTTACAAGTGGAAACAGTTTCTGGTGTGGGGATCTGTGCATGTGCTCACTTCTCTTATCTGCTCTAGGACAGCATTTGGTACAAGCCTGTACGTGCTGCCTCAGTCTCTGTGAGTTCCTTTATGCTTTGATTCAGTTGATTTAGAAGGTCTTGTTTGCCTGGTGACCTCCATCTTCTCTGGCTTTTACATTCTATATACTTCCTTTTCCACAGGGTTCCATGATCTGAGGGGAGAGATTTGATGGAGACATCCCATTTAGGCCTGAATGTTAAGAGGTTTCTCCTTCTTTGGCTTATGTCTGGGTGGGGGCCTCTGTTTTTGTTCCCATTTGCTACAGGAGGAAGCTTTTCTGATGATGACTGGGGACAGACCACTGAGTGGCAGGCCCAGGGGTAAGGCTAAGGGCAGGTCAAGGAGCCAAGGGATAAGCCAAGAAGAAGACTCAGGGGCCAGGTCAAGAAGACAGGTGCTGAGGGGCCTAGGGGCAGAGGGGCAAGCTGAGGGGCCTAGAAGCAGGCAGAGGGGCTAACAGACAGCCTGAGGGAGCCTAGGGGCCAAGTGATAGGCAGAGGGGCCAAGAGGCAGGGAGGAGGGGCAGGGCAAGGGTTCTAAAGGTAGACAGAAAGTCTGAGAGGCAGTTGGGAGAGGCTAAGGTCAGAAAACCAGGCTGAGGGACTTAGAGGCAGGCCAACGGTCCAGGAAGCAGGCCAAGGTGTAATCTAAATGACTGAAGGGCCAAAAGGCACAGAGAGGCAGGCAGAGAGTGCAAGTGGCCAAGGAGCTAAGGGGCTGAGGGGTTGAGAGGCAGGCAAATGTGAAGAGAGGCATGCTGAGTTACTGAGAGGAAGGTTGTTTTAGAATTTTACTGCTGGGAACAAACACCATGACCAAGGCAACTCTTATAAGGGCAATATTTAGTTGAGGCTAGCTTATAGGTTCAAAGGGTCAGACTATTATCATCAAGGTGTATGGCATAGGAGGATCTGAGAGCTCAACATCTTATTTTGAAGGAAAACAGGTGAAGACTGGCATCTGCAGGCGGCTAAGAGGAAGCTCTCAAAGCCCATGCTTACAGTGTCACACTTCCTTCAACAAGGCCACATCTACTCCAAAAAAGCCAAACAGTGCCACTCTCTGGGCCAAGCATATTCAAACCACCACATTTTACTCTGTGGCCCCCATAGGCTTGATCATGAGTTTATAGGGGTCAAACCTAGCCATAGCATAATAAAAATACATTTAATCCAACTTCCAAAGTCCCTATAATCTATAGCAGTCTTAATAATGTTAAAAGTCCAAAGTCTTTTCTGAGATTCATTCAATCACTCAACTGTAATCCCCGAGACAAGTCAGGAAAACAGTTGGGCAAACTCCAAACTCTGCATCTCCATGTCTGATGTCAAAGCAGTTTTCAGATCTCCACCTCATTTTTCATCTTTGTTGACTGCAACAAACTTCTTTCTCCTGGGCTGATTCCACTTCCTGTTAGTAGCTTTCCTCAGCAGACAGCCTGTGGCTCTGGCGTCTTTAACATCTTGGGGTCTCCAAATCAACTTCGACTACACAGCTTCTTGTTCCAATGTCTTGGATCCACACATGATCTTCTGAGCTTCTCCAAAGGGCTGGCATCACTTCTCTAGCTTTGCCCTCTCTAGCACTCTAGGCTAAGATTGACTCACGTCCAATGATGCTGGTGTTCTTGGTGATCATCCCACGGTACTGGTCTCTCCAATATACTGGGGTCTTCTGCTGTAACTAGGCTTCGCCAATAGCCTCTCATAGACTCTCTTCATAGTGCCAATCTTCAAGTTCTTTGCATGACCCCTTTAGTCCTGGGCCCTCAATTGCAACTGAGGCTGCACCTTCACCAATTACCTTTCATGACCTCTCACAGGGCCAAGTCTCAGCTGTTCTTCATGACCCCTTCATGCCTTCAAAACCAGTATCACCTAGATGATTCTTATACATTACCAAGTTCAGCCTCAGCATGAGGTGCAACCTTGGCTATTTCTGGAACACAGCTTCTTCGTGATCTCAGAAAACACTTCCCAGAAGATTTCGCCTCAGGGATGCTAGTCTCTTCTCAATCATTGGTAATTTCTTAGCTCCAGGTAACCAGAATCAATTGTCCCAATAGTCCCTTCTATTGCTGACTCTAAAGCCAAAGCCATATGACCGAAACTGATGACTGGGGCTGCAACTGATGACTGTTGGCTGCAACAAACTTCTGGGGCTGGAACATGGTCTCCTTGTTCCATTACCAGCTTTGTTTTCCAACTCCCTCACTGCCTATGCTTGGCTGTCCTGAAACTTGTTCTGTAGATTGACATTGAACTCAGAGATTGGCATGGCTCTGTCTCCTGAATGCTCCAACTAAAAGTGTGCAGCACCATGCCTGGATTTAAGTTTTTCTTCACCTAGAATTTGCTCTGTCCCAGGCTAGCCTAGAATTCAGAGATCTGCTCAGCTTTGTCTCCTGGGATTAAAAGTGTGTATCGCCACTCCCGGACCTAAGCTTTTCATGTCCACTGTTCTTCAAGATCTGTATCAAAAGTCTGTGTCATCCAGACTTAAGATCTGAATAACAAGTGTGCCCTCCATTTCTGGATTGTAGTTCATTCCAGATTAAAAGTCCAAATTTTTCCTTGTTCAAGTGCAAACACAAAGAGGAAGCTAACTTGGGAGTGATTTTGCCCTGAGATCACTACTTCCTTAATCTCTTTATCTTCTTGAACATAGGATGCAGCGTTATTTCACTTCCTGGTGCTCCTTTATTATTAATTGAACCACACATTTTATATTTTTTTTCTTTTTAAGCTTGATATGTTTGATTAGACTGTCCTTCATGAGACTAAACCAGAGAACAAAGTCTCTGCTGGGCTTTTTGGAGACTTTCTTTGTCAATGAAATTAATATAAATGTGTAATTTACCTTAGCCTAAGGTAGATTCTTCAGACAAGAGCAAAAAGTAGCCATATTCTTCACCAAAATACCATATAAGGTCTCTGGGCCACCTACTGAAATTCTACTCTATTGAAATCTCTTGGGCCAGGTCTTCACAGTTCAAATCACCCTCAGCACCAGTGTCCTCCATATACCTACTAGGTTGGTTCATTAAGGCCCACTTAAAGCATTCAACTGCTTTCCAATTCGAAAATCTCAAGGTCCTCATTCTTTCAAACAAAAGCATATTCAGGCCTATCACAGAAAAATGCTAGTCCCTTGGTACCAACTTCTGTCATTGGTAGGGTTTTACGACTATGAACAGATTTTATGACCAATGAAACTCTTCTAAGGACAACATTTCATTGGGGCTGGCATACAGATTCAGAGGTTCAGTCCAGGATCATCAAGGTGGGAGCATGGCAGCATCCAGGCAAGCATGGCGCAGGAGGAGCTGAGAGTTGTATATCTTGCTCTGAAGGCAGCTAGTGGAAGAGCAACTTCCATGCAGCTAGGAGGAGGATCCCACTGCCCACCCCCACAGTGACACACTTCCTCCAGCAAGGCCAAACCTCCAAATAGTGCCATTCCTTGGACCAAGCATATTCAAACCGCCACATTTAGTTTAATGAAAATTTCTTCTATGATTTTGTTGAAAATATTTTCTGTCTTTGACCTGAATTTCTTCTCCTTTCTATATTCCTATTAATTTTAATTTTTTTGTTTTTTCATTGTGTCTTAGACTTCCAGGATGTTTTATGTCAGGATATTTTTAGATTTAAATTTATGTTCGACTGATGTATCCATTTCTTCTATGGTGTTTTCAATGTCTGAGATTCTCTCTTGCACCTCTTGTATTCTTTGATAAGACTTGCCTCTGAGGTTCCTGTCTAACTTTTCTAGGTTTTTCAGTTCCAGATTTCCATGAGTTTGGTTTTATTTATGGATTCTATTTCTATTTCAGTTTTGAACTGTTTTATTCATTTCTTTCCATTGTTAAGCCATTTATTCACTCCCTTTTTAGGACTTTTACCATATCCATAAAAACGATTTTAAAGTTTTTTTGTCTTGTGCTTCATATATGTTGGAATTCAGTTCCTATTGTGGTTGCTGGGCCCTGGTTGAGACATGTTATCTTGGCTGTTATTAGAATGTCATCTAGGCACCTGGGTTTGGGAAAGATTAGAATTCAAGGTGCTGATATCTGGGCTTGTCTTTGTTGGGTAGGTGTTTTGTTCTTTGGTTTCTTTTGCCCTCTCTAATTCTTATAAGAGTGTTGTGGTTGTACCAGCTTGCAATCCCACCATCAATGGAGGAGTGTTCCTCGTTCTCCACATCCTGGACAGCATCTGCTGTAATCTGAGTTTTTGATCTTAGCCATTCTGACTACTAGGAGGTGGAATCTCAGGGTTGTTTTGATTTGCATTTCCCTGATGACTAAGGATGTTGAGCATTTCTTTAGGTGCTTCTTGGTCAATCAGTATTCCTCAGTTGAGAATTCTTTGTTAAGCTCTATACCCCATTTTTAAACAGAATTATTTGGTTCTCTGGAGTCTAATCTCTTCAGTTCTTCGTATATATTAGATATTAGCCCTCTACGGGATGTAGGATTGATAGATATTTTCCCAATCTTTTAGTTGCCATTTTGTCCTATTGACATTGTCCTTTGCCTTAGAGAAGCGTTGCAATTTTATGAGGTCCCATTTGTTGATTGTGTTCTGTTCAGGAAAATTTCCATTATGCCTATATGTTCGAAGCTCTTCCTCACTTTCTCTTCTATTAGTTTCAGTGTATCTGGTTTTATGTGGAGGTCTTTCATCCTCTTGGACTTGAATTTTGTACAAGGAGATAAGAATGGGTCAATTTGCATTCTTCTACATGCTGACCTCCAATTGAACCAGCACCATGCTTTGAAAATGCTATCGTTTTTCCATTGGATGGTTTTAGCTCCTTTGTCAAAAATCAAGTGACCATAGGTGTGTGGGTTCATTTCTGGGTCTTCAATACTATTCCATTGGTCTATCTGTCTGTCTCTGTACCAATACCATGCAGTTTTTATCACTATTGCTCTATAATACTGCTTGAGGTCAGGGATGGTGATTGCCCCAACAGTTCTTTTATTGTTGAGGATAGTTTTCTCTATCCTTGGTTTTTTGTTATTCCAGATGAATTTGCAAATTGCTCTTTCCAACTCTATGAAGACTTGAGTTGAAATTCTGATGGGGATTTCATTGAATCTGTAGATTGCTTTTAGCCAAATGGCCATTTTTACTATATTTATCCTGCCAATCCATGAGCATGGGCGGTCTTTCTATCTTATGAGATTTTCTTCAATTTCTTTTTCAGAGACTTGAAGTTCTTGTCATACAGATCTTTCACTTGCTTGGTTAGAGTAACACGGAAGTATTTTATATTATTTGTGACTATTGTGAAGGGTGTTGTTTCCTTAATTTCTTTATCAGCCTGATTATTTTTTGAGAGGAAGGCTACTGATTTCTTTGAGTTAATTATATATCCAGCCAGTTTGCTGAAGTTGTTTATCAGGCTTAGTAGTTCTCTGGTGGAATTTTTGTGGTCACTTAATTATACTATCATATCATCTGCAAACAGTGATATTTTGACTTCTTCCTTTCCAATTTGTATCCCTTTGACCTCCTTTTTGTCTAATTGCTCTGGCTAGGATTTCAAGAACTATATTGAATAATTAGGGAAAGAGTGGGCAGCCTTGTCTAGTCCCTGATTTTAGTGAGATTGCTTCAAGTTTCTCTCCATTTAATTTGATGTTGGCTACTGCTTTGCTTTTACTATTTATTGGCATGGGCCTTGAATTCCTTATCTTTCCAAAACTTTTATTGGACGTAGTACTACCTGAAGATCCAGCTATACCAATCCTGGGCATATATATATATATATATATATATATATATATATATATATATATATGATACTCCAACATAGAACAAGCACACATGCTCCACTATGTTCATAGCAGCCTTATTTATAATAGCCAGAAGCTGGAAAAATACCAGATATCCTTCAACAGAGGAATGGACACAGAAACCATGGTATATTTACACAATGGAGTACTACTCAGCTATTAAAAACAATAACTAGGCTCCCGTGGGGGAGGGCCCAGGAGCGGCAGGACCCCTGTGCCTGAGACACCACCAGAACCAGAAGGAAACAGACCGGATAAACAGTTCTCTGCACCCAAATCCCGTGGGAGGGAGAGCTGAACCTTCAGAGAGGCAGACAAGCCTGGGAAACCAGAAGAGACTGCTCTCTGCACACACATCTCGGACGCCAGAGGAAAACACCAAAGGCCATCTGGAACCCTGGTGCACTGAAGCTCCCAGAAGGGACGGCACAGGTCTTCCTGGTTGCTGCCGCCGCAGAGAGCCTGTGGACAGCACCCCGCGAGCAAACTTGAGCTTCGAAACCACAGGTAAGACCAACTTGTCTGTTGCAAGAAGGCTGCCTGGTGAAATCGGGACACAGGCCCACAGGAACAGCTTAAGACCTGTAGAGAGGAAAAACTACACGCCCGAAAGCAGAACACTCTGTCCCCATAACTGACTGAAAGAGAGGAAAACAGGTCTACAGCACTCCTGACACACAGGCTTATAGGACAGTCTAGCCACTGTCAGAAATAGCAGAACAAAGTAACACTAGAGATAATCTGATGGCGAGAGGCAAGCGCAGGAACCCAAGCAACAGAAACCAAGACTATATGGCACCATCGGAGCCCAATTCTCGCATCAAAACAAACATGGAATATCCAAACACACCAGAAAAGCAAGATCTAGTTCCAAAATCATTTTTGATCATGATGCTGGAGGACTTCAAGAAAGACGTGAAGAACTCCCTTAGAGAACAAGTAGAAGCCTACAGAGAGGAATCGCAAAAATGCCTGAAAGAATCGCAAAAATCCCTGAAAGAATTCCAGGAAAACATAAATAAACAAGTAGAAGCCCATAGAGAGGAGACACAAAAATCCATGAAAGAATTCCAGGAAAACATAAATAAACAAGTAGAAGCCCATAGAGAGGAGACACAAAAATCCCTGAAAGAATTCCAGGAAAACACAATCAAACAGTTGAAGGAATTAAAAATGGAAATAGAAGCAATCAAGAAAGAACACATGGAAACAACCCTGGATATAGAAAACCAAAAGAAGAGACAAGGAGCTGTAGATACAAGCTTCACCAACAGAATACAAGAGATGGAAGAGAGAATCTCAGGAGCAGAAGATTCCATAGAAATCATTGACTCAACTGTCAAAGATAATGTAAAGCGGAAAAAGCTACTGGGCCAAAACATACAGGAAATCCAGGACTCAATGAGAAGATCAAACCTAAGGATAATAGGTATAGAAGAGAGTGAAGACTCCCAGCTCAAAGGACCAGTAAATATCTTCAACAAAATCATAGAAGAAAACTTCCCTAACCTAAAAAAAGAGATACCCATAGACATACAAGAAGCCTACAGAACTCCAAATAGATTGGACCAGAAAAGAAACACCTCCCGTCACATAATTGTCAAAACACCAAACGCACAAAATAAAGAAAGAATATTAAAAGTAGTAAGGGAAAAAGGTCAAGTAACATATAAAGGGAGACCTATCAGAATCACACCAGACTTCTCGCCAGAAACTATGAAGGCCAGAAGATCCTGGACTGATGTTATACAGACCCTAAGAGAACACAAATGCCAGCCCAGGTTACTGTATCCAGCAAAACTCTCAATTAACATTGATGGAGAAACCAAGATATTCCATGACAAAACCAAATTTACACAATATCTTTCCACAAATCCAGCACTACAAAGGATAATAAATGGTAAAGCCCAACATAAGGAGGCAAGCTATACCCTAGAAGAAGCAAGAAACTAATCGTCTTGGCAACAAAACAAAGAGAATGAAAGCACACAAACATAACCTCACATCCAAATATGAATATAACGAGAAGCAATAATCACTATTCCTTAATATCTCTCAATATCAATGGCCTCAACTCCCCAATAAAAAGACATAGATTAACAAACTGGATACACAACGAGGACCCTGCATTCTGCTGCCTACAGGAAACACACCTCAGAGACAAAGACAGACACTACCTCAGAGTGAAAGGCTGGAAAACAACTTTCCAAGCAAATGGTCAGAAGAAGCAAGCTGGAGTAGCCATTCTAATATCAAATAAAATCAATTTCCAACTAAAAGTCATCAAAAAAGATAAGGAAGGACACTTCATATTCATCAAAGGAAAAATCCACCAAGATGAACTCTCAATCCTAAATATCTATGCCCCAAATACAAGGGCACCTACATACATAAAAGAAACCTTACTAAAGCTCAAAGCACACATTGCACCTCACACAATAATAGTGGGAGATTTCAACACACCACTCTCATCAATGGACAGATCATGGAAACAGAAATTAAACAGTGATGTCGACAGACTAAGAGAAGTCATGAGCCAAATGGACTTAACGGATATTTATAGAACATTCTATCCTAAAGCAAAAGGATATACCTTCTTCTCAGCTCCTCATGGTACTTTCTCCAAAATTGACCATATAATTGGTCAAAAAACGGGCCTCAACAGGTACAGAAAGATAGAAATAATCCCATGCGTGCTATCGGACCACCACGGCCTAAAACTGGTCTTCAATAACAATAAGGGAAGAATGCCCACATATACGTGGAAATTGAACAATGCTCTACTCAATGATAACCTGGTCAAGGAAGAAATAAAGAAAGAAATTAAAAACTTTTTAGAATTTAGTGAAAATGAAGATACAACATACCCAAACTTATGGGACACAATGAAAGCTGTGCTAAGAGGAAAACTCATAGCGCTGAGTGCCTGCAGAAAGAAACAGGAAAGAGCATATGTCAGCAGCTTGACAGCACACCTAAAAGCTCTAGAACAAAAAGAAGCAAATACACCCAGGAGGAGTAGAAGGCAGGAAATAATCAAACTCAGAGCTGAAATCAACCAAGTAGAAACAAAAAGGACCATAGAAAGAATCAACAGAACCAAAAGTTGGTTCTTTGAGAAAATCAACAAGATAGATAAACCCTTAGCCAGACTAACGAGAGGACACAGAGAGTGCGTCCAAATTAACAAAATCAGAAATGAAAAGGGAGACATAACTACAGATTCAGAGGAAATTCAAAAAATCATCAGATCTTACTATAAAAACCTATATTCAACAAAACTTGAAAATCTTCAGGAAATGGACAATTTCCTAGACAGATACCAGGTATCGAAGTTAAATCAGGAACAGATAAACCAGTTAAACAACCCCATAACTCCTAAGGAAATAGAAGCAGTCATTAAAGGTCTCCCAACCAAAAAGAGCCCAGGTCCAGACGGGTTTAGTGCAGAATTCTATCAAACCTTCATAGAAGACCTCATACCAATATTATCCAAACTATTCCACAAAATTGAAACAGATGGAGCACTACCGAATTCCTTCTACGAAGCCACAATTACTCTTATACCTAAACCACACAAAGACACAACAAAGAAAGAGAACTTCAGACCAATTTCCCTTATGAATATCGATGCAAAAATACTCAATAAAATTCTGGCAAACCGAATTCAAGAGCACATCAAAACAATCATCCACCATGATCAAGTAGGCTTCATCCCAGGCATGCAGGAATGGTTTAATATACGGAAAACCATCAACGTGATCCATTATATAAACAAACTGAAAGAACAGAACCACATGATCATTTCATTAGATGCTGAGAAAGCATTTGACAAAATTCAACACCCCTTCATGATAAAAGTCCTGGGAAGAATAGGAATTCAAGGCCCATACCTAAACATAGTAAAAGCCATATACAGCAAACCAGTTGCTAACATTAAACTAAATGGAGAGAAACTTGAAGCAATCCCACTAAAATCAGGGACTAGACAAGGCTGCCCACTCTCTCCCTACTTATTCAATATAGTTCTTGAAGTTCTAGCCAGAGCAATCAGACAACAAAAGGAGATCAAGGGGATACAGATCGGAAAAGAAGAGGTCAAAATATCACTATTTGCAGATGACATGATAGTATATTTAAGTGATCCCAAAAGTTCCACCAGAGAACTACTAAAGCTGATAAACAACTTCAGCAAAGTGGCTGGGTATAAAATTAACTCAAATAAATCAGTTGCCTTCCTCTATACAAAAGAGAAACAAGCCGAGAAAGAAATTAGGGAAACGACACCCTTCATAATAGACCCAAATAATATAAAGTACCTCGGTGTGACTTTAACCAAGCAAGTAAAAGATCTGTACAATAAGAACTTCAAGACACTGAGGAAAGAAATTGAAGAAGACCTCAGAAGATGGAAAGATCTCCCATGCTCATGGATTGGCAGGATTAATTTAGTAAAAATGGCCATTTTACCAAAAGCAATCTACAGATTCAATGCAATCCCCATCAAAATACCAATCCAATTCTTCAAAGAGTTAGACAGAACAATTTGCAAATTCATCTGGAATAACAAAAAACCCAGGATAGCTAAAGCTATCCTCAACAATAAAAGGACTTCAGGGGGAATCACTATCCCTGAACTCAAGCAGTATTACAGAGCAATAGTGATAAAAACTGCATGGTATTGGTACAGAGACAGACAGATAGACCAATGGAATAGAATTGAAGACCCAGAAATGAATCCACACACCTATGGTCACTTGATTTTTGACAAAGGAGCCAAAACCATCCAATGGAAAAAAGATAGCATTTTCAGCAAATGGTGCTGGTTCAACTGGAGGGCAACATGTAGAAGAATGCAGATGGACGCATGCTTATCACCCTGTACAAAGCTTAAGTCCAAGTGGATCAAGGACCTCCACATCAAACCAGACACACTCAAACTAATAGAAGAAAAACTAGGGAAGCATCTGGAACACATGGGCACTGGAAAAAATTTCCTGAACAAAATACCAATGGCTTATGCTCTAAGATCAAGAATCGACAAATGGGATCTCATAAAACTGCAAAGCTTCTGTAAGGCAAAGGACACTGTGGTTAGGACAAAACGGCAACCAACAGATTGGGAAAAGATCTTTACCAATCCTACAACAGATAGAGGCCTTATATCCAAAATATACAAAGAACTCAAGAAGTTAGACCGCAGGGAAACAAATAACCCTATTAAAAAATGGGGTTCAGAGCTAAACAACGAATTCACAGCTGAGGAATGCCGAATGGCTGAGAAACACCTAAAGAAATGTTCAACATCTTTAGTCATAAGGGAAATGCAAATCAAAACAACCCTGAGATTTCACCTCACACCAGTGAGAATGGCTAAGATCAAAAACTCAGGTGACAGCAGATGCTGGCGAGGATGTGGAGAAAGAGGAACACTCCTCCATTGTTGGTGGGATTGCAGACTGGTAAAACCATTCTGGAAATCAGTCTGGAGGTTCCTCAGAAAATTGGACATTGAACTGCCTGAGGATCCAGCTATACCTCTCTTGGGCATATACCCAAAAGATGCCTCAACATATAAAAGAGACACGTGCTCCACTATGTTCATCGCAGCCTTATTTATAATAGCCAGAAAATGGAAAGAACCCAGATGCCCTTCAACAGAGGAATGGATACAGAAAATGTGGTACATCTAAACAATGGAATATTACTCAGCTATCAAAAACAACCGCTTTATGAAATTCGTAGGCAAATGGTTGGAACTGGAAAATATCATTCTGAGTGAGCTAACCCAATCACAGAACGACATACATGGTATGCACTCATTGATAAGTGGCTATTAGTCCAAATGCTTGAATTAATTACCCTAGATCCCTAGAACAAACGAAACTCAAGACGGATGATCAAAATGTGAATGCTTCACTCCTTCTTTAAATGAGGAAAAAGAATACCCTTGGCTGGGAAGGGAGAGGCAAAGATTAAAACAGAGACTGAAGGAACACCCATTCAGAGCCTGCCCCACACGTGGCCCATACATATACAGCCACCCAATTGGACAAGATGGATGAAGCAAAGAAGTGCAGACCGACAGGAGCCAGATGTAGATCGCTCCTGAGAGACACAGCCAGAATACAGCAAATATAGAGGCGAATGCCAGCAGCAAACCACTGAACTGAGAATAGGTCCCCCGTTGAAGGAATCAGAGAAAGAACTGGAAGAGCTTGAAGGGGCTCGAGACCCCAAAAGTACAACAATGTCAAGCAACCAGATCTTCCAGGGACTAAGCCACTACCTAAATACTATACATGGACTGACCCTGGACTCTGACCCCATAGGTAGCAATGAATATCCTAGTAAGAGCACCAGTGGAAGGGGAAGCCCTGGGTCCTGCTAAGACTGAACCCCCAGTGAACTAGACTATGGGGGGAGGGCGGCAATGGGGGGAGGGTTGGGAGGGGGACACCCATAAGGAAGGGGAGGGGGGAGGGGGATGTTTGCCCGGAAACCGGGAAAGGGAATAACACTTGAAATGTATATAAGAAATATTCATGTTAATAAAAAAAAACAATAACTATATGAAATTCTTAGGCAAATGGATAACACTAGAAAATATCATTGTGAGTGGGATAACCCAGTCACAAAAGAACATACATGGTATGCACTCACTGATAAGTGGATATTAGCCCAAAATATAGGAATACCCAAGATACAATTTACAGACCACATGAAGCTCAAGAAAAAGGAAGACCAAAGTGTGGATGCTTCAGTCCTTCTTAGAAATGGGAACAAAATACTCACAGGACAAAGAGTAGAACAGAGACTAAAAGAAAGGTCATCCAGAGACTGCCCCATCTGGGGATCCATCCCATATGCAGCCACCAAACCAGTCACTATTGCTGATGCCAAAAGTAGTTGCTGACAGGAGCCTGATATGGGTGTCTCCTGATAGACTCTGCCAGAGTCTTACTGATATAGATGAGGATGCTTATAGCCAACCATTGGACTGAGCACAGAGACCTGAATGGAGAAGTTAGAGAAAGGACTGAAGGAGCTGAAGGGGTTTGCAACCCCATAGGAAGGACAATATCAACCAACCAGATCCCCAAGTGCTCCCAGGGAGCACCAACCCAAGAGTACACATGGAGGGACCTGTGACACTAGCAGCATATGTTTCATAGGATGGCATTGTCTGGCATCAATAGGAGAAGCCCTTGGGCCTGTGGTTTCCCCAGTGTAGGTTTACCAAGTGTAGGGGAATGCCAGTGTGTTGAGGTGGAAGTGGGTAGATGGACATGGGAGCATCTTCATAGAAGCAGGGGGAGCAGGGATGGGAGAAGGAGGAAAGTGATAACATTTGAATTGTAAATACATAAATATCCAATAAAACAAAAACAAAATACAAAAGGAAGAGTTGTGTGGCTGTGTGGTGCTTGGTAGGGAATTTTTCTGGTAATTCTATTATGTGTGCCCACTAGGGGTTCCCACTAAAATGTGTTTTTAGGTATTAGGAGCTGACACTTAGGAATTGGGATGGACTAGAAGCGGGCTGAGGGGCGCAGAAGTAAGGAAAGCAGGCTGTTCCACTGGGATCTGCTTAGTCCCCTGGGAATGAGAGCAGAGAGTGAGGGGAAGTCACAGCAGGTACTCTGCTACAGAGCTGTGGTTGAGACCGAGGATTTGCAGGAAAAGAGGACAAGTGAAGAGCTGCTACTTGCCTACCATCTTCTTTGATCTACTTGCTTTCTGGAAGGCTTGGCTCATACTCAGAGACTGCCTGATGGAGTTGGAGGCTAGGACAAGCAGTTGAGTGAGGAGGGATGACAGAGAAGATCTGTGAGATCCATGCACATAGCGGGGCAGAGAAAAGGAGAGGCTATAGCAGCTGGTGAGACTGGGGGATTCGATTTAGAGGAGTGGAGGGAGAGGTGAAGGTTTGTTGTTAGACGACCTGCTTTCTGGTAAGCTGGATGGCTGGTTTCCAGTGAATGGCTGCTCAAGGTGGTGGCTGATATAAAGCCAGGAGCTAGGGGATGAAAGTTTAGAAGATGCATGTGGTCCACTGGAGATCTGGGCAGGGTGTTGGTGAGGACTACAGCAGGTGCTCTGCTACAAGAGTTGGGGATGAGATTGAAAATCTGCAGTTAAATTACCTGCGTCTCTGGCTGGAGTGGCAGGTGGGTCCCCAGGGAAAAACTGCTGGAGTTGGGAGATGGGATAATGGAATAACTAGGGGGAGATGGAAATTTGGACTAGAACAGCTATGTGATCCACTGGAAATGGGGGCAGAGAGGAAGGGAAGGCCAGAACAGGTGATGTACACCAGTAAGAAGTCAAAAGGTCCTGTGGGAAGGGGGGCATTGAGGCTGATTACAGAAAAGGCAGAAAGAAGAGGTAGGAGATGTATGGGAGGGCTGCCAGTGAATACAAGCCAGCAACAAATGTATTTTTCATAGCCTTCTTATACTACTGCACTGTGGGTAGCAAAGCCACAAGGTAGCAGAAACAATTTTGCTAAAATGTACAAAAGACATTTGTTCCTATCTCCAAAACCTCTCTGTTCCTTTCACCAAGGTCAATAGAATCTTCAGCCCCTAGCCTTGATCCTCAGGCGCACCTCCTCTTATCTTTCCATGCCTCAGAAGGCCAGGAAATCTGCCAACAGACCCTGACCTGCCTTGACTCTGCCTGCCAGGCAGACTTTCTCTCTCTCTCTTTTTCTTTGCCTCAGAGAAGCACAAAATGGCTCCCAACAAGTTGGTCTGCTACAGAGCTGGGATGAGACAAGGAGATTAGATTTGGAGGAAAGGAGAGAGATGAAGCTCTATAGTCAGTCTACCTGCTTCACTAGCTAGACTCTATTAAGATTTAATTGCAGGTCTCTCCAATCCTAATTTGGATGCAGTGGTGAGCATAAATGGTACTTGAGGACTTTATAAAGTAGCTGTTGTAATTATATGCAACAGTGTGCGACTTCCATTAATGATAAGGTCACAAGTACTGTAAATCTCATCATAGAGTTTTGCTTGGTTCATAATTACAGGAAACACTTCACTGAGTTGAACATAAGTGAAGTTACAAGTGAGTGAAGGCAAAGATGAGATTTATGCATCCAGCTTCTTGGATTCCTGTTGTGGATGAACTGAGTCTGTAGAGGCCATGCTAGTCAGTCCCTGCCTGGAGGACCCTCCTGAGCGGGCAGAGGGAGCTGGAGATGGGAGCTGTGGCGATCTGCAGGCCAGACTCTAATGAAGAGACTTAGTGGGAAATCCACAGGACATCTCTCAAGAGAACTGATCAGTTATAAGAGCAGTTCCCTAACACCCCCTGCATTCAGGAGCCAGCAGAAGAGTGCAGAGGCAGGGACCAAAGACTGTTACAGCTTTCAGTATTTATCTTGGTGTGATCACTTCCTCTTTCATCCAGAGGGTGGCACAATGATGAACTGGAAATCATTTGAAAACTGTGCAGAAACATCCTCATTCGTAGTGGTGCATCCCTGAGCTCTCTGTGTTAATTTAGTCCCAGAATGACCACTAGCCATAGTAAATCTGCCTCCCCCCCCCTTAGACAATGGATGAGCCCTGGGAAGCATGCGCTGGAAGCAATCTGTTTGATTCTCCATCTGTTATGTGGGGTTTGAAAGAGGAGGCTAACACACCGAGAAAGAAAAAGCAGGTGAGACTGATGTTTAGTTCTGGATGTCTAGAAAAGAAGTGGGCCATTCTTATTGAGAGATAAACCACTAAAAGTAGGCCAACTAGCCAAGTCCATTCCTAACGGAGAAAGGGATAGAATGTTAATCTCAGACTCAAGTTCAGTGTCTAGGCATTCTACAGATCAAAGGATTCAGAAGCCAGAGGACCAAGATTTAGCAGAACTTGGAATATGGAAGTTTGGAGGCTAACTGTCATGGGGCTTATTAATGTGGACCAGACGGTGGATGTCTCTGGCATGTACAAGAAAAACTTCTTTCAGAGGTTCATAGTGAACGAATGTGAAGGAAAGTGTTGAGTGGATGGCAAAGTCACTGTGGCAAGGTATGTTTGGAAAACAGAACTTTAACAACATGTCCATGTGAATTCAATTGCTGTAAGCTTTTAGGTTCACATTTCTGTCTTCTTTCAGCCCAAGGGAGCAATAAGAAACTAGGAGTAAGCAGGCAGGGACTGAAATCACACTGCCTAGCCTTATGTCCTAACTCTGCCTGTTAGCTGCTATATGGCCATGGGCATGATGTTTAACCTTTCTGTAAAAGGAAGATAAAAGAAACACCCAGCTCTCTAAGTTGTAAGAATCAAAAGATGCTAGTACAATTGAAATGCCTAAGACAGCGCCAGACACATACTTCAAATGGAATATGTATTTTCATTTCGTCCTTCCATGAGGCAAGAGTGGTAAGATGACAAAGATGAATACCTGGGGCACTTTGTTCCTGTATCATACATTGTCAAGGTGACTTTGGGCTGATTGTTTAGCCACTTCTGGGCCTCAGTTTACCTGATTTCACTGGGCTGATGTGAGGATTACATGGACAGTATAATAGAGTGACTTATAGGGAGTAGTTAGTACTAATTCTAATTATTTTTCTGTGAATAGAAAACAAGTCAATTTCAAGTACATCCTCCAAGATCAGTAGTTGGAAAGGCAGCACCTGGAGAGACATTCAAAATATTGCTTGGGATAGCATCTGTTAGAGGAGAGGAAGTGGAAAAGAAGCCGCCACAGCCAACACTGTGCCTTTTTCAAACTTGAATTCTGTTGTTATCATGTGTGAATGACAAGACTCTAGAAATCCCTATTGTTCTTCAGTAATTGTGGGTCACCATGATCACTTTGTATCTTCTTCAATTAAACAGACAAAGAGCAAGGACTGGCTCTTTTATTTGGGGAAGTTGAGTCTGAACAGTCTGAGTTGTAGCAACCTTCTCAGGAAAATCTTGACCTAGGCTGAAGACATTTGGATGCAAGCCACAAGGAAATTCATATGTCATAGTAATAAGAATTCTGGCAATGACTGTTTTTGTGGTCTATGAACCCCATGGGACTGTTCAAGTGTTCAAGATAATATACTGCAGATTGTGAACAGGGAGCCAAATCTCTAAGAGGGGTTGTTTGCAAAGGCATATTCCTGAACTGTAGCCAGGCCTTCACAATGTCTGTGGGTTGGATCCAGAGATCTGTATTTGTAACCAGCTACCTACATAAAAATCAGGTACCGTGGATCATGAGACTCCTTTTTGTATCTGACATACTAATGAAGCTGTCCCATCTTGTCCTTGAACTTCCTCTCTTTACTTTACTAGCAGCATGTATCAAATACTCTGTTCTCTAAAGTAAAAGTGACTAGTAACAATTCATTTAAATATGTGATTGTTCTGTTGGACACTTGTATTAGGATTACTGGGGCTGCTTGATTAAAATGTCAACCCATTGCAGATGCTTGCATCCAACCATTGGGCTGAGCATGGGGACCCCAATGGAAGAATTAGGGGAAGGACTGAAGGAGTTGAAGGGGATGGCAACCCCATAGGAATATCAACAATATCAACTAAAAGAACACCCCAGAGCTCCCAGGGACTAATGCACCAACCAAAGAGAAACCCATGGAGAAACCCATGGCTCCAGCTGCATACATAGCAGAGGATGGCCTTATATGACATCAATGGGAGGGGAGGCCCTTGGTTCTGTAAAGACTCAATGCCCTAGCATAGGGGAATGCTAGGGCAGTGAGGCAGAAGTGGGTGGGTGGGTGAGGGGCATACTCATAGAGGGAGGGGAAATGGGATGGGGGGTTTGCAGAAGAGAAACTGAGAAAGGGAGACAACATTTGAAATGTAACTAATAAAATAACCAATCAAAATCTAAAAAACCCCTGTCATTAACATTTAAAAAATGTCAATTCATGTTACTCAGAAAACTATGGCAGGAGGATTACAAGTTCAAGGAAATCTATGTAATTTAGTGAGACCCTGTCCCAAAATTATATATATATATATATATATATATATATAATATTATATACACATTTAGAGTAGATTGATATGTAGAGAGAAATAGAGAGATAGAAAGAGATAGATGTGAATAGTTAGGAGTAATGTGCTTGTCTGGCATGTGTGACAGCTGGAGTTTTGTTTTGCAGCCTACAAAATACAGTGCAATGCAATGGATATTTTATGATATGATATAATATGATATGATATAATGCAAAACACAAATTCCTTAACTAGGCCCCTTGACTAGGAAATCAAATATTTCCATTTGATGCGGATGAAAGCTCGTGTGTGATCCACTGCGTTAGGGAATCAACACTCTCAACACCCATCCCTTAGGAGCTACATCATGATTCTGGATTCCCATTAACTGCAGCTGACATCAGTAGAAGAAGCCAGTTGCTGCAGACTTTGGAAGAGACTGCAGCATGTTTACCCCCACGGGGTTTCCTGAGCAGGTATCCTTTCCCTTTCAAGGATATCTCTTGTTGTAACGTTGTCACTTTGTCATTAGTAAACATGTCTGTCTCCAGTAATCATGAACGAGCCAGATCAGAGTGTCAAAAGACTGGGAAGGTGGAGGAAAGCAGACCCCAGACACATTTGGAATCAGAGAAAGATCATTTGGGTGATGGGATAAGCTGGAGAAAAACACAGGATCCACAAGTACATCTCATTTTTCTTAAGAACCTCAGTGGAGTCAAAAATCTTTCAACAATACTTAAGAGCATGCCGCATTCAATGATGTCATTCAGGACACAGCCGAGGAACCCATCCTTTATATTTCCAAATACACATTTTACAGAATGCTTTATAATTATTATTTTGTTTTACTTATGCTTTCTATATGCCAAGAACTGTGCTGAACACTACACGGATCGTCTCATTAAAATTCTTACATCAGCCCTGTGAGTCATACAACAAATTGAGGCTCAGGGGAGCTTCCTCAAGGTCACACTGTTGGTAAGTGGTAAAGCTGAGATTAGAAACCAAGTTTATTTGACTGTAAAGCTCACACTGTGAATGGTTCATTCATCCCTCTGATCTTCCATTCACTATTTAATCCATTGATGTATCTATTGAATTAATTTTATGGGACAGATGCAGTCTATGTATTATGTATGCAGTATTAAACATAAGCAAAGTACACAAAAGTCTTTGTTCTTATAGAATAGTCAGATGATGACTAAATAAATGTGAAGAGTATATAATGTATATACACTAATCATAGATGCCATAGCATTAAAGCAGAGATGGGGCAATAGGCCACATTTGGAAGGGAAGAAGTGGACACAAGATAGACAGCAAAAATCTCACTTTGAAAGTGACATTTGAGGAACAGCCAGAAAGAAATGGCAAACAGGTACAAAGATAATTGAGAGAAAAGCATTCGCAACAGGGTGACTAGCAAGTGCACAAATTCTGCAGTGGCAGAGTCCTGGTGAAGTAGAAGTTAGGAAAATGGCTTTTGTGAGTGCCATGCTAAGGTTACATGCTTGTTTCTATCCCTTCAATAATATAACTTGATTTTAGTGAAGGCCTAAAACCTATAATTTTGATTAAATTCATATATTTACCTATTATGTATATATAAAATTTATGTATGTATATATAATATATATATTATATATATGCCAAAATGTGTATACATGTACAGAGATGAGTGAATTGCATGGTTTGTGAATTGCCTGGTATGGTGCTTTGAATACGTATGCCCCCTCCATAGATTCATGTTTGAATGCTTGGCCATATGAAGTGACATTTTTAGGAAATGAAGCCTTATTTGAGGTGGTGTGCCTTTTTAAAGGAAGTGTGTCACTGTAGAGGCTGGGCTTTGAAGTCTAAAACTCTCATGTTATGCCCAGTGTCAAACACATCCAGGCTCTTCTGGTTGTCTTCAGATCAAGATGTAGAACTCTTGGCAACTGCAGCACCATGTCTGTCTGCATGCCGCCATGCTTCTCACCATGATGATAGCGGACTAAACAGATGGAACTATGAGTCAGCCCAAACTAAATATTTGCATTTATAGAGGTGCCTTAGTCATGATGTCTCTTCACAGCAATAAAATCCTATGACACGTGGCACGGCAATCAGTTTATTTAACAAAGTAGAAACTGGACAGGAGCTGAGTGAGTAGGGGTAGAAATGTATGTCTATCAGGAATTATGTTTTCGAATGAGCACAATTAATTGGCTTGAGATCTCAAACTAAATAAAAAGAACAAATTTATTCAAATGCCAGCATTCATCTCTCAGCATTTTCTGACGGTAAATTCTGTATATTTTTGAAAGCAAAGGAGAAATTAATATAAATGCAACTGTGGATACTTGCATAACCTAAGTAGAATCACCATTAAGTAACATTGCAAAGTCCGTGGGAAAATCATGTTTTGGAGGACAGACATGGAGTTATTTTGGACAGATTAAATATGAAATACTTATCATATACCCAAATTAATGGGAAGATACACAGATCTATAGGTTTGATGAGCACAGGACAGCTGTAAGCTGAAGAGAAAAATAAAAGAATCAACAACATAGACACAGTATTTCTCTATGAAATGAGTGTGAACATACCTTATGTCTCCCATGTATGTGGTGGTACTTTTGCAATCATATCAGAACAGCACAAAACTCTGATGATTCATCTTCATAGTCTACTTGTTTGGATTTGGATCGCTGTGGAAACACACTTCTTTGTATATCTATCAGGAGTTTTTTTTTTCCAAAATGATTTTACTTAAAAGGGAATACCCAATCTGAGTGTGAGCAACGGCACCATTAGTTGGCTCGAGCTCTCAAACTAAGCAAAAGGAACAAATTTAACCAATCACAAACATTCATTTCTCACCATTTTCTGACTGTGGATACCGTGTGAACAGCTACTTCATTATCCTGTCACCATGCCTTCTGCACCATAATGGACTGTATTCCCTTAAACTATAAGCCAAAGTAAATCTTTTCCCCTTTAAGATGTTTATTGTCGGGTATTTGGTAACATCAACGAGACTATTAATATACAGACTATTAATTAATATACAGATTTCCAATGGAGATCATACCATAGGATAGTTTCTATGCCCCTCAAACAACTAATTATCTAACAATCTTGTGAATGATACCACTTATAACATTTTGGTTGTATTTTGGAGGACTGGCATATTTCTAAGGGAATCATGAAAGAGCTTACTACATGAAAGTCTGAAATTGTGTCTTTTGTTAATTTCCACCAATTTACAGAGGATTATGTGCATCCTGTTCATTCAGGATTGATAAATTCTCAGCATCTTCGTGTGACTTGTTTGAGCAGGAAAGGGTGTGATCATCAGTTATCATTACTTAGATATGGTAAGCATTCTGTCAAAACCTCAAGTTGATTATCTTGCTACTCATCAAAAGTACTAGAACCAGAGGGAATAAGATAGAGATCTCATTCATAGAGTAGTTTCAAACATTCAGAGAGTATTGATCAGTGTTTCCAGGATTCCATAATACTTTAGAAAAGGGGAATATAATATATTAACAATATTGTAGTTTTTCCCACTGTGCTTTTTGCATTTCTCCCATCCATCAAATGCCCAACTATTTCATGGGATTATTCCCCCTACCAAGAAGGACTACATGATGTCTACCTCTCCCCACAGAGACCCAATAACAAACTGGTTATTTGGTGGTTCAATTCCATCAACATTTGCCCTAGGAAAGCAATATGTTTATTAGGGTTGCTTGCTGTGTGTGGGTAAGTGGTTACAGACAGGAGAATGAGTGTCTCGAATGCACTGGAAGGTCTGTATGCAGAATGAAGCATGGCTTCACCCAGTTGGCCCCTAAATACTTCTCTGAATATTTGTTTCTAGCCCTTCCCCAAATGATATGCAATTTTGACTGAATTTCATGTAGCTGCTTAGAAGGAGTGGCTGCATACTGTGGTGATAACGCCATAACTGTCCTTGTATTTCTTTTGATAAAGGAATGTACAATCAACAGGTCCTACTGCGGTGATCTTTTGCAAGCTGAACTCATAAAGACAGTGGCAGCTTGTCTCAAAAGAAAAATCTGATACAATACAAGAACATAAAATAAAAAACAAAGTAGGGATCTCAAATTATGAAGCCAGGTATCTGCTTTAATTCCAAAGGGTAATAATTGAACATAAACCAAGAAAACATGGTGAAAGTCAGAGTTGTAGTGACCTGGGAAACTTAAGCCAACTGTAAAAGCCAAGCCAAGCCCCTAGGGTACCAACTGCCTGTATCTGTCTCATCCTTCCTTCAGCCACTACTCACCTGGTGAAGAATACTAAATCCAGTGGTAAATGTGTAATATTATTTATTTCCATTCCAACAATGTGCATTAAGATTTTCCAGGTGAACTCATACCAAGTCTCCCTTTTCATGAAAATTCGAACTGAAAGTGAAGATACACAATGGTCCTCAAGAGCCACTGAGCACTTTCTGGACACAGAGGGATCAAGGGCCTTCTAATGTTCAGCCTGTCTGTCACTTGATACTGAAGAAGAACTGGGTGAGCAAGGACATACAGTATATTATAGCAAGGACAACATATAGTACTGTGTTGTCACAGGTGCTGTCTGGTAGTATGTAACAGGTTTAGAAGATGAAGATTTCCCCTGCCTTTGGAGAGGCCAGGCAGCATCACTGAGTGTTGAAGTGAATCTTGAAATTCCAATAGGTTCTCTCCAGGTGGTAGGAACAATATAGTTTGTGAGAAGTCATCCATTATACTGGGAATCTAAGGAACTCACTACTGTTAGGGTCAAAGCAGTGTTGTTGGTTTTCCCCAAATGTTTCTTAGAACCTATTACCATGTTGGAACATCAATTTGGTGAGCCATGATAAACATTTTCATTAAATGCTATGGACTATAATAGAATAAATAAAGGGGGGAAGAGGAATAACAGGGCAGAAAGGGAAGGTTAGAAATAAAGCACAGCAGAGAATAATAGACGACTGAAAAGAAACTTACCACTATATAAACTTCCTCAGATACATGCATATTCATATATAAAGGGAGTTTAAGTGGAGTTACCCTATTAACAGAGGGACAGCAACTTCACCAGACATTATAAGCTATTTAATAAAAATCCCAGTGCTACTTTTGGATTATCTCTTGTTGGTCAGTGAGGTCCTATATGCCCTCATAAACATTACAAACTGCATCATTTTTCCTAGTTACCCTCCAGAACTTGATGGAAAGGCTCAATTGCTGAAGACAACACATACTTGAGCATAGGACATGGAGAAGTCAAGCTGGTACTGACGTGAAGGAGTGGCTTCATTATTAGCTGAATGTACCGAGCTTTTATTTACAGTGCTTGATGGTTCTATGCATGCTATCGCAAGAGAAAAGTCATCAACCGTATTACTCAACGTGAACTCTGTGAGCTACAACTTCTGGCCTGGCAGGTGAGAATCACTGATGCAATAGGAGCATAAATGTTATGGAAGTAATTTACCACTTTCCGATTGGGATTTAATGCCTGATCCACAAGACAAAACTTGTGCCTAGTACTATTAACTGGATTAAAAAAAAAAACATTGCTGGCTGGGCCATGGACTCAAGGTACTACTATTCAACTAAATGGACACAGTAACAACCTCCCCACTAGGTTTGTTTCTTTATAGCCATATATTAGTGAATCTCTCAGTCATCATCAGAGAAGTTCTTTTTTTCCAGTAGATGACAATTAATACAGAGACCCACTACAAGTCAACACACAGAGAATAATAACACAGAGAGTACATATAATACACAGAGAATAATAATACACAGAGTGTGTAGATACAAATAGGGCATTTATATCTATCTGTCCATCTGCCCTCGGGGGTTGGGGATCATTGCAGAAGAATGAGCAGAAAAAAATAAACGAGGCAGAGAAAGTGAACACCTGTATCAAAACAGAGTTTGCTGGACATGATAGGGCCTTTATGAAATCATAGCAGCTGGAACTGCATGCATGAGGCAGCCAAAAATCTCAGGATGGATGGTGGAATTTTTCATGGAGTCTCATCTTAGGTGAAGAACTACTAGAAACTAATGATAGCTGAGAGAGAGAGAGAGAGAGAGAGAGAGAGAGAGAGAGAGAGAGAGAGAGAGATGTGACAGCTGAGAGACTTCCAGTGCTATAGTGGGAATGGCCCTACACTCATGCACACACGTGTAGTACTAAGTAGACTCAATTGACTTCAAAACAAACGGCATGGGAGAGAAAGTGGTAGTGAGAGATAACAATAAAATTGCAGAATAAAGAATAGATAGGGCATGGGACTGGAGAGATGGCTCAGTCATTAAAGGCTAGGCTCACAACCAAAGCTATAAGAATAGGGTATGGATTTGATCAAAGCACATCATACATTTGTATGAAATCTCCATCAATTTTAAAATACAAACAAATTGCCATGTATTGCATGTAGTAAAAATAAGAATTGTTTTGTGCAACTTTAACTTCAGTTATTAATAGCCATATTTAGATGGATAAGTATGAGTTACAATATAAAGTATATTTTGCATTGTAAGTCATTGTCAAAACAAAGTTAAAACACACTGCCACAGAGGACCTTTAAAACATTGCCAGCTCTTTTGCACAGTTTTCTATAGTCCATGGTGATCTATTGAAAGGTTTTAAACAAGGTAATGACATGATCCAATTTGTGCTTCATCTAAAAGTTTAACCATCTTAGATCAAATTAGCCAGGGAAAAGGTGTTGGAATCAAATTAAATACCGATTGACAACTGTTTTTTTTCCAAATTAAATCTTCAAGTTAATTTAATTTGCCTCACAAGGCAAACACTTCAATTTGTACTCACTTATTTGACAGATATTTTTCAAGTGCTTATCACATGTCAGACACAGCCCTGGACTCTGAAGATGCACTATAAATGATGGACAAAAGGAACAGCACACATCTTCAGAAAGTTCAGTATGGTAAAAGAACACATACAAACCGATCCCAATGAGTGTCATAGGTATGAAAGAAAAAAGTTCCAGGCACTGGGATGGATCATAGTGGAGCAAGGGTACTGAGATGGAGTAGGGTTTGAAATTGTTGTGTGTGGCACAAACTATTTCAGGAAGCATTCTTGAAGGAGATACCTCAAGAAGGTAGAGAAATGAGATGTTGTGTAGGGGAAAACACCATCTTGGATAGTGAGCAGTGAAAAAAGAGCCACTGTGAACTGACCATGATTGTCAAAGAAAGTATAGTGGCACTGGATAGAAGTTGTGAATATGACCAGAGGAAGCCACTAGGCTGAAAACATTAAGGAGTTAGCTTGCATTCAGATTCTTTTCAGGGCCTCTGACTCAGACATTCAGGGAGCAAATGGGAACTGCTGTTTAAAGAGCAACCCTCCTTCTTTATGAGGGTCTGCTCTAAGTAAGAGGAGATACTATTTCCTGGGGGATTTGGTTTGTAAAGTGATCTAAAGCATCTGTAAATAGTTCAGAGATTAGAATGTGCATCTAGAAACTATAGCAACAAGGACACACAAATCCAGGGTACTATTTTCTTCGTTTTTTAATATTTTGTAAGTCCTTATAGTTCTAATGTGCCAATTCCTAGAGCTTTTCTTTACCATAGCACTACTTGCCTAGTAACTCATAGTTTTCTTCTAAAGGTATTAGCCCCTATGTGATGTTAATAGTAAGAAAATACAGGTTGGATATGTCAAAGGAAGCTTGCTTGAACTAGAAGGTCTTTGAGCTGACATCTGTTGCTTTAGACTCCCAAGTAGTAACTTTGCATATTCTATGATAAATGGATATAGACTTAGGATTTCTAGTGCTGTGATAAAACACCACAACCAAAAGCAACTTGGGGAGGAAAGTGTTTATGTCAGCTTGCACCATGTAATTCATTATCCACGGAAGTCAGTGTATGATCCTAACAACAGGAGCTGATATAAAAGGCACGGAGGGGTGTTGCTTCTGCTTGTTCCTCATGGTTTGCTCAGCTTGCTGTCTTTCAGCACACAGAATCAACAGCCCCCCACACACCAATTATTAATCAGGACAGTATCCCCACAACTTGCCTACAGACACATCTTATAGACATATTTTCTCAGTTGTGTATTCCTCTTCTTAGATAACTCTATGTCATGTCATATTGACATAAAACTAGCCAGCACATGAGTTATGATTAAGGAGGACTACATACAAGATGATGATTTACTTAGACATTTATCCTCACCATTTTTACTAGCTAACATTCTTTTTCTATGAATGCTTTAAAAGGCAAAAAAAAAACTTGTTTGTTTCTTTGTTTGTTTGTAGCAACCCCAAATTTATATTTAAAAATAATCTGGCTCAAGAGATTACAGGAGAGTAGTAGGAAAACTGTGGTTGCCCAGAAATAAGGTGTATTGTGAGGTAGACAGCAGTCCCTTGAGGGCACAAGGACTCGAGGAACATAGGGTAGTTGTGTTTGAGTAGGAGATGTAGCAGAAAGAGATTTCAGCTAATAAAGTGCTTCTCAGCCAGAGATGAGCTTTTATACCATGACACATTTGGAAATTATGAAAATTTTCTGGTCCCTATAATAATAGCATATCAGTTAGTGTGCCCTGTTCTAATTTCCGGTTCCTGTGCTGCTCTGCTGCATGTAGTCATTAGGCTGTGAACTGGTTGAAGGGAATAATCCTTTCAAAATCAGAAACAGCTTCGTAATAGGGTTGGCGGTCCCAAGAATGTACTGAAAGTAAATAGAATGAGTCATCTATTGTAAGGTAATTTTATGACTTTCCTTAAGGTTTTTTGTGGCCTGGAAACACCAGAATCCGATAGCTAAACAGCATAGAATCTGGAAGAAACTTCTCAGAGAAGTATATGTAAGAACAGAAGTCACAAAGTCCCTCTGAGGTAGAAGGGCTCACTCTCTCTGAGTTATAAAGGCATTGGTTCTGCCTCAAATTCAAATGAAAGTACATAGGTCTCAACTAGACAAGAATCTTGAAAAAGAAGAGTATCAATTATGTGACACAGCTCTTAACTTCAAAACGAATTACAAAGGTACCATAATTAACATAATAATTAGCAGTTGGTGGCTACTAGGGGAGGGAGAGGAACTTTTAGTTGGGAATGTGATTGTTTCCCATGCTCAGAGGAGGGACACATGGCCATGTGCATATGGGCAGCACCAATTGGACTCAAGGGATTTCTAATAACACAAAATGAGAACATGAAGTTGGGAGGGAGATGGAGTCAGGGAACTAGAGGGAGTTAGAAAGAGGTAATGGTAAGCAGATGTGATTAAAATATGTTGTATAAATGTATAAAATTTCAAAAGAATAAATTCATATTATTAAATATAGAAAGTAATAATGGACTGATAGAAGGATAGACATACAGGTCAATGTAATAGAATTGAGACACTAATTAATTATAATGCACTTGTCGTTTATAAGCATACCCAAGCACTTAATAGGAGGAAACAATCTTCCCATATACAGTGCTTGGATAACTGGGAATCTATCTGCAAAATAATAAAGGTGGACCCTTAACACTTACCAACCATGAACATGGACTGAACAGAACTACAAAAATAAAAACAATATGGCACTGGTGCAAAAAGAAACATATAGACCAGTGGGAAAAAATGGAAGACTCAAGCCTAAGTACATATAATTTAGACATTTAACATCTGACAACGATGTCAAAAAAAGAGAAATCATATCCAGGATGAAAGAAAGCATTTTCAACAAGTGGTACTTGGAAAACTAGTTGTCCACATGCAGAAGAATGAAACTAGACCCATGCCTATCGCTGTCAGAAGCCAGTTGCTGCTTCTCTAAAGCAGAGAGAGAGAGAGAGAGAGAGAGAGACAGACAGACAGACAGACAGACAGACAGACACAGACACCCACACAGACACAGACACCCACACAGACACAGACACAGACACAGACACAGACACAGACACAGACACAGACACAGACATAGACTCAGACACAGACACAGACATACAGGCACAAAAACACAGAGACACAGAAACATAGAAACACAGAAACACAGAGACAGAATAAAAGTCTGCCTAGCAGACAGAGCCAAAGCAGGTCAGGGTCTGTTGGCAGATTTCCTGGCCTGCTGAATCATGGAACGATAAGAGGAGGTGCACTTGAGGCTCAAGGCGAGGGGCCGAAGATTCTATTGACCTTGGTGGGAGAAACAGGGAATTTATTGTGTAAGAACAAATGCCTTACGTACATTTCAACAAATTGTTTCTGTTAGCTTGTGGCTCTGCTTCCTACAGTACTGTAGTGCAAGCACTGCCTGCTCTGGCCTCAGTGGGAAAAGATGCCCCTCACCCTCCAGAGACTGGAGGCCCCCTGGGAGTGGAAAAGCCTGGTGGTGGGGAGCATCCTCTTGAAGACAGGGGGAGGAGGAATTTGATGAGAAACTGGGATGGTGGACTGGGAGGTGGGCAATGACTGGATTGTAAGAAAAAGAGAAGGCTATGAGAAATACACTTGCTGCTGGCACAGAATAGACTTGCAGCCCTCTTTCTATCTTTCCTCTAATCAGCCTCACTCCCCTCCTCAGAGAACTGTTCGACCTTCACATCTCATTCCAAATAGATCAAAGATTTAAATGTGAAACATGAAAGAAGAAAACATAGGCAGAACCCTTCAAGATATAGGCGTGGGAAAGGAGTTCCTGAACAGTATATCATTTGCCTAAGAATTAAGGCAAATAAATAATAACTAGGACTTTGTATAATTCCAAGCAGGTCAAAGATCTATAGGTAAGAGCTAATGCTATACTTTTGGAGACACGGATATATCTTTCCATTGAATTTAGAAATGTTTTCTTAGGTAAAATAGTCATGGTACAAGAAATGAGAAGAAATAGACAAAGTGGGCTCTATGAAACTTAAAACGTGTGCATTAGAAATATTATCAACAGAGGTGGATGGAAATACCATAGAATGGGAGAGTATTGAAAACAATATAGATGACAATAGGCCTTGTAACTTGAACATATTAAAACAATTATTGCATCTCAATAGCAAAAGGGCAAGCACCTAGATGAGGTAAGAGACTCGGTTTGAAAAATGATTTCTCCAAAAACATACAAATGGTCAGCACATAAAAAGATGTTAAATGTCGTTTCTAATTATTGAGATGAAAGGCAAAACCATGATGTGACATGACTTCGCAATCACTAGATGGCAATAATGAAAGCTGCTGTAATGGGAGAGGAACACAAACGTTGGCACTCACCTGTGCTAAAATTGGAATGCTTCTGTATTGCCTGAGGGTATAGTCACTATGGAAAACAATTTGGTGACTCTTCAATAAGGTAAACACAGATTTATCATGGGACGCATGAGCTGTATTGCTAGGTTCTATGCCAAAAAGAATTTAAGAGCGGAGATCTGGCACATACATGCTCCCAAATAGAGCAGCACTGCTCATAGTACCAAAAAGGAGGAGTAACTCAGGGTCCATCAACAGATAAATGGACGAGCAAAGTGTAGTGAATGCATACATGGGAAAGCACCAAAATCTGTGTGGTTTGCACACAAGCTGACCTCGAGGGGTTTATATCATGAAAACTAAAGTGCTTATGTCTTTAAAAAAAACTTATCATCTAAAACCAAGCAAACAAAAACAGGCTAATCCTGTGTGTGTTGAATGTGTTGAATTCACAAGCATAAAATCAGAAGGCAAAGTAAACATGAAGCTTTTCTAAGAAATAAAAATAGAGGATTAGTCTACAAAGTAGAATAAATAGCACTGGGATTTCCTTAGTGAGCGTGAAAGACCTGGTGGCTCCCTCAACTTACCATCGTTACCAAAATCATCATAACAGTAATAATAGTAATTATTTCAATTATACTAATAGCTACCCTTTATTGAATGTGTATTATGTGCCAAAACCCGTGTTAAACACTTCTGCACATATTACATAATCCCAAACAACTCTATTATTACCTTGATGACTCAGTGTTTAAGTACCAAATAGGAAATGTCTTAGGTAACAAGTTGAAGAATTGGAGTCCAAAACCCAGGTTGGTCTGATTACAGAGCCCACATACTTTCTTAACTTGGGTGCATTAATGAAGGTGGCTAGATAGCTGGCAAGATCCTGGGTGATTTGCATGAATGTATTTATATATACTCAAAAGGAATACACTTTGCAGAGGAAAAGCTGTGAACTTCCAGGAACAACAAATAAACAAAGAAAAATACGCAAAGGAAACAGTGGACAGTAGGCAAAGCATTTTTGCTGTTGATCTTAGTGGAAAATGTTTGAAAGCCAGTGTCATGACAGGTCAGGAAAGCTGTGCTAACTCATTTGAGCACTTCTGTCTAGGCAACAACAAGCCCTTAAGAGATTTAAGCAGAGTAGTGGCATGATCTAATTTTGCATTGCAGCAAGAGTTTTACCGCGTCCTTTATAAATTGCCTAATGGAAAAATACCCATTGCTGTGTGACTCCCCATTCACTTGCACCTGGGTTGGCTCATCGGGGAACAGTGGTAATTTTTAGGTTCTTAAACAGCAGCTGGATGCTTACAGACAGCAGAGGTGGCAGCTGTGCAGAAGATAGAGAAAGACAGACTTCCTTACATGCCCAGGCTTTCGGCATAAATGGGTATCAGTAGGAAGCAACATATATTCTCTGCTTTTAGAAATTTCTGAAAGGGAGACTAGAGTATCATCAGATGTGTGTGAGGGAGAGAATTGTTTCACATGCTTAACTTAGACACTGAGCCACTAATGTGTCTCACCACCATTTTTAGGTTTAACCTAGAGCCCATAACTAGAAGTCATTTTGGGAGCAGCTGGTTCACTAAAGCAAAATGGACTTTGGCGAATACTGAACCTAAATACAAAGATGACCAAAGAAGTTGTCAAAACAGGAAGTTTGCAAAGGTGAGAAACTCGAAACAAGATTTCTTTTTGTCATCCAGAACCTCAGTTATAGCCTATATACAAATGTCCATGGACTTGAGGATGACCCTGCTGGCCACATTTAGGGCAGACAGAGAGTATTAGGGTTGGCTATGTTTTAACTGACTCCCTTTCTCTATTGAAGACCTGGTTGAACATATGGCAGACAGATTTTGGTTGTGAGGATGGTTTCTAACATTGGGTTAATCTGTATGGAATCCTAGTTCTGTGTTTCTATTAGGATAATTTCAGCAAAGCACTGAAACAGAACCTCATGTTTCTCCGGGATAAAATGGAGATAATTATTCTAAGCAGTTCATGGAGTTGATTTTTTTAAGGCATAAACTTCTCCAGAGATAATTATTAGTTTACCAATAGCTCTGTTGGATATCTGGAGATAGCCTATGCAAATGGCAAATGTGTTTGGAAGGTAAGCCAGTAGTAATCAGCTATAGTAGAACCACTTTCTGTGGAATTTAGTATTCAAGGTATTCTGTCAGCAAAATCTGGAATCCTTGAGGAAGTGACAATATACCGATAAGACAGTGTTTTGTTAATCTGTGGGTCAGGACCCCTTTAGGTACCAAGGACCCTTTCACAGTGGTCACATATCACATATCCTGCATATAAGATATTTATAGTTATGGAGCAGCAATGGAAATAATTTTGTGGTTTGGATTACTACAGCATGAAGATTTATCTTTTTTTTCTCCATCTTTATTAAATTCGGTATTTCTTATTTACATTTCAAATGTTAATCCCTTTCCCGGTTTCCAGGCCAACATCCCCCTAACCCCTCCCTCTCCCCTTCTATATGGCTGTTTCCCTCCCCATCCTCCCTCCACTACTACCCTCCCCCCAACAATCCCATTCACTGGGGGTTCAGTCTTGGCACTAGGCTATTCATTGCTACCTATGCTGTTGGAGCCCAGTGTCAGTCCACGTATAGTCTTTGGGTAGTGTCTTAGTCCCTGGAAGCTCTGGTTGCTTGGCATTGCTGTTCATATGGGGTCTCAAGCCCCTTCAAGCTCTTTCAGTCCTTTCTCTGATTCCTTCAACGGGGGTCCCGTTCTCAGTTCAGTGGTTTGCTGCTGGCATTCGCCTATGTATTTGCTGTATTCTGGCCGTGTCTCTCAGGAGAGATCTATATCCGGTTCCTGTCAGCCTGCACTTCTTTGCTTCGTCCATCTTGTCTAGTTTGGTGGCTGTATATGTATGGGCCACATGTGGGCCAGGCTCTGAATGGGTGTTCCTTCAGTCTCTGTTTTAATCTTTGCCTCTCTATTCCCTGCCAAGGGTATTCTTGTTATGAGGAACTATCTTAAAGGGTTGCAGCATTAGGAAGGTTGAAAACCACTGATCTAAGAGCACTTTGCAAGTTAACTTTTTGGTAACTTTTCCAAACAAAGACATCAAGGACAGGCTTCCTATTGAAGCAAACAGTAAAATTGAACCATCTGCCATGACAGAAAGAGCCTGTATCATGATGTTAAAGGAATCATCCTTTTTATTATATAGCTTACTAATTTAAGCAGAGGTCAGTAGTTTTCATGATAGGCTCTTGTCCGACAGTAGAGAAAACCATATCAAAGACAAAGTGTATAATTAAGAACTCAGATAAAGGCAGATGAAGGCTCAATTACATATGACGAACCTCACAGATCAGCAAGCATCTAACCCAAGGAAAACCTCCTGGGCAGTTAGAGCTTTTTGCCTTTGTTAATAAATTCAATAATGCATCATTGAAGTACAGGTCCAAGGGTGATGCCAGCACAGGCAGTTGTCGACACAATAAACCATAATTTTCCTTACTTTTATTTTGGAAAGCACACCAGCAGATGGGATAATATACTATCTAGAGTTTTAAAAATGGATGGTCCATGAAGAAGATCACATAAGATGTTGATCATTAAATTACTAATTTGTAACATTAACTGAGGACTCACTAGATCTCTGGCTCTAGTCTAATTCCTATTCTATAGATTAAACTACCACAACACGGAGAGGATATTAATTTAATTAAATGTTATATAGGCAGTAACAGCAAGAGCTAGAATCTAAGCAAACAGTGTGACTATGAAGCCCATGCTCTGGTCATTTTTGCTGGGGCAGCTGTCAAATGCTGTGCTCTCTTCTGTTCTGCCAAATGCTAGAAGTCATTCAAGACATGGCTCAAGCTAAATAGAATTAGAAAAAACTTTCCTTGGCCAAGGCGCAATTTGTATTTGTCACTTTCCAGAAGCCGGATACAATTGTAGAGATTCAATTGCATAATGATGCCTCACAGAGTTTGCAGTAGACAATGGAAATCAGCATAGGCAGGTACAGTGATCATGCTGAGGTCATTAGCATCCAAGGAAACCTTGAATCTAATTCAAAGGATTTGATGAACCACTGTAGCTGATGGTGTCTTATTGTTCGACTCGAGGTAGAATAGGCATATCAAGACCCAGAGTCTAAAGGCAGTCAGTCTCCCAGCATGCATTCAGAAAACTTCTTTTGGTAGACCCTGCGTGTTCTATGTGGTCTAGTATTACAGAGACATGTGAAGCAGTGAGTAGCTTTGTCGTTTTATCAAAATGCAGAAAATCTGAATTTTCTAGAAGACAACCACTTGAAGGACTTCTATCCAGAAAAAGCTGAAGGCTTCAAGGAAGAGTGGAAACTATATAATAGATATGAAAGCATTTTAAAGCATTCGCTTCTCAAATTTTTCTTTCATTTGTCACTTAATCAAATGCCCCATAATTACTGACTCCATTTACAAGTACAGGCCATTAATAGTGTAGATACTATTGCTGCTGCTACTACTACTACTACTACTACTACTACTACTACTACTACTACTACTATCACTGTTATTGGTGGGTGGCATTTTTATTATGTTCTATGTTCCAGGCACTTCTCATGCAGTAAGATTCATGATTGCTTGTGATGCCTTTTCAGACTATCTTAGAGATTTAGTAATCTTTAGCACATATATTTGAAATGAATTAGCTGGGGTCACAGAGAAGATGGTGGGCCAGTAATAAAGCCAAGTGAGCGGATTCTATAACCTACTTTTTAACTTCTGGGATAGAAGTAAGTAAGCAGGCTTCATTTCTTCATCAAAGCCTTCACTTCACATCTCTAGTTCTTCCTGCTAGAAAATATGTTCCTGGATACCCTTTCTTTGGTTGTTGTTTGCCATTTACATTGGGTTAACTTCAACATGCCTTCATCGTAAACTTACAATTGTTTTTGCTTGTTCTTGTATGCATATACATGTGTGTTGGGGGTTTGCATGTATGCCACGACATGTATGTGGAAGTCAGAGTACCTGTTTCTGGAATTGATTCCTTTTTTTTAACCATGTGGTTCCTTGGGATCAGATTTGGTAGCAAGAGCCTTTATTCCCTGAGCCACTGAGCCAACTTAACAGTCCCACAAAGGCCTTCCATCACCATCTAATCGAGAGTAACTATCAGTATTTAATGCCTGTCACATGACTATACACAAATCCCATTTTTGTGCTTATTTTCTTGTTCCCATCCCAACAGGTTCAAAAACTCCATGAAGGTGGGGGTGTAAGTTTGTTTTGATCAGAAATATATCACCAGCATCTAAAGCAGTGATTCGGGGCCAGGAAGATGGTTTAGTGAGTAAAAGTTTGCTGTACTATTATTAGTCTCCACATTCAGATTCCAGCAGCCAAATAAAAAGCCAGACACGGTGCCACATTCTCATGCACCTCCATTCCCAGCCCTGTGAGGAGCCTATCCAGATTCACTGAGAAACCCTGTCTCGAGTGAATACAGTAAATAATGATAGAATATGACACCTGATGCATTCCTCTTGCTTCTGCGTGTACATAGGTGTACACCATTGCATGCTCACATATAATCATGCATCGCGCATGAGAAAATAAAATAGAAAAGAATAGAATAAAGGAATAACAATGAAATGTACACTGACTGGCATATTACAGGAAGCAGGTAAACATCTGTGAATTGAATAGTATTACTATGTTGTGTCGTAGAAGTGAAGCTTTGTGTTGGAAGGAGGTGATAGCTTTGAAGTCTTGATCTGCAGGTAAGAACCTATTCATAGAGTCCAAATTTGACAACTCATGTCCCTTTATGTTTCATGTTAGGCTGAATATATTCCTGGTGGGAAGGAAAATACCACTGTAGGCCAGAGCACAAGGGACTATATTATAGTAAATGTTTACCCATATAATAGTCCAAAGAAAAAGCTCTGATTTTTAGGGCTTTCTGACTTTCATGATATAACTCTTCTTGTCAGAGTTAAAAACCATCATGCTTCAAACTATCAACATAGTGTCATCAACAATCATGAAGTTAGAAGGGCTATAGAGTTCCATTAGTAGTTTGTGCTAGTTTATATTGTCTCTACAGCTCATACACATAGATAACCATAAATAATTTCAACAACATAGATGGTAACAAAACATAATGTAATATTGAGAAAGTAATAAATGTTGAGCATCTTCTTTTGTCTTTGTGTAATTTTTAACTGAAAGTTTCTCTAACTAAATGTTTCATGATGGCCGTGCTTCACAACATTCTTAAAATGCTAGTGACTGACTTTCACGAGCCAGGAGAAGCCAGCTCCAGAACATGACTTGGCCAGCGCTCCCAGAAAAGAGTCACAGCTGCCTTCCCAGGCTTTGGACACATACATGCAGCAGCTGATTTTAGTGCAAGTTGAAGGAGAAATGTTGACAACTGCAGTAGAAAATACAGGTGGACTCTGAATGGCTTCTATTCTAGGGCCTAACACTCTTGACATTTCTGAAAGGCTTGGCATTTGTATCCTTGTGATCATCCCAGAGGTTTGCTACTATGGAAAATCATTTTTATTTAAGCTTCATGCAAACAACAGCAATTCGCTGCTATAACAGTAAGCCACTGCTCAAAAAGAAAAAAAAAGTACTCCCAAATGGAGCTGCTAAATACACTCTGTCTCTCTTAAAGGGTATACTCTTATGCCTCAGCAGACTTGTCCCCATTTTTATGTTGTTAAGCAATATAACGTAATACTTAGGAGCTCTAGGCAAATAGTGTAAGTCAACATCTTCATTCTGCTGCTCACTGGCTGTGTGAATTTAAGCAAGCTACTTAACATTGGATGCCTTAACGCCATTTTAAAAATGGCTATATGATAGTATCTACTTTAAGATCAATGTGATGATTAAGTTGTTTAACACATTCAAAACACTAAAAATAGTGGGTGACACATAAGTACAACATGACCATGTTCCCAACTGCCCCTGCAACCCTGGAGAAAATCTCTTCAATAAAAATTGGACCTACCACTGTGACTAACTGGTCATGTTCTAAAAGGCTGAGCATTTTAGCAGCATTAATGGGCTACATATTGACATTCCACAGTTCTAATGCTGGGAACGTGACAGATTATCTACATACACCCCATTGTCACAGGACTCCCTAGTGAAATGCAAACAGAAGTCTCCAGTGATAATGTGGAGATTAAGGCTTGCTTGATACTCTGTCCCTGACAAGCAAAATTAGAGAGAGTACTGTGGTTTTGACTGGAGTTAGATCTTTATGCCTATGAATGTCAGAAAGGTAGGATACCTTTGACTCTGAGGAATGATATTTGCATTCAAAGGAGTTTCCTCAAGCAATTTATTTGAGAAATGTAAGTATACAGAAGAAAAATATTTGTGCCTAGCTAGAAAGCCAAATAAAAAACTCATTAAAGATGGGATAGTAAGGAATAAGCAAGGGTTTGCTCATCACTGTTTATCGCCTGGCTGCACAAGATGGGGGTGGGGAACAAGCCAAGTGTACAGTGCCTAGGAATTTCCATGGTGTGAATATTTGTATCACAAATGACTTCAGACCACCAATATGGCATTTCTGAATGCAAATGTGAGAAGGAGATGCGTGTACTTAACTATCATGAGCTAATAGCAAAAGCTTCCTGACTATAAAAATACTCAAAAAGCAACCAAGGACAATTAGCTGGTGGCAGACATGAAAAACCTAGACTAAATCTTGAGCTTCAATAGAAGTAATATACTAGGCTAGGCATATAAAAAGCTTTTTTAAAAGACATGAGCAATTATATTTACTGTAACACATTTTGTTTGTGCTGGCCCAATGTCATTGCTGAGTGATGACTAAAGAGAAGTAGAAAATGTTCGATGTGAAAATAAGGAAATAGAATATTTTTATCTCAAAGTGAGGTACTTTTGTCTTTAACGAGGCACAGGCAGAAGCAGCAGCACTTTTGGAAATGAAAATTGGGCAAAATCTGTGTGTGTGCATGCGTGCTTGTGTGTGTGTGTGTGTGTGTGTGTGTGTGTGTGTGTGTGTGTGTGTCCTAGATATACCAGATAGGACACCGATATTCTTTTTTTTGTTGTTCTGCCTTGTACATGTTGCTACAAATAGGCCAATAAACAAACTCATCAATTGTACTCGTGTGCATATGAACTTGAGTCCATGTATAGACTTGTGAGTCTTTTGTAGATGGTGGTAGATGAATGTAAACATGAAAAGCTTTGTACCAAACCTTTCAAGGCAGAGGCATAAACATAAACTCCTAGTGACAGACCAAGTGATAGCAAGTCTGTTGGTCTGAAAAGCTCCCTTGTTAGCCAAGGTAGCGGTGTTTGGTATCTCTGAGGTACTGCAGCAAAGGAGCATGTCCAATACAGAGGTCAATGCTAGCAACAAACTACTGAACTGAGAACAGGACCCCCTTGGGGGCGAATTAGAGGAAGGATTAAAAGAGTTGAAGGAGCTTGCAACCCCATAAGAACAACAATGCTAACTAACCAGAGCTTCCAGGGACTAAACCACTATCAAAAGACTATACATGGACTGACCCAGGGCTCCAACTGCATATGTAATAGAGGATGGCCTTGTTGGGGCACCAGTGGAAGGGGAAGCCCTTGGTCCTGTCAAGGTTGGACCCCCAGTGCAGGGGAATATAGGGGGCAGTATGGAGGATGGATGGGGGGAATACATGTATAGGGGAGGGGTAGGGTTAGGGGGAGGGGGAGGGGATGGGGGCTTATGGACAGGAAACTGGTAAAGGGAATAACATTTGAAATGTAAGTAAAAAAGTATATCTAATTTAAAAAAATGTATGGCCACATAAATAGATAAATAAATAAAGCTCTTTACTCCAAGAATTACCATTTAGCCTGATGAAGAGGATAATAGCACATCCTCCAGAAAGCAACTACCCATGTACAAAGAGAGCTCTGGGAGAATTCTAGAATACAATGAAAAAACTAAAGCCACCCACTATGATGTAAACAAACAAGAAGAACTACATTTAAAAGATCCAGGAAGTATTTTCTCTATTTCGGCCCATCCCGTAGATGATCATTCCCAGTGGAGGAAAAGAAAAGAGGAGTGAAGCAATATTTACCAGCAAAGACTTCTGTAGCCCATGGTACTGCACAGAAACTAAAAATGTTCTTGACCAGCAATTCCTGAAAATTTCAATAGAGACAGCCTGGCTGTGGAGCCATGGGTCTCCAAGCTGCCGTACTTCTTCCTTGTTTCCTAAGCTGCAACACTGGTAACACACACACACACACACACACACACACACACACACACGCACACACCTAAGTACATCCTGGGCTCTGGCATTAAATGAGATCACCTTGGTCATAACTATTATGTAAAGGATGGTGAGAAGAAAAAAACCAAGTGATTTGCTTGTGTGGACACAAACATCATTCATGGCCACATAATTGTGTAGTCTTCACTGACACTGATCTCCACTCATGCAATTACCTTTTTCCTGCGTTATCATGTCCTGTATTCTGAGCCCCTGTAACTACATTAAGCCAGGGTGTCAGCATATTGATTTTATCAGCCCTACCTTGATCTTGGGTAGCACCATAAAGCCAAGGACTCAAGCATAAGAATTTGCCTTGGAACTAACCTCTGGGCTAGAAAAAAATTGAACACTGAATTTATCCTAAGAGTTGTTTACCCCAGGCAAGTGCCCAGGAACAGGGTTTCTGGAGCTATTTCTAGATGGAGATTCAACCAGTTTAACCTGTAGCTGGCTGTGCTAGTCTTGGACCACAAATGCACTAAGGTAGCAGGCAGGAAAATAGTATGATCTTTTTTAAAAGATTTATTTATGTATATCAGTGTTTGTTTGTATGGGCATCTGCATATCACGAAAGGATCTCAGACTTTCCCCTGTGTCTCATTGGCCTCAGCATATGATGATGGGTTCTCAGATGTCACAGTATTATAATGTTAGTGGCCACATAATTGGTCATTTGAATCTCCTGATAGATTCCAGGAAACAAAACAAAGAGAAAACTATATTTGACTTTGGGTGAAAAGGGAGGCATGTGCCAAGTTTTGGATCCCAAGGCTTGTCCCTCCATAGTAAGGACTGCTACTGAGCTCAACACTGACCACAGGCTAGTGACTATGGAAATGAAACCAGTGCTCTCACCATAGCCCCAAAGTAGCCCCTTGTAGGGATTAAATAGTGTTTTAAAGCATCCCCTCATTCCACCTGAACAGTGTAAAAGTGCAGATTTTTAACAAATGGGATTAGATCATTTTGTTGAAAAGTTGAAAAATGACAAGATACCAATTGTAGGTTTACAAAATCTGAGTTTAAGGTATGAACTAATGGTTAAACAGAGGGAATGATTACTATTAAGTGTTTGAGGAGGACAGGTAAGAAACTTAAAACCATATGTAAGAGCATCAGGAATTTTCAAGGAATCATGGTGTCAACTATAGACAAAATAGAAGGGCAGAAATCAACCACAATGCAAATATGCATACAAAAATATCTAGGGCTGGAGAGATGGTTCAGTGGTTAAGAGCATGGACTGCTCTTCCAGAGGTCCTGAGTTCAAATCCCAGCAAACACATGGTGGCTCACAACCATCTGTAGTGGGATCTGGTGCCCTCTTCTGATGTGTCTGAAGACAACGACAGTGTATTCGTACATAAAATAAATAAATCTTTAAAAAAAATCTAGTTGAGGTTAAAATGATTGTTTTCTAGAAATATTTTAACAGAGAAAAATGAGTAATTTTTAAAAATTAAAGAAACAGAACTGAAGCATTGAAATAATTTAAAAAATCAATAGAAACCTGTGAGCTCAAAAAGTTCACTAAATGAAATGGGGGAAAAAACATGGAAGTTGGGCTGGAGAGATGGCTCAGTGGTTAAGAGCACTGACTGCTCTTCCAGAGGTCCTGAGTTCAATTCCCGGCAACCACATGGCGGTTCACAACCATCTGTAATGGGAGCCAATACTTTCTTCTGATGTGTCTTCGTGTTTTGTTTTGTTTTTTAAACATGAAGACATAGCTGAATAGATTGAACAATCACTGACATCACTGACAGACTATTTGAGAGCACACAGATGGCAGAGAAAAAAGCTATAAGAGAACAAAGGGAATTGAAGAATGAATGTGGAAATTTGGGACAGTACCAACACAGCAAATACTTTACCTGCAGGAGTTCAAGGAAAATATGAGAATATGACAGGAGTGAAAACTTATTCAAGGAGATAGTAATGGAAAATTTCTGAAACCTAATACACTACACAAGCACATATGTCTGAGAAGGTTTAAGGTCTCCAGTTAGAATCAAGTCAGTCAAGTCTATTGCAAGATAGATCAAGTTATCCGAAGTCAAAAATAGGAGGGTTACAGACAGCCAGGGTCAAGAGACAACATATAACTCCAATTTTTCCATCCACAGACCAGCAGAAACCTTAGAGGCTAGAGGGGACAGGGTTGACACCCACATCTCTTCAAAGCTATTATTTTAAAATGAAGAAGCAGTAAGTACATTGCCAGACATAAAAAGACTGAGAGAATTTATAACCACTAGACCCGTACCAAAAAGAAATTCTAAAGGGTGTTCTTCAACCTCAAAGAAAAATACCAGTTACAAATAAGAAGAGAAACAACTAGCAGTGCAAAATATGTTGCTAAGAGTAACCACCCAGACAAATACAGGAGTCATACTATTGTGAACATGCTATATAACTCATTTGTATAAGAAGTATGAACTGTCTAAAAGCACCTGGCTCAAATATGTTAAGACATAGGTATGCTGGCAAGTTTTAGGTCAGCTTGACACTAGGTACCTGAGAAATGGAATCCTGATTGAGGAAATGCTTGTATAATATTGGACTCTAGGCAAGACTATGGAGCGCTTTCCTGATTAGTGACTGACTGATGGGGGTGGGCACAGCACATTGCGAGTAGTGTCATCCCTGGACTTGTGATCCTATGTTTTATAAGAAAGCAGGAACCTTTCTATTTATGTTTCTCACCGTTTCCACTACATTTCAGTAAAACTGAACTTTCCATGCCCCCGTTTCTATTCTTTTCTATGACCATTTACAAGGGTTGTTTGGAAGTGATCCAGTCACTCAGTGTCCTGGAATAGTCCTCATTTTTCACTGGTAAGCTAAGACCTCTTCTTCATGAGTCTTTTCTACCAAATCAAATGCTGGATGGATTATACTTCCCTTTGTGCTATCATTCATTGAGCTGGTCTGTAATCAAGACACTTAGGAGACAGAATAAACAGGCCTTGATGAATAAGTGCTATGGGGGTGGGGTGTAATAGTTAAGGATGGTCCTACCTTTCTTACCCAAGCAGTAGTGTGGGTGGTAGAACATTCATTAACCTAGGAGACAACGAAGCAGAAGTAGGTTACAGGGATTATGAGATCTGCTCTAGGCCTGGTGAGTCTGCAGTACCCAAGAGATAGACCACATAAAAAATGATCTAGTCCAGATTTTATGAATTCCGGAGTCTTAGCATGTGAATGTAGAAAAACGAGTAGAGGATATTGGGTAAAGTCTTAAGGTTTATTAATAGTACCAAAAGAGAAATTTTTTTTTGTTTTTTTGGTTTTTTGTTTTTTTTAAGGCAGCATCTGTTAGGGGTAATGAGTAGGCCAAAGAGATGCTTTCTCTGACTGAAATTTAGCTATTACGTCTAAAAACTGAGAAACAGTGTTTATCATGTGTATAAATATCCCCAAGAAATACTTAAATTTCTTTTATACATTGTATGTACAGTATAAAATTTATAGAGAAAGAACGTAGAAAGTGGAATGGTGTATACAGGGACTGGTTGAAGCAAATGGGTAGTTTAATGAATTAAGAATTTGTGAGAGAAATTGAATATTTACATATGTGCATTTAAGTTGGAGACCCCAAATAAATCAGAAAACTAGAAAGGAACCAAGAAGAGTCTAACAAGGGAGAGAAGACTGAAAAAAATGTGGTATAATGGAACAAGTGTTAAATTAGGTGGAGGGTAGGGTAGAAGTATGTATGTATGTATTAGTCAGGGATCTCTAGAGTCACAGAACTTATGGGTCATCTCTATATAGTAAGGGAATTTGTTAATGACTTACAGTCTGTAGTCCAACTCCCCAACAATCGTCAGCAGCAGCTGTAATCGAAAGTCCAAGAATCCAGCAATTGCTCAGTTCCACAAGGCAAGCAGGCAAAAAAGACTCTTCCTTTTTCCAATGTCCTTATGTAGGTCTCCAGCAGAAGGTATGGCCCAAATTAAAGATGGATCTGGGACTTGCTTTGTTCTAGATGACCGTGAACTCATAGATCTCCTTGCCTTAGTCTCCTGGGATTCATACCTACTATGCCTCAAGATCTCTATGCCAATGTCCAGGTCACAAACTTGTATCTCACAGCCTCACGATCATGATCACAGGTGAGCCTTCCAATTCTGGATTGTAGTTCATTCCATATATAGTCAAGCTGAATAGCCACTACAATCCACCTCTTGTCAACTTGACACAAAGAAAATCTTATGTCCACATGAAACAATAACAAGGTCATGAATATGCCTAACATGATATAACTATTCTTTATATAATCACAAGTTCATTTATAAATTTACAATGGGGCAATGTCCCTTAGGAACATTCTTTTAGTATCTCAACTTAAATACCAATTGATGTTAAAGAAATTGGAAGGAAGACAAATGTGTTCTTAAAATACAGAAGCATTCGTATTAAAAAAAAGAATTTGTGAGAGAAAGCATTTTCTAGAGATGGTTGTGCATGTCAATGTGCTTAATAGTACAGAATTAGACGCTTAAAGTGAATAAGATAAAGCCAGATGTGGTAGTGCATAGCTTTCATCCCAGCACTCAAGGGGCAGATCTCTGTTAGTTCAAGGCCAGCCTGGTCTACAGAGAGAGTTCCAGGACAACCAATGTTATTACATAGAGAAACTCTGTCTTGAGAAAGTGGTTAAGATAATATATTTATGTTATGCATAATATGCTACAGTGCTTTAATCCCATAAGAAAAAGAATTGCAACCTAAACTGAAAGTGGCTTAATTGGAGCTTTCTTTTCCTTTTCTCAGTGGCTTATTAACCTAGTATGCTATTTGGTTCTTTTTCAGCTCACAGGACTACATATCCCATCATCCTCCAGCCACTCAATACCTAATTCAGTGCTTATCAGAATTTATTGTTAGAAATCCTTCCAGCTATTGACTATAATCTAGCTCTGAAACAAAATGGCCTTCCATTTCAACTGATTAATATAGATTTCCTCAGTGCCTAAGAATGCTGTTTCAAGATATCAACTTCTCCATTCTCATAAGTATTCATTTCCCTGTGGTACTCTCCTATTTTATAGACAGCAGCCTGTGTTCTTGCTTCAGTGAGCATATGCAGAAGTGGTTGAGTTACACGGGTACTGGCAGGCTGAGGTTTCTTTGAATATTAGCAGAATGCCAATCACCCATCCCTGGACTCCAAAGCAAACAACAAAAGACATTTTGTTAGAGAAGGGTCAAATAGCAGTCTCTGTGATTCCCTGAGAGAGTGTACTCTTAAAATAAAATTATTTTGTTTCTGATGAAGGGGAGCACTTACATTCTACATGAAGAGGCTGCACAACAAGGTTGGGAGAGTCAGGGAGGGAATAAGTATAAGCAAGATGTTTCTGAATATGAATATATTATCATTCCTGTGCACAAATAGCTCTCATTTTGCCCATCCCCTTATGTAAATCCAGTTTGGATAAGTTCCTATTGATGAGATCTTAGGTATCCAAGTCAGGATGAGGTGAAGACAAAATAGGCAACAGGACCAGCTTGCTTTACTATTGTCTGCAGTTTTATTATTAATTGGGAACAATCCAGGGTAGACTGTGTATATAATTATGTTCCAACATCTCAAATACGTTAGGTGTTTTTATAGTTCAACAAAGGAAGAGACTTGTCTTGGTTGAAGGAGGTGGGATCATGTTTCATATGGAACATTAAATGAGTCGTTTCCTCCACAGAGACATCCCGTTGGCATGGGGGAGATTAAAATGAGAACTAAAATCCCTTGTTTGGAATCAAAGCTGCATTGGTGCTGGAGCAGAGCATCCTTTCTCTTTGTCCTCCTAGCAGGGCTGCCTCTTTCTGCCATACCTAATGTCAATTTCAATTGTGGGTCATAGATTTACAGGGTAATATAGCCTTTCGAAATAAATAGAGATTGTGGAGTAATTAAATCTTGACTCAAGGTAATTAACATTTGTCACCTTGCTTGTGACTTGTATGTTGGAGTAGATGGATTCAGCAAATACCCCCTTTTTGGAAAAAAGAAGATTTATTTAGTTTATGTATCTTAATGTTTTGCCTATATGTTTTGTGAGGGTGCCAGATTACCTAGAATTGGAGTTACAGATAATTGTGAGCTGCCATGTGGGTGCTGTGAGGTGAACTTGAATCTTCTGGAAGAGTAACCAATGCTCTTAATCACTAAGCCATTTCTCAAGTCCCCATCACCCCCACACACTTTTTCTAGTTAGCCATTGAGATATGCTCTTGTTACCCTGCTATAAAAGAGATTTCAAAAGTCATTGCTGCTTTTGTCTAAATGAAATGTTGGTCCCATTTGCTAGTAAATTCCAATACCTTCACTCGTGTTCCCTCTGGTCTCTGATAACCTTACTCTACCTCCATACTTCCCTGAGTTCAAATATGTTAAGACTGTACCTATAAGTGAGACCATGAAGTAATTGGCTTTCTGTGTCTGGCTTACTTAGCAGAAAGTCCTCCAATTTTATTTGCAGGGTCACAAATGACACAGTATTCACTTTAAAGGCTGAATAATATTAGAATATAGTAGATGATATAATCATATTGTATTTTTCTATTCATCTATTGATACTTTTCTTGACTTCCTATCTTGCCTCTGATAGTGCCACAATGGATTGAGAGTATGCATATTATTAATTTCAACATGTTGATGCACACATGGATGATCATGACTGTCATTTTATTATTCACCTAATCATGCCACATGTGCTAGTGGAGACTCTGACTCGGAGAGAAAAGATTATATTGTGAATGGCTGAGATGATGGGGTCTCAGCTAAGAAGATCGTAAGGTTACTGTTCAGACGAGGTGAGGTTGCAAGCATTTTGTTTTCCAAAGCAGTCTTTCCACACCCAACTTCTCTATTTGACAGTGAATCTTAGCTTGAGGACAGTCTATTTCTGTTTCCCAGTTAACCCATAATCCACTTGCTTAGTTAGGGAACTCAGAAAAGGGGCCTCTTTCACTAGCCTGGCGAATGAAGCAAGATTTTTGTTTGTTTTTGCTTGAAATTAAACTTGCCCCCTGTTCCAACTTGGCTGGGTACATTTGTGGAATCCAACAAATCCACATCTATGTGTGGTGGCCCTGGCTAGACCATTGCCAAAAGTGTGGTTGCTGAAACTTTCCCAGCTTTATTTTTAGCCATTTAAGATAATCTAGAAAGAAGCTGAAGAATGTTAAGGGCATTTTTTTTTCTGTTTAAAACACAAAATACGAAGGAATGGACCAGGCTCCTGGAACGCATGTAGAAACGAGCTCACTGTTTTTGTGTGGTAGGGAGCCAAACCAGAGTAGTGATATGACTAGAATCTAGTGTCAGCTGTGTGATTTGGGATAGGCTCCATTAGCCTCCACAAAGCTTCATTTTCTCTCTCTATAGAGTCTCTGTAAAGCAGACTTCCCAGGTTGCTTGTGAGGACAAAGTAAGACAACACATGCAGTGCCGACCATGCACCGGGCACTTGAGAGATGTTAGCTGCCCTTATTGACGTGCAGGCTTTGCCAGCATCCCACAACATGCCACATTTCACAACGAATGGCATGTTTTCATGCCAGAAATGAACAAGAGAGGTTAGAGGGAGCTCTCTGTATCACTCCCTCAATCTTTCTGTCACTCCTCTTAACCAGAGTTGCAAATGCCACACTGCTTGCTTTGGCTGGGGGCAGTTCTGATCTTCCAGGGCAGGATCTCTCCACTTGGTACAGTTGTTCTGCCAATGAAAGGGTGACAAGCTGACTCCCAGATATTCTCCCAGGTATGAGCCACATGGCTGGTCTTAATTCAATAGCACAGTCTACAAAAGTGAACAGGTTTTTTGTTTGTTTTTTTTTTTTCGTTTTGCTTTGCTTTTTTACTTTTGCTCTTCAGAAAAGAAATCTTACAAAAAAAGGAGGAGGAGGAGGAGAAAGAAACAAGGAAAGAAAAGAAAAAGAGAGAAAAAACCCTTTGTTTTTGCGTGAACATGGAAGATTTTCAGCCAAACTGAGAGTTGAGGAAAAAGTATAGTTTCGTTTGCATTTTATCTTACTTCTCTGTTCTCTCTTTCCATCGTCATTCTTGTCTCTCTTTGTATATTACACACGTTTACATTTGAACTTTCAACTTAAGATGCAGGTTTATATAATGTAAGTTGTTGACTCTTTTAAGACCCATTTTCTCAAGAACTTGGCAGCTGCTGGGAGAATTATGTAATAGGAATCATTTTTGCCCACAGGTACCCCTGGGTCTGGGTGGCTCACATGACCCCAGGTGCTCCCCAAAACTGTAAAACTCTCATGGGATTTAGACACTGAGAACAAATCCCGTTGTGTGTCTTACAGCTTACTGTCTCTATCTGATGCACAACCTGCCTTTTTGTCATTGACTTTTTAAAAAAAAATAAAAGTACTATGACTTAAAATAAATAAGAAAAGCAAAATAAATTCCCTAGTGTAAAATGCTGAGTTGGGGCTATTTCTTAATTAACAATTTACTCTGAACCAGTAAATATCCTTGGCACTTTGCCATTCCTTACCTCATTTAACTATTCCAGTACTTATAGGAGATGAGTATTCTTGCTGTGATTTTGTACATGGAACCTTGAGGATTACAGCAGCCCTGTAATTTACATAACTATTGAGTGGCCTACTTGGTCTCTGAAATTTTCAATCCATGTTCTGGGCCACTACACATGAGCTACAACAGAGAGTAAGTTTACCCCAGTACCTAAAAATTAGTGTCTTGTGACAATTCAATTTGTTCATTTGTTTGTTTGTTTGTTTGAGGAAGGGTGACATAGTTCAAGCTTGCCTGGAACTTCCTGTGCAGTCGAATATGAATTTCAGTTCTGACCCTCCTCTTCCATGTCGCAATGCTGGGATCCCAAGGATGGACCATTGTACCTGGATTCATCCGTATTTATTTCCAAACACTATGCTAACAACCAGATTTATTATTTCAATAAGTAGAATCAGCTTTCAGAGACCAATCGCAGTTTACTTGAAATGTGTTCCTTTAGTGCTAAAAGTCAGTGATTAAAAACAGGGTTCTGAACTGAGAACGGGACCTCCATTGAAGGAATCAGAGAAAGGACTGGAAGAGCTTGAAGGGGCTCGAGACCCCATATGTACAACAATGTCAAGCAACCAGAGCTTCCAGGGACTAAGCCACTACCTAAAGACTATACATGGACTGACCCTGGACTCTGACCTCATAGGTAGCAATGAATATCCTAGTAAGATCACCAGTGGAAGGAGAAGCCCTGGGTCCTGCTAACACTGAATCCCCAGTGAACTAGACTATGGGGGGAGGGCGGCAATGGGGGGAGGAAGGGGAGGGGAACACCGATATAGAAGGGGAGGGGGAGGGGTTAGGGAGATGTTGGCCCAGAAATAGGGAAGGGGAATAACAATCGAAATGTAAATAAGAAATACTCAAGTTAATAAAGACGAAAAACAAAACAAAACAGGGTTCTGTCTTCAAGTCCTTACTGTAACATTCCTTCCCAATTCTGCCTCAGAAACAATAGTATTGACAACTAAAATTCTGCCATAGTAACTGTATTTATCCCACATTAGTCAATAAACACTGCAAATGAGGGTCTCTTTTGCCTTTCTGAGGAAAACCGCTTATCAAGAATTTATCAGCATGCTTCTATTCACAACCAAATAGGAAAGACAACAAAGTGGATAATCAGAATATGAATCCCTGTGCTATATCATGATCTGTTCTGGATACTTTAGAAGTATCAATGACTTTCATGCTTATACCAAAGTCGTGAAGAACTATTGCTATTTTCATTTCACATATAGTGAAACTGAGGCTTGGAGGCCTTAAATGAGTTGTCTAAAGTCATATATAAATAAGTAAAATAGCAAATACCAAACTCATAGATAAATATTCCTGGTTTCAAGTATATACTCATTGTAGCCAATGAAGACAGAGCACCGGAGAATAAGCAGTCCTATTGGCTGCACTAGGTGGGATCTTGAGACAGAGGCAATGAAGCAATTTTGTTAGCTGGAATTGCCACCCACACCTACAACAGATACCTCACTTTAATACCCACTAAGTGCTAAAGTAAGTGCTTGCGATAATTGTTCTTGTTATTCAAGTTCATAATAACAGTGACATGGGATACCTGGGCCCTTCCCTGCTGGCACACAAATATTCCTAGACAGACAGGATGAAGATTGCTAGCTTAGTGATGGCTTGTTAGGTTTAAGGTTTGGCATGGGCCACTGACTTCTGCTGGAGAAGCTTTTGTGCCCTGAAGGTGTGTCTGGATGCTTGAGAAATGTTAAAACCCCTTATAGACAAGGCCTGCAGACATGATTTCTTTTGCCCGGAGCTCCGGGGTTTCTCCCTCCAAAGCTCTGGATTGGCTGGGTCCACAGCTGATAAGAATCAGGTTGTTGTTGCTTACTAGACTGGCATAAAAGTTTTTACAAACTGCACATAACTCTTTACATAACTCATTTACATAACTCAGTGTGTTGACTTCAGAAATTTATTCTTTTGATACATTTTGCACAGAGATATAAATATTTTGTGTCTGTAGTAGCCTGTTTTCTGTTAGTAATTGCCAACTGAAGTCAATGTCAAGGTAGAAAAATTGCTCAGTGGGCAAAGGTGCTGGCTGTCGAGCCTGACAACCAACATTTACTCTTCAAAGCTCAAAGAAGAGGAGACTCACCTATACAAAGTTGTCCTCTGATTTCCACATGTGTGTCATTCAGTCACACATGCACATACATACACAGTTTTAATGAAATAAAATTTAAAAGTGTCACAGTTGAAGTTATAAAAATGAGATCAGTACATATACATATCTTTTTGTTTTGTTTTTGTTTTTCAAGACATAGATTTACAGTGTATCCCTGGATGTCCTGGAATGCTGTAGACCAGGCTGGCATTAAACTCACGGAGATCCATCTGCCCCTACCTCCGGAGTAGGAACTTAAAGACATGTGCCACCATTGCCCAGCTCACATTCACACATCTTTTGATTAAATAAAAATAAAATCTTCAGTGTCACAAAGTTATAAAAAATGCAATTTATTTGGCTCCCAGTTCTGGCCTAGGAGCAAAAGGCCACTTGAAGTAACACTCTTCTTGCCCACAAAGTCTAAAGAGTTCATAAAACCTTGGTCTTTTTTCATCTTCTAAAGGTACCCGCTTTCTACCATTTGGGTGTTTTTCTACAGTTTTATCTAATCCTAATTACCTGCAAAGGGCCATGTCCAAACGTGGCAGTCATCTTAAGTTTTTTTTAAATAATATTTGACTACAAGGATGGAATTTAAAATGTCCAGGAAGAAAAAATACAATATTGTTGAAGAAATAATTAATTTAGCATAATGTCAGAAATCCTACAATGTAGAATTTCTACTAATATTTGACCAATTAATCAAATGATGGTACACTATATGATGTAATATTACTAGCTTCTAATAAAAGCAAAAATAAACCAATTAAATATCAACCTGTAACTGACATAGTTATCAGCATGCAGAAAGACAGTAGAACAATTTCTTTAATTTTATTTGATATTTATATTTCAGAGAAGAGATAAACCCAAGAAAAATATTTTTTAAAATAACTAAAGCTTAGGGCTGGAGAGATGGCACAGGAGTTAAGAGCATTGAGTGCTCTTACAGAGGTCCTGAGTTCAATTCTCAGCAACCACATGGTGGCTCACAACCATCTGTAATGGGATCTGATGCCCTCTTCTGGTGTGTGTGTCACAAAAAAAAAAAAAAAAGAAGAGGTGTAGTCACACACAAAATACCCACAATAATAAATAGGACATGTAGGACAAAATAGATGGGGACACAACCATTGTGAAACTTCCAAATCTGATGAAAATTTTAAATGTACAAATTAAAGAACCTTAGAAAATCGAAACAAAGGAAAACAATACCGAAGTACATCCTAATAATTCATCAAAACCATTGATCAAGGTAAAACTCAAGAATAAAACCCAGGTGATGGACAGTAGATATCACTTCAGAAACAGTGCAAGGGAGAAGACACTCTAAAATGTCCTTAATGTCAGAGAAAATATCTTTGAAAAGATATACAAAAGTTTTAGGAACTTATTAGAGGCAGTCTTGCGTAAGAACTGTTAAAGTTTGTCTTTTCAGTAGAATTAAAATAATATCACATGGAAATAAAGATATGCATAAGGAACTAAGGAGATCAAAATGCAATAATACCCTTGTAAATACATCTTTCATATTACTTAAATCTCATAAAAGGCAACGGATTCTTTAAATAAACATAGAAGTGAATTGTGAGGTTTATAAATATGTAAAAGTAAAATTTATGGCATCTCCAGCATGAAGGATGGGAGGGAAGGTGTTGAATTATATGTTGCTAAGTTTATACATTATATATGAGATGATAAAAATGAGCATGAACATAGTATTAAACCGCTTACAATGGTTTAAATAATCTTGAAACAATTTTTAGTATCTCATTTTTTTTTGTTCTTTTTTTCGGAGCTGGGGACCGAACCCAGGGCCTTGCGCTTCCTAGGCAAGCGCTCTACCACTGAGCTAAATCCCCAACCCCAACAATTTTTAAAATATCAAAACAAAAGCTATGGCTAGTAGATCAACAAAGGAAAGAAAATATGATAATAAAAATACACAGTTTAAATGAAAGTAGAATATATGAAAGGAAAAACAAAGACAGGTAAGATAAATACTATCAGGATACATTTAGAGCTAAGCACGTCAAAATCACTTTAAAAATTAAGTGGCTTGAGGTATTAATGGCATGTGCCTACAATTTAAGACGTGAGATGGTTGAAGTAGAAGTATTAGTTCAAGGAAAGCTTTCACGATATGATAAGACTTGTCTAAAATAAAAATAATTTAGAAAGACACCAAGAAGTAAATAATGTAATCCTACTGGTACAGCTCAGGGTCAGTTGTTGTCTGACATTCATTAGGACCTTGGGCTGATCCTGATCTTGAGAAAAACAATGCATCTCCCTAACTAAAAGACAGATGTTCTCAAGTAGAATTGCATCAGATCCCATTACAGATGTTTGTGAGCCACCACTTCCCCAGAGGAGCACACACCAATTGTTTGTCCAGTGCCAAATGGTCAGCACTGAAAACATATATTTAGGTAGTATTTATGGACTTAACAGGTTATACTTAGGAATAAATGTGTATAAACATAGGCACACATGCATTCAATAAGAATTAGTAAAAACAAAAAACAAAAACAAGAAAATCAAGAGGCCCCGAATTTAAAGAAGAGTTTGGGGATTGTGTGAGTTGGTTTGAAGGGAGTAAAGGGAAGGGAGAAATGTCATAACATTATAATCTCCAAAAAGTGCTTACTGACAGGAGCCTGATATGGATGTCTCCCGAGAGGCTCTTTCAGAGCGTGACAAATACAGATGAGGATGCTTGCAGCTAACCATCAGACTAAGCGCAGAGACCCCAATGGAGGAGTTAGAGAAAGGACTGAAGGAGCTGAAGGGTTTGCAACCCCATAGGAAGAACAACAATATCAACCAACCAGATCCCCAGAGCTCCCAGGACTAAACCACCAACCAATGAGTACACATGGGGGAACCCAGGGCTCCAGCTGCTTATGTAGCAGAGGATGGCATTGTCTGGCATCAATAGGAGGAGAGGCCCTCGATCCTGGGAAGGCTCGATGCCCCAGTGCAGGGGAATGCCAGGGTGTTGAGGTGGGAGTTAGTGGATGGGAAGGGGACATCCTCATAGAAGCAGGGGAGGGGGAGTGGGGGAGGAACCAGGAAAGGGGATAGCATTTGAAATGTAAACACATAAAATTTCCAATAAAAATGCAAAAACAGAAATTATAACCTAAAAAATAATCTTGTTATATAGAAATGAGAAAAGAGAGTGATAGAGAAGATGAAAGAAAATAGAGACAACATAGTATTTCCCAAATACTTGAGTGCTAAAGAATATACTTCCAAGTAACATTTAAATAGAAATAAAAAAACCACAATGTAAATGAGAAAATATTCTCAACCAACTGAAACCACATATTAGAATTTGTAGTATACAGTTAGAAGTTGATTAGAAAGCTTTCAAAAAAATGAAAAGGCCAAGCCAAAGAAAAGATGGAGACAAAGGTAAACACGGAGCTTAGGAAATAGGACAGCAGCAAAATCAACATTGGAGTCCTTTAGAAGATGAAATTGATAAGCCTCTAGCCATAGTGATCAAAAAATGAAAAGGGGACAAAAATTCCCAATATGAAGAAAAGCCACAGAGCTCCATATTCTACTGTTATCTACAAAGCCTAACAATTAATTATTATAATTTTGCTAAGTTATAGTTATTAACGTGACAACATATTTGACAACACCTTGAAAGAGGAACTATAAAGACTCCTTCAAGAAGAACAACTATATAACAGCAAAAGTGATCCTGCAAATGTATCTTTAGGTCCAGACACCTTCATCGGTAAATCCTATTAAATAATTAACAAAGAAATATCATGTCTACTGCAAATTTCCTTTAAGAGACAGAATAAAGGAACTTCCCAATTCATTTATGAGGACAGCAGTACCCTGATACCAAAGTCAGAAAAGGATGAAACACCAAAAACAACAACAAAAAGCCTAGCTAGTATTCTTCATGAATATTGATGGGAAAATGTCTAAACAAAATGCTTGTGAACCAAATCCAACAGTATTCTAAAACTAAATATTGCCAAGTGGAATTTATTCCAAGAATAAAGAGTTCGTTGAACATTTAAAAATAAATGTAATTTACCATATTAACAAACTAGAGGGAAAAATGTTATGATCTCAGAAAATGAAGAAAAGCATTTGACAAAACTGAACATCCATCACAGATTTAAAAAATAACACAGCAAACTTCTCATAAGGAGCACCTATACAGCCTAAAGTGTACATCGTGTGTAATGATGAAAGATTTGGTTGTTTCTGTTTGGACAGGTTCAAGGCAAGAATGTCGGTTGCACTTCTATTAAACACTCTGACAGTGCTTTCAGAAAGCATAATTAAGATATATTAATTAAATATAATACATATTAAATGTGATTGTGTCTATAATAGCTATTAGAATTAACAAAACAATGTTGCCAGGAATAGAATCAATGTACAGGAAACAAGATTATTAACCAGGTTGTAATCTTTGTTTCTTTTCTCATGGCACTGGCTAAGATATTGAACAGTAGTTGTTCTTGGAGGCATCTTTGGTTTCTAATTTTATGTAATCTTATTTTTTATGTTATGTCTATCTGGGTTTTACCTCCTTGTATGTCTGTGTACCCTGTGCATATAGTGCCCACAGAAGCCAAAAGAGGGTGTTGGATAATCTGGGACAGACAGCTATTAGTTGCCTGGTAAGTACTTAGAATCAAACCCAAGTTCTCTGAAAGAGATACAACTACCCTTACTGTTGGAGTCATCATTCCATCCCTGTTCTCTAATCCTAAATGGAACAATTTCTATTCTTGTACCATAAAAATGATTGGTGTCATTATTGACATGATGTCCTTTACCTGGTATAAGAAAGATACCCATTACTCCTAGCTATCTAAGACTATTTTATTAAGCGAATGAAAGATAATACTGGATGTATTTTCTGTATAATTAATGTTTTGTTTCTTCTTTAATTTATTAATGTGTAAAATTGCATTAAATAATTCACTGAAGTAATCTTGTGTCTCTCAAATAAACCCAACCTGGTAAATATTCATTATATTTTATACTGTGCTGAATTTAGTTTAATAATGTTTTATTTATAAATTTTGCATCTACTGCCACGAGTGAGACTTACAATATCCCTTAATGATATGGTCACATTTGATTATCAAAATGACTAATGGAGTCTTACTAATTTCCTTTTCTATGGAAGAGTTAATAAGAGACTGCAAATTTCTTTGAATGGCTGGTACAACTAGTCTAATAGTACTATGAAGATGGTATTTCCCTGAAGGAGCAATTCTATATTCTGACTCATTGAATGGTTAGAGAACCGTTAGGGAAGGTTTTGTGTTCACTTTTTCATCAGACAGAAAAAGGCCATCTTAAAACAGTTGTTTGGCAAGAACAAAAGTCTTTTTTTTTTCATTTTTTTTTATTCATTGTAAATTGTTCACTCCTGGAGGTAAAACTATAAAAGACAAAGTATAACTCTACAATTCAGTAATATTAAATCCTTAATTATCTATTACCATAATTTGAGACTCATACATTTTATGCATGTATTGAATTATCACACTATGAACAAGAATTTCTGGAAACTGTTTATAATGACTGACTGCAAAAACAACAGTGGCGGGAAAACATTGGGATGTTGCAGCCTTATCTAGGGCTAGCGTCATCACCCTGAATAGCCATTCCTTACTAAATTGTGTCTGACCTAACATCTTATAACGGATAAAAACCTTTTTGAAGTATTTAACTCAGTGGTGAGGAGTTCGCCTACTATACCCAAGGATCTGGATTCAATGTCCAGGGTCACTGAAATGAAAACAACAGTTAAAATGTCCACTTAGCTGGGCAGTGGTGGTGCACACCTTTAATCCCAGCACTTGGGAGGCAGAGGCAAGCGGATAGCCTAGTCTTCAGAGCTAGTGCCAGGACTACAGAATGAAACTCTGTCTCAAAAAAAGAAAAAGAAAATGAAAAAAAAACATTTCTGAATCTATTATTAACTTAGTAGACCACTAGCTTTTACCAACCCCAAAACTAAGGATGTCATCAGATAACATCTTGGGCTATAGGACAGCTTCCTTCATCTTGCTGAAAGTACTTCTCCATTGTACACATCAATTTATTTTTTCCAACACAATATTTGTATTGACTCTTTGGGGAAATGTATGTCATGTACCCTGATCACACACACTTTCCAGTCCTTTCACGTCTCAACCCCCCCCCCCAATGAAAACTAAAATTAAAATTTAAAAAAAAAAGGAAAGAAAACCAAACAACAAAACCAAGCCCACTTTGGGTTGTCCATATACTCACTGGAGCATCGTCAAACTCTAGTGGCCAGCCTCTTAAGTAGAACTGAGTCCTCCCACAACCGCACCCCTGCCAGAAGCCATCAGTTGTGGAGAGATACACTTCAGCATCCTTATCATCCTTGCTCAGAGTTATTTTCATTGGCTTCCTGTTTAGGCCGTTAGTCTTTTTTTAGGGAGAGGATTGGGGGATTGGGTATGGGTTTTCATATTCATGGCTCTGTTACCATGAAAGGCCATGTGACTGTCCATGGATGGTGCACAGTCTGAAGCCAAGTTCAAGTCTGTAAGGCTGTACTGCCTCTCTGGGGGACAAACTGATCTGAGTGGCCTGAGCTGCCACCTAAGTCCATGGTGATGTCCGGGCTGCCTCTAAGGTCTTAGTCTGGGTCTGCAGTCCTACTACTGTAGCCAGGGACTGTGTTCACGGTCTGTGCTGTCACCAGGAATCATGTGGAAGCCCTTGATTCATGGCAGACTGTAAAGAGCGAGGAAGTTACTTTTGGCAGTGAAACTGATTTCTTCAAATGCACACGTGAGAAAGAGGGACATGTGAGGTTTCGGTGACAGCCCCTCGGGAATTGAATCCGGTATTATTATGTCACTTTATTTATGCTTTTAAACAATGTGTCCAGTCTAAAATCTACATTTTCAAGTGTATTGAACTTCTTCACGCAACCTTACTTTATCTTTTAAGTCTCTGTAGCATCTGTAATAACAATTATGAGATTTGGAAGTCCACATTTCTATTACCTGTTTCCCCATCCCTCTCCACTATTACCCTTGCTTTAAGTAGAGAGTTATTTCAAAGAAACTCCATTTTGGTTTAATTAATGTTCCACATTTGTTTTTTTTCCTTTCAATCATGCTTTATACATATTCATTATGTCTGTTTTCTTGGGGATTTATTACTCTGATAGTCTCTTTAATTTGATCAATTAAATATTTAGTTAATGGATTCTGAATTTTCCTTCTAGAGAGTTTTATTTTCCTCTAAACTTCACTTTAGCTCAAAACCCATAAGTTTTGATGTATAACAACTGTGTTGCTTTTTCTTTTTGAATATGCAGAATTTTCTTTATGATTTTTGATTAGAAGTCTTAAGTGTTGTTTCAAGTTTCCATGCATGTAGATTTCTTACAGTCATATTTTAGATTGATTTATGATTTAGTTGTATTTTTTTTTTCTCTTTTTTTTTTTTTTATTATTATCTTGAGTATTTCTTATATACATTTCAAGTGTTATTCCCTTTCCCGGTTTCCGGACAGACATCACCCTCCCCCCTCCCCTTCCTTGTGGGTGTTCCCCTCCCAAACCTCCCCCCATTGCCACCCTCCCCGCATAGTCTAGTTCACTGGGGGTTCAGTCTTAGCAGGACCCAGGGCTTCCCCTTCCACTGGTGCTCTTACTAGGATATTCATTGCTACCTATGGGGACAGAGTCCAGGGTCAGTCCATGTATAGTCTTTAGGTAGTGGCTTAGTCCCTGGAAGCTCTGGTTGCTTGACATTGTTGTACTTTTGGGGAATCGAGCACCTTCAAGCTCTTCCAGTTCTTTCTCTGATTCCTTCAACGGGGGACCTATTCTCAGTTCAGTGGTTTGCTGCTGGCATTCGCCTCTGTATTTGCTGTATTCTGGCTGTGTCTCTCAGGAGCGATCTACATCCGGCTCCTGTCGGTCTGCACTTCTTTGCTTCATCCATCTTGTCTAATTGGGTGGCTGTATATGTATGGGCCACCTGTGGGGCAGGCTCTGAATGGGTGTTCCTTCAGTCTCTGTTTTAATCTTTGCCTCTCCCTTCCCTGCCAAGGGTATTCTTTTTCCTCATTTAAAGAAGGAGTGAAGCATTCACATTTTGATCATCCGTCTTGAGTTTCCTTTGTTCTAGGGATCTAGGGTAATTCAAGCATTTGGGCTAATAGCCACTTATCAATGAGTGCATACCATGTATGTCTTTCTGTGAGTGGGTTAGCTCACTCAGGATGATATTTTCCAGTTCCAACCATTTGCCTACGAATTTCATAAACTCGTTGTTTTTGATAGCTGAGTAATATTCCATTGTGTAGATGTACCACATTTTCTGTATCCATTCCTCTGTTGAAGGGCATCTGGGTTCTTTCCAGTTTCTGGCTATTATAAATAAGGCTGCGATGAACATAGTGGAGCATGTGTCTCTTTTATATGTTGAGGCATCTTTTGGGTATATGCCCAAGAGAGGTATGGCTGGATCCTCAGGCAGTTCAATGTCCAATTTTCTGAGGAACCTCCAGACTGATTTCCAGAATGGTTTTACCAGTCTGCAATCCCACCAACAATGGAGGAGTGTTCCTCTTTCTCCACATCCTCGCCAGCATCTGCTGTCACCTGAGTTTTTGATCTTAGCCATTCTCACTGGTGTGAGGTGAAATCTCAGGGTTGTTTTGATTTGCATTTCCCTTATGACTAAAGATGTTGAACATTTCTTTAGGTGTTTCTCAGCCATTCGGCATTCCTCAGCTGTGAATTCTTTGTTCAGCTCTGAACCCCATTTTTTAATAGGGTTATTTGTTTCCCTGCGGTCTAACTTCTTGAGTTCTTTGTATATTTTGGATATAAGGCCTCTATCTGTTGTAGGATTGGTGAAGATCTTTTCCCAATCTGTTGGTTGCCGTTTTGTCCTAACCACAGTGTCCTTTGCCTTACAGAAGCTTTGCAGTTTTATGAGATCCCATTTGTCGATTCTTGATCTTAGAGCATAAGCCATTGGTGTTTTGTTCAGGAAATTTTTTCCAGTGCCCATGTGTTCCAGATGCTTCCCTAGTTTTTCTTCTATTAGTGTGAGTGTGTCTGGTTTGATGTGGAGGTCCTTGATCCACTTGGACTTAAGCTTTGTACAGGGTGATAAGCATGGATCGATCTGCATTCTTCTACATGTTGCCCTCCAGTTGAACCAGCACCATTTGCTGAAAATGCTATCTTTTTTCCATTGGATGGTTTTGGCTCCTTTGTCAAAAATCAAGTGACCATAGGTGTGTGGGTTCATTTCTGGGTCTTCAATTCTATTCCATTGGTCTATCTGTCTGTCTCTGTACCAATACCATGCAGTTTTTATTACTATTGCTCTGTAATACTGCTTGAGTTCAGGGATAGTGATTCCCCCTGAAGTCCTCTTATTGTTGAGGATAGCTTTAGCTATCCTGGGTTTTTTGTTATTCCAGATGAATTTGCAAATTGTTCTGTCTAACTCTTTGAAGAATTGGATTGGTATTTTGATGGGGATTGCATTGAATCTGTAGATTGCTTTTGGTAAAGATTTAGTTGTATTTTATTTTTTAAAATTAATACTCTTATTTTTACATTTATTTATTTATTTAATTTCGGGGTATCAGAGGAAGATTTTCTGCTTCCACCATTTGTATGGGTTCTAGCAGGCGACCCAGCTTGGCAGTAAGTGCCTTTTCCCACTGAACCATCTCTCCAGCCCATTTAATTTTGTATTATTTTCCTTATTTTTGAGATTATCATATAATTTTACAATTTCCCCCTTCCATTTCCTCCCTCTAATCCTCCCATATAACCCTCTTGCTCTCTTTCAAATTCATGGACCCTTTTTTATTAGTTTTTATTATCTTCATATATATATATTTATATCTATATATCTGTTACTTAGATGAATTAGACTATTTTACTCCAGTGCTTGGCATTATTTGGTTATAGGTAGTTCTTTGTGTAGGGTTGACCCCTGTGGTCTTTCTCTTATCCACTTTGGTATGTCTATTGCTGTTGTCTTTGTTCAGTTCGAATCAATTCAGTACAAATCAATTTATTTTTATTTGAAGAGGTGTTTTGTGTGTGTGTGTGTGTGTGTGTGTGTGTGTGTGTGTGTATGTCTGTGAGCAATGTGTGTGCAATGCTTATATAGACCAGAAAAAGATATTAAATCCATTAGTACTGGAGTTGCAAATTAGTTGTGAAGCTCCATATTGGTGTTAGGAATGGAGCCTTTGTCCTCCCGAAGTTCTCTTAGGAGCTATTTCTCTAGCCCCCACCTACTGTGTTCTTACACTGAGATAGAAATAAAGGTAAGCAGTTTACAACTGGATATTATTTTATTTATTTGGGCCCTGCTTTTCATTTCAATTGAAGGATTTTCTATACTTATCATTATAGAAATCATAGAAATATATTTGGATTTGTTCTGACTTTCTTTGATTTGGTCCCCTTTCTGCCTCACGAACCTCAGTTTCTTGAGACACAGCCCCCTTGCTTACATTTTTATTCCATTTTATCCTGTTTGGAACATCTACAGTGTATATCCATGGCTTTGGTGATTGTGTTTTACTATCTATACTACTATAAAATGTCTAAAATAGTTTTGCATTTCCTTCATTATTTAACTTTCAAAGAGAAGACTCAGAGCACCAACACTTATCATGTATGACTTCCAAAAACATGGCAAGGAGGCATTGATTCTTGCTAGCAACTCCTCGTTCTGAAGTTCACAAGGAGACATAGGTTTGATATATAGAGTAGTCTCATTTTGCTTACCAAGAAGTTGAGTTTTGAAAAAAATGTCTTATTCATTTCATAAAAGTAAATCATTTAATCACAAAGGGAAAACAAGCCATCTATGTTCTTATCTAATCATAAAATTTAGAAGATTCTTTAGGGAACATTTTCAACATTAATGAAAATAGATGTAAAAATTCTTATTGACATACAGTAATTATACAGATTATGCTGTACAATGTGCATTTTGTTATAACAATAAAATATGTAATAGTTACATCAGGCTAACTCATTTATCATGTCAAAAGGTTTTAACATCATTGTGTTGGGAACACTGAAAATTCTTCTAGGTATTTTGGCATCAACAACGTAGTACTATTAATAATAATACTATGATTAAGATACTGGAGTTTTTTCTCTTATCTAATGATATTTTTCTATATAGTCACCAATATTCTATATATTTCTTATCTCTATATCCTAGTCATCTTATGACAACCATTTTCTCTGCTCTACTATAAAATCAACTTGTTTAGTTTCTACATGTTAGTGGTATCTGTCCTGCCTCTTATATTATTTCACTTAATATGATGTCATCCACTTCCCTCCCCATTGGTATAAATGACAGGAATTAGTTTTATGTCTGGAGAATACTCCATTGCATATGCATACTACATTTAACCTAGCCATTCATACATGAGTGGGCACTAGGTTGGTTCCATATCTTGGTTATTATGAATCGTGCTGTAATAAGCATGGGAGTGCAGATGCCTCTTTGGCACAATGACTTCATTTCCTTTGGATGTACATCCAGCAGTGGGGATGCTGGATCACATGGTAGTTTTCTATTTAGGTTTTTGAGAGACATCCATACTGTTTTCCATACTTGCCATATAATTTACATTCCAACCAACAGTGTATTAGAGATCCTCTATCGATGTTTTCTTGCCGGCATTTGTTACTTGTCGTTTTGGTTATCATAGACCTTCTGAGGTCCACACCTATATTTAAAAAATGATACATTGAAAGCTATTTATAGAAGCTATATGAGTATATATATATATATATATATATATAAGTAATGTGATATATATATATACATATATATATATATATTAGTTGAAAGCTACTACTAATCTGATACTCAATTCCTTCCAGTTCTAAGAGGGGGTGGGGAAGCAGAGAATCTTTTATTGTGGGACTGTGGATGTAACTCCAGGGCAGAGGCATGCTAGATAATTGCTCTACCATTAAGCTGAATCCTCAGCTTTTAAGAGCTGGTCTCTTTTTAGTCCAGGCTGAGGTAGAAATCACTTTGTGGGCTAGTTTTGAAGTAGTTATCCTCCTGACTCCACCTCACAAATATCTGGAATTACAGGCCGGCTGTGCTCCTTGATGCTTTTAGAAGACAGGGACCACAGCTTTATTCTCCTCTATATTTGAAATTTTTCAAACAGACTCAGAAATAGGCAAATTAGTTAATGAATCTTATGTGAACTTCTAGATATTACATAACTAGCTATACCTTAAATAGAAATGAAGCTAAGACAAATGTATTCTTTTTCAAAATAATTTCTTTTATTTTTTGAAATTGTAATATAACTACATCATTTCACCCTTCTGTTTTCTCCCTCCAAATCCTCCCATATCTGTTTTCTTGCTCTCTTTCAAATTCGTGGCCTATTTTATGCACACATGCATATATGTTCATGAGACACACACAAACACATTTTTAATTATGTAAATACAATCTTCTCAGTCTGTATAATGCTACTTCTCTGTATTACATTCTATTCTAACAGATTAAATTGTCTGTTTTAAGGCACAATGACTCCTTCATTAAGAAAAACCATCAACACTAGAAACTTGAGGTATTGAGATTTTCTTTTAATCTATTTTGTGTAGGGATTTATTATAACCTGATTGTTTCAGGGATTTTCTTAAAAAATACAAGATTCAAGAAATGACCCATCCATTCTTTTTTTTTTAAGATTTTTATTTATTTGTTTAAATAAATAAATACTGAGTACACTGCAGCTGGTTTCAGACACACCAGAAGAGGGCATCAGATCCCATTACAGATGGTTGTGGGCCACCATGTGGGTGCTGGGAATTGAACTCAGGACCTCGGGAAGAGCAGTCAGTGCTCTTAACCACTGAGCCATCTCTCCAACCCCACCCATCCATTCTTGCTGTTATACTTTTAGTATAACATCCAGTTTTATGTTCCTGGAATAATATAGATGATTCTATATATTGATCTTGCTATTCAAGGCATAGCTCTTGTTCTTGGGAGCTCTGTATTCCTGGGAAGACACTGAAGCTTTATGAACGCCTGTTTCATCATTCAGGAAGCAAGGGGATCAGGCTGAAAAAGGTAATCCACATCTCTTACTAGATTGCATTTCTGTTAGAATCCCAAGGTTTCCTTTTATTTCTGAAGAGTATGACATTGACTATAATTTGAAGATAATCTCTTCTTTCATACCATGTCCAAACTTCTCCCATGAACCATTTTTATTGAGTTTGGCCTTGTCTCTTGTTGTTGGCCTGCTTTTTTGATTAAAAAAAAATCATGGAACAGTGGCTATCCCAAAAGCTGTTGCCTATACTTGAAATGGGATATGTTCTTCTAGTTGGGTTCCTTGTCTGGCCTCAATGGGAGAGGAAGCACCTAGCCTCACAGAGACTTGAAGTGCCAGGGTGGGAGGATACCCAGGGGGCTCCTACCTGCTCAGAGTAGAAGAGGGGGCATAGAGGAAGGATTGTGGGATGAGTGATCAGGAGGTAGGCAGTGAGAGGTATGTAAAGTAAATAAGTAAAAATAAAATTAAATAAATAAAAAATTTATGTAGGTATTTAATTGGGAATGAACTACTGGTGTCCGTCTTTTCTCTGTTTGAAAAGACTTTGATGCTTAAAACTCGACAGTGGGAACAAAAGAGTAAACAGGGAAAGAGTAGAAGGAACAGAAGAAACGGATTTCACTTTCTTCCCAATTATTTTACAGCTTGGCTGTTAGCATTGTTATGACTCAAGCTCTCTGTATTTGGCAAGGCTGAAATAAGAATAGTCTATTTAGTACTATATTGGAACAGGGAGTCCCTGGAGGAGTATCAAGTTCAGGTATTTCTCATAGAGTCTGAATTGAGTTCTTTATTCAGTTTTTGATAAATGGGACATTGTTTAGAAATGCCAACATACTTCTTTGGATAAAACATATACATTGTTTTAAAGTCTTTATCATTTATGTCCTTCCAGTCAGTCATAATGATTATGAGTACAAAAGGTCCACAGAACAATCTGAAGGTTCTTTTTTTTTCCCTCATTCCTGTCTGGTCCTGATATCAGTCCCTCGTCACAAAGGTTTAGTCAGTTGTACTTGTTTTTCATGTGTTTCGCATGTTGTCCCCACTTGCTACTGCCCTGAAGTAAAGCAAAGTAGTCTTATGTATTCCCTCAGTACTGAGTCAGTACTCATAAGACAAGATGTCTGCTGGGTCTAGACATGGTGGTGCACACTTTTAATCCCAGAGTTTGGCAGGCAAAAGCAGGCAGATCTCTTTGAGTTTGAGGCTAGCTTGGTCTCCATAGTAAGTTCTGGTCAGTCAGAGTGATACATAGTGAGAACTGTCTTAAAACAGTGCTTCTCAACCTGTGGGTAATGATCCCTTTGGGGGTTGAATGGCTCTTTCACAGGGGTCACCTAAGACCATCGGAAAATACAGATATTATGATTCACAATAGTAGCAAAATAAAAATTGCAAAGCAGCAACAAAAATAATTTCATGGTTGGGGGTCACCACAACATGAGGAACTGTATTAAAGGGTCATGGCATTAGGAAGGTTGAGAACCACTGTCTTAAAACAACAATTAAGTTACTGTTTTTAATGGAGTCTCATTAAAGACATTACTGCCTATCTTTTCTGTAATAGTGACAACTATCAGTTGTGTAGGTTTCTATCACTCTGTTTTCCTGTTACACTTCTATACCCAGATGAAAAGTACATCATTGTTCTGGCACATTCTGCACTGTTTGGCAGCTCAGTTTGCCTGGCTCTAGAGATGAGCTGTGCCCATTATACTAGCCTTTTTCTCTTTCATTAAATCCACACACATAGAACTTCTGGGACTTCCCTGTAGGATACAGATCTCCTTTTTTTGTTGGCAATCGTTCGCTTTCATGGCCTAGGGAGGAGACAGGTCTCACTAGTGGGGAAAACCACTTATAAACTTATTGCCTTAGGAAACACAGGTAGATAATCTTCCTATTGTACTTCTGCAACTTCATTTCAAATTATGCTTATACTACAAGCAGCAAAAGCAAAGGAATAATTCTGTCTGTGAGTTGGAGATTGAGACTTAAAACACTTTAACTCTATTGAATCAATTGCCATGTGTGATACACTTAGGTGCATCAACTTAACCGGAAACGCTTAACCGGAAATGTATTTTGGAAATACATTTTAGTTAGTACTGTCAACTTTTCTTAGTGTATTAATGGATTTGAAATTTTCTTTTAAAAATGTTTTTATTATGTGTATTCATGTATGTCTGTGTGTGCAAGTTTCTGGATCTCCCATCTATTAATTAGCATGTAGATAAATCTATGAAATCTTGGTGAGCTTCAATTTGTTGTCTGTCAGACGGGAATGATGGCGTCTTCTCTGTTGCAGGGATGTTATTGTAGGGAGCTGGTGTGACTAGGGTGTGCTTTGTAAAATCTCTTAATATACACCATTAGGCAAAATACTTAGAAAGAGTAGAGAAGTGACTTTCAAACCAGGCTCCAACTAAGGAGTTCTTCAAATACTGACTTACAAAAGAGAGCTGTGCCTTTTACAATTGTTTTCTTATCTTTAGAAATGCACACCTCATTGGTCTATGGCTGACTTCATAAGTAAGCGACATTGCTCTCATTATCAGGAAGCTAGTCTTGGCTCTTAGGTAAATGAGTGCCGCACTCCTGCAGGGGAACAAAAAAAGAAAGAAAGAAAGAAAACAAACAAACAAAAAAAAAACAAAACAACAACAGAAAAAACTAGTATGAAGATTCTGTGACATTCAGGAATTAAAGAAGCCTGGATAGTACTAACTAGGAGAGTGGACTAAAAAGCAGATTCATTATATGCCACCTTGGTTACAAGCACAGAGGTGAAGCAATGGAAAGAAAGGAGAACATGTAGAATGTTGGTCAAGTTCTGGGCAACCAATTTGTGAGTTGCCCTCATGAACACAAAAAATTATCTTCTGAGTAGTTCAAACAGCATCCAGCTCTGTGATACATTCAGAGTGATCCTGATAGTGACTTTGACTTTCCTTAGTTTCTTTGCTCTTTGGGTCTAGGGATTCCAGAGACAGGTGCAAGCTACCAGTGTGTACCAGTGTTAGGGGTGGAGGCTAAAAGAGGGAATCCCTGTGTCTCCTCTTCCCTTACCCTCAGGTTGGAATAGTCTGGCTTGGGAGACTTAAAGGGTTTCACTTCCGCCTAGTTGCAGGAATCACAAGTTCCAGGCTAAGTCTGAATTGGAATAGTCACAGTCAAAATACACCCAGATGCTCTCACACACCCAGACGCGCGCGCGCATCCCTGGGCCATGGGGTGCACGTGAGCCCACACCCCGCACACCCAGCCCTGCCTCTAGCCAGAGCATCCTTAGCAGCTGCTACTGAAGCAGCCTCCTCCTTCTCGTCGTCGTCCTCCTCCTACCACTGCTGCTGCTGTGATCGCCTATCCCCTCTCATCCTTCCTCGCCAATTTCTGCTCCTCCTCCCCGCATCCCCGGCTCCTCCTGCCCAGCAGCTAAAGGCAGAACCTTCGGCAGCAGCTTTCCTTCTCTCCTGCCACGAAGAGATTGGAACAGGTCTGTGCTGGGGGCGCTTTGTTGCGGGTTGCTGGAACACCGGTGGCTCCCAGAGCCACTGGGAGGAGCTCCGGGCAGAGAGAAGGGGGGATTATTTCCCAGTTTTCTGTGTTCCTGTATGAATAGATTGGGGGAGATAGTGTATAGAGGTACCTCTGTCCCTTTGCCATTTCTTCCCCCTTGGTTCATGGCGAGAGAGCACTGAAGCTACTCGGACTCCTGCTCCCGCCCATCCCTAAAGCTCTTTCTTTGCGCCCCCACGTCCAGCATCCACTTCCCAAAGCTGAGCTTTCTCTTGTTCTGGGAGCTGAGGGATGGGGGCGGGGAGAGATGGATGGAGTGGATCCAGCCGGGCACCTGGGGGCCCGGGGCTTTGTTACACAGGAGAAAACCGGTCCTTAGCAGCTTCCAGATACTGGCTGGGCTGCTGTCTGCTAGTGGTGTGGCGTGTGGGCCCCTGCACATTAGGGAAGTAAGAGAATGTAAGGGGGCACTCCCTGTGTGTGACTGGGCATACAGGAATGCAGTACTGTGTGCCAGGGACGTGGTGTAGATTTTGTGTGGAATTTTGTGTGAGTTGGACTGGTGCATTTGACTCTCACTCTCACTATGTGTCCCTGTGTGCTCTGCGCCATGGGGCTGGGCTACTCTTGGCATTTCATGTCCTTGGGTCTCATCCCATGCCAAGCCAGACTGCAGCAACATGCAGGCAGGCTGATCAGGTCCAACCTGTTTTGCCCACATTCGAAGGGTGATGATGACTTCAAAGTGATGGAAATCCCCCGCCCCCCGCTGGGGCAGTTACTTAGTACAATCTGCAGGAGAAATTTCCACCTAGGTTGACCAAACCCTGGTGGACATTTTGACTGTATTCCCACACCCTACCCACAGAAGATTCGGAACTTTCTTAAGCAGGTTCTCTTCTATAGCCAATGAAATTCCAACGCTCTTAACAGTGAACCCTGAGTGCCTCCCCTACCTCCTGTAATTAGTGGATCCTCATGTCTTCTTTACTGCAAGGAAGTTTGTGTTGTGCTAGGACAAAAGTTGCATGCTTAGAGACAAGGAAACAAATCGAGTGCACTTATTAATTATTCGCGAAAACTCTCTACAGGGTCATTTTTGTTTTCTTGGAACACAAGATAAAGTGTGTAGCCATTTTGTTCTTAATTTAAAAAAATCAGTACAAATGAACAAAACTCTTTAACGTTTCTTGAACATTTCTATTTGGGCTCCTAATAAGGCATTGCTTTTCGAGTCCCCGCACTTAAAGATTGCGATCAAATGACCCAACATTTATTGCATACCTGCCATGTATCAGTAGTAATGTTAGGTACTGGAAATATGGGAATGAATAAAACATCAGATCAGTTCTCAAGGAGTGCAGGCTGTTATGCAATCTAGAGCTTGGAAACTGGATGACAAGGGATGGGTAGAGTACAGTGGAAGCTCGGAGGAGGGGTGCCCGGTTGGGGGTGGGGGTTATGATCAAGGCAGGCTTCACTGGGAAAGTGACATTTGAGTCAAGCAAGTCTTGCAGAATTAATTCACCAGGTGGCTAAGGGGAGAATGGCATCCTAAGCTCACCGAACAGCATGTGCAAAGGCAGAGAGGTTATAGTTAAGTAAAACTTCAGGGAATCTGAAGTATTACTGTCAAAGTCTCTGCAAACCCAGAATGAGTCTCCGTGGATTAGAATGATGATTAATGGGGAATCTGAAAGGAGCCAGTATTGCAGATTGATGCATCCCCCATCTTAAGACATGTCTGCCCCATTTATTAATCTAAGTGTGTCTCGCTTTAAGCAAATCTGATATATGTGAACGAAGCGTTGCAAATGCAAATGAACTTAATGGGACACATTCAGGTAGCAAAATTTGTTTTACCAAAGGGCTCACAACCAGATGCTCGTAAAATAAATAGCAGTCCCTCTCTGATCTCTACAGTGAGCTTGCTTTTACCAAAATTGCATTTCCACAGATCTTTTTTTCTCATAGCCAGTGGATAAAGACAGGTATATCTACATTCCCTTGACTTCATATGCAACAAGTTATCAATTTCAATGCAAGAATTTCCCCTCATGCTGTGAAAGTTTAATAAACACTAAAGGAAAATATAAAAAATGATAGAATACACATCAAATCCATTAGCTGTGATCTTTTGTCATTTGACTCGTATGAAATTAATCAGGGCAGATTCTTCAGGGACTTTTACATTTTAGGTACTTTTAGTAGTGTCACTGGTAATTAACAGTAGCACAAGATTCCTGCGCTCTATATTGGTTTTGAAATGGATATATAATGACTGCTCTAATACTCATGCAATTAACATACACCGGAAGCTCACTTGGAGTTCTCTCTTTTACTGTGTTGGTGCTGATTGCACAGGTTGGTGAATAGTACTAAAACTAAGCCTGGAGGTTGATGGTTTCCTCTCCAAATGCCTGATGGCCCACGATTGTGCCGGTGAAGGGTATGAACTCTGATGATATGGTTTGGCACCATGAGCACATCCTCCCTTAAATGAAGCCTCCTGTGGCCCTAGGCTCTGTTTGAAAGAAATATAAGCAGAAGTAGATGGGAGTAGAGTCACCTTCTTAGGTCATTTTGGCCAATGCCCTCCAGTACAAAGGGTGGCCTGGGCCCTGGGGCTACAAGCAGGTTCTTTGCTCATTAACTGCGGATACCAGAGTGTATCAGACAGTATCTCTAAAAAGGAAAGATCGTACCGCAGTGCTTCATTAGCTTGGGTTGGAATGGAGCTGATATGCCTGCTATGCTAATACACAGGTCAATCCAATGCTAATCCAACACTTCTAGATGTGGGTTCCAAACAAGACAGAGTGTTGATAGGTCAAACATAGTGAGAGGGCAGGAGAAAGAAAGTAGAGAGAGTTTTGTCATCAACTTAGGGAAATTCTTGCCTAAAGAGCCTAGGTTTGTTCATTCCAGAGCTTCTAAAACACTCTACTGGGTTAATGTACTTTGTAACTCTCCAGGAAAAGAGTACGTGTTTGTCTATAAAGCCAGGCTTGTTCAGTTGGTCTTAAAAGTGTTTGAGGACTAGTCTGGTTAAATTAATTCTTCTGCTGAGTTCAGTGGCAGTTGGTATCTTGCTGGGTAAACGTGGACGAAAGATAAGCTGGCTGACTGGCTTCGCCAGTCTCAGACTTTCTTTCCTCCTCCTCCTGTAAAATGAAGCCGATCTTAATCATCACGCTCACTGACTGTGATGGTGTGATGACAACTAAGACAATATCTTTGCAAAGTATTTCGAGCTCCTTAGAAGAATGGCTGTGTATGAACTCACAAGGTTATTATGAAGGGGAAGTGAAGACTTGAGTTAATCATCGCTAATTATTCAGGCCCAAATCCTGGTTACCTTTTGCATTTGGGGCAGATGACTTCAGTTCTCTGTCGAGCTTTGATTATGAGGACCTATCCTCATTCAACCTCGGTGACTCAGTTCTCTGTACTTATTTCCTTTCACATCCTGGAAATTTCGCTGTGCCCTTTAATTTCCTGATCTGCACTTGTCATCAGTAGATTCAGCACAACTCATCATTCCAAGCACACCCTGCTGACCAGAGAACACTGAAGGTGGGAATTAAATTTGGTTAGAAAGTTGCTTTTATTCTTCACACTAATTATCTTTCAAAAACAGTTCTGAAGGGTCATTTCTGAGAGCTCATGGCTGCAGGTCTCCTCTCCAGCAGCTCGGGTTTCCATCCAGGGGTAAGCTCCTGTTTACAAGACAGACCTCTTGAATATCTATTTCAGCAGTCCATTTTGTCAAGATGGAGGCCATCTTTAAGGAAATTTAAATACAAATAAAATAGTATTCACATGAGCACTGAGCTGTCCTGATTGCCTTGTAAATTCTTTTCTTTACAAACTTCCTTCAATGGAGAATGGACCTCTTGAGAGTTAATAGCTAATCACCACAGCAAGCTCAGCTTGAGACAGAACCTGATCTGCGGGTGTTGGACATAATGATTTTAGAGTCTTCTGTACAACGCTGCAGTTGCAATAGGAAAGATTTCTGTTAGCCACACATAAAAGATGTCTTTTCAACTTGAGGACAGTGTGATGCTGGAAAGTGTGAGTATAACTATTCTGTGTTCTGGAACACATAGCAAAAATGCTAGATGAGGGGGAGAGAGTCATGGAATGGAAGATCTGAGGAAGGTTTATGTTTGAATGATGAAAAGAAGACAAGTCACGGAGTGATAGAAGCCATCTTAATAGATTTTGAAAAACACTTTATCATTTGGGGCAAGGGTGGACACACAAGTTGAGGTCACATACCAACTTGCAGGATGTGGTTCTTTTCTTCTGCCTTATGGGTCCTGAAGATTGAACTCATATCATCAGGCAAATGCCTTTACTCATTGAGAATAAATTATCCTGCCAGCCTACTGTACTGCCATTTTATGTGGTTCAGGAGAGTTTGCTTTGGTTTGGTCAATGAAACTTGAGAATCACATCTAGGTCTGAGCTTGGTGTGTTTATGGTTTTGTGTGTGTGTGTGTGTGTGTGTGTGTGTGTGTGTGTGTGTGTGTGTTTCTTGTGTGTTTTTTATAGTATAGAATAGAATTTACTCAGGGCATGGGGAGGAGGGTGCTGACCTCTATTTCTCTACTCTCTCTCTCCTTTTCAATTACAGTCTGTTTGTTTTCTTTGCTTATATATTTTCTAAAGAGAGAGAGGTGGAGGAACAGAGAGAGGGCGAGAGAGGGCATAGGGGGAGAGAGGGAGCAGGAGAGGAGTCAGTGGCTATGAAGATTGGGAGGATTTGAGAGGGAGAGCATCTTGATTGAAATACATTGTATAAATTTTTTCAATTAAAAAAAGAGAAAGAAGCAAAAGAAAAACTTGTATCAGAAGCTGGAACACTGTGTCCTTGAAAGGATGCCATTAGAGGTTGAGGAGAAGGAGATAAATATTGTGGGAAAGTGGCACAGCCTGTCTCTTTGTAAATATGAATGTGATATAGACAGAGAATGCTACTTTGCTCATCCTCATATTTCACCCTTACATGTCTCTCTCCCATCTCTCTCCATCCTCTTCGCTTCCCCTGAATAGTCCCCCTTAGAGTTCCCTGTATAATGTTTATTACAAAAAGAGAAATATAATGTCGGTTGTTAGTTGCTTCTTCAACACTGATTCCCTGCCCTGTTCACACTTTATTATGTATGCTTTGTGCAGGTTTTTCTAAAAACAATATATGTGTATACCCACATGTTTTTCACTAAACTGTGTTTGCGCCCTTTCTTGCTAGTCTGCAGAAGCCACCTCATTCTTTTTTTTTTTTTTCTTTCGGAGCTGGGGACCGAACCCAGGGCCTTGCGCTCGCTAGGCAAGCGCTCTACCACTGAGCTAAATCCCCAACCCCCACTTCATTCTTTTTAATAATTGCATAGTATCCCATTATATAATTCTGACATAATTTCTTTAATCCAAACTTTTACGATTAAGTTTTACATTATTGCCTGTTTTTATGCCGTTAAATAGTGGTTCACTATTCTTTATGGTACATGAATCTCAAGACACGATTGCAAATGTACTGTTGTATAAATTGACAGCCATAAAATTGATAGTTTAAAAGGTCTGGTTTGTACAGGTCTGATTTTAATAGCTTTTACCAAACTAATATTCAAAATGGCTATTGTCCTACATTTCCATCAATAGTGACCGTTTCTCCACACCATCCCTCAGCAATCCCAGAATTGTTCTCTCTTTTTTATTTATTCTCTCACACAATCCATCCTGAACAGAGTTTATTCTCCATCCTACCCTCTAACCATCCCCACCTTTTCTCTCCCCCAGGTCCACTCCGCCTCCACTTCCCACAGAAAAGAGCAGGTCTCCCAATGCATATCAAACATTTCTCTTCTAATCTTTGATAATGTGAGGGTTGAATAACATGTATTTATAATCAGTTCTATGGATTATTTGATAATTTCATGAAATGTATTTTGAACATTTCCTCAGCTTCTTTCTCGAACCACCCTCTCATCATCCCCATCCCTTTCCACCCAACTTTAAAGTAACATGTTTTTACTTCTTTCCTGATCAAATTCAGCTTGTGTTGTCAAGCCGTTTGTAGGATTGAGGCCTGTCTCTTCTGTGAAGTCAGACTTCGGAGGGAGGGGGGTCACATCATCAAAACTTCAGGCTTCTCCTTAATCAAATTTTAGGCAGGAAGTCATGCTGGAAACCGTGAAAGAAGAGAAGCAAGAAACCCTAACAATATGCAGATCATATGTAATATATGTTCACCTTTAATTACTTAAGGAAATATGTTTTTAAACTATATATCCAAATATAATTATAGTGAAAGAATTTCCAAATCAAATCCCTATAAAGTCACTTTGAAGTAGATGGCCTTTTAGGCTTATTTCTGCTGCTAGTAACCAAAACACCAACCAGTGACAGACTGACTTTAGAGCTATACCCTGCATTAAGAAACATGTAGCAGAAAGCACAGGACCAGCATAATCTCAGACCAGAAGAAATCACAGCATGAAGAAGGGATCAGTGGGCACAAAGTTCTCGCCCTACCAAAAATCTATTTGTAATTGATAGCTACTGGGAGAGGGAAAAATCAGTTTTTGTCAAGGAAAGTGACACCAGGTTTATCAACCACACACAATGGCAGACCCCACACACTGGGTTTATCAACCACACTCCATGGCAGACCCCATACTCTGCAGTAGTTGGATAGATGGAGGAAGATGTGGCAAAACTTAGGAGAAGGTAAAGAATGTGATCCAAATGTATTGTAGGACATCTCAAAAAGGAAATGAAGAAAATGTAAAGACAAACAAACCAAAACTTGAAAAATGTTATTGCTGCATATGCACTGACCTTTAAGATTAATAAGATAGATTCTAGAATTTTCTGGAAGTTGAGTGTTCAGTATTAATCAGTTGCTGTCTCACTGTGCTTGCTGTAAAGAGGCAAATTTGAGGCCTTCCCCTGAGAAGTATTTAAGGAGAAATAAACAGTGATGTCACTCTCTGCAAAGGGAATAGTAGCAAGCAGGTACAGGTGTGATGTTCTCTCTTGACTGCCCTGACCTTGCTTCATCTGCTCATTCCTCTTCTCGGCCAGCATTCAGATGAGGTCAAAGGGATTCTGCTGTTTGCTTTAGATGTGGGATAGGATCTGTGATCTAGAGAAATGAGGGTGACCATTGGAGTGAGTTGAGGATTGTCAGAAGAGTGTGGCTATAGCATTACCATCCTTAGGGTGTGGCAGAACCGTGGGAGAACATGAAAGCTGTCCCAGTGTTTGCTTTCTTGTTCTCTAGATGCTGAAATGCAACAGAAAAGGCAAAGCACTCTGAGTTAGGCATTGCCAGGAATGGCTCTGACATACTAACACTTGCTACCTAACAATTTTCCAGCTTTTCTCCCCCAGAGAGGGATAGGTGCCCTTAAAGTGAGGCTTCTAATTTGATAGACCTAGGAGTGCCCTTTGCAGTAATCCATCATTCCTTTCTCTACTGTAGCATTAGCACATCCTGATTTTGAAATCTTTCCAAGCTGTTGGAGAATGGGTGGGTTATTGCCCTCGAAGGAATGATTGGGGTTCTTTGAGTTATCGATAATTATGACTTGTGGTTTCTTACTTTAAAATCTTGGTATTCTGGCAAACAATTTTAGGTCTTATTTAATACATTTACTTATTTTTCTTCAAAGAGATCAGATTAGAGTATGGAAAGTTCAGAGGACAGCTTATGGGCAGATATTGTCATTATTAATCTTTGTGCATAAAAAATTGCTTCAGTTGTTAAGCTAATGAGTGTCCTGATTTCAAGCTGGCTTGCTTCTTTGTCCGCTGAATGCTTTAAAATTTCATCACAAAAGCCCACATATAAATCTATATAAATATAAATCTATATAAGTATAAATTCACACATAAATCTATATGATGTATTTGTACTGATTGTAATAGTAAAGGCCATTTTACTTTCAAAGAAAATCTTTATCATTTTACATTTTTTAGTCTTTTATGTTTGTACTGTGTGTGTGTGTGTGTGTGTGTGTGTGTGTGTGTGTGTGTGTACTCGTGCATGCATGCACAAGCACATGTGTGTACCAGAACATTTGTGTGGAGGTGACTGTCCTCATCTTTGCGTCTTGCTTTTTCTTGCTGTTTATTTTATTTTGTTTTTGTTGTTTTGTTTTGTGATAGAATCTTTTATTATTCAATGGACACTGGGCTTGCTGACCTGCGAGCTTCCAGAGATTCTTTTATGTCTGCATGTCATCTCACCATAGGATTGGTGGGTTAAAGACACCTACTACTGGGTCCAGTTTATGTGGGTTCTGGTGAACTAACTCAAGTCTTTGCACCGGGCATCAAGTGATTTACCCACTGTGCCTCTGTCTTATTTGTTTTTGACATTGTCTCACTAACTTAGCTCCAGCTGGCTTAGAAATTGTGATCCTTTCAGCCCCCAATGTTGAGATTACAAGCATTCACTAGGATTTGTGACTTTCTTTTACTTTAAATAGAGCTAGGAAATGTCTTATTTCTACCTAATGAATTCATGAATGTAAGACTGTTTTTAGAATTCTGAATAAAACCAAGAATAAATGTTTATTTACAAATTTAATAGAAAGAGAGAAAAATAAAAAAGAAAGAAAACAAAGAAAGAAATTCAAAGTAAAGACATTGAAAATGGTGTTTACGGTGAATTGGGAGGCAGAAGACCTGGGTTTCAGTTCTCATTTTGTTAGTAATTATTTATGATTAAAAAAATTGTGTAGAAGTCTCTGAATTCCATACATATAAAACATGGGCAATAGTTAGATAATATTTACTGTGTTTCCTTAAGGTTTTTTATGAAATATTTTCATCTCCAAAATGAAAGGCAACCTTGTGATAGAATCACTTGTGTCACTTTTGAAAACTATATAGGAAGATCCATTTCACCCAGCAGAATGTGAATCTCCAGGTGTAAACTAATAGGTCTACTTGCTAACTAACTTTCTTAGTAATTCTGGAGGAGACTGAAACCCTGCCCTAGGGGCACTTTCAGGAGGCAGATTCTCTGAGGCGTTCTGGCCCAAGAGAATAAAAGCATTTTCCAAGGTTGTGTTTCAGCTAATTCCCCAGGGTGGGTTTCTCCAGAGGTGAACGCAGAGCCACACACTCCTTGTCATCTCTTCAACTTTGGATGAACAAACTGACTGCTTGCTCGCCGATGGCAGTGCTTTATATTTCAGGGTGGAGGTGCAAAGCATCCTTCTGTAAAGATATTACTGAGAAAAGACAAAGTTGTATCCACAGCTCTTAGAGCTAGGGACTTGACCCTCTTCTTTGCTTCTCTTCTGAGTTGCCTTACCCTTTGCCTGTTTCAAATTTGGCTTCTCTTGCAATTTTGAAACTCGCAGTGTTGCAGTGAACCTCTCCTATTCCACGGGATCTCAGCAGCCTAGATTGTCATTCCTTAGCTGCTTTCAGCCTCCAGACACTTGCCATGTCCCTCATTGATCACATCACTGGTTTGCTTTCCTTCTGGTATGGGGACTGTTTCAATGCCAGTCCACTCTCAAGACACCAGAAGGAAAGGAGTCAGCATCACCATCCGTCCATTTGCCTTGCCTTGTGTCTCAGTGTCTGAGCCTTTGTCTTCCTTCAGGCCAGTTTTTAGAGACACTTTTGCTTTTTATATATAGTTCCCAATTTATTGAACATTTATTATATGCCAAGTACTGCACTACTCTGCATGTCTCATGTGATTCCCTCTACAATGCTATACAGTCAATATTATTAACATTTTCATTTCATAGAGGCAGAAAACAAGGCCCAGAGCAGTTGAGTAACTTGAGCACATTTTTCCAGATGACCACTGGGAATTTATCTGTGTTGTCCTGGGGCATCAAGAGTTAAGGATATTCTGCTATCAGAGACCCCACTGGTAATACAGTTATGTTATACCAAAAGGAAATGCATGAAGCAGTAGATAGGATCTATTCTGGGACCAGATATAACTTTAAAGGGAAAGAAAGCAAAGGAGTTCTTTGGAATGGCAGCATAATGTTTCTAGGTCTATTTTTATATATTATTGTAGGGATGGGGCTACAAGACTGTTTTTGAAGACTTGAGATCTGATAATCGAATAGATCTGTACCTATTGTCACTGAAAGGTCAGTCCCCAAGGCTCCTGTGATCACTGTTAGTTTCCAAGATCATAGAAAGGGAAACATACAACTTTTCCCTTCTACTCCCACCAGAAAGCTGGTGCCAGGGATCTAGAGCACCTCAGGGAGATCAAGAGTGAATTCCTGCATGTTTTTAATTGACAGAGGATTAACTTTAAGGGAGAGAGGTAGACTAAAGGCCCAGAAATAAGATGATAATAGTCTTACTGGCTTTGATTCTTGGGTATATGAGAGGGTATGGAGGGACAAAAGAGGAGAGAAATGTTGTAATTATATTATAACCTCAAAAAGAAATTTAATAAATGCAGATAGAAAATGATTTTTGTGGCACAAACACAGACCACTTGGTTTCGTTTCCTTGGCTCTCTCTCTGGCAATATTTTGTGCTAGGTATTATTTCTCTAAAAATCCCCTTCGATTTGACGTCCTCAGGAGAGTACTTGCAGCCGTTTTCTGCAGTGTCTGTCATCTTTATTGCCGTTTTCAATCACGACAGTCAATAGATATCAAGGACCCAGGGTCTTTCTTGTAACAAGGTCAGTAGTTTGCTCCATGTTTAATGCTGACAAGTCGCTCCGGTTCTCTAGGCTTGTTCTTCCATCTCTCATGATCCTTAGTCTCCCTTCCTCTCAGAGATATTGAAGCAGTCAAATCATTAAATACAGACTGCTGTGAAAGGAATGTGGTCCAAAATATAGAGACTCTGTTGGGGCCAACTAGACGGCTCAGTGGGGGAAAGTGCTAGCTGAGCAAGTCTGAGGATTTGATATTGAGCCCAGTCCCTAGGTACCTAGCATCTACCTACACAGCTAGATTTGTACATACATCTGTAATTCCATTACTCTTACTTAGGGTTTTACTGCTATGAACAGACACTATGACCAAGGTAACTCTTAGAAGGACATTTAATTGGGGTTGGCGCTTACAAGTCGAGAGGTTCAGTCCATTATCACCAAGGCAGGAAACATGGCAGCACCCAGGCAGGCATGGGGCAGGCAGAGCTGAGAGTTCTGCATCTTCATCTAAAGGCTGCTAGTGGAAGACTGGCTTCCAGGCAGCTAGGACAAAGCCCATGCCCACAGTGACATGCCTGCTCCAATAGGCCACACCCACTCCAACAGGGCCTCACCCTCTAATAGTACCATTCCCCAGGCCCACTTTTATATGAATAAGGGAGGCAGAAACAGGAGAATTGCCTGGAAGCTCACAGGGTAGAGATGGAGTAGGTACTACAGCAGTGAAAACAGTGAGAAAGCCTTTGCCTCAACAAGATGAAAGGCAAGAAACAGTTCTTGAAAGAGATTCTCTGACTTCTACGTGCCCACCGTGTCATGCTCAGGCCAGACCCCTAGATACATAATAAAGAATTGGTTTTCATAAAAAAAAATCCTAGAAGTTTCCATTAAGAACAAGAAAACGCACGAAAACCTGGGGTCATGGAGATAGCTTAGTACATAAAGGTGCTTGTGGCTAAATCTGATGACCGGAGTTCGATTTCGAGAATTCACATGATAGGAGAGAACCAACTCCTACAAACTGTCCTCTGACCTCTTCATGGGCACATGGCAAAAGCACGTACACTCATTCAGCACACACACACACACACACACACACACACACACACACACACACACACACACACACACTACATGTTTAAAAAGTAATAACCTAGCCTGTCTAGTATTATAGCTTAGTCTTAAATATACCCACAGCACTGAAATTAGCATGTATTTAGACAAGATCATCTAAGAGAAGTGTTTAGCAAGAAAATGTTTAAAATCTCATATAGTTTGATTGCTTGCATCCCAAACCACTGGCAATGCATGACCCCATAGAGACTGGTGCCTTCTTGTAATCACATGTCTGTGTAAGAAGTGGAGCTCTGCTGCCTAATATTGCAAGAGTGTTAGACTGCCTATCTTGATTCAAAGTCTGGTTTCTATTGAATGTTTTTCATTTTAGTACTATTGTCAAATAAAACGTCGGTCTCAGTCAATGTTCTATTTCTGTGACGAGACATCAAGACTATGGCAACTCTTACAAAGGAAAATATTTAACTGGGGATGGTTTACAGGTTCAAAGGTTTAGTCTATTGTCATCATGGTAGGAAGCATGGTGGCACACGGGCAGCCATAGTGCTGGAGAGGTAATTAAGAGTTCTCCATCTTGATCCACAGGGAGCAGGAAGTAAACTGGGTTGAGCATATGAAACCGGAAAGCTTACCTTAATCACACACTTTCTCCAACAAAGCCACGCCCACTCCAACAAGGCTATGTGTCCTAATGCCTATCAAGTATCATCATTCCCTAATGACCAGACATTCAAATCTATGAATCTATGGGGGCCACTTCTATCCAAACCAGTGCAAATCCTTAAGGAAAACGTTTGTATCTGAATGTGGTATATTTAGGTTTTCTCTATTAAAACATCTGTCTTGAGGAAAACCACAATGTAGCGATATCCGTAACTCTATCTCTCACTATGTGATCCTAGGATGTTTCTTTTTTCTTGTTTGTTTTTGCACTACCAGACATGGGGCTAATTCAAAGTCTTGTGCATGCCAGACCAGTGCTCTACCACTAAGCTATATTCCCGTAGAATTATAAATTATAAGAGATAATTTATACATGCCTATGGATGGTGCTTGTACTGCTATTTCAAAGTACAGCCAGTCTTACTTGTATTAAGGTTTCGTGATGTTTTGTTGAGATATTTGACCAGTCCTTTGATCTTGTTAAACCTTTGCTTCTTCACCAAAGCAATGGAAATGATGATGATATTTAGTCTTAAGGTGATCTTTTAGTGTTTGTTTTAGAACAACTGAGATAATTCCTAGAAGACTCATAGGACACTTCCTGGAATATCCAAGTGTTCTGTCCTTGCTCCATTGTTACCTAAATGCCTCTCTGGGTTTCTTGACTCTTGATTTTCCAGGGGTACAACTTTTTGGCCAACCTGTCCCAGCTGAGACTTTTGACACCTGTGAAGGTAAGCAGATCAGATGAGGTTGGCTTTTTGCACGAGGGAGCTCCTGACATGGAAAATCTCACTTTGGTGAGAGTCCCTCAACACAAAGACTAACACATTATAAAAGGTCCACAGTGTGGTACATAGCATTGCATCTGTCTGCTCCTGCAGAACAGCTGATTCTCTGGACGTGAAAATGTTTCACATGGTGACAAAAATGGGGACAAAGAAGAGCTGCTTAACAATTCCCCCAGGACACTGGACCCATACTGCATGAGGTTCTGTCAGTTCCCCCTCCTTACTACCACGCCTCCGCCGTCAGCCCTGCCAGGCATGTATTCCCTTTTGGCATTCCTCCAAGACAACAGGCTGGAGAGCCCTTTGTCTCCTCCCCAAGTAATACATGGAGTTCAGCAACTACATGCTGCCATAGTTACAATTCCTACCTGATCAATAGAGCTGGGAATTGAGCCCTGGTGACAGGACGTGCCTTAAACAGTGCCACCTCCCAGGGCATCATCTGCTTCATCTTGGTGATCAACCTGCCCTATTCATCACCAGCTATGTACCATACTGTGTACCTTTTGTAATGTGTTAGTCTTTGTGTTGAGGGTCTCTCAAGGCAACTGTTTCATGAAAATTTTGCTTCCTGAGTTACTCAATATTTCTATCTTAAGTTTCCTTGCCTGAACTACTTAGTTTTACATTGCAGATGCTTTTCAAATGATATATATATTAAATTGCTTTATAATAATATCATAATAATTATAATAATACTAATTTCCTTTATAAATTTAAACTTTTACCCTCAGGATACATGCTGGTCATCTGTTATATGTTAGGCACATTTTTAGGCACATAGAATATGATTATAAGAAAAATAGACCCAGATTTCCCTCATGAAGCACATAGTCTAGTAGAAGAGACAGACAGGAGGAAATTAATTCAGATACTTATACATTATAATAAGGTGTAAAGCAAAAATGGCATAGTCAGAAAGGCTGTAACAAAGGAAACCTAATAGAGATTGGGAGTAGCATTAAGAAATGACTTTTTGAGGGAAATGATATCTAAACCATGTCCTGAAATATGAATACATAGAAACAGAATGATCCACACAGAAGGAACAATGTATCCAGAGGCCATAAGGTAGGTCCTTGCAGCATTCATATGACTAAAATCGATAGTTACACAGGGAGAAAAGGATGTTCACTGTGGCAAGACACCCAACAGAGAGTCTCGCTGACCACAGTAATGAGTTCTCTATGTTGACCATAGTGGAAAGCCCTTAAGTGAAGAATCTAATTAATGCAATTTATGTTAAAAACATACCACCCATGCTCCTATATAAAACTGGGCTGAAGAATTGCAAGGAGAGAAACCAGGATAGTTAGAAGACCATGATAATAGTTCAGAAAGAAATACCAGTGGCTTAAACCAGGATCATAGTGGTCATGAAGACAAATGGAGATTCAGTATACATTTTTGTTAGAACAAAAAAACGACATTCTGATGGCTTGGGTTTGGAGATCAAGGGCAGAGTAGTGTCAAGGAAGACTTGTCACTCGGACAGCTTGTTAGGATGTATCCTGAAGCATAACCTGAGTTTCACTTTCCTCCTATGTGGCATTTGGTTTACAGTGCCCATTTACTGTCTGCATTAGAAAACCTGTTACTGTGAATGTACTTGTTGGCTTCTTAGGTAGGATTTAAACAATTTGGGAACACTGATTATGTTTTACTCATCTACATATCCAACAAAGTGTCTGAGATATGATACATCAAATGCTACTAAATAGGAAAAATGGTTTCTTTCTCTTTCAGCTATTTTTTTGTGAAATATTTGCATATATCTTTGGATTTAACGTTTTAGCAAACAGATATGGCACTCAAAGGAGCACATGTTTTTAAACCACCTTTGAGCTTCATTTAATCATTAATTGGGTTTCAAAAGACACACTTAACTTCGTTTACACCATTCGGCAGTATAGTACTGGCTGTGTGGGCATCACAGAAAAATTGGCTCATGGGAATGTGTAGGATAGCCCAGACTGGGCATAGCAATAATGCCCTAAGGTGCCAGAGCTGTTCAGGCAGACATATGACTTTGTGGCCCTGGAGTTGACAATGTGACTCCCAGGAACAGGTACTATACATAGCATGCTATGAAGTCAGATTTGGAGGTCATAAAATTACAAAGTATTACTGGGCTACCATACTCAAACAAGACAAAATTAAATATTATAAAAGTATTTTGGTTGCTTTTATGTAGCTCATTCAAAAGTTCTACAGAGAATTGCATGATCCTTCAGGTCTGAGGTGGAGTCTAGACATTTGCATTTTATAAACATACTAGAGATGTTCTCAGGCACATGTCTCATGAATCATACTTTACTACATCCTGGTTTTAAAGGCCAATCCAGGAACTAAAGACATATATAGCTAACTTCTTCCATGTAGAAAATCAGTTTGTCCCTGTTACATTTAGAGTTACTCTGAAGAGTCCCAGGTATTTACTTCACATGCCATGTAGACACTGAGAAATGGGTCAGTAAAGAGGGATTGTAACAGTCCTTATGAACATGAAAACGGCCTAAGGCCATATTCATAACATTTCAGGTACTCCTGATAGCTGCCCAGGCACTTCAGGTTCATTTTAGGGACAACATCAAGATTTTACTAGATGCAAGATTAATCAGGAGAGACTCATACCTAGTGCTGGAGTTATTTTTTAAAAAAGATGAGCTGAGTCTTGTCTTGTGCTCTAGCATTTAACCAGAGGTGCTTGAGAGTGGCAAATTATGCAATGACATGACAGAGGGGTTTGGCTTTAGCCTGCCAGTGGGATGAAATGTTGCTATACATTCCGTACTTCTTTGTTCACATTGTATGGAGCCTACTCCTAGCCTGGTAATCTCAACTCTCTTCCTAACCAAACACGGCTTTGCATCTCAAAGTTGTCTGAATACCACAGAGACTTATCTTCCATGTTCAGAGAGGAAGAAAAATGCTGAGAAAAAATGGTCAACTTTTAAAAAAAATAAAAAATAAAAAAAAGGTCAACTTTAAACTGAGCTACCCATGCAACTGTCTTGTGGAGGAAAGTTACAGAGAGAACAGCATGAACCAGGTATCCTGAGAGAGGCCATGAGGAGGCAACTATAACGGAAGCTGAGCTGGAAGATAGCGTCTGGGAGGTAACATCTTATTGGTCTTTGTAGGCAATTTTAAGTATTATGGCTGCTCTGAATGAGTGACATGATGAGCTACTAGGGAGAAGTTTCTGGGTAGAGAATGAGACAAGGGCTGTCTTTTATTTGACATCTTTTATCTCTACTCACTTTCATCTCTAACCTGCCTTGATCATTTGTCCCACTTCCTGAATTTCATCATGGTCCCTGTGGTGATTAATTTTGCCAACTTGATTGGATGAAGAAATGCCTGGTGCACTATCAGACACGTCCCAGGTTTGTTTGCAAGGACATTTCCAGAGATGACTCGTTCATGCGCAATCTACACTAGTGTGACCCACTGGCCCATTTCAACTTGAGGATTGTATTAGTTGGGTTTTTGATATTGCTGCTGCTGTGATAAAAATAAGCAAAAGCAGCTTTTGGAAGAAAGAGTTTATATTCTAGTTTATTATTCCAGAGGGATAAGAGCCCAACATGTGAGGGAGGCGTGGCAGCAAGTGGCAGGCGTGCTTGCTAGAACAGGAAGCTGAGCGATTCCATCTTCAACTGTGAACACTAAGCCACGAGAGTGAATTGGTAGCAGAGCATGGTTATAAAATCTCAAAGACCACTCTCCATGACATAATTCCACCAACAAGATGGCACCTCCCACAGTCATCCCAAACAGTGCCAACAATTGGGGAACGAGTATTGAGAAACTTGAGATAATGGGGATATTTGCCCTTCACATTTCCCCAAATATCTTCCTGGGAGATGGTAAAAGCTCCTGCCTGGTCAGAAAAAGTAGTTCACTGGAGGCATGTCTTTGGAAACTCTAGTCTTAGCTAGGCTCCTTCCTATTGCTTCTCTCTGCTTCCTGAACACCTTAATGTGATCTTTTTTGCTTTGTCACACTTATCATACCATGATATTCTGACATCTCTGAAGCCAGGAGCCAAAATACACCTTTCCTATTTTAAGTCATTTTTCTAGAACATTTTTGGTCACATCCATGAGAAATGTATTGATTGTAGATAGCAAATGGACCCACCTCTCAAATCTTGAATGGAAGTGATATGATGGGGACCAGGCAAAGGGTTTTTTTATTTGTTTGTTAAGCTCTATAGATGAGTCTAATGAGCAACCAGTTTGAAAACCTCTGGAGTAATTGAAATACCTGGGCAAAAAAACCCCCAAAAACCAAACCAAACCAAACCAAACCAAACCAAACCAAACCAAAACAACAACAACAACAACAAAAAACAAAACAAAACAAAAAAAACAAGTCTCAACAGCTCATTGGAAACCAATTGAAAAATCTCATGTAACTTATTAGCCAGTGTTAAAGCAACTGGTATCACCACTGTGTAGCATCCAAAGCCATCAATGTCACTAGGAGGATGACTTTTCATCATTGCCTAGAGAAAATAGAGGCTCACAGAGTCACAGGTTTTGTGTTTTTTTTCTCAAGCCTAGAAGTCTGTGGATCTAGACTGATTTTCTTCTCTCCTCTGTCTCTTCAAGAAACCTTTTTCTGTCTAGTCAACATCTTATTCACTATTTCCTTCCTTCAAAACAGCTACAGCTTGTCTTTAAATGCCTTCTCTTCGGTTCTATAGTCTTCATTTCTATCTACTGTCCTATATCTCCTTTCCACAGCTAAGCTACCCTGCTTAGACATCTGCTCCTTTTATCCTACACTTTCACTTTCTAATCACTCTTCACTCCACTCTGTTTTGTTTTGTTTCGTTTTGTTTTTTCTGCTGTTAAGGAACATCCTTTGACATGGGCACCAGTAGATTTGCTGTCAAACCTTCTGGGCATTTCTCACTCTTTTACCTTACTCAATGCATCTGCATCAACTTATATCACCTGTCTTCCTGAAAATATGTCTTTCCTCGGAATACATGCTGCTACTATTTCCTGATTCACTTTTAGTCATTTTGTGAGGTTTTATTTTTCTAAGATGTGAAATATGGGCATTTCAAGCATTCCCTTTTTTCTTGTTTCATATTGGTTTTGACAATTTCATACGTGCTTGTGGTTTTAACTGTCATCCACATGTCTATGGCCATTGCCAGTGGATGTCTCTCTTGATTTTCTCATCTGTTTTTCTAATGGCCTATGGCCTATTTCTACCTCAAAATATTATAGACATTCCAAAGTCAATGTGTCCAAAACGAAACTTGATATACTCCGAATCCACGAAATGAGACAACTTTCCCAGTTCCCTTTACTTCACTTACCTTTCTTTCACAGCTTCATTTTCTCCAAGTCTATCTCTCAAATCTCTGAATACCGGTTTTCTGTTTCTTTGCATCTTGACAGCACTTGTTTTGCTTTCCGTCACTTCTCATTTGAACCACTGTAGTGTCTGAGTTGCCTGGTTTCATGGCAACTTCCTTTAAGTTGTCTTCTGAATGGACATAATCTTTCTAACAGGAAAATTTGACATAGTACTTAGCTTCTCATATTGCCATTAATGATCCCCAAGACTTATGGTAATGGTTTTTGACCAGTTACTTCATGGAGCACTTTTCCCCCCTGACATGGGCTCGGTTGCGTAGACCATATAACGAAGTTAAATCCTTCATCTCACTAGCAAACTTTTGGATCAATTTACTGCTCTCTGAGCACCTGGGAAACTTTTCTTTTTAGAGGGAGAATTCTTCAGCCAGAGGAAACGTTTGCATGCCATTGAAGTGACCCCCAAAACAAACTCCAATAAGTTTACTTTGTATTAGAAATGGAAGAAAATATTTCTAATGTAAAGAGTTTGAAGTGCTGGCAGCTTGTTGGCCTAAGATCTATTTATCCTTAAGATATATTAGGTTGATAACAATGCATAGATTAAATCTCTTCTGTTAGTATTCTAAGTTCTTTCTTCTGACTTTCAATACAGGGTTTCTAGTGCCTGTCACAGATATGAAATAAGGAATTCTGCCTGACAGCGCCCATGGTCTCTATGTAGGCACTGTCCTTGATTAGCTCCACATGTAAAGCAACACACCATTCTACAGCTTAAAAATTCTATTTAATGTCTAGTATTTTAGTATGTGATTAAAGTATTTTTAATTTTTTTTTAATTTTGAGAATTCCGTACTTTTACATAATGAAATATGATCATATTACTCAGGCCTACTTCCCCCTAAAACTTTTGTACTGTCTCCCCACAGTATACAACCTCCTAATTTAATGTTGTTTTCTTTTGAGAACTGGATAAATCCCATCAGCGATGCTCATATGCACATGGTTGTGGAGCAACCCACTGCATAATGGGAAACACGCCAGTCATATATTATTTAAAAAATGATCTCCACCACCCACTCTCCACTGCGAATTGCTCCTCATAAGGGGCAGAACCAGGAGATCATCTATCCCATAAATATCAGGGGTTGGACTGTTCTGGAACTTGTTCTGTAGATCAGGCTGGCCACTAATGCACAAAGATCACCTGCCTCCTGAGTACTGAGATTAAAGTCACTGCATGGCTGAGGGAAGAATTTCTAAAGCTATAGAAAGTTTGCTACCACGCTAGTGAAACAGAATTCTGTTATCTCTGTCAGAACTGCGAGGAGCCGAGGAGATTCTATCCAAGTCCTGGAGTAGCAGCCCCCATTGGAACTGACCATCAGTGAGCTCTTAGTTTGGAGAGCAGCTCATGGCCTTTATTTACTTTTCCAAATTGTGAAGCTCAGACTGTAGGCCTGCCTTTGAATTGCATTCAGAAACTATGAACACTCTCATCAATAATCAAGCTTCTGATTTCTGTAGCTTTGAAAATGTTTTGTTTTTAGTAAAAACTGTCATTGAGTCAAAGACTGGAGTTGGGATTCAGGTTTCCATCAGGTTCTCATGCTGAGTGTCTTGCAAGTTTGCAACATGACTTTGGGCAACTTGTTTGGACAGTGCAAGGACGATCTTGGCCCAAATGGTCTCTCAGTTCCCTTTCACCTCCGATGCTCAGAATCTTTTACTCCAGAAGCTAATCAAAGTGAAAGTATGTATATGTGAATATGACACAAATGCATATACATATGTGTTTATGCATATGTGTGTATATATGCATAAATATGTGCATGGTACTATCAGGTAGATTAAAAATAAAAAAGGAGCAGGTAAGATAGGCTATGTGGAATTCTATAATAACCTATAACTGTGGAGGAAATTCAAATGATTCTATACGTGAAGGAAATAGAGGTTTTGGCCAAATTCGTAACAAAAATGTTGAAATTTCTCTGTAGATATGAATTGTTATGGGAGCTGGAGAGATAGTTCAGTGGTTAAGAGCACTCACTGCTCTTCCAGAGGTCCTGAGTTCAATTCCCAGCAAACACATGGTGGCTCACAACCATCTGTAATAGGATCAGATGCCCTCTTCTGGTGTATCTGAAGACAGTTATAGTGTAGTCATATAAATAAAATAAATACATCTTTTAAAAATATGAAATGTTATTATTAAATATTCTTTTGCCTTAAATTTATATAGCAGAAAAATAAGCAAGAAGTGGTTATCCATTAGTATACAATGGGACAAGCCTGCATCTTAGATCTCGGAGGCTGGCATGATTGTGCTATTTGCCAAGTAGGCTGATAATAATGGTGATAATAGTAATAATAATAGTAATAATAATATGGTTGGTGTGGAAGCACATATCTGTAGCATTAACATTTGGAAAGCTAAGACAGGAGATTTGTGAGTTCAAGGCCAGACTGAAGTGCACAAATATCATGCCAACATGAGTTATGTAGAAACACTTTGTCTTAAAACTGAAAAAAAAAATAAGGGAACTATTTATTGATACATGATCCTATAGCAAACAGAGCACTAGTCACATTAATGCACATTTTTATTATTTGTCCTCCTGCCTTACCTATATTTTGGGGGTTTTCCCCTTTACAAATGAGAAAACAGATTCAAAGTGTGTAAGTGACTTGGTTTTGGTCACACCCTTAGTAGTGGGTAAAACTATTGTCGGAGGGAAGCTGTTTATCATTGGAAAGTCTATGCACTCTCCAGTATGAAAAGGTGTTACATCTATTGCCTTGTTTTCTAGTTCAGTACTTCTCTAACATTGATATATACAAGGATCATCAGTAAGACACTTACTAAACTCAGAAAGGTGATTCAGTGACTCTAGGGTTCAGCAGCTGCATTTCTGATGAGTTCTAAGTCCCTGCTGATAGAGTGGTCCAAGATAGTCAAGAGGGTAGAGGCCTCTCTGCATCCTATCCTGCATCCTATCCTACATTTGCCCCAGAGAAGGGCACATGGGCTACTACTTTGTATTTGTACAGCATGTCACCATTTGCTTTGGAGTCTCTAGACATCATTTTCTCCTGGAATTGTATGTTATGGGTACTTGCCTTAGAGTGCAAACATGGGGAATAGTGATTCTCCCTTGACTTGAACACTGTCTGAAGAAAGAACACTGCTCTTTCTCCTACAAATAAAATATTGATCAATGCACTGGTAAAAAAGAAACCTAAAGCTTGTCTGCCTACAGGGAGGGTGGCCCATTCGGTCTTCCAGGCAAGATGTGGAGGAGGGGAGAAGAGAACTAGCTGGCTGGCTAGCAGGCTGACTGGCTGGCATGGCTGGGCCCCATTCTTATGTTAACAATGCCCTGATTCCAGACCGCAGCTGCTGTTTGTGTGGGGCCTTGGGCCATTCATAGCAGCTTGCTTTCCGAGTGCCAGCCCCTCAGAACAGGTGCGGCCCCACTTGTTATTTTGCACAGCCCTGACTGTTCAGACAGGGAGCTGATTATCACTGTGAATCAGGGATTACTGCTGATTTACCAGCTTCTCCAGAACAAAGGGGCCAGCCTCCAGACAGCTGTCTCTTCTGGCCACAGTGAGGCTGATAGCTCCGAAGGCCACTCGAGCTTAAGAGATAGGTTTGCATTGGAAATAGGACAGAGGACAATCAGACTCACAGAAGCAGTTCTGGCACAGGTCAAAGTGTCCCTGACTCAGAATGCTTGTCGTTTTAATCATACACTCCCAGACAGGAGATGAAAACCTATTGACACATCCTCAAAGTCTTCCCAGGTTCACCGCATACTCCTTCTTAGCCTGAGATCTTTGGCAGTGGCCAATGTCAAGAGAAGAACAGCTAGCTATTCCTGAACCTTTCCTCCTTTGCTGAACTTCCAAACCAAGCTCTGATAACCAGAAAATCAGCTCAAAGTTACAAAAGGCAGAGCCCTGTAGCTTTGTGCTTGAGAAGTTTGGCTTCCGGGAGAACCAACTTGGGTCAAGGCCACTGCAGTGATTGCTTTCTCCAGGGCTTGGTTTTGTCACCTTTCCTTGATAAGTGATGGTAGTACTTCCTTCATGGAGCCTTGAGGATTTGCCACTTAGAGTAATGAAGGCAAGCACAAATGGGAGCTACTGAGGACTGGGTATAAAATGATCCTCTAAAAGAGGAACTGATGTTATCCCCATTCATGATGTATCTCAATAGGTTGCCCAGGCAGTCTCTGAACTCAACAATCCTCCTGTCAGCCTTCCAATATGATTGTGATTACAGCCATTCACCATAGCATACCGACTACCCCCACAATTTAGAAACTAAGAGTCAAAAGACTTAAGCAGCTTTCCTAAGGCACACAGCTAGTAAGCGGCAGAGCAGAGAAATAGCCCCAAGTTGTCTACTGCAGACGCTCATTTCCTCCTTTGTCATTGTATGTTACTTTAAAAAAAAGATTTATTTATATTTATTTATATGAATACACTGTCGCTGTCTTCAGACACACCAGAAGGGGGCATCGGATCCCATTACAGATGGTTGTGAGCCACCATGTGGTTGCTGGGAATTGAACTCAGGACTTCTTGATGAGCAGTCAGTGCTTTTAACCGCTGAGCCAGCCCCTCCATGTTACTTTACAGACTGAGATTATGTCCCAAAATCTTGAGAGTCCTTGGGAAGGGAAGATGATTATGAGTCATCAAATGGATCTAGCCTCCTGCTTTCAATGATTAGCCAAATAGGTGACTATGTATAAGTTAATGTGAAATGCATTGACACAGCTGCAGTCCCCACAAAGGACAGAATAATGGTCTTCGTTGCCCTCAAGGCTCCAGTTCCATTCACATATACAAAGGAGAGTGGGACAATCCATTTTTCACTTGACTTAGCAGACCGTTTTTGATGCCGAGAGCAGCTTTTCATCCTTAGTTACCAGAGTTGCTCTTCCTCGTTTTGTAGCCATTTTTTAGAGTCCTGCTTTCCCTCAAAGCCTCTGTCCTTGTCAATGTTCTTGTCTTAGTATGCCAGAGATGGAAGGAGAGTAAAGATGAAAAGGGGGGATGGGGAGGGAGGACAGGGAGAGGGAGGGGAGGGGGAGGGGAGGGAGAAGGAGAAGAGGACGAGAAGGAGAGACATAGTCTACTCAAGTCTAATCTTAACGTCCGTTGAGACTGCTGTTTTAGAATTATTTATATTGGCAAAGAATGTCTATAATATACAGTTAAGTAAGAGAAATGCTACAAAATATATAGTGCTGAATTATTTTGAAATGTATATGTGTATATTCAAATATAGAAAAAAAGACTGGAAGGAACCATTTTAAATGACTTTTTCCTTTTAAAGTGAAACCTATGTGTGTATACATATATGTGCATTTTATATATTTATACAACAATAAAAGTTAATGAAAAGGAAGCCATGATTTTCAGAGGGAGTGGGAGAGTATGTAGAAAGGGTTGGAGGGAGAAAAGGAAAGAAAGGATGACAATGAAATTATACTTTAATTTAAAATAAAATAATATTTACTTATTTTATTTGACTACTATATTATCTTTACATCTCTTTGTTTTTTTCTTCTCTGATTAAAAAAAATCGTCAGTAATTACCTATGTGTACATAAAAGAAACATAATCATATCTAATCCCATTTGTCCTCAGCTTACCCAATCCCTCCTTATTCCTCTCTCAACTTCATTTTATTCTCTTTTCACTAATTCATTATGTCCAATTAGTACTGTGGACATGTGCCTGGGTTTGGGGCTTTACAATTGAGCAACCTTCCTATACTTTCACAGAAACTTGATTCTCTCTTCCCCAGTAGCTATCAAATGTAGTAATTCCTTAGTTTGTTGTCAGACATGAGCTCGCCATGCTGGAATTTTGGCTGGCTTGCTCTTATGTGACTCTTGTGTGGGTAAATCATAGCTACTGTGCTTTTATGAGTGTCATGGCCATGTTGTACCTAGAAGAGTGCTTCACAGCGCTCCTCCCCAGTCTCCAGCTCTTAAATTCTTTAAGCCTCTACATTTGAGGGATGAGGTGCTAAAGATGTTCCACTTAGGGCCATTTACAATTGTCACCTATAGATAGTAACCTTGCATATTACTTTTTGTCTTTACGTTTTTGACACCAACTTCCCCAGGATTTTAAGCAAATACAATTTGAAGCTAAAAGAAGTTGTGTATGCTTTGCCTATATATGTATATGTATATATATATATATATATATACATATATATATATGCACAATGTGCATGCCTGCTACTTGAAGAAGTCAGATGCTTTTGAGCCACCATGTGTGTACTGGGAATCAAACCCGGGTCTTCTACAAAACAATGCATGTTCTTAAGCACTGTGCCAAGTCTCCAGCTCCGCTAACATGTTTGTTTAGGTATATCTACATTGCCGTCTGAAATTGTACTTCATTTCTTTTTGTTGATGAACATTATGTCATTAAATGTACATTTATATTTTGTCTATTCATCTCTTTGGGTTGTTTTCAGTTGTTAGGTCATGTTTTTCTTTTACTATGTTTTAACAAAAACATTATATATTCCAGACACAATTTGAAAATATTTTCTCCATTTAAGTGTAGGCTGTCTTTTAATTTTCTTGATGGTTTCCTGTAATACAAATGTTTGTTTTATTAATATCATATCATTTATATATTATTTTTATTGCCTTGTCATGCTTTTAGTGTCCCTTTAAGGAACTAGTTTTAATCCAATGTTATTAACAGTCATACCTGTCTTCTAAGATTTTTATATTTCTAGCTTTTACGTTTATGTCATACATCTCTAATTAATTTTATGTGGTGTAAAGTAGGAGTCTCATTTGTCCCAGACCATTTTTTGCAAAGACCAGTTTTACTCTGGACACACTTATCAAAAATACATTAACCATAAACAAGCAGATTCAATTTCAATTCAATTCTATTTGCCTGTGTACATATTTGTGCCAATATTAGAGTATTATGATTGTTATAATTTAAGTGAGTTTCAAAATTAGGAAGAATTTATGTTCCAATTTTGTTATTCTTTTAAAAGATTCTTTTGACTATTAACATTTCCTTGCACTAACATATAAAATTTAAGATTATGTTGTCAGTTTCTACAAAATAGGTAACCGGAACATTAGTAGAATTATTATTGCATCTACAGATGCACGTGGAGAACAGGATATCTTCCTGTTATTTAGATCTTAGTTAATTTCTTTCAACAATGCCTCAAACTGATTTTTATGTTTTTTTTTTTATGTTTTTTTTTTTTTTTATTAACTTGAGTATTTCTTATATACATTTCGAGTGTTATTCCCTTTCCCGGTTTCCGGGCAAACATCCCCCTCCCCCCTCCCCTTCCTTATGGGTGTTCCCCTCCCAACCCTCCCCCCATTGCCGCCCTCCCCCCATAGACTAGTTCACTGGGGGTTCAGTCTTAGCAGGACCCAGGGCTTCCCCTTCCACTGGTGCTCTTACTAGGATATTCATTGCTACCTATGGGGTCAGAGTCCAGGGTCAGTCCATGTATAGTCTTTAGGTAGTGGCTTAGTCCCTGGAAGCTCTGGTTGCTTGGCATTGTTGTACTTTTGGGGTCTCGAGCCCCTTCAAGCTCTTCCAGTTCTTTCTCTGATTCCTTCAATAGGGGACCTATTCTCAGTTCAGTGGTTTGCTGCTGGCATTCGCCTCTGTATTTGCTGTATTCTGGCTGTGTCTCTCAGGAGCGATCTACATCCGGCTCCTGTCGGTCTGCACTTCTTTGCTTCATCCATCTAGTCCAATTGGGTGGCTGTATATGTATGGACCAAATGTGGGACAGGCTCTGAATGGGTGTTCCTTCAGTCTCTGTTTTAATCTTTGCCTCTCCCTTCCCTGCCAAGGGTATTCTTTTTCCTCATTTAAAGAAGGAGTGAAGCATTCACATTTTGATCATCCGTCTTGAGTTTCGTTTGTTCTAGGGATCTAGGGTAATTCAAGCATTTGGGCTAATAGCCACTTATCAATGAGTGCATACCATGTATGTCTTTCTGTGATTGGGTTAGTTCACTCAGGATGATATTTTCCAGTTCCAACCATTTGCCTACGAATTTCATAAACTCGTTGTTTTTGATAGCTGAGTAGTATTCCATTGTGTAGATGTACCACATTTTCTGTATCCATTCCTCTGTTGAAGGGCATCTGGGTTCTTTCCATTTTCTGGCTATTATAAATAAGGCTGCGATGAACATAGTGGAGCACGTGTCTCTTTTATATGTTGAGGCATCTTTTGGGTATATGCCCAAGAGAGGTATAGCTGGATCCTCAGGCAGTTCAATGTCCAATTTTCTGAGGAACCTCCAGACTGATTTCCAGAATGGTTTTACCAGTCTGCAATCCCACCAACAATGGAGGAGTGTTCCTCTTTCTCCACAACCTCGCCAGCATCTGCTGTCACCTGAGTTTTTGATCTTAGCCAATCGCACTGGTGTGAGGTGAAATCTCAGGGTTGTTTTGATTTGCATTTCCCTTATGACTAAAGATTCAAACTGATTTTTAAATGTTCACGTAATATACTATGATCATATTCTTTCCTTTCCACCAACTCCTCCCCATTCCTAATCACTCTTCTCATATTATTTCAGTATTTTAAAAATAAAACACACAAACAAAACATAAAAGCATAAAAAAACCTGTGGATTCTTATTTGTGTTGCTTAACTACTTTTGATCCTGAGGCCTACCCTGGATTGTGTTTGGTATACACACTACATTGAAGAAAGCTCATTTCCCATCTCCTAGCAGCCACCAATCACGAAGTGCTCTTGGTTAGGGTAGGACACTGTGTTTGCCTCCCCATCTCCATGCTGCGATTTCGTCCTGCTTGAGCTTGTACAGGTCTTGTGCATACTTTCACATTATCTAATCTTGTGTGTGTATCAGGTCTGTTGTGTGTGGAAAAGTCTCTTTCCTCAAAGTCATTCACCACTTCTGATTCTTAAAATCTTTCTGCATCCTTTTCATATAGACGAATGAGCCTTGAGGGGAGGGGTCTGGTGAAGACCTCCCATTTAAGGCTGGCTGTTCCAAAATCTCTCACATTCTGTACATTGTCCAGTTCTGAGCCTCTGTGCTTATGGCCATCTACTGCAAGAAGAATCTTATCTGTTGAGTGATGTACTTATCTATGGGTCCAGCAATATGTCACCAATAGTAATTTTATTGTTTTGTTAATTTAGTAGACTAGCAGTAGTAGGGTTTGCTTAGAGTTTATGACCTATTTAATCTCAGATTTTTGGGCCCTTTAGCAGTCAGGCATGGGTTTCATGTCATGGAAAGGCTCTTAAATCCAATTTTTAAAATGGTCCTAGAATATTTCTGCCTCTATTATGCCAGTGGGCACATGTTGCAGGAGGGAATTTATTGCAGCTTTCAGGGTTCCCTGCTGGATGAGATTGTTAACTACTTTTCTCCTTCAGTAATATACAGACTGTCTTCCAGTACTATGGATACAATCAGTAGGGAAGAAGCTTCTAGTTGAGCAATAACCCAATCTCTCCATGCCTGATGACATAAGCAAATAGTGTTGTCAGCAATAGGATCTTACTGTCAAGAAGTGAAGGTATAGCATTTGTAATAGCCTGTGATGTTTTGGGGGAGTTTGTGCTCTGTGATATCTAGTTGAAGTATCATCTCCCCTATTTCTGGTAACCACATTTAAACTTCTTTTTTATATGTTCATATTTTAGAAAGGTCCATCCCCATGTTCCCTCCTCTATTCTGTCCTCCTATCCCCCTCCATATTAAAATTCCTATCTAATTTAGCCGCTATCCCTCTTAACAGTCTATTCTGTCTCTCCATCCTTCTCCCCCTGCCATCTGGGTTCCCTGTTCTTGCACTTACAGTTACATTTATTCCTAGTGGTTTTATTATTTTTGTCTACTATATATGGAATTAGTCTTTAGTTTCATTTTTTCTTTACTCATATTTTATTGCTCGACTTAATTGCCACAAATAGAACTTCCAATTCAATGTTGAATAGAATTATCCAAGATAGGAAAGTTTTTAGTCTTGGACTGCTAGGTACAAATGGCTCTCAACAACGTCTTACAGTTGGCATTATGATTGTACAAAAGTAATAAGCATTCAGTACAAAGTGTACTTTCTATTTTGAGATTTCACCTTTCCTTGAGCTGGCAAAACACAGTGTGATAATTTCTCATGATGCCGAGCAGCAGTATTGGAGTGAGTCACAGATTCCAGTCATCCATTGAAGTCACAGCAGAGCGACATATCCTCTGCAGTTCATTGTGTCCCTACCTATGACGTTTGCTAGACTGGGTGTAATTAAATTCATGTTGCACTTAGGGCATTCAACTTATACTGAATATAGAGACATTTTTGACAATTGTTTCACTTAGATCTCTGCTAATGTGAGAAAGCCACATGAGCAGTTTATTTCACTTCCCTTCCGAATCATAGTCCATCATTGAGGGAAATCAGAGCAGGAGCAGAGACAGGAACTGTTGAGTGTGCGTGATTTTTTTTCTCCTGGCCTCAAGCTCCTAGAATAACAACTCTGAGACACAATTATATTTACAAACACCTTGGCCATAGGCTTTGGCTGTTCTCCAATAAGCTCATAAGTTAGTCACTCTATTATTTATTCTAGGTTCTGCCACATGGCTGATTACCTCTGCTCAGCTCTAATGTGTCTATTCCCCTTTATGTCCTTGGGCAGATCCATGCATTTCTCCGTATTCCAGAATTCAGTCTCTCTACCTGACGTCCCACCTTCTATTTCCTGCCTAAGTTTATAGGCCAATCAGCATTTTATTGACAGGTGCTTCATCTAAACAGTACACAAGAGGTTCTCTCTACATAAGAATGACACAGGAATGTTGTTTACAGGCTAGCTTTCTGTGGCTCACTCAGCTCACCTTCTATACAACCAGTACCATCTACCCACTGGTAGCACTTCCCACAGTTGGCTGGCCTTCCTAAAGTAATAATTAATTAGTAAAGTGCCTCCACAGTCCTGCTTGTAGTCCAATCTGATAGATAGACCTTCTGAGAAAAGTTTCCTTCCTTCCAGATGACTCTAGTTTGTAGACAAAATCCAACCCGTACAGCAATGCCAAGGAAACTCCATTCTACCCATAGCTTGTTGAATGAGTTGTCATCAAGTGCTAACAAGTTAACAGATTTTGTTTATGGGTTTTTATTTTGGCTATTGAAATAACCACATGGTTTTCACTATCTGACTAATGAAGTGGTGCATTATATTAATAAATTTTAACATATTAAAGCAACATTGATTTCATGGAATAAGTCCCAATTGGTGAAGCTACATAATACTGTTTCATTTTCAGTTAGATTAAATGTGCCAACTAATTTAATTCTTGTTATCTTGTTGAGGGTTATACATTTGTTGTTAGATTTTTGTTTATCAAGTATAGGGAGCCCTCTATTCGTACTTTTCTGAAAGGAAAACATTTTTTGTCTTATCATAAATGATTATTTCAAGTGGTTTCCTGCATAAATTGATATGATCATATTTTTAAATTTTAATATGTTGACATGGTTAGTTGCAAAATCTGTTTTTGGCATATTGGGCTAACTTTGTATTTATGAAAAAATATATGTTGGTTGTGGCATATAGTTCTTACAAACTAGTTATAAGTTAAGTTTTGCTAATATGATATTGAGCATAAAGGATATTTCTTTGTAATTTGTTTCCTTCTACCTTTCTTTCCTTCTTTTTCTTCTTCCTTTCCTCTGTGTTTTATATGTTATCATTATTTGATTTTGGTATTAGAGTAATACTAGTCTCATAAAGTATGTTAGAAAGTGTTCTCACAGCCACATTTAGAAAGTGATGTAGTAAATTAGTATAGTTTGCTCTTCAAATTTTTGGTAGAATTCTTCAAGGAAACCCCTAGCAGATTATGACAGTGGCAGACACCTGTAATTCCAGTATACTGTTGTATATTTTCCTTCTTGACACTATCATTTGCTTTTGATACTGATGGAACATCCTTTGTGTCATTGCCATTATTACATATGTTCTAGTGACGAACTCATTTCAAATCAATGGTCCATTTTTATGGGCCACTATGTTTAATGATGTTCCTCAATATAACTTCCTTTTGAGTTGTTGATCAGTATAATCCAAGAGACTCCCAAAATAATATGAGCTAGTATTTTCCCCATTGGATGCCTCCCAGAGGTTGAAGCTAAGTCTTAATAGCTAAGATACTACATATAAGACTTGAGAGATTTGAGCTGAATCTGAACTGAAAGTCTCCTTCTTAAACTCTGGTTTTTATAGAAACAGAAGTTACTATATAAGCTGCTAAGGAAGGGAAGTAATCATAAGTCCTACCCAGCTGTGATGTGTGTGAACAACTATGACCAGAATGGCAAGATATTCCTAAAGATTCAATAGTAACACTCATACCTCAGTAGTAACTGTTTAATTGGACTTAAGTCCTACTCAAGAGGAATAAAGTCATTCCTGGTACTAGTAATTCACTTTACTGGAATAGTTGGATTATACAGACCAACTCCTTATCCTTTGTCCAAATATTTGTGTATTTAAAACTAAAGCTCATGTCCATACTCAGAAGATGGGTTCAAATGCTTAATTTTTATATTTCTGAAATAGCTGTTTTGTCATTTAATCTAACATACATTAATTTAATTTCTCATAATTTTGGTATATATAATTTTTCAATTATAGACTGAAGGTGATTATTCAAAAGTGATTATCACTGAGTGGTCATAAAATTGAATGTAAAATGTAAAGTAATATTGATACTGTTGAGTTTGTGATATGATGGATATTTTGAGAAATGTTTGAGACACAGTAGAATAACACTAAATTTAGGCCCTTTCAAATTCTGTAACTCAAATTCTGTCTGGAAGTCAGATGATATTCTGCTTTTCTATCTACTGTGACATTGAAAACTGTAGCTAGAACTGGAGGAGAGTGTATTCTTTGAAAATGTCAAGGTCTTAAAAGATAAGAAAAACTGAAAAACACCTTTTTAAAGGACTAAAGTGAAATTTAGTATCAATTCTGGAACTGATTTTTGTTTGACTCCTATACTGGATAACTTTTATTGTTGGGTTAATTAGTTAAATTTGGAAAAAGCCTTTAGATTACATAGAAATATTATTTATTAATTTATTTATCCTGTTCATTGTCTTCAGGCAATGAACAGAAGTTTCATCCATATATAGTATATATTAAAGTATCTACGGATAAAGAAATATGACATTCAACTTACTCTCAAATGATTTAGAGGAGAATACACTTAATATACCAGGTTTGCGTGTTATCCCCAGGGACCCTCCCCTTTTCTGAAGGGAAATGGTGAAGTCGTAGATCATGGGGAAATTAAGGGTGGGGAAAAACATGGGAGGAGTGGAAGGAGAAACTATAGTTGGGATGTAATATCTGAGAGAAAAATAAATTAAATAAAGAAATTATATATTACAAAAAGAATGTCTAGCCAGGCAGAAAAGCTGAAGGAAATTCCCAAAATGTCAAAATTTGGGGATTTAGAGTGAAGGGTTGAGAAACTTCTTTGAACAATAAATTTATACTTTACTAATAAAACTAAGGAGGATTGTGTCCTGGAATGTCTGACCCATGAAAACTGTTGGACAGTTAGTTTATGCAGTGTTAAGACAAAAGATGTATTGGAAAATTTGAAATGGCAAAAAGGTAAATTTAAAAGACACTATAAAAAGGAGTTTGTCCTATCTTGGTGGTCAGACAGAGAGGAATTAGGGATGGTTCTGAAGTTGGCACCCTAGAAACAGGCCCATGCTGGCAGAAAGAGACACATCAAGTGCAAGCTGTTTGGGACACCAAATAAGTTTGCGGGTACATAAGCACAAAGGTACCATTTAGTAGAAAGCAAAATAAAGACCAGGGCTGGAGCCAGTGGTTTGGTAGGCATTTCAAGACTTTTACAGATAGATGGAGTTCGTCTATTTATAGGGAAGAAAGTTAGTGGAAATAGTATATTTCTTGTTTGCTTGTTGTAGGCAGTTGCACTGAAGTCAAATAACTTTGGGTTCAAACTCTTTCTAGTCTGGTGATCTCCATCAAGTATCCAAATCTCTCAGAGCTTTGGTTCTTCCAGCTGTGAAATGGTGACCTTACACACAGAACCAATATAGAGCACTTATACTATACTCGTCACTGGTACATATGTGGGACTGAAGCCGAAGACCTTGGATCTGGTTTCAATTGGTATTTCCTTTCCCATGTTTGCCTGCATGAGTCAGTCCTCTCTGTGTCTGTCTGTCTATCTATTATCTGTCTGTCTTTGTCTCTGTCTCTTTCTCTATCACTCTGTCTCTCTCCCTTTCTCTGTAGCTAGTAGGGATGAGGCAGTACCACAGCATGCCATCTTTGACACACAGAGGATAAGTCTGTAAGGCACCACTGGACCACTGGAAATGATAATTGCTTTCTTCCTCTGGCAATACAAGCAGGAGATTAGGAAGCTCTACGGGGTTATATGAAATGTAAGTCACAGCCAGGACACATGGGGCAAAGGCAGGCTCTAAAGACTCATGTGAATTTCCAGAAGTATTCCCTCCCTTCAAAGACTTTTCCAGGCCATCTAGAATGTGATACTTGGAGGTGGTGAAAAGAATGATCTAAAGAGACTCAGGGGCACCATGTACAGGAGACAGATTTAAATTTATTGAAGGTACTACCCCCCACCCCAATCCCTATCTTGGGAAGTAGGGAGTGACAGGAAATGTGTCTGGCCCAGGAGTAAGGACTGCCAGTCACCTGCCAGCATGGATCATCTCTGAAGAAGATGCAGTTCTGGGTAGCCATGCTGCTAGCCTATATTTATTCTCTTCTGCAGGAGTATTAATCAATCTGTAGACTTCGGCTACTACATGATAATGCAATCAAAGCGATCACAGCGACCTTAAGAATTCCTGATGAATTCTCTTTTCCCCTCCGTCAGCTTTGCTTTCTCTAATTTCTCAGTGCTTGGCTCATTGTCTCAGCGTACTTGGCTCTGCTTCTCGCTCTGAGTACCTTTTTTTCTTTTATGGAGGAGAGGGATTGAGTGAAGTCATGGAGTTCTGGGCTGCTTGGAACTGATCCATGGAGCAAGCTTGTCCTTGAAGGAAGGTACATTCCCTATAGAGGAAGGCTTTTGGGTTATAATTAAAAAAAAAACAGAAAGGGATATTTGAAAATGGTGAGAAACTGAAAGAAAGAGAGGTGTCAGGATGCTGTGGAATAAGAAACCTGGAGAAACCAATGGGATCAAGTTGAATTTTTTTTACCTTGGGTCAAATAGGAATGGGAAGGAGCATTCTGAGGCAAAGTAAGTATCTGAATATCAAGGATTGCTAATTTCCCAGTGACCTCTTGAATAGATGCTGTTAGATCTGCAGTGAAGTGTAGCTTTCTTAATGAGAAGGAGCTTACAATACAGAGGCTGTTTAGCTGGCTACTTAAATGGACATCTTAAATCATAACTTGCTCATAGCAGGACTTGTAGAGGAATTTCTACATGGTTTCTGCTATCCTGCTTTCTTGGCTCAAACCTCCAATTGTCCCCAGTTTCTTTTATTTCTTTTCACATCACACACTAGGCCCTAGGCAATCCTGTTAACTACCTTCCCCAATATTGGCCCCTTTTCCCCACCTCCTCAGCTATAACCTTGTATAGACCAATGCCGTCTTTGTCTTGGGCTAGTGGGATGGTCTCCTACTCACTTCCATTCTTTTAGGCTGCCATGTATGGATGTCCAGGACACCATAGTTATGGGTGTGCCATTTATATCACAGACACATACTAACTTACATAAAATTGTGCAGATGGGTACAGACACTCTGAATTTCTTGGTTCTAAGTGTAAGAACTGAGGAAGAGATTCTGTTCGCACATTAAAGCATCCCCATGTGTAGCACCTTGAACAGACTTGGGAAAGCCCATGCAAATATACATACTCACAGGCACACATAATGGTTCAGCCTTGGCCCTGAGGCACTCCTTACTTCCACTGCCCATTGTTCTATCAGAATGAAGTCCTATCTTTCCCATCCACAGTTGTTTCATCTAGGGAAGAGATAAAATATTGGGGTGCGAAATGCTTTGATGTTACATGTACTCCAGTGACAAGAAATGCTCAAGTGGGAAGAGTATGGATGTACATGGTCCGGACTGCTACCCACCATCATTCAGACGAATGTCCTAGGGCAGGACTTAAATGTGACTTAGCACTGACTATAAGATCTTAACACTGTTGTTTTTAATTTGAGGAGGGAGCATTTTCATGTCTCAGTGTAATAGTCTTCCAGACATTCTCAACTCCAAACAACAATCAGCACAGACTTTAACAAACATTTGAAACGTTGAGTATATTGATTCTTTGTTGCAAATCCAATTTACTTTGCAATACACTTAGGATGAAGGTACAGTACTACACTAGAATGACCTGTTCCCTGCCTTCCTCTATGGACACATCTCCTTTTACACTTCTTCTCACCATATTCCCTAACCCCAACCACAGGTTCTACTTGTCACCAAGCTCATTTGTGTCTACTTCATTTCTGTATTCCTTTCTTCCTTCCCCCACTTCTCCCTACAGTCCTGATTCTACTAATCAAGGACTTTGGCCACCGTTACATTTTTTTAAGTACAATATTAATGTCAATTATTTTTGTCCTCCATCTTTATTAACTTGGGTATTTCTTATTCACATTTCAATTGTTATCTAATATGGTACTTGTCATGCAATGGGTAGCCAGTAAGTATTTGTTGAGGAAGTACATAAACAGGAAAACAGACGATTTCCATCCATTCCCTCCGCAGTAAGGGTTTTAAGATGTACACAATATAGTCCTGTGTCCAGTGTAATTTTAGATCCCTTGGTAAAAAGAGATGACCAGAAAATAGTCATTTGAAATAGAAAGCTTAAAGAACTATTTAGCCAGAAAGAATCATAATCAGCATGATCTGCTGTTGTTGAGATAGTCTCTAGACTCTTTACTCACTTAGTCTCCATAGTGACCTTATGAGATATATCTCTTAAAATCATCACTATTTGAGTGTGAGCACACTCAGTCCTAGGAGACAGAATGACATGGATTCTGACATAGGTTGATATGAATCACTTTGAAGTACTGCAAAAGAATATGTTTCATTTGCTATCTTTTCTTTTTTTTTTCCCAAGTACCATGGTAGCATCCCCAAGTCTCCAAATGTATCTCATTCTCTTGAACTAGGCAGTGGGAAGCAGGTGAAACAGGAGCATGTGCTATGTAGGCAAGCAACAGCGAGCACAGATCTTGTTAGCAATGCCACTGGGAAGGAACCACTTGGGTGATTGACAATACAGATTCAGCGGCTGAGGTGTTTCGTACACTCATGATATTAAAATCTATGAAAGCATCAAATTATGAGCCAGTCTTGCCAAACTGAAAGAGACTTGCAGGCACAAAGGAAATTTAACAGCTCTTTGGATTTTCTTGATGTCAAACAGAATGCTTCTACTGAGGTGAGAATGGCTCTAGCTTGAAGCTCTATGGGGTTGAAACCTCAGTTATTACAAGGCTAGATTCTCACATGGAGAGAGAAAATGGCATATGGAGAAGAGGTAACTGACTAGCTAGGCTTTATAGCACCGAATGCCAATACAAAGAATGAAACTGTGACAGCAATGGGAACAGGCAATGCAGTTCTTCATGAGCGTATCAGAATTCTCCTGGGAATAATAATTATTATTATTATTTTATTATTAAAAATATTTATTATTATTATTACTATTATTATTATTTCCCTATTATCAAACAACTTAATTCTCCTCACCAACAAAACCAGACTGTTTGGGGAATAGAAACATAACTCAGTACACTGCTTACATACCATAGATAAGCCCTTAGGTTTCACCACTAGCACCAAACAAAGTGGTTTGATGGTACAAGCCTGTAATCCCAGTACTTGAGAGGTAGAAGCAGGAGAACCAAAAGTTAAAGATTATCCTTGGCTACAGTTGAACTTGGAGGCCAACACTGGTTATAGACCCTGTTTCAAAATACACACACGGGTTTGGGGATTTAGCTCAGTGATAGAGCGCTTGCCTAGCAAGCTCAAGGCCCTGGGTTCAGTCTTCTGCTCTGGAAAAAAAAAGACAAAATAACACACACACACACACACACACACACACACACACACACACAGAGAGAGAGAGAGAGAGAGAGAGAGAGAGAGAGAGAGAGAGAGAGAAAGGCATGTACACATATACTCAATTTAAAATTAGCTTACTGAGCTTACTGTAACAAACTGTACATGAAATAACATTTCAGGGACAATGCTTGGGTATTTATTTGCATATCTGAACAGAATCCTAGCACCAGAGAATGGACCTAACAGACCTCTAGATTCAGTGAATTCACTTTATACACTTTATAGATTTATAGATAGGAATACTGAGGCTAAGGTAAAGAACTCTTGCTTTTATTTTTATCGTGTGTGTGTGTGTGTGTGTGTGTGTGTGTGTGTGTGTTTGTGTGTGTGTGTGTGTGTGTGTGTATGTGAGAGAGGGGGGTTGTTTGAAGAATTGTTAAGGGTAAAAAGTAAAAGCTCTACATTGTGAAGGGGAAGGGATGAAAAATGTTAGAATTGGCGCAGTGTTTAATAGATAACTAGTCATTTGTGACATGACCACATACAAACTGTAAAAACACCCCTGTCTGTGGCAGAAACAGAGGAGATATTCTCAATGGAGGGAGATACTCAGCTGAAGAAACCTAAATGGGGGCCATTTATTTCCTTCCACCTCCTCTTCAGCCATCCAGTCCACCACACAGTTCAGCTGTGGGTTTGCAGCATTTTGCTCCACAGAGACTTCCATTGGCTGCTTTGCTAGTGGCTGGTGGCATTTTGCCTCTGTGGGAGGAATGGAGCCTTTTGCCTTTATCAAGAAATCTATGATTTTTTTTTTAAAAGCATAGTGCAGCGCTTTTTACAAATTGCAGGACAGAAATAGAAATGCCGCCAGTCTTCAACACAGCCTCCTTGAGGTCGGGGCAACCTGTCCCTCAGGCAGTGTATGAGGAGAGCTCATACATTTCTGAAATTGGTGGCAAATTCTCTGTGGAGGAAGGCAGAAAACAAGCCATCTTTTCCTCTGACTTAAAGGGAGCTAGGCTTAGAATGAGAGGAAGCTAGGAGCTTTTGAGAGAGCCCATCTAAGTGCATTATCAGGCCAGAAGGGAGTCACAGTGTTATAGCTTGGCTGTAACCTACTATGGGGATTTGGAAAAGGTGTTTCTGCTAAGTGCGCCTGCTTTTCTTCTCTGTCCTTCCACATTTGCAGTTGGGTTGCAAGGTCTAAATGGAGACTCGCATATTCCATGGAAACAAAAATACCCAATGACTAGCAGAGTTAAGTATTGTTTTGTATCTGATCTATACCTTGGATGATTGAGCAATTTGAGTGTGAACTTGGGATAGTACAGACCATTGTAGGGCTTTTGCATATGTTCTTAGGAGGGATATGAGAGGAGGCAGTATGGTTGCAACAATAGATTCATAATCCAATTATGGAAAGAAAACCATGGGAAAATCCAGAGTCCTGCCCCTGCCTTATCTGTCCTGCCTGTGGCTCTCAGCAAATTACTAAAGTGCTCTAAGACTCAGCTTCCTCGCTTATGAAGTGGGGTTGTCATGAGGGCTTCAGTTAGATAATGAATGGAAATCTCTTATGCTGGTAAGGACAGCATAACAGCAATTACTGTTGATGGCATTTGCCTCTGTTTTTTAGAACTGGGATGCCTTTTTGGCAGTACACAGCTGGTCCTTGGTTTAAAGTGTGTGTGTGTGTGTGTGTGTGTGTGTGTGTGTGTGTGTGTGTGTGTTCATGTGCACATGAAGATTCACAGTTTGAATTCAAAGAACTTCTGCTTGGATCCATAGGTTTGGAAAGGAATACTTGAATATGTTCTGGAACTGGAGATACAAATCAGTGGCTTAGTATTCACCTTATAGCCATGAGTCTCTGGGTTCCATTGTAGCATGCTCTTTCAACAAATCACATTTAATAAAGACCCAAATAAGTTAGGATGTGGGGCAGACTTGGCCAGTGTTGGTCAATAGCATTGTTTTCACACGAGATTATTACTCACCAGGAAATCAACTTCATGAGCAAGGAGGAGTATTATTACCAACAAAAGAGGAAGGGAATAACACTGTACATTTCATACAGTAAAGATAAATATGGCTTCATGAAATGCTTGTTCCATGTACATTCATAATTTTACATGGTTATACGTAGTTATGAACATTTAGTTCATACATGTATATATATGCATATATGTGTGTGTACATATTTTATGAAGTAATACTTTACCTTACTCTAGCACATAGTCAAATGTGTTTGAACTACTCACTTCTCATTTGGATATACAAAGAAAATAATCTGTCAAGTCCTAAACCAGAGTAGAAATTACTAGCAAGAGCATGCAGTATGGTTCATTTCTTTTCCCTCCCTATCTTTGCCATGCTGTGCATAGGTCAACACAGTTGGCTATTGTTTAATTAGAACTGAATCCTAATACCATGTAATAGCCCTGGCCTAACATATAAGGTCAAGTTAGGAGTTTGGCTATGGGTATCAGGCTAATTGCATTGACCCCATTATGTAGGAAATGCATCTGGCTTCATTGGGGTGTTTAGTTGGTGTTCATTAGCAAGGACTTTGTAGAACTCTGCCAAACATCTGTCCAAACAGCTTTTATGCACACTCTTCTCCTGTCTTCCAGGCATTGGTATGTATTTTTCTATTGGAAACTCCACCTTCTTGAAATAAAATAACTCGTTAAAATTGTGTTTGTTAATTGCGTGAGCGCACGCGCGCGCATGTGTGTGTGTGTGTGTGCATGCACACACAAGGGTGCAGAATATGGGCAGGTAGGTGTGCGTGAAGACATGTGTAGGTGCACCTGCATACATGTGGAGTCAGAGGTTGGCGCTGGAGGTCTTCTCCTGTCACTTTCCACATTATTTTTTGAGACAAGGTCTCTCACCAAAACTGGAGTTCACTGATATGGCAAGGCCAGCTGTCCAGCTTCCGGAATCCTCCTGTCTCCACCTCTCCAGGACTTATATTACAGGTCTAAACAACTATCAGGTTTTTACATAGGTGTGGGGGATAAAACTTGGTTCCTTATGCTTGTGCTGCAAGCCTTTTACTGACTGAGCCATTTCCTCAGCCTTAGAGATGTGTTTTGATTCACTCAACACTCACCATTTATCTTTTCACTGTGTTCTTGGCATGTGAAAGATGTTAATGTGCACAACTCTTCATCCATAAAGTCCACAAAAAAAGAGGAAGCAATGTTGTGTTCTTATTCACAGGAAACTTCTGACTATGTGGCCATGTGATCATTGAAGCCCCTCTGTCACCATCTATACAACTTTTGGCCTTGTAGGATCTCCAGCCATACCATTTCAGAACCGTTGACTTCCTACCTGGCTTTCAGCTTTTTTCCATAATACTTATCACACTACCTACTACACTTTAAGCAGTAAACAGATAAGTAAGCCTTACATGTCCAGATCATTTCTCTAGGAAGATTAAAAAAGAACAAAATTATTTTAAGCCATCTTGTTTGCTTTGCTTTGCTAACCACCCCACTTTGAGACAGGTATCAATAGTAGAATGCGCTAGTCTTGAATTCCTCATCTTCTGCTTCAGTCTCCCAAGTACTGGGAATACAGGTATGTGTTACCAACAATAGATTAAATGTTCCGTTTTTAAAAGCAGATGCACACTTTGACATCTGGATATTGATGCAAAATCATTTCACCTTCCCATGTTTATAAAGAATTTGAAAATAGTTTTCACACTACACTGTGAAATAGTTTTACAGTCCAGGTATATTCCAATAGATCCTAAACTTATGATTATAGATATATGTATCTTAAACTTATTAAATACTCAAGCTATGAGTAGCCTTATAAACTGGAGTCTCCTAGAGAGGAAATACAGCAACAGACAGGTTTGGAGCCTTCCCCATAGTCACATCCAAATTTGGTGGTAGAATTAGAACCTGCACCCAGGTTTCCATCATCTTTGTGCCTGTTCATGCCCTTCCACTGTTATCCTACCATCTGCTAGGCTGTCTCCTTTCTACTGAGGGCTAAAACAGTTTGCCATGTGTAGAATACAATATTCAGTTGCCAGTTCTCTCCACATAGATCATAACCGAGTTATCAACCTTCCAACCGATGACCCTCAGGCACTTCTCGATAGAGTGGATATGTCTACCTTCCTTTCCGTCTGCACTGAGGATATTGCCTCTTGGCATTCTGTATTGCCTTTGCCTCCTGCCTGTGATGGAATGAAGACCTGTATAGGAAGGTTATTAGCATCGTTCCCACCAGCAGCTTCTTTCTGTGGAATCAGTGTGCTCTAGAACAAAGCCTCCAGGGTGTCAAGTCCCAGAGGAAGTCTCACTTCTCAGATATGCGACTTAAGACAAATTATTCAACTTTCCTGGCTCCCAATTCCTTTAACTGTCAACATGAGAAAAATCAGACCTGTTCCTCTTATTCCTCAGGTCTGCTGAGAGACTATGTGAGATAATACGTGTGAGAGCACCTTGAAAAGAGAACATTTGTACAACTCTGAGGGTAGCACATTATGACTGAATCAGCACAGTAATTGCTGACGGTTTACTATTTATATGTACACAATTGACTCAGGACATTCCAAGGAGCACAGGGCTCAGCTGCTTTCTGGAGCTGGAGTCTAACTGAGACAGGTGTAGCTGAATGGAATGGAAGAAAGCCAGCCTTACAAAGCTGGAGATGACCATAGTATATGAACTTCATGGAAAGGGAAATAGAGATCATGGCAGAAAGGCCAACGAGGGATTCCTGGAGAAAACTGCATCTAAACTATGCTTTAGGGTGAAATTGGCAGGATGGGGGAAGCAAGCTAGTGAGAAGTATATTCTCAGATGGGATGATAGGACATGTGAGGGCTGAAATCCTCATCTGTTCCAGAGGCCTAGTCTTTAGGGCATGGAGAGTACAAGTTATAGACAGCTTTGCCAGTATCCCAGCTGAGATGTGACGAAAGAGAAGCAAGCACGTTTGTGAAACCAAGGCAGATGCTAAGAGGGACTGAGAATAGCTGAGTACATTACAGGTAGTTTAGTACTGAAAAATAGTCATACGTATAGTACATGTCTTGGTGTTGTTCCAAGATTTAAATGAGATGGTGTGATAATCAGCACAATTGCTGGTGCATGATTAATACTAGCAGCAATTTTCCTTCTTACATTGATCACAAGGGCTAATAACATGTACCTTGAAATCTGTTTGATGTTAGTCATATGACCTTGGCTGGGACATACCTCCTGGCTTTTCAGTGTCGTGATCTTTAAGATTGGAATTTTAATAGTGCCAACTTCAGAGGATTATCATAGGGACTAAATATCTTAATCAAGTAAAGTGTTTATCACAGTGTTGTAAGCACCCAGCTGATATCAGCTACTATAATTATTATCATCAGCCAAAAAGAAATGTGACATAGTTGCATGACAAATGAAAGAAATTGAGAAAAATTCACAAAAGCACTTCAAGTCTTACAACTCAGCATTCAATTTCTTTTTATCAGCTTGGAGGCCAGTTTTAAAAGTGAAAATTCTTTTGTACCTAACTTAAATTTTGTTTTTACTAGCACATGATTTTTGGAATTAGAGCAAACGATAGGAAGTTAGTCCAGCAGACCTTTACTGAGTACCTATTATGGTTCTTGTCAGTGTGCTAGAAGCTGAAACACACAGACACACACACAGACACACACACAGACACACACACACACACACACACACGACATGAGAATTATGTGTCTACATGTAAAGGACTTATAGTACAATAGAAAGAAAAATCAAAAAGAACTATTAAAATGCATCTTTTATTATTTTAAGTATGTAAAGTGGTTAGAAGTGTGTGTGTGTGCGTGTGTGTGAATGTGTGTGTGTGTAAACCTGCACAACATAGAATTTAAACAAGGGGCTAGGGAAAGCCTCACTGAATAGGTGATCTGAATTGAGTTTTGAAGGAAGTGAGAGAATGAAAGAATGAATGATAAGGCATCTTAAGGGAAGTGTTGTGAGCAGAAAGAACAGCAAGAACTTCCTTAAGTCAGACACGTGAAAGGAGGAAAGGTAATGGGATAGAAAATTAGACAGGTCACTAAATGCAGATGTTTTAATTTTAGTTTTAAGGTTTTTTGCTTTGTTTTTGTATGTGTTTTGTTTTGTTTGTTTGTTTGTTTGCTTGTTTGTTTAGTTAAGTGAAGAGTGTTATCTTCAGGGAGGTGAAAAGAAATGGAGAAGCTCCTTCAAGTATGAACTTAAGATGGCAACTCAGTCATCTGCCCCTCCCCAGTAGTTGCTTACTCCTCAGGGAGCCTGAAACAATGATAAATAAGATAGAAGTCAAGCAAGTCCCACAAAGCTGCCCTTAACACTCTATGGACTGCATAGTGTGGTCTTATTGTACAGTAGGGGTACAGAGAAAGGAATATTGACAGTGACTCAGGAAAAGACACGTAGTCCCTCAGAACCAGAGGCCTCATTAGGATAGTTCTGCCACTGTCATCAGCTCATGCGGCTGGGACTTGAAACCCTCTTGCCTTATCAGCCTGCCTAGCCTCCAGCAGTACCTCCTCTAGGTCAGAGAAGCTACGTAACAGACCTAATTGTTCACCCTGCCCATTTGCCACCCCTGGATAGCAGTGATCCTTTCACCCAAGTAACCCAAGACAAGGATATTTCTGTAGAACAGTAGAGATTTGGCATTTGATGGCTAATGCGTGCCCTGTATATTACCCTCCTGCTTCATAGATCCCAAGTCTCTGCCAAACCCTCTCCTTCTATGAACTTCTGTTTCTTCTTGGGAGACATTACATCTTTTCAGTGATCATCTAAGAATGTGATGTTTAAAATTAAGTAGGAGACCCTAGGAAGGAATATTGGAGGCTCCAGGACAGCAATCATGTTTAGCATCATTTGGAAATAGTACTTTAATTAAGATATCCCAAAATGGTACTCTGACACTTTACCAACTAAATATTCTACCTTCATTAAACTATTATCTCAAAATGTGTATGTGACTCAACTCAACCTTAAATCTTTCTTGATTGCTTGGTCAGTTTTTATGTGACCTGCTTCTGAGACAATGTCTTGTCTTCCAGTGTCACAAAATGGACTATTAAGGTTTTTGTTAAGTAGTTTCCTTTATCTTATTTAAATTTCACCTTTTAAATTTTAGCCCAGTACACCGGCCCATCTGAGTTCACTTTGCATCTCAATTTTGTTCTTCAACATATTTGATCCTCTGCCAGCTTTGAGTCATCTTCAGACGTGGTAAGTACATTTTATATATCACGTAAATTATTAATGAAGTTGGAAAAGCCCTGGGGCTCTTCTCTGGAGACCTTTCTGCTGGTTGCCACCTATGCTATGGGTAAAATTCTTTAATCAATTGCCACTCCATTGGGCTATGTTATAGTCTGGTTAAAACCTCATTGTTTTATTTCAGTTCATTCATGAGAAAGTTATGAGAGAAAATGACCAAATGCATTACTGAATCCAACATATGAACATTGACAAAGTGTTACCAAAGACAAGATGGATAAGGATAATCTAAGATGGAGGCTTTGCTTGTTTTGCTACAATGGAAATATGAGTATTTTTCCTAATTATAAAAGTGCTATGGGTTTGTTATAAAGGTCAGTAGCATGTACTGGAAGTGAGTCTACATAGCATTCTGGCACTCCGCTAGATATATCTGGCCAGTCTGTGAGCTTATCAACAGTTCTAGGAGATCATACCCTAGAGAATGTTTCATGACCTGCTTTATCTCCACAATTTTGATCATCCCACAACTTCTCCCAGATTCACCTCTACCTCCCAATTCACCTAACTTCATCTTCTCTCTTTTTTCTCTATATTTTTCCATTTCTAAAAATTAATCAAGTCCAGTTTGTGTTGGCCAACTACCCTGGGATGTCCTACTCTGAATACACTATTAATGAACACTGACTCTCCCTCTCTGCCAGCAGCCACCAAATGACAACAACTCTGCTGCCATGGGTAGGACTTCATGCCTACTTCTCCTTTATGTTAGGACTGTGTTTGGCTTGAACTTATACAGGTCTTGTGCCTGTTGTCCTAAGTTGTAATTTTATATGTGTATCTGTCCTGTTGTGTGCAGGAAACATGGTTTTCTTGAAATAATCCACCAGCCCAACAAACTACTACCACAATCTTTGTAGTTCCTCTTCTGCTAACTTGCCGCGAGCTTTGAGAGTAGGGGTTTACTATAGATGTCCCATTTCAAAGTCTTTTGTTCTATGATGTAAGAAGAAGTTTCTTTGATTGGTGTTGAGTAATGGAGGCTTTACAAAGTCAAGCACTTCAGCATGAAGATTTGAGTGGTGAACTGTTTTGATAGGAGGCTGCAGGTCCTAACTGGCCCAAGTGGTATGATTAGGAACACCAAAAGGCACAACTGTGATGAACTATTATTCTGCATTATATATCCTCAACTCAAACCAAGTGAGGCCATCTTCTAGTTCCTTCATGACGCCCTTCTTTTTATCTCCACATGTATATTCTGCCTGTTCAATGTATATATGTATCTTCTAGATAAGGTAGGTGCCACCTGCTGTGAAATCTTATAACTCTTTAAGGTCACTCATGCTTGACTAGCTGAACTGCAACTGCCTTGTTCTGTGATTTGAAATAAATCATTTATCATATCTGGCTTTAGTTATCATCATCCATAGAATCTATATACACACCTTGCTTGATGACTGATTGATACTAAGTAAGCACTTAGTGAATGTTAGTCAAGATTTTTGTTATCATCATCATGGGATGTCACATTCCCTACAGTATTGAATTGTGATGGAGACAAAACAGGAACATGGGCAATGCCCATGATAAGGCTCAGCATAAGGTGAGTGCCAAACAAAAGATAGAAGTTACCAATTTTTGTTTGTATCTCCCTTTGAATACTTAACTTCTTTTCTCTTTTGTCACGTCTATGTGTGTTCATGTCTTAAGGATCAAGACTGAAAATTAGTTGAGTTCTTTAAATTTCATATGAGGAAATCCTACTATCACTTAAAAAAATACCCCTTTCAGATTTGACCATTTGCTAGGTAGATAGCTCCTTTTCCACTACCTGATTCACTAGGGCAGCCTGGATAAATCGGGGTATAGAGACTCTAGCTTCCAAAGCCACTGATCACAAAATTAGCTAGGTCTGAAATGTTACAAATGTGTGAGAGTTTCTCTGAGCAGAGTTGACTGTACTCCATGCATGGAGACAGCCCCCCTTAGCCAGTAGCCTACTTCAGGCTCTTGAGTACCAGAGCAGTCTCCCAGGTTCTTTCTGTGTTCTCTGATACCTTTATGCAACACAGTAAATCAGATCACATCTTCTTCAAAAATCTTCTCACAGTTCTTATCTCGTGAAGTAATTTTTTAAATATTTTGCACGATTTACTGAACTCAGCATAATGTAGTTCCTGTGTACCTTTTTAATCTCATCTTGTCCCACTCTTCTTTCCTGCTTTGCACCACCCACAATAACCTTCTGTTCTGAGAAAACACCAAACTCAATTTACTCCAATGCTTTTGCTCTTATTCTGACCCTCTGCCAGGAAGTAAACCTCCTCCCGGCCCCCAATTTGCCTGTGATTTATCCTCCAAGTTTCTACATAAATGATACTATGTCAGGAAAAGATGAAATCTCCCCTGTGTATTTTATTTTCAGTAGGTTCTCATGTTTCCAGTTCAGTTCAGATTCATTGGCTCTCAGGTCTGCTTCACATTGAGAATCATGTAGGGAATATTAAAAATGAGACAATGACCAGGGCCCTTCTAGATCAAGTAAGGCAGAATTTTGGAGGTTGACTTCTAGGCATCTGCAAATAGTTCCTACAAGCCAAGGTTGATGGCTTCCATTCTGGTCAATCAGTCTGTTACTTTCCTACTTAGTGCTTGCATCAAGCTACCAATAATTTGTTCCATCCACTGAATCAGTAAATATTTATTGAGTCCATAATGCTTGCCAAGGATAACTGAAAACACAAGGAGTAAAATAGTGAACACAAATGAATCAAATCTCAAACTTTATAAAATATCAATTCCAATAAGAAAGGCAGACAATAAGCAATATCAGTCAGACACTTAGTATTTTCTATGTGATGTTAGTCTCTGTGTCAGTAAGACATACTATGGAATATATATATATATATAATATTTTACATTAAAAGTTTGTTTTTCTTCCCACAGATTCATAAGTTGAGGTACAAAGTCACAATGTGATCGAATTTAGAGATGGAATTAGAGGGAAAATATTTATGTTTAGATGAGGCCCTGAGAATGGGGCCTTGGTCTGAGGGATTAGCACTTTTCTAAACCCTGCTGATTTTACAGAGATTTCTCCCTCCTACTTTCCCTCATCTGGGTGAGGGCACACATGTGAGCCATGAAGGTATGGATGCTGCTTATAAGCCAAGAGGAAAGTCTCCAAAAGGAACTGAAATTTGTCTGCATCTAGATCTTGGGTTATTATACATTGAGAACTCTGATAAATGCACTACTATTTATGATATCTAGTCCATGATCTTTTGCTATGGCATCTTGAATTAACTAAAATATATGGCATGTTAGACTATAAATTCTGTGAAGAAAACTAAGAGAGAAGGAAAAACAGAGATAAGGCAGTTTTGTTGGATATGTAAGTGTACAGTCATTGGCCTAGGCAGGGAGATATTGAGGGAAATGAGAACTGTAGATTGGCATTTACCAGGATGTAGCACATTTACACCAGCAAAAGCTTGTGTACAGGTCCTGAAACTGAATCATGATGTAACTGGGGGGGACAGCATAGGGCTAGTGTTCATAGAGTTGAGAATAAGGATAAGCATAGTGGGAGATAACTTCAGAGAGTTGAAGTGATGCTGAGATAATTGAGGCTTTTAAGGTTGCTGTGACACCTTTGGCTTTGACTAAGAAGTAAAAAATCATCCAACAGAGAGTAGCTGTTTTAGTTATGTTTCTACTGCTGTGATAAAACACAATGGCCATAAAAAAACTAGCCTAAGGAAGGCTTTGTTTCATCTTATACCTTATAGTCCACCATACAAGGGATATTGGAGTAGGAACTCAAGGCAGAACCTAGAGGCAGGAACTGTAGCAGAGGCTGTGGAAGAATGGTGCATACTTGGTTCTTCATGGATATCTTAGTATGCCTTCTTATACCATCCAGGACTACCTACCCAGGGGTAGCACTGCCATCAGGGTACTAGACCCTAGTGAACTGGGTCTACTGTCTATGGTTATTATTCAAGAAAGGCTTGCCCATGGGGCCACTGTTGTGAAGGCATCTTTTCAATTGAGGTCCCTTCTTCCCAAATGACTCTAGTTTGTGCCAACTTGACAAAACACTAGCTAGCATAGTAGCATAATTTGATGTGGAATTGAATCAGCTCACTATGTCTTCTGTGTTAAGAACAGACAAAACAAAGGAGGTGAATCCATTCGGAAAGCTAATGTAGATAAGAGATGATGGTGCCTTGGAGTAGGTTGGTACTGATGTTGCAATAGAAATTACTGTGGCCTATGTAGTTTGGGTCCTGGAACCCTGGCTAGGGGTGACAAAGGGTATCAAGAAAGGACAGGTACACAGACACATCTACCATGAAACTGAGATCAGGTAGGATTCGCCTACCATTACTTCATCAAATTGGAACCTTGGCATGTTCATTAGGACAGCATGGGTGGGGAATTAGCTGTCTCAGTAGGTCATCTCTGCAGGCTAGGGAGCTCAGGCTGTAAACACCCAGGAGAAAGAAGCTGCAGTCACTAGTCTCTGCACACAGCAATCAGTTGATCATAAACTCTCATACTCAATTCCTTGGATAGAGCTTTGCCTACTCCACTTGAGCCTGGCATATATAGGTAATGGCTGAGCAAATTGTCTCATGTCCTTGACAGGCCATGCCCATGTCAAAATATACAGTCAGCACTCAAGGCTTCTTCCCATCTCAAAATAACTGATATGAAAACCAACAATAAAATGATATAATTGAATGTATTATGGGAGCTAGGGTGCCCAGAATTTGGTGTTGAAACTACATTGAGCATGGGACAAAGTACACAGCCCAAGAAAGAAAATAAAACTAAACAAGAGAAGAAAACTAGCAGAGAAAAGGGTAATGTAGGGAAGATGGAGCAGTCACTAACTGAGCAAAGGACACTGAAGATACCACAGTTTTGCCAAGGACTAAGAATTAAGCATACCATTGTATAACATGGGAGTCACTGGTAAACTTGTTCTGAACAGTGATTGAAAGGCATTCAAGAGATAAAGGAAGGAAATAATTTGGAGACAATGAAACAAGTAATTTTCTCTTGGTATGTTTTCTGTAACCAGATAACTGGAAAGAAACAACTTAAAAGAAAAGGGGTTTGTTTTGGCTTATAATTTGAGGGTATGCTATATTCTATCATGGTGATGAAGGAGACAGAGACAACAGGTGACGTTGCATCTGAAATGAAGAAGCAGAGAATACTTAGGAAGTTGAGCCAGTCTACAAAACTTCTAGGTCTAACCCAGTGATGTATTTCTTCCAGAAAGGCTCCATCCCCTAAAGACTCGCAACCTTATATAACAGTGTTACCGGATGGGCCCAAGTATTCATATACTTGAGCCTAGAATTGGCATTTCTTTTTCAAACAACAGCATCTACTCCTGGACCCCATAATTGTATTGCCATAGCATGGAAAAAAAATACATTCATTCTAAGTTCAAATTTTCCCATAGTTTTTATCAAGCCCAACACTTTATTGTCTGAGAGTTAAGGCAGTCTTTTAACTGTGAGCCCCTATGACATTAAAAAGCAAATTACACATTTCCAATATACAGTATTACAGAATGAACATTTCCATTCCAAAGCTAAAGACAGAACCCATTGAACATGGAAAAGTCTAGCTGATATATTTACTGTTGCTGACTACTGTTTATGGTCCTGAGAACTACTCTCCATACTAGCAAGGAGAAAGCTAAACATTAACTCAGTTATAAACCTTATGATATGCAATGGTGACCATCTTGCAAGATATGTGGGTGCAATGTGGCACAAAAATTGTGGTAGAAACTAACCATTAGCTGATTGAAGTTAAGACACACTCCATGAGGTGGAACCCATCCCCAATATTTCCTGGGTGGTCAAGAACCTGAAACTAAGTAGTCTGTTGACTTAAGGGAAAACAAAGTACTACTGTTCTCCTCAAAGAGCAGTGTCCTGTCTAGTTGTTCCGCCCTGCAGGACAGTCAACAAGGGTGCAGAGGGTACCTGGAAGAGAATGAGGGCAAGAGACACAAAGAAGGACGCCAAGACAAGAGTCTGATCAAGGCGACAATTTTATTTTTTCCCAAGACTGAATTTATACCATAACAGGGGTAACAGAGAGAGCAGGGAAGTGGGAAACATTTACACAGGCCAAGGACACAGTACTCGTGTGGTCAGCTGATGTCAATAGGATGTTGGTTTTTCAGGAAGGTTACAGGTTTTTCATATCATTAGTCAGCAGGATGTTGGTTTCTCAGAAAGTTTACAGGTCATATCAGTGGGCATCCTGACATCAGATGTATTTCTCAGCAAGGTCACAACTTTGTCATATTGTTAGTCATTCTGACCACCAGATTTGTATTAGTCTTCTGCAGCTGGCTGGGGATTTTCCATGAACTCAGTCAAACTTAACTCTAACTATACTATTAACATCAATAATCGAGGGTTTTAAGGGCATCGCTTCCAACAGAACAGAGCAATAAAATGACTCCTAATGACATTCTTCTGTACTCATAGGTCAGTATATGTCTCAGCCATCGTCAGAGAAGCTTCTTCCTCTAGTAGTAAATGGGAACAAATAGAAACACACACCTGGATAATATGCAAACAGTGAAAAACCTTGGAACACTACATCCTAAAGGAGATTTCTCCATCAAATATCTCCCCTCAGGGCTCTGGAAACTACAGAAGAGGAAGCAAAAAGATTTTAAGAGCCAATGGAAATGAAAAAAAAACCCAAGGGAATAAGTACTTCTAATCACAGCAGGACTGATGCACAAATGAACTCACAGATCCTGTGACAACATGCACAGGGCCTGCACAGGCCTAAGCTAGATAGAGTTCCATACTGGGAAGCAGACACAATCCCCCATTTGGAACCCAGAAGCTATCTCCAATTGATAACCACTTGCAAAGGAAAATAGTTTTCCTCAGTGTAATTTCACTGTGTATACAAACCATACCTAAAGGCAGTCCTCATGACTGGCAATAGATGGCCAACACAAAACAAACTTAAAGACATATTTTTCCTTTTGTCTTATAATGCTTTGTCTTGGCTATATTTTTCCCTTAAAGATTCTTCTCTTAAATATTGTGTCTTCTGATTTTGGTTCTATGGTTCTTCTGTGTGTACAAATATGTGTGTCTCAGTGTCTGCATGTGTTTCTTGTGCTTTTTCTTTGGCTTTTTTATTTGTTTGTTTGCTTGTTTCTTTTGTCCTATTCTGGTTTGTATGTTTTTATTTTATCTTACCATGTTTTATTATTATTTTCAGAGACCTGCTTTTATTCTAAGGAAAGAGAGAGAGAGCAAAAAGAGAAAGGATGTTGATTTTGCAGAGTGGGGAAGTGGGGACCTAAGAGGAGATGGGATCCTGGAAACTATAATTAGAATATATTGTGTAAAACAAACTTATTTTCAATTTTAAATAAAAAGGAGAAATGAGGACATTACAAGGAAAGGTTAACCAAAAACAAAACAGAAGCCCAACAAGGTAAATACTGAATTTAACAGACCCATGTCTTGCATATGTTACTCATGATCGACTCATCTTGCTTACAACGGTCTTAAGTGGTCCTGCCCTTCTAGATCTATTGACTGTAGCACACGTCTTTATCTTGGACTGGCTCCACTACATGTGTGCAGCTTTCTTTGACAGAAGTCCCATAGTTCTCATAATCTATGTCTTGGAGTCTGTGTTACAACTTAGACTTCATTTTCAAAACATCATATAAGGGCCCAGAGAGATAGCTCAGTAGTTAATAGCAGTTGTTGCTATTCCACTGTCTGCAACTGTCTGTAATTCTAGTTCCAGGGGATCTGATGCCCTCTTAACTTCATCAGGCACCAAGCTTGCATGTAGTGCACATCCATACATACAGGAAAATACACATGAAATAAAAGAAATAATACTAATTTATAAAAAAAATGCTTTGTGCAATGGCCTTTCAGAGAATCATTGAGAGGTTTCCAATTCCTCAGCTGCATATTGTCTGACCAAGCTCTCTGGGACTATTGAACAAGACTTCCCAACTCAACAAATCTTGCATTTTTATGTCTAAAAAATGAGTAACATGTGGATGATGCTGTCAAATTATGTTGCCAGACTGGAATGCAGTTTGGTATACTTGGACCACAGCTATATTTAGCAATCTGTGTATGCCCTGATGGCTGATTCTGCAAAATCACTTTCTTAGGCAGTTGTTTTTCTAACAAACAGTCTTCTGTCACTTCTTAGTTCAGACAGTCTTCTTTCACAAATTAGAGATAAGATACTTGGGTTCTTGCCCTTAGGGAATCTTTCCTATTGTGCCAGTGCAAAGTATGAGATTTCTCTTTAATGGCAGGCACTATTGAACTATTACAACCTTTTAGTTAGCCATAAACTTTCTCCTGTTCTTTTCTTTGCCAAAATGCTTATTATTTTGAATCTGTCTATTCCATTTGCTATTTTACTGTATAAAAATAAACCCAGTGCAGCCTGAATGCTATCCTAAGTTGAAATAATCTTCCACAAAGGACACCATTTTGTCATTGCCATTAAGTTCATTATTTTTTACTGGATATTTTATATATTTACATTTCAAATGTTATCTCCTTTCCTGGTTCTCCCTCTCCCATACCTCCTCTCCCTTCGTCTATGAGGATGTTCTCCCTCTCACCCACCCACTCCCACCTCAACACTCTGGCATGCCCCTACACGGTGTAACTTAGGTTTTGTAGGACTAGGGCCAAATGAAACCAGGTTGTTTGCCAGAATATAATATGAATAGCTTCTAACTCATTTTGTAAAATTTCATGAGCCATGTTTCCTCTGTCTTCATTTCTTTGGCTTGTGAGAGTCCTACTAAAACAGACCACTAATTTATAGCACTCTAGTACTTTTCTAGTCCAGTGTTTCTTCAAACTCTTATTCATTCATTCCACAGACAAGTTCCACCAGTCTATGAACTACTTGGTCAGTTTTATCATATTAAAGGCCCTATTTTACAGTACTAGTTTTTGGTATTACTTACTTTTCTCTTTGCTTTGACAAAATACCTGACAAGAATCAACCTAAGGAAGAAAATGTTTACTTTGGGCTTATAGATCAGGAGAAGCTATATTTCATCATGGGTGAGAAAGATGTAGTGGAAGATGTTCTTGGCAGCTGGCTGCGTTGCATCTGAAATCAAGAAACAGAATCAACAGGAAGTGGGATTTGGCTATAAAGCCTCAAGGCCCACCTACACTGAACAACTTCCTCCAGTAAAGCTCTGCCTCTTAAAGGCTCTGCAAACTTCCCAAACGTTGCCACAAACACACAGCACTATGGGGGACATTTCACATTCAGTCCAACAATACCATTTAGTATAGGGGAAAAATTTGTGGTAGCTCTAGGGAGGATTTTATTAACCATTTTTCATGGGATAAATAATCTATTGAGATCCAGCTTCCCATGTAAGGATTTAAGCTTCTTAAAGATAGGAACAAATCTTACACCTCATATACTTCCCATAGCACCTTAAAGCACATTAGGCACTCAATACATTTTTTCACTTACATCCCACTAATTGTCCCCTCCAACTCACCTTCTAGCACAATCCTTTCTCCACCCCTCCCCTTCTCCTCTGAGTGGGTTGGGTCCCTCCTTGATATCCTCCCAGTCTGGCACATCAAATCTCTGTGAGGCTAGGTGTGTCTTCTCCCCCTGAGGCCAGACAAGCCAGCCCAGCTAGAAGAACATATCCCATGGACAGGCAATAACTAAGAGAGTGAATAATTAAGGGTGAAGAAAAGAGTTCATGAAAGTATGTGGCAAAACTTTATGAGTAGGAATACATGAGGCTGAAGACATGGCTTAGTGGTTAAGAGCACTGGGTGCTCTTCCAGAGGACCTGAGTTCAATCCCCAGCAACTACATGGTGGGCTCCTAACCATCTATAATATGATCTGATGGCCTCTTCTGGCAAGTAAGTGTACATGCAGATAGGGCACTAATATATAAAAAAGAAGAATACTATGATAGATGAGTAGGGTACATAGTGCCTTTCATTTCAGTCATTGTTATATTCTTGATGTACCAAACTTGTTACAGAACAATGTAACATAAGGATTGATGGGCATGACAATGATGACCTCTCTTTGTCAAGAAGGCATTATGTATTCATTGTATGTAGTCATTCATTCCTGGGATTAGACACTCTGTTGAACTTTAAGAACTGGGTGAGGTCAGAAATCTGCCAATCAAGAAATCTCTTTGTGTCATCACAATTTTATGGGTTTTGTCTGTGTGTGGTTCAGGGTCTGAGTGACTCACATGCCACATTGGCACTCCAGACTATCCCTGTTTGCTGGATGTAATTAATAATATAACTCTCTCCAGAGATCAACTAGGTAAAAAGACGACACAGTAAAAAGCCATGGTCATGCTGTCACCTGATGCCTTAGCACTTGATTCATCTTAGTTGTTGTGCTGTACAATCTTCAACAGTGTAAGGTGACAAGTTGATGCAATGAGGATGTCCCATGGTGCCCATGACTCAGTTATTTCTGGAAAGAAGGAATGGCTCAGTGCCCAGCTGGCACAGAGGAAGTGCTCACTAACATTGGAATGAATGGGCACCATGGGATTTTATGACACATGCATACAGAAAGAAGGCTTCGTTTCTATGTCTTACCCACCATCTCATTCCATATTCAGATGCATCTCTGTACTAGGGCACAGGCAGTGGCATGATGATGCCCTGAGCTAAAAAAAGAGACAAAATTTGCTTCAGTTATTTGGCAGAAATTGAAGACACGCTTTTCCCCCTATCTTTTTCTATAAGTATTGTTGTGCTATCTCTTAGAAGGCATTGCAATCAGCATTAACTTAGTACTCGATTTGGATCACATCCTGTGTTAAGAACTGTGCATGCATTGTTATATTTTTCTCCATAGGGACAAACAAAACAAAACAAAACAAAACAAAACCAGATCCCAAAGAATAAAACCTACCTATGCTTGGTATTGCCATTGTCTTCAATGAATAAAGGCATTGCGTTTACAAAGGAATTGAGTTGAGATTCAAGACCAGTTTACCTCATTACAGAATCATATTCTATATGGGTTTTTTTATAATAGCATCAATTTCTTCCTAGAATGTAAATGAGAAAGTATCCTTCTGCCTTGAAATTTGATACCCCGCTGCCAATAAAATCCAACTTACTTTCTGGACTATCTATACCTTGCACAATCTACACTTTGCCCAACTCCCCCAGCCTTTTCTCATTTTTTCCCTCTTTGCTCTCTGTGGACTTTATTTCACAGCAGCAACTGTGTGGTGCTTTAACTGAAGGCTGGCTTGGGTACTCAGCACTTCTCTTGGACAAAACCTTTCTCATTCTGAAACAATTATCCAATGTTATTATACTTGCAAAAAGTAAGAATGTCCTGTAATTGTCACTACCAGTGTTGTTCCAGGGGTTCTTGTTGGTCTATCTCCATATTCTCCTTCTTTCACTTGTATTGTAAGATCTAAGGAAGTTTTCTGCATCCCAGATCCTGTCCAGCAACAAGAGTGATGTAATGTGAGGTCAGTATGAACCCCCATCCTCGTTCATCTACCTGATGGCAGGGATGAGAACATAATATGTCTAAGACAGAGAAGAAGCAATGAACTAACTCAGCAAACCTATGATCAATGTCTCAGTCCAGTTCTCCCCATTTTTAGCTGAGGAATATTAGACTAAACTCCCCTTTCAAAAGCTTCAATTTCTTTTTCAGTCAATGAGAATATTTCCCTCTTCCTCTAACAGGTTGCTTTGAATATACAAAGAAACAGGATGTAATTTTGTAAAGTACAAATTTCGGCAAAATAGTAATGCTTATTGTGCCCATTTCAACACTGCACTAAACTCCTAACATGTATTATTGCCACTGAGCCTTAGAACAACCAGTGATAATAGTGTTTTCATTTCTACAAATGGGTAAAATTAGTCAGCAAGATTAATAATTGGTTTATTCACCATTTCCCAGCTGGGACCAATGTCTTAATAAAGATTTATCATGCCCCACCCCCGCCTCCAATTCAGTAAGTGGAATATCTCAATGAATGGGAGACAAATGCAAACGATCTAAGGGTGTGGCATACTTAGCCTATATAAGAAATAGTGAGAAGCCCAGTGTGGCCAGAGCAGCGTGAACAGGGTCAGTTTGCCTCTTTCTTGTTGTGAAGGTAAACTAAAGCAACCAGCCACAGGGGAAGTAAGAAAGGAAGCAAAAATAGAAAGCCCCATGTTGTCCTCTATTTCCAGCAGTCACAAATGACAGAAATATGAAAGGAAAGAAAGAGCAGGGGAGTGAAATGGCTGAAGTGTTGAATCCCTGTCCAATTTGTGGTGAGTAAATAGATCATTATTAAGCACCACAGCAAATTTCTGAGTCTCCTGTGCTTTATTTCTCTCCAAGCATTGAGCTGTAATTACTGATGAATGTGCCACTGGAACCTCAGCATGTGACATCATCTTGCTTCTGTAGAGTACAAAATCATCAAAACTGTAATTGGCAGATAAAGAATTGAGCTGATTTCTCTTGGACTAATAGGGTGGACTCATAAAAAATTCAGAACATTTTTATGTGTGCTTGGCTTATATTTATTATCAAAATTCCTTCAGTTATTCGATTAGCATCACTGTATGTCTGGGGCCTGGTAATACATGTACTATACAGCATGAACACAATGATATTGCAAAGAATGCAGATCTTCAGCCTAAAGTTAAGCCTGAAAAAGCTAAACCACATACTATTAGGGTTTGCCGGGACCTTTTCTTTCGACTCACCATAGAGCCAGTCCAATATTGGAGGCTTGTAGGCACTAATGGTGTTCTAGGAACTCCTCATCCAATGTACACAAGAGTGATCACCTTGTCTTTACAGCATTGCAAATACTGAATGATAAGATTTAGTGATGATTTAGCCTTGTGAAAAGTAACACTATTGTCACTATGTGCTATCTTGGTATGTAACAAAATGGATTGATACAGTAGAGTGTTTTCTGATTCTGTACTAATGGTATAGAGACATTCCTTATTCTGCTTTTTTTTTTTGAAACAAGTTACTGTTTTTAAGTACTTTCTTTGTGCTAGACACTTTGGAAAATATCTTATGGATATTACCTTATTAGTTTACATAATAAACCATCAAATAGGTACTATTTGCTCTATTAAAATGCTGAGTGAGGCTCAAAGATGTTAAGTAACTCTTCAGGAAAGTGGCTATGAAAATTAGGATTATACAAGAGAGATGGGATCTTGCATTCCATTTTGATTTTGTTTCTGTTTCTGAAGGCTTTCTTTGTGCTGCACAGATAGGACTCAAGTTTTCTCCATCTTATTTTCATCTTCATAGTTCTAGGCTTAGAGACGTGAGACACTGCTTCCAGCTATGTTCTAGGATTCAGTATCTTTAATGTCTGTCTGTCTTTGGAATGTATTTTAAACAGGGTAGAAATTCAAGGCACACATATTTTAGAAAGGCAGATTTCAGCTCAAAGAGGGATGGTACCAATTATTCTCTTTGGTTTGTATGCATAGAAGTGACCATAGAGTGAAACACCTGAGCTAGTGAGGCAGATCCAGCTTGAATAATCCTTGGTCAAGGGTAGGTACTTGGGCTTTTAAGGAAGCACTAATGGGATATATAATTTTCCCATGTGAAAGTTTGGGCCAGAAAGAGGAACAGTCAGTTAATTCTAATTTGTAAATATACCCAGATTATCATTCACCAGCTTTCCCCATCCTTGTGCCTTGGGGGCAACTAGGAACTTGTCCATGTCACCCACATCTCTGGGCTCAACACTTGCATGGGACTCTGTTCTTCAAACCCCCAATTTGAAGTTTGGCTTATCCTTCTGCACCAAACTCTAGAAGCTCTCCCAATTCCATCAGCAGTGGACAGGAAAAATAACATCTCCTTGTGAGTAAAGGTATTACCAGGAATAGTCATTCTAAGTGTGGCCTAGAGACCTGCAGATCAAAAGCACCCTAGACACACAACCCGAACCAGTAATGTGTGTGCTTCGCTAAATCCTCTAGGTGCTTCTGATGTACATTTACATTTGGAAAGCACTGTCTAGTCTGACAAGCAGAGCTCTAAATGCTGCAGACATCAATATGCGCATGGCTCATCAACTCTTAGACCTAGCACAAAACAGAGATAATCTTATGGAGAAGGAATTAGAAAGGGACTGCAGCCTTGAGCTAGTCCTGCAGAGCAATGTCACCTTCAAATACACATGACAATGATGGATAAGTATTCAGAGATTTGGAGCAAGGATGTCGTCAGTTCTTGTTAATCTGTACCTGCATCAGAAAATGTCGCTTTGCAAGCTCAGCAGCTGCCCAGAGGCATGCCAACTACTCTGTGGAGGGTGCGGTCCCTGATAGTAAGGGTACTGGAGCGTGGAACTCTGAGTTGGGAAGGAAATTACCTACCTCATTCATGGCACCCTTGGCTTCAAGATTACAAGGCTACTGTCGTGGTGTGCTCAGGTTTCTTTTAAACAGATTTGAAGAGGCAAGGAACAAGAGGAAATGCATATAGAAGTTGCTATGGTAATGAAAAAGCTAGCATACATATATTATACTCGAGCCAATGCTAAGAAAACTCAAAGCTGAGAGAAATGAGATTTCACTATGTGAGATCAGGGGAGCGTTCATGGAGGAGGTGCTAGTTGAATTGGATGAAGTTTCTGGACGTGGAATTTGAAAAATACTAAATAGTGTTCCTTCCGAAGAATAGAATATCATGACCAAAAAATATGGAGGCATGAAAATGCAGGGGGAAACGCTCACAAAACTATTCTAGCAAGTGAAGTTAGAGGAACAGATTCTTAGCTTCAGATGCTGCCTCCATAATTTTCTTGGAAAACTGGCATTAAGTATGTTATTTAACATTGCTTGGTCTCTGTTTTGCTACCTGGAAATCAGGAGTTACATAGCATATTTTACTCGGTAGGGAGACAGGGTGACGAAGATTGTGACATGACTGAGCTTCTGTAGATCTGGGAACAGCACACACTCTAGCACATGTAAAGCCGCTGGACTTTATATGCTAGCAAAAGTGATGCTTTGCTTGAAACAGTGGGCGTGGGGCATGAAGTTGGAGAGATCATCCTTGACTCTAGATTGTGGAGTGGGCCTTAAGTGCTAAAGTAAACATTTGGGGCTTTTATTCTGAAGACATGGAATATGTGTTGTTAGAGAATGGATTGGAGCCAAGTCATAGCAGAGAGAACAAGTTTAGAAGCTACTACATTTTAGCTATGTCAGTGGCAGAAAGGAGAGAGAGAGAGAGAGAGAGAGAGAGAGAGAGAGAGAGAGAGAGAGAGAGAGAGAGAATACCCCCACTATTACAATGTAATCCTGATTTTGGGTTTTCTGACCCTCAATGAATGCATAGAAACAATCCAATAATGGTGCAAATTGCAACTTAGAGGGAAAAAGTTAACCAATGTGATAGGTATAATGTGAAAGACAACCCTTAGCTAGCTTAAGTTAAGTTCTGGGGGAAAAAGAAAACTAACAGACCCTCTGAAAATATTTCCTGAGGCTGGCCTTTTTGTAAGACAATTTGGGGCATGAGCAATTCACACATACTTGATAAACTGAAGCACATTCTGTCTTGCTGGCAGACATTGAATCTGTAATAACACAAGGAGTCCTCCAATGAAAGAGATGATTAGAGATTCTAATAGCATTGCACACTGGATCCTAATTAAGGTATTTTCTAATGCCTGTCTAGGAGTATAAGTGCCCTCCATTTGGACTTTGAGGATAACTAGAGTATTCTTTAGTTCCTAATCAGGATATACACAATTCAAAACGTTCTCAAGTCTTGGGCCAGAGGGAATGATCTCATTTGGCACATTATTGAGTTTCTGGGAGGAGGAAAGACATGAACTGCTGACAAATATTTTGTCAATGGCTAACTGCAAAGTTGTGTCTGTTGAAGCGATTCATTGTAGGAAGCTGGTTCTCTGGAATATTAAAGAATAGCAATATGTACTCAAAGTAAGCCTGCATGGCCGACATTGACGAAGCAATTTTGAAACCAAGTGATCTCCTTTCTGGTTTCCCCTTGCTTCCTGAGGATACAAACATATACATGCCTGAATGTATATCCTGATGACAGAGGCTTTTCAAAGAAAGAATGGTTCCTTTGGCTTCCATAAAACACATGTTTGGGTGGGAGACAGTGCACAAGGCAAAGCAGCAATGCTGGTTATGAGGCCTGAGAAACAACTTCATGTTTATCAGAATAAATATGGTTAAGTTCGCGGTGCTAGTTCCCTCTAAGATCTATCAGACTTCCTCTTTATCCACTAAGAGCTGAAAACAGAATACATAGCTGGCTGCAGTTAGACTAACCAGTTAGATTGACCCAAATTCTTTGCAGAAATGCAAAAGCCTGCTGGCTCTTGGGATTAGCTGGCTGGTATTTGAATCGATCCCCATCTGTATAAAACCTCCTTGTCCAGTACAGCCTGAGACTGTTACATCTGCTCACCTCAGCCGCTTGCTTTCCAAGCCAAGGTCATTTGGGAGTGGTCTAGGTATGAGAACAGACTTGTCCAATGCTAGAGAGACTGTGCAGTAAGTCTGAAGAGAAATTTGGTATTCACTGTATTTGATTTGCTAGATCCCTTGTATTACTTTCTCTAACATTTGATCTGATCTTTGGCCAGGGTAGGTGATGCCGCCAAGTGGTTAGGGTCAGCTTTATGTATAACTCAACATAGACCATGTGTTGCAATTGTTTGTCATAAAGAGAATATGCTAAGCAGCTGTGAGGAAAATATTGTGCTGGAAAAAATATGAATATTTTCTTTTTAGAGACATGGAACTTCAGGGGCTCAGTTAGTGATGTTAGAAATCAGACTAAAGGGGACATAAGGGTCTAGGCAAATTATACTTGGGTCTTATCCTGCAGATAGCAGTTCCTGCCTGTTGATGCATAGAGCTCACAGAAAAAAATCTACAGTACCAAATTCAGTTAGTTCTTATCCTCAGCTGAGCATTACAACCTACTGGAGAGATTTAGAATATGTGCACACTCCCTTCCCTCAGAAATTCTGTCCTTCCTTTAAAGATACAAAATTACAAATGCTGGTGAGGATGCAGAGAAAGGGAAACTCTCATACACTGTTGATGGGAATGTAAATTAGCATAGCCATTACAGAAAACATTGTGGGGGTTCCTTAAAAAAACCTGAAAATAGAACTGCCATATGGTTCCAGCTATACCACCACTGAACATATAACCCAGCGAATCTAAGTTAGCTTATCACAGAGACATCTGCACACCCATGTTTATTGCCGCACTATAGAATTGGCCAAGGTTTGCATCTTTGGATAAATGGAAAAAATGTAGTATACACACACACACACACACACACACACACACACACACACACGCACACACACACACGCACACACACACATGCACACAAAACACACATACACACTCAGAGGGGGGCGGGGAGGGAGACAGCATGTGTTGATTTGAAAGAGTTGTTCTTCATAATCTCAGGTATTTGAATACGTGGCCTCAGTTGGTGGCACTGTTTGGAGAGGCTTAACAGTGTGGTCTTATTGAAGGAGATAGGTCACTGGAGATGGGTCCTGAGAGTTTAAAGGCACACACCATTTCTAGTTTGCTGCCTCTGTTTTGTGCTCGAGGTTCAAGATGTTACCCTTCAGCTTTTATTCCTGCAGGCATATCTACTGCTTACTGCTGCACCCCTTACTGCAACAGAATCATATCCCTCTGCAACCATAAACCAAACAAGCCCCTTTTCTACACATTTCCATGGCTGTAGTATTTTATCACATCAATACGGAAGTGACTAATGCTCCCTATTATCTCTAAGCAAATAAATGGGACTAGATGACATCACATAAACGAATAAGAGTTTCTGTCTTAATTGGCATGGGCTTGAGCTACATTAATTCTTGCAAGCTCCTTTGGTGGAAAGCAGAATCTCCACAAGAGATATCAGCAAACCAACCAGAATTTGACAATTTAATGAGGACTATAAATTAGCAAATATTATTGTGACAGATTAAAAGATTCCTAAACACATCAACCTGTGGTTTAGCTGTGTAAGAAATGCTTTGTAAACATGTGCTAAACATTTGAGTGCAAGGCGTGATGTCTGCAACCAACTTGACTGGATTAGGAAGGGAAACTGCACAGAAATGTAGAGAGGGTGGAATCAAGCAAATACAGCAAATGCTAACAGCTAGGAAAGCTGTGTGAGAGACAGAGTTTTTGCACTATTTTTAGAATTCTTCTGTTAGCTTAATTTTTTTCCAAATTAAAAAAAATATCCTTTTAAAAAAGATATCCAGATTCAATAAGGTACAACCAAATTTGGAAGCCATTAAAATTGTCTGGAGCCCTCAGTAAAGCAGAAGGAATAGGGAGTGGCTGGCAATGAGAGAAAGAGAAGGCCGTTCTGTGTCACTGTCCTAAACCAGTGCCTTCTGCCACTGTAATGCTCGAAGCTTCAGAGATACTGGCTAACAATTTACATGGGGTTGGTATTCTGCATTTCTTTTTTATTCCCATACTGGATTTCCAATCCAGGACTATATTTATGTTAGGCAAATACCTTCCTGATCAGCCTATGTTCTTCTTTTGTAGTAGACTTACTGGGCAAAGCCAGTATCACTGTTTTGCAGGCCACCCTTGAAGTAGCAAAGCCCTGCTACTGAATTGCATTCCTATAAAACAGTCAGTCAGTCAGTCAGTCAGTCAGTCAGTCAGTCAGGACATTTTGAAGCTGCCCATACAAACGTGAGCATTATAAGAGGCATTGAGAGACATTGTGTAAGTGAAGGACGATGACCATGGAGAACTACAATCTTCACGAGCTCACCATGACAACTCCCCGAGAGTCACCTGATCCACTGAACAGAACAGAGTACCTAACACCACGAGCTTGCAGCAAATGGCAAAAGAGTATGAATTGTTCTCATCCAAAGAAGGCTGAGCTCGTAAGAAAAGAGCCCTTCCTGCCTGGTGGCACTTAGAATCCAGCTATCAGTTTTATAAGAAGCAGGATCATTTTAAGAAAGTGTCAGGGTACAGGCTGCTGCCACACAGCTACTTCTTCTAGGTGGGGACTCATTAGAAAGAACTTCACAGAAGAATTTCACTTCATGCTAGCTGTGCAATGCTTTGCATTTGTTGCTATTCTGTAGGTAGAGCCAAAATGACTTTCTCCTAGGAGAACCATGAAGAACAAGCTGTTGCCTGCATTAGAATTTTTAGACTCTTTTTCTTACCCTTCTCCTGTGCTACCTTTTTTTTCCTTTCTGCCTGTATGCTGTGCCTATATTTTCCACTCGTTGAATTTGAGGCTAGCCTGACCTTTATGCCCCCACCCATTTACCATGACAACTCCCCGAGAGTCACCTGATCCACTGAACAAAACAGAATGGATTGTTTACATCTCAAGTGAGAGCAATGAACATGGATGCAGCTGAGCTTTTCTGAGCATCTTCTGGAAGGCAAACAAGAAATGCCATTGACTTGACTAGCACTGAGTTTGTACCTGAGCTTTACTTGTTAGCAGTTTGATTCCTTTGGACAGCTTCTTTAACATCACTGAACTGTAGGCTCTTTCTCTACAGAATGGGGATTGTCATACTAAATTCACAGGGTTATATTACATGAGATAGAGCCTATACAAAGGGCTTAGCAAGTGAAAGACAGGTATTCACCTGATGGATATTTATTGAGAATTTTTTCTATGTATAGACTCAAAAAAGCACAAATCCAGTCTACCTATACTTCCTAACTATGCAAACCTGAATGTGTTGTGCTGGCTTCACTCTCTTAGCCTTGGCACTTTTACTCTTAAATGAGGCTGGTACCAGTAATATACAGCTTAGAGGATTTCTCTAAGCAATAAATGAGGTCAGACAATTGTTAAACTCATGCCAAACACATAGAAATAGTCTCAGCCAACATGAATTAACCTAATTTCCCTGTTATTATTATTAGCAATTTTCCTCTGGGTTCCTTTTCTTTTTATTAAGCGTAGCCCTTTTTAAAATGATCCTTTGCAGCTTCTTCCAGCAGACCTTCCCAAATTTGTAATGTCATTTCCCTAAGGGCAGAGGTCACATACTTTGTCTCATTTCAGGGCTCTCCATGGGAATCTGAGAGAGGCAAGCGTTCAGTCCTTGAAGCAGACAGAGCACACTGGGTTTGCCGCTTGCACAGTCATAAATGGCTTCCCTGCCTGGGTTCTAGTTTTAGCTTTGTCTCCTTTGCTTGAAGTTAATAGCAACTCAACGACTCTTGGTTTCTCTTCCCTCATCTGCGGGCGATGATAATTCCTACTCTGGGGATTTATTGTAAGGATTAGACTTTAACACTAAGTGGGAAGTTTCGTAAGGGCTGGGTATTACTATTATTTAACAAAAGTCCTGCAGTCAAGCATCATGGGACCTGCCCTGTGAGCGTGCATGAAACGATATGTGCACGCACTAGCACCTCCCCCCACTCTCGCCCCTGGTTGGAAGCGTGAATGGAGAAGATATATTATAGAATAGACAAAAATACACATGCGTGGCTCAGGACGGCCATTTACATTCCCAATCAGAACGAACATTCTGTGTGAAGTTTTCCACAGGGCTGTGAGCCCTTGAGGTTTGTGTTTGAGAGTCTGTGAAGTGAGATTCTTATAACTGAAAATTAACTTTCTTGAAATGAATGATTGTGTGGCATTTAATATGTTTTCCATGCTGTACAATCCTAACCTCTTCGTTAGGGTTTCTATTACTGTGTTAAAACACCATGATCATAAACAAACTAAGGAGAAAGGGGTTTATGCTAACTTACAGCTCCCATGTCAGACTCCATCACTAAGAGAAGTCAGAGGAGGAACTCAAATGGGGCAGAAACCTGGAAGCAGGAACTGATGGAGAGGTGCTGCTTACTGACTTGCTCCTCCTGGCTTGGTCAGCCTGCTTTCTTATAACACCTACAACCGCCAACCCAGAGGAAACCATGCCGCACAGTAGTGTGCCTTCCTACATCCATTATCAATCAAGAAAGTGTACCTCAGGCCTGCCCAACTTGCCCATAGACCTCTACCAGAATGGCTCTAGTAAGTGAGCAGTTGACATAATAGTCAGTTAACACAGCTTCTGAATACTTCTGAGTTGATTACTTTCATAGTCTGGCTATCTATGTCCAGAGCAAAATGGTACCTCATTTGCCCTTTCCTCACTCCTCTCACTGCTCCAGCTTTATTCCCATCAAGTTTTCAGTCTTTATCCAGAGTCTCACTAGTTTCTTTTCCTCTCTTTGGGGTCCAGAAATAACACACACACACACACACACACACACACACACACACACACACACACACACGCATGCACGCACGGGCATGCACAGGCAGACGGGCATGCACACAGGCATGCACACAGGTGAGTCTACTGCCAGAATACAGGTTAGTATTGCTTGATAATCTTCTTTTTCTGATATACCCAGCAAACCTGAAAAAGGCACCACACAGTGGGACCTGTCTTCTTATGGTCACAGGGGAAACAGACAACCTCAAAGATGTAATTATCAATTATAACCTGAAAAAAATCACAGTGCTTTGCACTATGTCTTCTAGCTATAGACTAATAGTCGTTTCTTAGAATACTGTTCCATATTAAAGGATCTACAGTATTGCATAATAGCCTTGGTAACCCTGTGATGCCACAGAGGTTTACTGAATATTTGTGTCTATGAGCAAGAGGCATATTAAGAAGTTTAATAAAAATAGTTTTTCTGCGTGTCAAGTACTATGCAAAATACCACATATGAGTTATTGTAGCATCATCGCAGTGGCTGCAGAGGTTGATATTATTAATAAATAATTTTTATGGAGGAGAAACTACGTCACAGAGTGGATAACTGACCCATTCAAGGCTACATAGTGAACAAATGAATGAACCATTAGATTTTGGTGTTTTTGATACAGAAGACATGAAAAGATGCAGAGAAATATTTTGCAAAAATGTAAAGTGCTATAGCAAAGTATGATATGAAATGAAGGTCTTCTGGTATTGTGTGGGCCAACCAACTGCATGTCAAAGAATGAGACCTAAGACTTGGGAAACTGTCCACTCTGCTGCCCAAATCAAACACTAGACAAGTCATTGCCCTTTCTCTTCTCCATGGTTTTACTAACCTTTATGTACCAGCTTCTCTGAAGTCTGCATTTTAAGTTACAGTTGGAATAGCTGTAGGAAAACTTGCAGCCTTTGGGGTACCAGGGAGCCACAGAAATCCAGAGTGCACCTTAAAGAGATGACTCCAGCTGGTTCCATTTTTTTAGGGGAAAAAATCACATTCTACAGTGCGGTGAAGATTAAGTCAAGTTGAAACATCTGAAAACACCTTGCCCAGTGTCTTCCTCACAGTGTGTACTCAAGTGATGAATTTTTTTTTTTGGTGAGGTATCTTGTTATTCTTGAAGGGTGGACTACGAGCAGAGGGGCAAAGGCTGTATGTAGTAGGGGAGTGCAGATGTTTTGGGAGGTTGATATTCTTTAACTGCACAGGGCTTGGGATTTATTGATTCCTTGAAATATAGGCAAGATTTTGAAACACAGCTGCCTGTTTGAACAGGAAAGACTTATGCTTGAGTCACTGCCTGACTTCCTATGCAGGCTATTTCTGTTTCCCAGAAATGTTGGGAAGGGGTGGGCCTGAAGCTCAGTTAAAGGCCTTTCTGTTCTTACAACATTCACCACCTTGGCTTGTAAATGACTTAGCAGACAAGTACACAGAAGTCTCTAAGTAAGGAATAAGTTGTAGTATCTTCACATACACATAAACAAGGGAGTATAAAAGGCCAGGAAGCAGTGGAGAGGAGCAGTGATCTCAGTCCAGGTAAAATTCTTTTCGAAAATGATTGTCAGGAATTATATGCTTCCTATGTATTCATAACCACTAGTAGAATAATGCATAAGCATTAAAAGTAAACAAGGGGCCTCCTCCGGTCTTCCTCCATTGCAGAGTAAGCAATATTAACCATCTAGCTTTGAATCTTCTCATGACCTTCTCTGTGTACACACAAATAATATACAGGCATGTATCAGATCCATGGGAGATGCTGCTATTTGTTCTACGATGGGATTGTGACATGCATGCTTCTGATGTTAAACAGTGTATCTCTCACTTACCCACATGCTCCAAGATGCAGATCTGGTTTCTTCTTTTAACCAAATACATGTTACTTCATACTATGAATGTACCAGGATTTACTTAACTATTCATCAATTAGTAAACCATCAATAGGAAATAGGAAGGTAGAGGGATAATTTAACAAAATTATCAAGGACCAGCAATGTTCTTTACTAAAGGAATTTATCTTGTAAAATATCAAGGACACCGTGGGGATATGACTATCTATTATAAAATTTCTTTCAGGGGTCTGAGGAGATGAGTTAATTGCTAACGTGCTAGGCATGTAATATGAAGACCTAAGTTTGGATCCCCAGCAGCCATGTGCAAGATGCATGCGGAATTAAGGGCTTGCATTCCTAGGCACCAGACTCTTAAGGAGGTGGGTGGAGATGAGATTTGCTGTCTATCCCATATTGCCAAATCCTTGAACACCTTGCCTCAAAGGATAGGGTGGAGGGCTCGTGAGATGGCTCAGCAAGTAAAGGAAATGCCTCTGATGCATGTGTGCATGGACTGGTCATCCATAATAATGATGATGATGATGGCGATGATGATCACAATAATGATAAATATATCCCTACTAATTCTAATCCTAATCATAATAAATTTAAAACTAAGGTGCAGTGATTGAGATAAATACCTGATATAAAATTTTGGCCTCCATATACACATGCACACATACATCAACATATGAACATGTACACATACATATATTATATTCTGTAATTTTAAAGTTTGATGAAAATAATAAAATATTAATTTTAATTTATAGTTGTACTTATAAAAGCCTTTATCACATACCACTTTCTGTACATTTAAAAGATGAGTCAAGATACTTTGTCATGCATATGGTATGTTAAGGCTTTTGTTTTCTTTCTGTGCTAGGAATCAAATCCATGGCCATGTACTTGCTAGCCAAGTGTTCTCCCAGAGAATAAGACACATTGTACCTTTTAAAGCACTTTTACAATCCTATTCTACCCTTACAGCAACCTTGCTCAATACGAAATTTTCTTTTTATTTGACAGGAAGCAGAATTAGTCATAGAGAGGTAAAGGATTTGTTCAAAGTCACATCTATAATTAGCAACATAAATAATTTGTGTTGAGTTTGGTATTCATTATTCAGCATTGCCCACTCCCTGGACCAGTGACGACAGTATAATATGAGCTACCCACCAATTCCATTTATTAGGCATTGTCTTGCATCTCACTTGGCCTAATTCCCCTTTTACTCTAGGCATCTGGATCCATGCATCTCTTCATGGCTGATTTAGCACTAGCTGAGCACCAATAATTTGCTAGGCACTCTAGATATCTAAATCTGTTGGCGTGCCGCCTAAAACAGCTGTTGCTGTCCACAGGTAGAAAAGCCTACACTCGAAGATTGTTTTTCTCTATGTTCCCTTAAGATGTCTCCAGGGGAAATTCTTGCCGTCAGATAGGAATATGCAGTAACTGGTCTCTGAGTATTTATGAAACTGTGGACTCTTAGTGTGTCTGACTCGCTCTCAAAGATGAGTGTATCCAGTTGTTTTTCTTTTCCAGAAGAGCAAACACAAACCAGTTTTCTCTTCCGATGAGTCAAAACTGTAACTCACTCAACTGACAATGAGTCAAAGCATTTTATAACAGTCTCTGTGACCCTAGACATTTTCTCTATAAGTTGAATTGTCCTCTTTAGGGGAGTAATGTCTTACTTCCTTTCTAACTAACATCTAGTTAGTTACCTGCCCTTTTTGGCTCTAATCTATGTATATCTTCTGAAGTGTTTAGAAAATCTGCCATTTCCTGAATCATTCTTTTGCCATAAGCCCTGACACTTTAATCAGCCACAGCAAGTCCCCTGCAGATCTTTCTGCTTTCCTTCCTGTGTTCTACTCCACCATATTCACCTTTGAAGACATATTCCTTTTTTTCCTCTCCTCCCTCCTCCCCCAGAAGACATATTTCTAAGAGGATGTTCTAGCCATGTCATGTTCCTAGTGAAAATTACCGATTTTCAGAGTCCCTTTTTTCATTTATCTGTTATCATTTGACTTCCAATCATCAGGGAAGTCTTTATTTGAATGAAGGGTGCTTAAGAATCTAAAATGTATGCCAGATGAAAGTAGAGAAGCTACATAAAATGTTGATAAATCCCAGTAGTAATAGAGTCCAAAGTCTTTTTCCCATCTCACCTTCTAATTCCTGGGACAACCTTTGGGCTTATGGCCTGAGAAGCTTTCCATAAAACCCCTTTGTTTGGCTTTCAAGGCTACCCGAACCTGTCCTTCCCCATCTGATCATCTCCACAAAGACCCATGGCTTCAGGAATTTAGTCTTCTGCCTTCACGACACAACTGGCTCACTACCCACTCCTTTGCCTTTGTCTATGCCATGTTCTAACCCTGAAATGCCCCATCTTCTTTCTTCCTGTCTGACATGCCGTCATTCTTCAAAGACCAGATCTAGTCGTACTTCACACAATCTTGTGGTTTCCGTGTTTCACACTCAAGTTTTCTTCTTTTACAGGGACCCGATTGTTACACGGTTTTGGGTAGCTTGTTTATTTTCATCTGCTTTACATTTTACGAGAGTTTCTTATCTTTATCACAGACGTGCCTTTTCAATTCCCTTTCTCACTGTAAGTCAGAATGCTTGTTTTCTTTGCTGTTCTTGAGTTGGAAGTGTTATTTGCATATTATAGTATTAACTTATCAGTCATATAGTTTTCAAATTTTTTTTTTTATTCTGTGGGCTGCCTTTTAGGTCTTGATCCTTACTGCGCATGAACAAATGAGTTAGTCTCATTTATTTTTTTGCTAATTAGCATTGTTTTAATGTCTCGTGTCCTGTCTTCCAAATGAGATTCAAAGGTTTTTAAGACTAGAGGTGGTCTGTGATTTCACCTATGTTTTCTGTTTTGTTTTATCCTCTCATTTGCCAGGCACATAAGTGAGCTGACTAAGCAGATGTGTGCCGAACAAGCCATTCAATTCTGTCAATATATTACTAGCCATGAGTTCCTTGCAAAATTCTTCCATTAACAGGGAACTTAAAGGGTAGTTATTCAAAATTGGTCTGAAATACAGAAATGGATTGTAGGGTTGAAGACAAAACCGGAGTCTATCAGGAAGTAGATATTTTGTGACTTCCGGTGAGAAAATTGTACCAGGCATTGGGTAATATTAGCTTATACCTCCACTAGTGTATTGTCTGCCTGGATAGGGAAAACTGGTGCTAGAATAGTTGAATAAGTACATGAAAACCCAAGGGATAAATCTTGATAGTTTTCTTACTGAAAAGTATCTCTATTTGTGTGCATATGCATGTGTTCTTTCTCGCTGTGTGTGTTTATTTCTTTGTGTGTGTGTGTGTGTGTGTGTGTGTGTGTGTGTGTGTGTTTGCACATGTACTTGAGTGGAAAGGGAGAAGTTGGAAGATGTAAATTCCTGCTTTGACCAGGAAGCTATTTAGATCTCTGCATTGTTTCCAGTGGCAACCATCATTTCACATAGAGTGTTGCATCACAAATGTGACTGCCATTTGCTAAATCCTTTCATTGTGTCTGTTCATTACTCAGCACACCTGTTCATCATCAGTTCTTAGTCCACAGCAATTCTTCAATATACACTGCATGACGAGGAAAGGAGGAGGAGGAAGCAAGGGATGGAGGGAAAGGGGACAGAAGGAAGTGGGAGTACTCATGACATGATTAGATCATCTGCTCTTGGAAATGTTAGAGATAAATGATATTTTCAACTTGATAATTTATTTTAAAATTGGTTTTGCTTTGGAGGCTCACGGAGATAAATAGTATAAACCCAACATAGTGTCCCCTGTTTTTATCTGTAAGAAATCTCAAGGAAAATTGGAAAATATTTTGACACAAATGTAAATATGATATAAGAAAACTTACTTGTGGAATTTATGAAAACCAGTGCTAAAAATATTAGCAGAGATGCTTACATTAAACAAAAGGGATGTTGTTAACTCAGAACCTAAATTTCCCTCTTATAGAATTAAACAAACCAGAGAAAGCTAGACTCAAAGCTAGCAGAAGAAAAACGAAGAAAGATTAAAAAAGATAGATCAAAATTAAAATTATAGAGAAAATTAACAAAACCAAGAGTTGAATCTTTGAAGATCAACACATTTGTTTACACCTTAGCTCTACTGACTGAAAAAAGGATGCCTCACAAAGCTAAAATCAGAAATGAAAGGGAGCATTACTAACCACGTTGCAGAAATAAAAACAATTGTGAGAGTACAACAAAAAAAAACTGCATTACAAGTTAGATGACCTATATGAAATGTAAAAATATCTAGAGATGTATAACCTAGCAATATTGACTTATGAAGCATTGAAAAAATACTCAGAGTTGTAATTATGAAGAGGGTTGAAACAGCAATCCAAATACACCAATGAAGAAAAACCCAGGACCCAGTGTCTTCAAACTAAAAAAAAATCATTCTTATTTTTATTAGAGTACACTATTTATACAAACTAATGGATTTCATTATACTGTTTCATAATTTATACCTTGTACTTTGATCTGTTTCGTTTCCCATGTTACTTCTTTTTTTTTTTTTGATGATGATGACAACATTTTTTTTATTTTATTTTTTTTAACTTGAGTGTTTCTTATTTACATTTCGAGTGTTATTCTCTTTCCCGGTTTACGGGCCAACATCCCCCTAACCCCTCCCCCTCCCCTTCTTTATGGGTGTTCCCCTCCCCATCCTCCCCCCATTGCTGCCCTCCCCCCAACAATCACGTTCAGTCTTAGCAGGACCCAGGGCTTCCCCTCATGTTACTTCTTCTTATACCCCTTGCCTGATTCCCGTTCAATTTTCTCATGCACAGTAGCCCCCCTTTATTTTTATTTCCCATAAAATCCAAGTATGAGAGAAAACATATAATATTTGTATTTGTGAATGTGTATTGTTTTACATAATGTAAGGATCTCCAATTTCATCTACTTTCCTATAATGGATAACATTTCATTTTTTAGATTTTTATAAAACAATCCAGAAAAATTAACCACAATCTTCAATTGATTTTTAAAAATTGTAGAAGACATTTCTTAGTTCACTCAGTGTGTGCCCTAATATCAAACAAAAACACAGTGAGAGAACTATAGACCAATATCCCTTATGAATATTGATGTAGCTGTACTCAACAGAATATTAGCAAACACAATTAAGTAGTGTATAAACAGATTATATGCTATATTCAAAAGGGAATTGCTTCTTGGAATGCAAGGGTAGCTGAACATAGAAAATCAATTAATATAATGTAGCTGGCTAGTTTTAGGTCAACTTGTCACAATTGAGAAAAATACCTCAATATGATTGGACTCCAGGAAAGCCCTGGGTCCTTCTATAAGAAAGCAGGCTGCACAAGCCATGAGGAGTGCCTTAGTTAGGGTTTCACTGCTGTGAACAGACACTATGACCAAGCAAGTCTTATAAAGAACAACATTTAATTGGGGCTGCCTTACAGGTTTGGAGGTCCAGTCCAGTATGTATCATCAAGGTGAGAACATGGCAGCATCCAGGCAGGGATGGCTTGGGAGGAGCTCAGAGTTCTATGTCTTATTCTGAGAGCTGCTAGCAGAATACTGACTTCCAGGCAGCCAGGATGGGTATGCTATAGCCCACAACCACTGTGACACCGATTCTAACAGGGCCACACCTAATAGTGCCACTCCCTGGGCTGAGAATATACAAACTATCACAAGGAACAAGACTATAAGCTGCTTCCCTCCATGGCCATTGTAAAACATCCTGACTCCAGGTTCCTGCTTTTATTTCTTTCAATGATGGACTGTGATATGGAAATGTAAGCCAAATAAACTCTTTCTTCTGCAACTTGCTTTTGGTAATGATGTGTCATATCAAATAGGAACCCTGCCAAAGATAGCTAGCTACATTAACGAGAACAAAGACATAAAGTCACACAATGATGTGAAGTGGAAACTATTTTATACATGTCAACATTATTTAATGATAATAAAAATACTCAAGAAAATAGAAACAGACACTATCTGAATAGGAGTATGAGTAAAAATCCCAGCTTACACACAGCTTAATCTTTTATGTTAAAAGCACAGAAGTTATAAAATGCCCAAGAAATAATAATTCAGCAAAATTACAGAGTCTAAAATCACTCGAAAGTTCTTTGTGCTTGTATACATTGGCCAATAGATAACAAGTTACACTTAAGAGCAAGACGTCCTTGTGCAGTCTTGAATCATATTGTGACAATAAATGGGTAATGAACTATGTCTCCAAGAGCTTGAAGAAAGAATAAACCTTAAAAGAAAAACTTTAAAATGGAAGTGGAGAAACTATAGAGATGGCTCTGCCATCTAGAGTACTAGATGGCTGAGCCACTAGTATGGCTGCTCTGCCAGAGGACCTGGGTTCGATTCTTTGGTCTGTAGTTTCAGTTTCAAGTGATCCAACACCTTCATCTGGCTTGACAATCTGGTACACAGACGTACATGAGCAAAATACCTGTACACATTAAATAATTTAAAAATTAAAAAACATAAGTCTAATATAATCTAGCAGATGTACTTTTGGGTACACCCCAAAATTGAAGGTATGAATGTGGAAAGATATTTATATATCCATGTTCACTGCAGTGTTAGTCACAGTACTCAAAAGTTGACCTCAACCCAAGTATCTGTTAACACATAAATGAATTAAAAAAGCACAAAAAAGGTGCATGGCCTTAGTCTTAGCAAAGGTACATAGAACTTAGTGGGTTTTGGGTTAGACAGAGCTCATAGTGACACTCTGTTTTAAAATAATTATTTAATTTAAAAATTAAGCAATATGTATTATATGATATAGTGGATGGTTAGTTTTTTTAAAAGGAAGCAAATTCCTCAAGGCAATATGCAGAAACAAAAAGGACACATACTACATGATTTTATCTATAAAAGATAGTTTTAGAAATCACATTCATCAAGTGGAAAATAGAATGATGGTTGCCAGAAGCTACAGTGGGAGAGAATGCTGGAATGTTATAATTGACAGAGAGTTTCGCTTGGATTAGGTTTAAGTGTTCTAGAGATAAATAGATGGTGGTGTGATTGTGTGGTAATGTGAGTGTATTTAATGCCACACAGTTATATACTTGAAAATGATTGAAATGGAAAATTCATTTTGTGTATATTTTATGACAATAAGCAAATAATTGCTATATATTGAATTTGCAATTTGAATAGACGAGGAAAGTAATAATTTAAAAAATATTTCAGTAAATTTCTGTTTCATCATAAAAGTAAACTGTATATTTAAAAACTTGTGTGAGGGGGAAGCAGTCTGATAACTCAGCCTTACAGTTTAAATTTCTAGAACACACAAAAGCTAGATGTGGCATAAGAAATCCTACAGTGAGTTAAGAGGCAGAGACAGGAAAATCACTTAGAAGCTTATACACCAGCGGTCCTGGGTGTAGAGAGACAGAGGAATGGGAGGCCTACTTCTCAAGATGGAAAGAGAAAATCTATGTCCGAAATTTGTCCTCTGAGCTTACATATTTCTCTGTACCACACAACAACCAATAGAGATGCTATTATTGTCCTGTTTTATAGATGAGAAAAGTGGGGACAAGGAACTCTCTCCCTTTGAGTTGATTAACAGTCATTCAACATAGAGAAACCTATAGGCCAGGTAAGCTTTGCAACTTTACATGTGTTATAAGGATAGATGAGATGGAAAGGCCACAGATATTCATGCCAAATCCCTAGGAAGGGTATTGGGTGGGTATGTGTGTGTGTATATATATATACATACATACATACATATATACATATATATGTATATATATAACATATGATATATATAACAATATATAACATAATATATATATCATATGTTTAGCAAGTGAATGGCAGAGATGTCCTATGCCATAGGTTCTCAAAGGAGACAGGGTCTGGGATGGATTGTAGAGGCAATGAAAGGACTACAGGTGTCAGACTTTATCTTGACCCTGCCCAGTATCCAGGATTTGGGTAAGTAAAAGTGAAATGTTCTCTGGATATTAAATAAATCAAGAAATCTATAGTCAGTTTCAGAGGACTTTTGAAATACGGCATGAACTTGAAGAGTCTTAGAATTTTTACTCCAAAATGGAAAATGAAAGAGGAACCATTCTGGTTATGTGGGAGAAGGAGGAAGAGACAGAGGAGAAGGAAGAGGAAACAGGAAGAAGGAGGAGGAAGAGAAAGAGAAGAAGAACTAGAATAAGAACGAGAAGAAGAAGAAGAAGAAGAAGAAGAAGAAGAAGAAGAAGAAGAAGAAGAAGAAGAAGAAGAAGAAGAAGAAGAAGAAGAAGAAGAGCAAGAACAGCAACAACAAGAACAGTAACAACAAGAACAGCAACAACAAGAACAGTAACAAGAAGAACAAGAACAAGGAGTGGGAGGAGGAGGGGGAAGGGAGAGGTGTAAATATAACTTTTATTCTGTTGTAATTGCCTACAATCCTATTGTCTCAGTCTGCTAATCTAGGCATAGTCCAGGAAACTTCTAGCCTCCGTATCATCTTTTCTAGGCCAGAATAATTTCAGTCTCTGAGCTTTAGTGCTGAGTGAACTCTTTCTAGATCTCTTTGAATTATGGGTGGCTGGTTCAACTTAGCTGTTCCTGGCTCAAACTCCTCTCCAATCTAACTGATTTCATCTGGCTTCTCCTCATTTGTTCTGCTTGACCGCCAGCTAACTCTAGCAGTCTGTTCTAGTCTTCTGGATCCTTCTCATTCTTGGGATCATTCTGTCTTCACCTGCATCCAGCTTGCTCTCTCTTCATCCTATCTCTGAAAAACTCTCAGATAAAACTGCCTTTCTTCATCTCTTTGCACTGCTCTCTCAAGTAACTTCCCTTTCCTCTCTCTTCTTGTGAGAGTTAGGTTTATCTTATCCCGTCATATCTTTATCTGATTCATCACTTTGTCTGTCAACCAATTAAACATCACTTTCAAACATGGGTGCTTCCTTCTATAAACTAACTTTACCTTCATTGTTTGAGATTAAAGATGTGAGCTATGGGCGGAACCATACCACTACTAGAAACAGATTTTTTTTTTCGGTAAGTAATACAATCTTGGGGTTCAGAGGGTGATCAAATATCCTGCAACAGGGTGGGGGAAGAGAAGAGGAAGAAATGAGGAGGAGGAGGAGGAAAAGGAAGAGGAAGGGAAGGGAGAGGAAGAGGAGGAGGAGGAGGAGGAGGAGAAGGAGGAGGAGGAGGAGGAGGAAAGGAAAGGAAAGGAAAGGAAAGGAAAGGAAAGGAAAGGAAAGGAAAGGAAAGGAAAGGAAAGGAAAGGAAAGGAAAGGAAAGGAAAGGAAAGGAAAGAGGAGGACCAAAGTGTTGTCTACAGAATAATTGAATTTAGATATAAGGTAGTACACCAAAACCCCATAAAATTTCTAGAAGAAACTCTTTTAATATGTATGTTTTTTACCTCCCTATAGCTTTAAGAACATGGGATACACATGGTTTATGAAGCAGTCAGTGAAGGCAATCTTCTGGGTTCAGGAAAGTTGATGAAGTTCTCTTTTGGAGATCTAACAACTTGGATGCACTTAGCAACATTAATTCAGTTCTCCAACCCATAGCAGACTGATGCCCATTTGAGGGACTGAATCACAGTTCCTTCTCAGCTGTCCAGATCTGCTTGTCTAGACCTGGCTTAATGGCGGTACAACCCCTTCATCCTATCTCTGTATCCTACTCAGATACTTTCCTATTTTTTATCACCTGCAGACTGCATTCCTTCAGGATTTAGAATGAGTGAAGCTTCGAAGATTGTACAGGAGGCAAAGGTTTAGGAGGAGGTTCCATTTGTCATATTTTCCCTAAAAATTCCTTGCCATTTTCCCTATATCTGTTAAGAAAACTAAATAAAATGATATAGAAAATGTATGAGAAGACTAACAGTTCAATTTGAAAATTTCCATATGATTCATTATTTCCCATACTATTTCATATGTCAATTTTACTGAGTATCAGATGGATGAAGGAGTGTTGTATGTATGGATCATAGATGAGTGGGTGAATAGAAGCTGGATGATGCATGACTGGACAGATAAGCGGCTGGATGGACGAGGAAGTGCATGGATAGCTAGACTGAAAACATTAGAAAAATACATTCATAGACACACAAATCTGCTCATTTCCCAATCATGTTTAAAGTTAAGGTGTAATTTCCTGAAACCATCCTGAAGCATTCCTTGTTCATTTTTCTTTACATCCATCCAGCTTAAACTATTCCCAGCAGTAGTACAAAGGACACACCTTCCCTTAGTGTTAATAAGTTCAAGTCACTTTCATTTTTACTGCAAATGTTTGAGCTACTTCTTAAGTCATTTTGTACATACCTATACTCTTCACTCTTTTGTCATTTGGGCCATTGATAAGTAGTACACTCTAGGAACCAACTCTCATCCTTATTCCAAGTAAATTGCACTGTGATTGAGTATTGTGGTCCAAGACAGTTATTTGAAATGACTCCCTAGTGGAAACCAAAACTAAGCCAATATCTCATGTTTCCTTTCCTAAACAGAATATAGATTTAAAAATGAAACAAAAGCATGAAAATAAAAAGAAGTCAGAAAAAAGGAGGCAGACCAATGGGACAGAGAAGGAGAATGAGCACTATTGAAGTACTTGTTTATACATATGCAGGAAAATGTCATAGTGAAACCCATCATTTTGTAAATTAGCATATGCTAATCAAAATATTTTACTCGGTTGCCAATTCTGAGTCACTTGTCTGCATTGTTCCTATGCATGGGGAGCTCCCAATCTCGTTCGAAAAAAATAGGTCTGTAAAACAGGGGAACCAGAATATGATGAATACGAGGCTGGAAGTAGGTAGTAGTGGTTAGAAGAGTTTACAGCAAAGCCTGACGTTCTGCAGGAGAGAATCCAAAAAGGCTTCATACACAGGAGAGAGCCGCTAGAAATACTGGAAATCCAACTCTAGAAAAGTGGGCAAAGACGATTCGGGAATAGAAAATAGAAGAACAGCAAACCATGACCATTTCTGATGGATGCAGAACCATCATCCTTTTTTGGTATTGTGGTGACTATAGGGGAATGGCTAAATTAGTTTCGATTTCCCAACAGTTGGTGGGTACAGATTTTCCTTTCATGTATTTTGATTGTGTATTGGCTTCTTTTTGCCTCACTTACAATCAGTGTCTTCATCATTACTACTCTGATTGGATATATGAGCTGTGGTTAGAACATTCTCTTGTTTAAGGGTTACAACCTCAATTTCAGCTTTGGCACTCTCTTTCTCTCTCAAGGGGTATTTACTCATTTAAAGATATGTAGATTGTTGAGCATGGTAGCGCAGGACTGTGTTCGAGTCTCTTGAAAGGTAGAGGCAGCAAGATTGTGAGAAAGTCCAGACTACACTGGGACTCTGACTCAAAAACTGAACAAAAGGGAAACAAGGAAATATTCTGGAGTTTAATTCAGGCCATCTGTGATGGGTAGAGCAACAAACACAAATGTTTGTACTAGCCTCCAACCAAAACAACTTTGTCTTCAGTTATGAATCAACAAATTACAGTGGTATTAGTAATTATTTTGGCTTTATCATTAATAGAAATCATTGATGTCTTGGATTACAACTTGCAATTGCACAATTATGGCAGTTATGAGACCTGATACTCTTAATTGATTACCATGTGAATAAAGCATATATATTATTCTAATCACAAACTTTTCAGTAAGACATTTCAGTACTGTTAATCCTATATGCACCATTTTATTCCTTAAAAAAACTGTATGGAGCCCTTTATGTCATTATCAGGTGAAAATGCAAGCTAGACAAACCTAGAGATGACACTTCAATCTCCTGATCCTACATTGATAGAGAAGGAGAGAACTGACAGCACAAAGTTGTCCACTGACCTTTGGATGTAGATCATGACGTGCTGCCTCAACCTGCTGCCACATTACATGTGCCCATGCATACACACGTACGCATGCATACAAGCACACAAACACACACATACATGAATAAATGAGTGGATGAATGAATGAAAGAATGAATGAATGAATGAAAACATTGTTTTAAGAGGCATGTAGAGGCTGCATTCAATTTCACTAGGGGGTCCATATAACATGAAAGCAGCTAAGAGGGCCTAACCTATATTTTGTGTTCACATAATTGCTCATCCGAGAAACTAAGCAAAATATTTCTGTTTGGCCGCTGTGTTGGCAACTTTCTTTCAGAAACATTCCCGAGCTTGTAATCGTTTAGAGCAGTGCTTCTCAAGACCATTAAACCTAAGTTGTATTTGTGCAACTACATGTTTAAAAACGACATTCTATGCACAACTCTGCTTTTTTGGCCAAGTCTGTCCCTTTAGGGCACCAGACTTCTTGGTGCAAGGTAATCTATTTAGTGTCTTACTTGTAGCTACTGCTCCTGTTTTACGTGGACACGGTCAGAAACTGAGGTTTGGATAGCTATCGTCTTGCATTTAACCATGCTTTTTTCCCAGGATGGTTCTGTGAACAAAGTGCTTGTGTATGTCAAATGAAGATAATGGAAAACAAAGGGAAGACTGCCCTGCGCTGAGCCCAGACTCAGCAGGCACTCACTGACACTTGTTAGGAAAGAAAGAGGCATGGAAGCCATGTAAATTTCATCTGACAGGGGCAATTTCGCTCCATTTCCCTTCCTGCTGATTACTGATGTGGAAGGGAAAGGGGGAATTGGTTCAGTTGTCAAGGACATGAAGTAATTTGGTTCAGCTCCCTAGTAACCCAGGCTCTAATGAGGTGGGTTCTTAATGAGCCAGATCTTCCTCCTTGTCCTCTTCTTAAAGGGCTCTTCATGGTCTCATTGTCACTTTGTCTCCCATGCTGCTGCTCTCGTTGTCTTTCCCTCATTACAAACCTGCGTGAAAGGACACTTGTGTGAGTACACGCACGTCAGCAAATGACTCATACTGAGAACTTGAGACGTGCTGTACATGCATACAAGTGCTACTGTGACGTAATTTATTATCACGGGGTTTCTTGACCTGCTGCTCTCAGAACATCTCAATTTTATCTAGTGAGAGTGTGGTAGAACTTAAAGGTTTGCATCCTCCCTCTGTACACACAGAGGCCAAATGCACACCCTCTTCTTGACCAAAGCCTTTGTACTTTGGTCCCACACAGATCTGTGATGAGAAAAACCTTCACACCTGTCGTCTACTGTAAGAGCATTGGTGATGGGTGGGGAAACGTACACTTATAGCTTTCCTACCCTCTAGCTGAATTCGGAGAGGTGCTACTAGGAGAGGTGAACGGGTCTGTGGGAAATGTGCATTCCTAAAGACTTTACCTTCCCACATTCCTACAAATGCATAATTCCTTCAGGGGTTGCCATGGTAGCCCATGACTGCAATTCCGTTACTCAGAAGGAGCGGTTAAAGGTAAATCTCTGTGAATTCAAGGCCGTTTTGATCCACATAGTTTCTCCCAGGCTAACCATGTTGCATATTGGACCTTGTACTAAAAAAAGAAAAGAATAGAAAGAAAACCTCAAAACAAAATGACAAAAAAAAGAGAACACCTTGAACAGGCAATAGCAATGAAAAAAGTCCCAAGGGACCTAAAAGGCAAGTCCTAGGGGTCCTTGTTTCACAGGTGTACATCTGTACCAAGTGCACTCTCCCAGTAGAGGAGGCAAACATTTTGCCTGACTTATTTTTGGTTTTGTAGGGATGATGGGCTCAGTAAGGAGGAATTCTGGTAGATCCCTTAGCAAGACTTTGCTCTGTGTGTGGGAACGCAACTCCCCTTGTCTTAACTTTCCAGCTAGTAACTGGGAGAAGCTGGGGTGTCTGCCACCCACACTCCTTAACGAAGATTCCCTGACACCAAATTAGCCATTTGAAGATCAAACATAAGTGATTCCTATTTGGCTAATTGCTTTTAAGGCATCTGTCAAAACTCCTCACTTCCTCCAGCCCACACTCAGTCAGAAATTCCAGACTAGCACTGTAGTTGGGCCAGTTATTAGATATACTTGTGTGGTGGTGGCTGGAACCCCAGGAGAGTTCCTAGGAAATATTTGGAGGGGTCCCCAAGAAGATCATGAGGAGAAGGTGACCTGTGGTTACCAGTTTGTTTGGGCATGAACTGAGTACTGAGAAATACTGGACTCAATAGCAGTTGGCAGGTAAGACGTCACAGAACCTCTTGGGGCCACTTTATACCATAGCTGTTCGACCTGAGGGCAAAGCAAACAAAATATAATTCTCAGATGCACCACTTCCCTCAGAATTTTGAAAATTCTGCTCAACCTAATCCTTTCAGTCTTCACAAGAGCTATACTATGTAGCATATCAGCAAAGCTGCAGGCTTGAATCATGCTGCACCTTTTTTATTTTAAATGAGATGTGTGTGTGTGTGTGTGTATGTGTGTGTATGTGTTTGTGCATGTTTGTGTGTGTGTGTATATGTGTGTGTGTGTGTGTGTGCATGTGTGTGTTTTGCATATGCCATGAACAGTGTGGAAATTAGAAGATAACTGGCCAGAATGGAATGGGTTCCATCCTTCCCAACAGCGTGGGACCCGGGGATTAATCTCAAGTTGTCATGGTAGGCAGTAACTACCTTTATTGTGACGCCATCTCAGGGGCCCCGTATTCCTTTCTATTGCTATGGAACTAATCATCCCCAACTTAGTGGCTTCTTAGGGCACAGGTATTATCTCACAGTTTCTGTGAATCAAGAATCCTGGCTCAGCTCAGCAGAACCTTCTGTCACTGTGGCTCTTGCAAGGCTTCCTTCCATTCAGGACACAGGGGGGTACTCACCCCAGGCTGTACTAGGGAGAGGTCCACTCTTTTTTTACTCCTTTGACTGTAGATCGATTTTTTTTCCTCAGATAGTAATCCTGATTATGGTTTTCCATCCCTGTACTCCTCTTCTCCTCCCTTCAATCTGGACTGATTCCATTCCTCTATCTTATTAGAAAGCCACCAGGCTTCTAAGGGGTAATAATAGAATAAAAGATGAAATAAAATCAGAACAGGACAAAACAAACAAAAGGAAAAGAGCCCAAGAAAAGGCCCCAGAGGCAGATATATACAGAAACCTACTTCCTTAGCTTACTAAAGAATTGGATAAAAACACTAATCTGGAAGCTGTAATATTATATGCAAAAACCTGTATGGCAAAATAAATAAATAATAAAAAAAAGAAAAGAACATACATGAATAAAAAACAAGATTTTTTTTACTGGATATTTTTTATTTACATTTCAGAAGTTTTTCCCTTTCGTGATTTCCCTTCCATAAGTCCCCTATCCCATCCCCCATCCCCCTACCCCCCACCCCCCCATCCCCTTCTTCTATGAAGGTGTTTCCCCCTCCCCAACAAATGCCCCACTTCCTGCCATGATATTTCCCTACACTGGGGGTTCCAGCCTTGGTGGGACCAAGGTTTTCTCCTCCCATCGGTACCCAATAAGGCCATCCTCTGCTACATATGCAGCTGGAGCAACGGGTCTCTCCATGTGTACTCTTTGGGTAGTGGTTTAGTCCCTGGGAGCTCTGGTTGGTTGGTATTGTCATTTTTATGGGGTTGCAAAACCCTTCAGCTCCTTCGATCCTTTCTCTAAGTCCTCCAATGGGGACCCCTTCTCAGTTCAGTGGTTTGCTGCTATCATTAGCCTCTCTATTTGTAACACTATGGTTGAGCCTCTCAGGAGACAGCTATATCAGTCTCCTGTAAGCATGGAATTCTTGGCATCAGCAATATTGTCTGGGTTTGGTGACTGTATGTATATGGGCTGGATCCCAAGGTGGGTCAGGCTCTGAATGTTCATTTGTTCAGTCTCTGTTCCAAACTTTGTCTCCGTATCTCATCCTATGAATATTTTTATTCCCCCTTTTAAAAAGAACTGTGATTTTGGTTGTCCTTCTTGAGCTTCACGTGGTCGGTGGATTGTATCTTGGGTAATCGAGCTTTTGGGCTAATATCCATTTATCAATGAGTGTACATCATGGGTGTTTTTCTGTGATTGGGTTGCCTCACTCAGGATGATATTTTTTAGTTCTATTCATTTCCCTATGAATTTCACGAAGTCATTGTTCTTGATAGCTGAGTAGTACTCCATTGTGTAGATATACCACATTTTCTGTATCCATTCCTCTGTTGAAGGGCATCTGGGATCTTCCAGCTTCTGGCTATTATAAATAAGGCTGCGATGAACATAGTGGAGCACGTGTCTTTTTTATATGTTGGAGCATCTTTTGGGTATATGCCCAGGAGAGGTATAGCTGGGTCCTCAGGTAGTGCAATGTTCAATTTTCTGAGGAACCTCCAGACTGATTTCTATAGTGGTTGTACCAGCTTGTAATCCCACCAAAAATGGAGGTGTGTTTCTTTCTCCATATCCTTGCCAGCATCAGTAGTCACCTGAGTTTTTGATCTTAGCCATTCTGACTGGTGTAAGGTGGAATCTCAGGATTGTTTTGATTTGCATTTCCCTGATGACTAAGGATGTTGAACATTTCTTTAGGTATTTCTCAGCCATGCAATATTCCTCACCTGAGATTTCTTTGTTTAGCTCTGTATCCTGTTTTATAATAGGGTTATTTGATTCTCTGGACTCTAACTTCTTGAGTTCTTTGTATATATTAGATATTAACACTCTATCAGGTATAGGATTGGCCAAGATCTTTTCCCAATCTGTTGGTTGCTGTTTTGTCCTAATGACAGTGTCCTTTGCCTTACAGAGAAGATTAGCTGTGTTATGAGGTCACATTTGTCAATTCGTGATCTTAAAGCATAAGCCATTGGTGTTCTGTTCAGGAAATTCTCCCCAATGCCCATGTGATGGAGACTCTTCCCCACTTTATCTTCTATTAGTTTTCGAGTATCTGGTATTATGTGGAGGTCCTTGATCCACCTGGACTATGTACAGGGTAATAAGAATGGATTGATTTGCATTCTTCTACATGCTAATCTCCAGTTGAGCAAGCACCATTTGTTGAAAATGCTATCGTTTTTCTACTGGATGATTTTAGCACCTTTGTCAAAGATCAAGTGACCTCGGTGTGACTTTAACCAAGCAAGTGAAAAATCTGTATGATAACAACTTCAAGACTCTGAAGAAAGAAATTGAAGAAGATCTCAGAAGATGGAAAGATCTCCCATGCTCATGGGTTGGCAGGATTAATATAGTAACAATGGCCATTTTACCAAAAGTGATCTACAGATTCAATGCAATCCCCATCAAAATTCCAATCCAATTCTTCATAGAGTTAGACAGAAAAATTTGCAAATTCATCTGGAATAACAAATAACCCAGGATAACCAAAAGTATATTCAACAATAAAAGGACTTCCAGGGTAATCACTATCCCTGATCTCAAACAGTATTACAGAGCAATAGTGAGAAAAACTGTATGGTATTGGTACAGAGACAGGCAGATTGACCAGTGGAATAGAATTGAAGACCCAGAAGTGAACCCACACACCTATGGTCACTTGATTTTTGACAAAGGAGCCAAAACCATCCAAAGGAAAAAAAATAGCATTTTCAGGTGCTGGTTCAACTGGAGGTCAGCATGTACAAGAATGCAAATCGATCCATGCTTATCACCCTATACAAAGCTCAAGTCCAAGTGGATCAAGGACCTCCACATCAAACCAGATACACTCAAACTAATAGATGAAAAAGTGGGGAAGCATCTGGAACACATGGGCACTGGAGAAAATTTCCTGAACAAAACACCAATTACTGATGCTCTAAGATCAAGAATCGACAAATGGGATCTCATAAAACTACAAAGCTTCTGTAAGGCAAAGGACACTGTTGTCAGGACAAAACGGAAACCAACAGATTGGGAAAAGATCTTTACCAATTCTACAACTGATAGAGGGCTTATATCCAAAATATACAAAGATCTCACGAAGTTAGACTGCAGGGAGACAAGTAACCCTATTTGGGGGTTCAGAGCTAAACAAAGAATTCACAGCTGAGGAATGCTGAATGGCTGAGAAGCACCTAAAGAAATGTTCAACATCTTTAGTCATAAGGGAAATGCAAATCAAAACAACCCTGAGATTCCACCTCACACTAGTCAGAATGGCTAAGCTCAAAATCTCTGGGGACAGCAGATGCTATCGAGGATGTGGAGAAAGAGGAACACTCCTCCATTGTTGGAGGGATTGCAGACTGGTACAACCATTCTGGAAATCAGTCTGGAGGCTCCTCAGAAAACTGGACATTGCACTACCTGAGGACCCAGCTATACCACTCTTGGGCATATACCCAAAAGATGCTCCAACATATAACAAAGACACATGCTCCACTATGTTCATAGCAGCCTTTTTTATAATAGTCAGAAGCTGGAAAGAACCCAGATGCCCTTCAACAGAGGAATGGATACAGAAAATGTGGTATATCTACACAATGGAATATTGCTCCACTATCAAAAACAACGACTTTATGAAATTCACAGACAAATGGATGGAACTGGAAAATATCATCCTGAGTGAGGTAACCCAATCACAGAAAAACACACATGGTATACATTCATTGATAAATGGATATTAGCCCAAATGCTCGAGTTACCCTAGACGCACAGAACACATGAAAATCAAGAAGGATGACCAAAATGTGAATGCTTCACTCCCTCTTTAAAAGGGGAAGAAGAATACACTTGGGAGGGGATAGGGAGGCAAATTTAGAAAAAAGGCTGAAGGAACGGCCATTCAGAGCTTGTCCCACATGTGGCCCATACTGGATAAGATGGATGAAGCAAAGAAATGCAGACTGAGAGGAACTGGATGTAGATCTCTCCTGAGAGACACAGCTAGAATATGGCAAATACATAGGCGAATGCCAGCAGCAAACCACTGAACTGAGAATGGGACCCCCATTGAAGGAATCTTAGAAAGGACTGAAAGAGCTTGAAGGGGCTTGAGATCCCATATGAACAACAATGCCAACCAACCAGAGCTTCCAGGGACTAAGCCACTACCCAAACACTATACATGGACTGACCCTGGGCTCCAACCTCATAGGTAGCAATGAATAGCCTAGTAATGGCACCAGTGGAAGGGGAAGCCCTTGGTCCTGCCAAGACTGGACCTCCAGTGAACGGGATTCCTGTGGGGAGGATGGGGAGGGGAACACCTATATAGAAGGGGAGGGGAGGGGTTAGGGAAATGTTGGCTTGGAAACCAGGAAAGGGAATAACATTTGAAATGTAAATAAGAATTGCCCAATTTAATAAAGATGGAAAAAAAAGAGTGATTATTGTTTCCTGTTATTTTTGTTGTTAGAGGTGGAATTATGTTTGTGTGTCTCTCTTCTTTTGGGTTTGTTGTAAGAAGATTACTTTTTTGCTCTTTCTGGGGTGTAGTTTCCCTCCTTGTGTTGGAGTTTTCCATCTATTATCCTTTGTAGGGCTGGATTTGTAGAAAGATATTGTGTAAATTTGTTTTTTTCCTGGAATTTCTTGGTTTCTCCATCTATGTTAATTTACAGTTTTGCTGGATATAGTATTCTAGGCTGGCATTTATGTTCCTTTAGGGTTTGTGTGACATCTGCCCAGGATTTCTTAGCGTCTGGTGAGAAGTCTGGTGTAATTCTGATAGATCTGCCTTTATATATTACTTTACCTTTTTCCCTTACTACTTTTAATATTCTTTCTTTGTTTTGTGCGTTTGGTGTTTTAACTATTATGTGACAGGAGGAATTTCTTTTCTGGTCCAGTCTATTTGGAGTTCTGTAGGCTTCTTGTATGATTCTCTCTTCTATCTCTTGTATTCTGTTGGTGATGCTTGCATCTATGACTCCTGGTCTGTTTTCTAGGTTTTCTATTTCCAGGACTGTTTCCCTTTGTGCTTTCTTTACCTTTTCTATTTCCATTTTTAGATCCTGGATGGTTTTGCTCAATTCCTTCACCTGTTTGGTTGTGTTTTCCTATAATTCTTTAAGGGATCTTTGTGTTCCTCTTTAATGGCTTCTACTTGTTTAACTGTGTTGTCCTGTATTTCTTTAAGGGAATTATTTATGTCCTTCTTAAAGTCCTCTATCATCACCATGAGATGTAATTTTAAATCCAAATCTTGCTTTTCTTGTTTAGATATCCAGTATTTGCTTTGCTGGGAGAACTGGTCTCTGATAATACCACATAGTCTAGGTTCCCGTTGCTTGAGTTCCTATGCTTGCCTTTCACCATCAGGTTGTCTCTGGTGTTAGCTTGTCTTGCTGTCTCTGACAGTGGCTTGACTCTTCTTTAAACCTGTGTGTTAGCACTCCTGTAGACCTGTTTTCTTACAGCCAGATAAGGATACAGAGAGCTGTGGGACCAGTTCACCTCTGTGCGCAGCTAGAAACCAGAAGGGTCCTGCCCCTGACCTCTCCTAGCTTCCTGTGCCCAGAGGGCACTAAGCAGGTTCCTCTTGGGCCAGGAATATGAGTAGAGGTGGAGATCTCCCCTGAGCTCTCAGGAATGTCTGACGTTCTGAAAGTCCAGCTTTTTCTCACATGGGATTTAGGTGCAGAAATCTGTGGGACTGGTTCAGTTTTGGGTGCAGGCAGAAATCTGAAGGGTCCTGTCTCTCCTGAGTTCGTGTGTCCTGAGGCCTGAAGGCAAATCTCTCAGAGTAGAAGAGTTGGTCTTACCTCTGTTCTCAGCTGTGTCAATTCTCCTTGTCGACTAGCTTTCAGCTCTGGGCGCAGGCAGAAAAATAAGATTTAATACAAGCCATGATATGGCATTATGAGAGAAAAATCCTCCAATGACACCTTTGAGCTCATTTTCTGTTAGTCATTTAGTGCTGGGCATACAGCCCACTCTTAAGAGTAGTTTGTTTCTCCAGTGACACTCTTGGAAAAAACTAAATTTTCATTTCTGCATGATTATCAATTTGAGAAAGCCTTTGTGTTAGGGTTGAGGGCATGTGTCCACTTCTTTCCGCTCTAGGACCCCATCTGGTACAGACCCATTCAGGATCTGTGTATCCTGCCACAGTTTCTGTGAGTTTCTATGAGCTTTGCTCAGTTGATTTAGAGGGACTTGTTCTCCATCCCCTCTGGCTCTTATGTTCTTTCCACCTCCCATTCTGCAAGTTCCCATGAATCCCAGTAGAAAAATCTGATGGAGACATCCCATTTAGGGATGAGTGTTTTAAAGTCTAACTCTTTGCATAATGTCTTGTCATGGGTCTCTCAGTTTGTTCCCATGTCTTGCAGGAGGCAGATTCTCTAACAATGGACGAGCATGGTACTGATCTATGAATATAACAGAATCTCATTAGATGTCATTTTATTATTATATTCTTTTAGCAAAATACTAGTATTTGCTTACCCTCTAGGTCCTTATGCTTTCTAGTCTCAGGTTCTTGGTCATATAAGCAGTGTGAGGTTTTATTTTGTAGAATGGACCTTAAGTTAATTCAGAGATTGGTTGATTACTCCTACAAATGTTGTGCTATCACTGTACTAGCATATCTTGCAAGCAGGACACCACTGTAGATGGCAATGTTTGTAGCTGGGTTAGTGTTTACATTTATTCTTGAACAGAGAACAGAGTGCCTTCCTGTACTGAAGACACTAGCACATATAGGTGAAGACTCTATGGCATAGTTATAAAAAAAATCTGGTGTACATAGGTGTGTGAATTTATGTCTGAATCTTCAATTCATTTCCACTGAAATGATCTTGTAGTTTTTGTCTTTCAGTTTGCTTACATGGTAGATTACATTTATTCATTTATGAATGATGCATCATTGCATCTCTGGGATGAAGCTTACATGTTTATGGCAGATGATCTTTTTGATATGTTCTTGGATTTGGTTTGCAAGTATTTTATTGAGTAATTTTGCCTCTGTGATCATAAGTGAAACTGATCTGTAATTATTTTTCTTTGTTTGGTCTTTATGTGGTTTGGGTAGTAGGTTAAATGTGGCATCAGAAAATGAATTGAACAATATTTCTTCTGTTTATATTTTGAGATATAATTTGAAGAGTATTGGCATTTACTCTTCCTTGAAAGCCTGGTAGACTTCTGCACTAAAACCATGTGATACTGGGCTTTTATTGGTTGTGAGACTTTTAAGAACTGCTTCTATTCCACTAGCGGCTATAAGTCTATTCAGATGTTTATCTCATCTAGATGTAACTTTGGTAAATGGTACCTGTCAAGAAAATTATTCATTTCTTTTGGATTTTTCAATTTGTTGGGATACAGGATTTTAGAATATGTCCTATGATTTTACAATTTCCTTAGTATCTGTTGTTATGTCCTCTTTTTCCTCTGCAACTTTGTTGATGTGGATTATTTGTCTCTATCCATCTCTCCTCTGTCTCTGTCTGTTTCTCTCTGTGTGTCTCTCTCTTTCTGTCTCTGTCTGTCTCTGCCTCTCTGTCTCTGTCCCTCTCTGTTTCTCTCTCTCTCTCTCTCTCTCTCTCTCTCTCTCTCTCTCTCTCTGCTGGAGAGCCTCACTTTTCCTCTTACTCCTGTAGTTGATTATTTAGTTCCTATACACATCTTTATTTTTTATACTGGTCAGTCAGAGGCTATCTTCATTGTTTTGCCACATGGTTTCTCTAGTGTAATGGTTTACATCAAGATGTTCAAGCTAAAAAGATGATGAGAAGAGCGTACTAACAAGATTTATCTAAGTATTTTTTTACTCATCACTCAAGTGTCTCCCTACTTCTTTTGCTATGATTTAGTCCCTGGAAGCAAAAGCCTAGGTCTGCCTCAAAATCCATGACTGGGCAAATAAGAAGTAGAAACCATTCCAGAGGCTGCCAATCTTATATAATGTAAAGAAAAGGTCTTTCTGGGGATCAGAAATCTAGTGCTGGAAGCTTGGGCAATTATCTTCATTTTCTTTTTCTTGATTTTACACTAGACGAGTACTAGTGATAACTACTATAAAGGATGAACCAAAATAAAAATATATAAAGGTGATCTGAGGAACTTCTAGTGAGTCTCTCTCTCTCCTTTTCTCCACCCCCTACATCCATTTGGAATGGAGGCTAATATTTCGGTCTCAGGACCTGGTTCCAGATGTCTGGTTCAAGCCAAGCTCTGACACTAAGGGTGTAGTCTTAGGGTAGTTACTAGATCAGGGCAAGCATCCCTGTGGCCACATGTAAAATAGTAATGACAAGTAATATCTCTCAGAGTAATGAGAAATGAATAAATTTATGGTATCAAACATTTAGCAAATTGGCACACAATGATGGGTCAATTTTGTTATTATTTTGTGGTTACATGAGGGGACACCATCCCATGCACATTAGACCACTGCACTGTTGTCATTGCATCAGTGTGCTCCCCAGCCTCGATTTTTTTAGCTTTTATTTTTTTCCCACCCACACACACCCAAGTGTTTGTACATGTGTAAATTCCACTTTCACATTTGATGTTTCATTTATTTTTCTATTTTATTCTTCATGGGGATGGTAGCTAGAAAGTGAAATTGATGGGTAGTTTGTTTGCTCAGAGACTGTCATACTTGGTGGGGTAAACTATGCCCAAAGAGAAAGCACACACACACACACACACACACACACACACACACACACACACACACAATGCATAGAGAAAGAATAAAAGCTGAAAAGGAAAAAGGAAAGGCCCAGAGGAGAATTTTTTTAAATGATCTGGAAAGCATACAGAGGTCACCTTCCATAAGCAGGAGACTGTAGCTGACTGCTTCAATGGGCACATTGGTATCATGTTTTTACTTCTCCTTTTCTGACAATGTATACAATCTAGCTTTTACATAGGCTCCTCTGGCTGATCTCTTTTAGACAGTCCAATCATTACTTTATCGTTGTTGCTGTTTTTATTCCTTGAGTCATTTCTCAAGTTAAGGCAAGTAGGCCAAAATGGGTTCAAAGGAAGTTTGCTGTCATGAGTCATGTAGTCTTGTCCCATTGACAGCTTTTGTATTGTATTTGAGATGCTTCATCCACTTGAAAATGATTTTGACTGGGACCTGGATGATAGTGGGATAAACTCTTGACTAATAACAAAAAGACATAGATCTTAATTTCTCCTCTTCTGCTGTATATAGGATTTGTGGCACATCTTTGTTACTATAAGCCTCTGTTCTCCTTAGATTTCTAGTGATGTGATAAAAACCATAACCAAAAGCAACTTGGGGAGAAAATAGGGTTTTTTTGGCTAGCATATTCCAAGTCACACAGCACTGGAGAAAATTAAGGCCGGAGCTCAGTGCAGGGACTTGGAATCAGAAACTTGAGAAGAAGCCATGTACTAAAGTTCTTTATATGGCTTGCTCTCCATGCCTTGATCAGCCTTTTTTTTTTATATCATCCAGGATCACCTGGTGCCTAGGAGTTATACCACCTAAAGTGACTTAAGTGCTCCCACATCAATCATTAATTAATGTAATACCCCACAGAGTTGCCTATAGGACAGTCTTATGGAGGCATTTTCTAAATTTAGATTTCCACTTTCCAGATACTTCTAGGTTTGTGTCAAATTGACTAAACCCAGCCAGCACAGCCTCATTACCTTTTCAATAGAAATAGAACTATCTGTCCCATCTTGACCACAGAGCCTTTGAAGAGGCTCATCTGAGTTCACATCACATCTGGAAACCTGAACAGATGTTATACTAATGAAGGCAGTTGTGGTCTATATGGATTAAGGATTCTGCCTCTTATTTCAGTTGTTATGCTCTACAGGGACTCACCCAAATTTCTAAGCCTTGGTTGTTTCACCACTTAATAGCCACTGGGATGCCCACGGGGAGTTATAAGCAGTTGGCTGGGTTTTTCTGAACCACCTGTTGTTCTTTACTATGGGTAGCTGATGCCACGCTGGGGACTGAATGATGCCTGGCATGAGAGCAGAGTGTAAGTGGTGTGGTGTGCCAGCAGGCAGAGGCTGTGGTCACGGCTATGAGACATTATTATCTGGGTGTTTTCAGGCTTTCCTAGAGAGAGAAAAGGAATAGAAAGAAAGTGCTTTAAAAATAGAATTTAAAATGCTGTGAAAGTACAAAGTATTATGTTTTTGTCTCTCTCAATTACTATTCCTTGTCTATGTTAGAGACCATGTTGCAACCTTCCCAAGTTGCAAGCTTCTCAGTCAATCTTTGCCTTAGCCCTTGAGAGAATGGTTAAATTGATGAGAAAATGAAGGTTTGAAAAGACATTTAAATAGCTTTCCCAAGACCACACAGTTTGAATTTGGCAGAGCCTTTAATCCAGTACTAAAATCATTTTGAGACATGATAACACTGGCCCGTGTTTAGAGGTCAGGAGAGTCAATAATTTCTCCAGAGTTAAAAAAATAACCAGTCATTCGAGCACAGAAGACCCAGTGATCTATAAGGTGCAGACCACAGAGCTTTTATTTCAATGTGTGGCCGCACTCTATAGTTCCATTCTCCAGGTATCCAGGTAACATCTTCTTGAACCCATGCACAGTACCAGGGGTTTGCTAACTAAGGAAACATTGAACACAAAGCCCCATCCATTTGAGACACCAAGATATATGTGAGGATGAGTTCAACTGCCCAAAACAAAGAAGCACCTTTCGATTAAATAGTTACTTAGGTCCTATGACCTAGTTGGAGCTTCTTTCTTACATGAAATCAATCAAAAGTAACCAACGATTGTACGTTTAGCACTTTAGATGTGTTATAGGCCAATTATGCTTCCTACCAAAATTCTTCATAGAAACTTTATTAATTTTATAGTAAATCTACATGAGACTATCCATCTCAAAATGCCTGGAAAGCATTGGGTTTTATGATTTTTAAAAATACTCTTGTTTATTTGGTATGCAAAATTTGTATCTAACCATTCCGTCAGCTTTGTATATGTTATTATTAGATGAAATTAAATAGTTTTCTTTTGTTTTGTTTTTCACAAATTTATTAGCCATATTTAGTTTCTCACTTAGAAATTCTTTATATCTTTTGTTCATTGCGTAAGAGAATGTTTACAAATTATCAGAAACAAAACAAGGAAGCACTCAAAGAAAGTAGCTATAATTCTTATGAAGAGTAGTAATCAATGATGCACTGTAGGCAGGAAACAAGGGTGGTGGATCATCTGGAACTAGGTATAAAATGCATCACATGTAAGGGTCCAATGCTAGATACCAATTCAGCTTTTATAATCAAGTCACTCTGTACCTTTGAAAGAGTTCTCTTCTTTCTGTAGACCTGAGCATGATAAGTGCTGTATCACCTGGGGTGGGGCACTAGCTGTTAAGTTAACTAGCCCCACCATGATTACAGTAGAAAGGATCCTAATCGACAAAGCTGCCTTAAATCAAGCATGGGAAAGACCTTTCTGGAAGAATGACAAATTATGTGACAAGGAAAAGGGGAACTCTTTAATGGACATGGAAAGGCAGTGGGACAGAGAGATGAAGAACAGAATAGAAAGGCACGTGTATAAAGGATCATAATAAAATCTACTACTCTGAGTTGGTGGAAAGGCTTAGTGAGTTCTACTGCCCAGTTCAGAACCCATGTAAACCTGGATTTAGTAGCTCATGTCCATAATCCCAGACCTCGGTGGCAAACAATAAGGGACTCTCTTAAATAAGGTACTAGTAGAGGAACTCTGCCCTGGGCACACACAGTATGTAGACATCAGCTTTCACAGATGTGAATAGCACTCATACACAAACACATGCACACATGTCATACATTCAAAAATATTTTAAAAGGCAAACCCATTACTTTATTGCTAATTTTAAAAAGCAGGGGGAGAAGAAATCTTGCTGAGATTAAGTACCACATCACCTATGGGTCACCAGGAAAAAGAACTAAGAACAGTAAGGTGCAAGCTTCAAGGAAAATGCCAGGTCTCAGCTCAATAAAATGCACCTTTCCTAGTGCAGTGGTTAAATGCATGGAGTTGGAATCTACATTGCCCAGGCAGGAATCCTTCCTTTGACACTTACCAACTGTACAGTCGAAGGCAAGCATTTCAGTTTCTCTGGCACTCAAGTTCCTCCTCTACAACATAAAATTAATAATACTGGCTACATTGGAGAGTTGCTATGAAGATGAAATAGATTGTTCTTTAATGAGTATCTGAAATATATAAAGCACAACGTAAAACTTCTTTATAAAAAAAAAAAAGCAGGTAAAACTGAGAGCTCATTAAAAACAGAAAGCCGTGCTTTAAGGGGTAATAGAAAGTTCCCTTTCCCTCCTAGGACATTAGCAGAAGTTAGGGGTATTAAATGTATTCAAGAATCAACAAAGGAATAGACAAGTAAATGTCATTGGCTCCTGACCACAAGTCAGTGGCAGCCATACAATCTTTGGGGAGGATCTAGGTTAAGTCAGAACTTTGCGATGGGAGTGCTGTGCTGATCTCATTTTCACGTTGGCATCTTTGGTGGGAGTCTCATACTGATCCACAAAACTCACAGGTGTAAAAATCAAGCAGCCCATGCTCCAAACACAGCTCTTACTTTGAAGTCTGGGTTTACTCGTCAGATACTGGACACACATGGTTGATACATGGCTTTTGGTGACACTTTCATTAATGTGTTAGATGTCATTTCCTGATTCATATTCTCCCCATCTGTGAGGTTTTTGTTACCATTAAATAAAGGGAATTTTGCCATCAAACAGATGCTCTCACTTGTCAGACTTCTATCTCACGTAGTCACACCTGAATCTGCTATTTAACTTTAGCCTCTTGGTCAGCAAACAGCATCCATTCATTCACTCTTTTACCACCTGTCACTCTTGATAAAGACCTAGAAACTCTGCCTCCAAGTGAGGTTGCTCAGCAATGGTCTATACGAGGAAGTGCCATAGTTAGTTTAAGCTCAATAGACCAAGCTGATGCTTTAAGAGACCATGCAGACAAATGGCTGTGAGAGAACTAGGGCAGAAATGATTTCTTGCTTGGAGAACCAGGTTAGGCTACTGTAGTTCATGGAGAAGTAGTTTCCTGGATGATTGGAGATGAGGTGGCATTATTATTATTATTATTATTATTATTATTATTATTATTATTATTAAACAGAGCTAGAATCAAAGCCAGAAAAACAAGACAAATAGGAGCATATATTCCCAGAATAGTTAGGTCTGTGGGGACTCGCTACAGCTCAGGAGGGGTGTTATGAACAGCACAATTCCTACAGTTTTGGTTCAGAAGTGCCAGTTGACCCTGAGCATCCAGGGACTGTCCATATATATCAGAGAAAGCTTGGACCCTTAGTTCCCTCAGAGGCATTTATGGTCCCTAAAAAAAGCGGATATAACAAAATACTATCTTCTAGATAGCATCCAAGCAGTGGAGTGTTGGTAGAGGTTTTCACACTCTACAAGACTAGAATTAGGACTTGAGACAATGTGGCTGACTAACTGCAGGTATGGCCTTGGAATCGGAGACCTGAATTCATCTCTATGTGGTCATGTGCAAAATGGACAAATTACTTAACCTTAATTTTCATTTTATTAAATTGGAAATGAAAATAAGTGTCTATGATTCTATAGCTGTTTGTGAACATTATATAAGATAGAATGTAGGAAACATACTTAACACTCTAAGGTGAAAACTAAGTGCTCATCAAATATTAAGTCTTAATCATCATTGCCATCTTCATTAGAGATTAATTACTAGAAACAGATACATATAAATACTTAAACTGAATACATATATTTCTGCACTTTTCAAGGCGCATTCTCTTTAACAATTACACTACTGTTAAGGGAAAATGGGGAAAGTGAAATGATGACATAGTTCAGAAGCCATAACAAATCATGGTTTGTGCTCCCACTTATTCCCTGGGTATCTAGATAGCCTGCTTAGCCTCTTATGATTCTGAGGATCAATCGTGCGGGAGAATGCAAGAATTCAGTGAGAAAATCCTTGTAACATGCCTACAAGAGTGCTCTGCACAGAGTAAATGGCATTTTTTTAGTTATTGTCATTATGGATGTTTTTCTCTATGCAGCTCAGCCCTATGATGTTTCTGCTAGAATTTTTTCCTCTTAACCAGGACCAGAGAGACCTGCACAATGACAATAGTGGTCCTTTGAATTGTTTTTGGAGGTTTGGAGGCTTATGAAATGGACAGTATCAGGCTCTAGGTGTCTAACCCAGTGGTACTAGATAGGAGAAAGAGGCCACCCTGTTAAATAAAGTCACTGTGGCTTTAAAAGGCAAAATGGTTCCCACTTGTCCCCACAGCTGAGTGGGTTCTTCAGCAGCTTTTGTACTGTGGTATATGTAGCCTCTGTCTTCCAGCCCCCACCTAACCAGTCACTTCTACATACTTTCTTCAAATATTTGCTAAAAGCTTCCCGAAGCAGGAAGCCTCAGGGCTGCAGAGCACTCTGAGAGAGATGAAGCAAAGGTTTCCATGGTAACATTTTGGCACTTATTAGTGTTTGCGTAGGCACTGAGGCAGGATCTGGGGTCCAGACAGTCTCTTGCTGTGAAGGGATGAGAAGAAAAAGAGGACTGAGGAAACAAGATTGCTCTCCCTTTGCCCTTTTGAATATCAGCCCTAAAAGTCTGTCTTCAGAGACTTATGTCTAGTGTTCCTTTCGGAGCTCAGAGTCACTCCCTTAATTCAAGGCCCACTGTCTTGTTAACCGAGTTTAGCTTGCTCAAATACCCCTTCCTCATGGAGCATACTCCTTTGCCCAAAACCTTTGCTTCTTTTCCCTACTACCAATATCTAACTTCTGAGATTGGAGGCCTTCCACATTCTCCTTTTTCTTAAAGCTCTGGTCACTCTTCCCACACTTCCCCCAGCATGCATTGTCTACTTCAGTAAGGCTTTTCTGCTTCATATCTTACAGTTGTTTTTACTTCCATACCATTCTTGCTGGGACTTCTGCTTCACGTAACTACTGTTCTTTTAAGACAGATTCCAAGAGTCAGTTTCTTCAAGAAATGGTCTTTGAACACCCCAACTCAATGGGAACCTCTTTCATGAACTTAATTGGAGCACTGCTCAGATTAGCCATTTTCAGTTGTACTACTAGCTCCTCAGTATGGTTTTATACAACATGAGAGTAGTCCCTTCATCCCCAAAAGATTATTTTTCCCACTGCATCCCAATACAGGCACTACTCTTAATTAGACAATATATAATAATATATATGCAAAGGGATTACCCTAATACCCTGTATATAGGAAGTGATGGATAGATGTATGATATTATAACATCCTCAATTAGTTCCTGATTCATGCCCCAGTACAACTGTCACCACTTCTATTCATGAGCCTCACATAATGTCCCTGGATCTTCATTTCGTCTTAGGCTTGGAATCTTCATGAGCCATTAGCTTGGCAAAACTCAGTGAGTGGTCATTGACCTTATTTTCACCCTTTGCTGCTGTCTGATTTCCCCCTCCAGCTATGGGCTACGTCATTCTCCTCAGTGAATAACACAAAGGGAAGATTCTCAAGGTAGTGAGAGCAGAGCATTAAACCAAGCACAGGGTGTTTGCAACTGTGGAAACCTGGCCCACTACCCAGGAAGTGCATAGCCAGAAAGGCAGTTAGTTCTTCTGGTTATACTCATTCATGTGTGCTGTTTCTCAACCCTTGATCAAGACAGAGAGAAGTTCATGTGTGGTGAACATACACCAGTGTAGTAGTAATTTTCCAAAAGGAGAGTCACTGGATGGTGAGGTAGAGTCACAGTCATCGTCTTGTGACTGCTGTGGCAGTTATCCTTCCTTGCCCAGGCTCTCTGATCAAGCCCCTGAGGACTCCTAGGCTCTTACTTCCCAGGTTTTAGCAAATTGTACCACGGAGAAAATATTTCACTTCTTTTTATTTCTTTTCATTCTCTCTCTCTCTTTTTTCCTTTTCATTTACATGAATGTATTTGATTTGCCACAAATACAGAGAATCTCCATTTGTATTTCTCAGCAGGGTTAGTCCTGCAGCCTCTCCCAAATTCTTTCTCACTGATTTGAAAGGCTACATTTCCCAAGTTCTAACCTCATCTTCCCTATAACCTATGCATTGCATTCTCTCTCTTTTTTAATCAATCATGATTACTTTGGAGGCTAATATGGATAGCTACTCCAACCAGCCCACACGCCAGTCACAATGAAGTGCGAGTATAAAGATCAATGCATTTTTTTTGAAGAATTAAAATCTATTATTATACATCACAAAACAACTGGAAAAGAGAATTTGGAACATTTGCTCTTGTTTGATAAGTAGACATTTTATACATGTATACATAATCATCACACTTACTATGTAGTTATTATAAATCAATTAATACATTTTTAAAGCTTAAAGGAGGGTATGGCATTGTTTTAATATCCAACTTTACCCTGCCCATAGATAATATCAGATGTTAGGTTATTCTAACTCCACTTTCTAAACATAGCAAGCCTAAAGTTATAATCTGTCTCTGATGTTTCCAACATTGGAAATTTCTATAGGTCAATTTCTATTCTTTGCTTTTTCTTAGGGTAGCTGGCAATATTTCTTTTTGCATATAACTGTCTTTGCATTTGAAAACTACTTATAGAAGTAACTTGGGGTGCACCATAGATCCCTTTCTTCAGAGGGAGAGGAGGGGAGACAGAGGTAGAGGGGAGAGAGAAAGAAAGAGAGAGAAGCAAACCTGTTTGTTTGCTTTGACCACTTTACTGTGGTGTTCCTGTTACAGAACCATCTTACATGCTTAGGGTATATTTTCTTGAACCGTTAAAACTCAGGGTACAATTCTCTGAAGTTGATGTGTGGTTCATGCTTATCCTCCAAATACAATTGGAGATTTAACTCCACGTAAAGAGTGTTTTCTACCCGATTTCTCACCTTTAATTCTTTCCAGGCCTTCGTTTCTGTAATTGTGGCCCATAAGACCCACTTGACCATGAAGATTCTAATGGGCTAGCAGTGGCAAATGTTCCTAGAAAAAAAAGCAGCCATATCTGTACTCACTCAGCTATGTTTCTATTGTCACTTCACTCTTGACCGTTAATGCTTGCTTTATTTCTAGTCCTATATTGAGTTTAAGTTTTGAATGCATATTTTTGTAATTTTAGGTGATTTCAACTAATACACTCAAAGTATAGCACATATAATTTTGCCATTGTTTTGCCATTGTGCCTGGAAGTAGGAAGTTGGAATGAGAGGCTAAAACTAAAACTCCTAACTCACGAAAACACTTCTGAACTCATTTGCTCCAAGCCATATATTTAAATAGCATTAGAGCTTGAAGGACATCTCAGGTGTCTACATTGTATCACTATCATATTACCAAACATTAGCAAATAATGGTGCGGTGTTTCAGGACTGGAAATGGCTGTGTGTGTGTGTGTGTGTGTGTGTGTGTGTGTGTGTGTGTGTGTTTAAATGTGTGTTCCCATGTGCCTGGGTATGTGCCCATGAACATTTGTGTGTGTTTGGGTGTAGATGTGTGTGAGGTTTGTGTATGGAGTCTTCCTTGATTGCTGTCCACATTATATGTTGAGGCATGTTCTCGTGCTGAACCCAGACCTTTCCAATATGGCGAGCATTTCTAGCCAACCTCATAATTGCCACAACTGACCATAACTTGTGTGGATTCTCAGGATCTAAACTCCAGTCCTTGTGACTGCATGGCAGGTGCTTTAATAACTAAGCTAGCTTCCTGACCTGCCTATCATTGTTCTGTACTTTATCCCAAAGAGCAGGACCTACTTCGTTTGTTCATCTTTTTCCTACCATATATTTTCCACCATATATTTTCCAAAGCTGTGATGTTAGGTTCACAGCATTTTTTCCTTTTCTTTCTGCCTACGTATTCTGGTCAATCCCTGCATGTAGTCTTGGAAACACAGATGCCTTTCGGCTACTGCAGTGGCCTGACTCTCACTGCCTGTGAGCAGAGTCCCCTCAGTTGTCAACTCCTGCCTCCCACTCTGCAGTAGCTGTCCTTCAGGTGCAGCATTCTAGAATGAAAGTACCAGAGTCCTGGAGTGCTTTTCCACATGAGTGTTAATTTTCCCATCTGTGCTGTCATCTGTGACTACTAGAAGTTGATCTTCAAATGTGTATAAGCAGGTTAGTGGAACAAAATAAAAAAAAAAAGAATCCCACTGTTTTGTTGTTACCTATCTAAGCTGGATCACTGAGATTGTGAGGTTCAGACTTTAACTGAGGGACCTATTTAGAAGACCCAGAAAGATAAACAGAATATTCAGGCTATATCATATGGCACGAAAGCTTGCATTGACCTCTGTAAGGGAAATCTAATGAACTGGACAAGAACCTTACCCACGGACAGGCCCAGGTTTTTCTATTTCTCCTTCCTTGCCCAATAAACGTGTCTTGTCTTAGAGCTTAGATGTTCTTAGATTCTTACCAAGGATCCTTAATAGATCCCACAGGGTCAAACAGGGACAGGTGTCTGTAAAGAGGCCAGCGAAGGAAAGAGGCAGAAAATGCGTATAAAATGACCTTGAACATCACTGTCATAGCAATAAGCACTGGCTGAGTTGGACACCAGTGAAAGGCAGAACCATATTTCCACTCTGTTATGAACAGGTATTTCTAGGTTGCTAGGCCTTTGTGGTATTTGTTTTTTTTATTTTCAACCCTTCTATTTTCTCCCATTTTGACTGTGGTGGTTCTGTCCATACTTGGGGAGTATTGTGGAGAGTTTAGCACGCTTTCCCACTTGAGTGTCCTCTTTCACTTGGGTTTCTTTTGCATCTCAGGTAGTTTGCTTTCCTCCTATACTCAGATGATTGTCCTTACTGTCTGAGGTTTGTTTTTCCAAGTTGATGAGAGGGAAGCCAGTAGGAAAATCTAGAAAGGAAGAAAATTGGAATATTGGAATCACCAAAGAGATCTAGCCTGTTAAGTAAGAGCCCTATGTTTTGCCAGAAGCCCCCACACTCTCTCAGACAGGTACTGAGTTTTTGGGAGCAATACTTACCATCTAGGAAAATCTGCTTTCAGCATATTAGGTAAGTATGTTCATGGCTGATATCACTCTACCCCGAGTACTGTATCCAGGACTGGGCTAGACAGTAGACAACTCCCTATTGCACAGGTATTGTTGCTGTAGAGTTTTAATGGAGTACGCTTTTCAACATAGTCACCTCTATTTGACCCTGTCTCTGTGCTTTTGTCTCTGCCACTGCCATGCTGCTATGTCTGTACAACACACCCTTCTCACTTACTGATCTAAATTTCACCCTGTAACCTCATCTATCATTGTTAACAAGGGCCACCCTGGCTGACCTGCTCAACTTGGGGGACAGAGGGAATCCTTGATGGATGGTTTTGCAGAGAGAGAGAGAGCTGCATAGGAGCTGAGGCCAAGGGGGTTGTCTGCTGAATGTCTGCTATTGGCTGGACACTGCTGGGCACTTTTCATGCCTGGATTCATTCTCTGTTAGTCATAGAAAGGTAGTTGGCTTTGAAAGGTAGGAGGCTGACTTGTTTTTCCTTCTAATAAGTGGAATAAGATGATAAAAAGAAGCGATTATTTCATGAATTAGCAGTCTGTGGTCAAATAAGTATATAACTTTAAACAAGCTACTTTTCTTCTATTTTGTCCTCTGTAAAATGGCCAGGTAATCTTTACTCAGTTATCACATACAATAGAAATTATATACGATAGAAATTAATGTGCCTACAGAAATAAAATCTCATGCACACTAAATGCGAAGCAATTAGAGTTTAAGAGCCAAAGTGCAGATGACTAAGCTCTTTTTTTTTCTTTTTTTTTCTTTTTTTTTATTAACTTGAGTATTTCTTATATACATTTCGAGTGTTATTCCCTTTCCCGGTTTCCAGGCAAACATCCCTCCCCCCTCCCCTTCTTTATGGGTGTTCTCCTCCCCACCCTCCCCCCAGACTAAGCTCTTAATATCTTACCTTGGGAACTTAATGCTTGTATATGTATGACCTTGGGAAAGTCATTTATCACATCTGTGCAATGGGGCTATTGAAAGTCATGGTTCTTGAGATTTTTCTATGAAAGATTAGATCATATGTAGAAATGTTAGAAAAGTGTGTATACACAATACTATGCTAGATACTGAGAATTTTGGTTCCCCCTTTTCTCATAGCCACCCTTTTTAATCTTTAATGCAGCAGAACTTAGTTAATACTACTGATAGGCTATGATGTTTGGTACCTTTTTACAAGCATGAGTTTTACATTAAATTAGTTATATTAGTGTATAGAAGAAGGGGCATAGTTATTCTATTATTCTTTATTGATTGACCTAATTTTATATTGCACTTGAGTTACAAAGAAGACTCTCAATCTATGAGTTAGAGACTTTATTATTTAGTAGGATCTACAAGACACACACTCAAACTTACCCAAGATAGGATAGAGTTATAGGATGGATGGATATAGAAATTATTACAGTAAGCAAATAAAGACAGACTCAGAAAAACAAATGCTACAAATTCACTCTATATGCAGAAACTAACATTTAATGTTTTCAGATGTATACATGTGGGTGTTGGTATAGGTCATGCAACTATAAAGGGGGGAAGTTTCTAAGGAAGGAGATCAGGAAAATAAAATACACGCAACAAAAAGTGGAAAAAAGCTACTAGGAGTAGAAGGGTACAAAATGCTTATGAAATCTAATGCTTTGCAAACTAATTTTAAGATGATTAATAACAGACTCACCATGTATTCTTTATAACCTGAGAAGCCTAGAAACATGCCAGTGCTGGCAGTTTTTGTACAAGCTGTGCAAATTGCAAAGTGCTGGAGTAAATAGAAAATAGAAGAATCATTACTTGCTGGGGACATCATAGAAGGCACCTAAGGATGAGAATTGAGAGCACACAGTACCAGTTAAGCTCTGAACCGAGGACACACACAGCGTATAAATGGTAAGTGCCTTGTGTTGGCTTTCGTTGTGTGGATACCTAGGGTCTTGCTGAGGCATAACAGAGCAAGAAAGGCTGATTAGGATTAGGCTAAAATTGTGAGCTACAGAAGTTGAGCTTATTTAAAAGGCAGTGTGAGAGCTATTCGAGAATTTTGGAGCAGGCAAATTGCATTAGCAAACTTGCCTTTCTGAGGGCATGCTGACAGCAGGGCATAAGAAACACCATCTTCTTTGGCCACCTGAAGGAAACAATTTTTGCAAAGAAATCTTTTCCTCTCCTGAGATAGGCAGTGGGTGCTTGTTCATTTCAGTAAATACATACACATGGAGACCTGCTTGCCTGCCAGAATCCCCTTAGGAAAAATGGGTTATACCCAATTGTTTTCCCTTCCTCACTCTATGCTCAAGTAGGTCCAGAAGGCTTTCTCACTAGGAATACAATAACAAACTGTTCCTTTCAAGATTGTATTGACTTCCCTGGACTGATCCAATGTTTTATTCCTCCCTTCCTTCCTTTACACCCTCATTTACTGACCTTTGTGCACCTCGGTTTCAGTTTGACTGCATCTTCTATAGTTAACCTCTAAATGTTGGAACAGTCGATGTCTTCTACTTTGCTATATCAGGATAGCCTCTTAGTGGTTTCAACCACTTCCATGGTTGGAAAATTTCTGAAAGACCAAAACTGGAAGTGGGCAATAGTGTAGGCAGAGTCCTTTAAGTGGCTTGGCCACTCCTGGTTTTTGTCCTTTTATTATTATTAATTACTATTATCACCATCAATAACTGTAGGGCCTGTAATGAATTCACTACATTATCTCCATAATGAAGTTTAAATCATAAATCATAAAATATTACTCATGTACTTCACACAATAGCATTCTGATGCACTTTGAATAAAATCTAAACTCCTTTTGATGATGTACAAGGGCCCTACAGGGTCTGGCCTTTGTGTTTCTTCTGCCTTGTCATGTACCACACCCTTCATGCTCATCACACATAGCATAATGTCTGTCTGTTCTGTTCTGGTAATCAGTCAGTTTGAACCTCTTCAGCATTTCTAGTCCTAGATCCTTCTGTGCAACAGGCTTTTGTCATTAGGTACCAGCATAGATGCCACTTCCTCTTGAAGGCTTTTCTAAAATAGTCTTCTGTTGTTGTTTTCTTTCTAAAGCATTCACTATTCTATTCTTAGTACTGATATCTATTAAATTCTCTTATTCTTGGACTGTCTGCTTTCTATTCTCCAACATACAACTAGAAAGTAAGCTTCATTGAAGCAGGATTGGCAATTGTGTTTCTCAGGCCCACAAGAGTGTCCTGTATGTGGCAGGCGCAGAATAAATATCCATTGAATGAATGTTGAGCAAATTAATTGGTAACAGAGTGATTTACTGAAGAAATACAGACAACAGGCACTAAAGCATTTAATTAAATTGGTGACAGTCAGAAGCAACGTGAAGGAGAAAAAAATCAATATTAGACTAATCATACCAAGATTTCAACTAAAAGTACTTAATCCTGCAAACAATAGAAGACTCTTCCAGGGTCACCATTTCTATTACAAAGTATCAGAACTGGCAACACAAATCAATAATGTGCTAAGTAATTATCTTTTCATTCATCAAAATGCAATAGAATAAAGAAGCAGTAGTTCAGTACAGGTTGCTAACTGAAAGTGTTGGAGAGAAAGGAAGAGACAACTGGTTCCATACAGTCTTGCCATTAAAATTAGAAAGTTCCTAATATGAAAGAGGAGAGGGATGAAGGGCAGATTGGCAGGTTTGGGACAGAACGTGTCGATTTTTATTCATTCCTTGGAATGTTGGGCGGACAGTTTTTGTTTGGGTCTAGAAGTCTGCAGGAAGGACAGAGGCTAGAGATTATGGTTGTCATTAGCACAAACATGGAGTTCAAAGGAACAAGAATAGGATTCTGTGAGGAATACAAACCACTTAAAGGGAGCAGTAATCACTATTTGAAGAAGTTTACTTACTAAGTCTTCTAGATCCCAGAAGATATTAGAAAAAAGGGATTGCAATAATGTCTCGTTTCTTCAGCTTCTCCCTCCCTCGAAGAACTGTGTGGATCTATTCTCATGTAGGCGACCCTGAGCAAGGGCGTCTGAGGAAGCACATTCATCTTCCTTGCCATTGGCCTCTGAAAATATGCCTTTGATTAACCACAGGGGCAAATGTCAAGATGGGCAATGAGAATGCCTCTTAGTAGCTCTCCATTCTCTGAGGAGATGAGGAAAGCCGAGCTATAAAGTCCCCAGTGCTACTTAGCTCTCCCAACACAAATGCACATTCTGAAACTTTAAGCACACCAGAATGAATGTAGTCAGCAGCAATTGCAGCAACAGTTTCACCCAGACATCTAAAGCTGTTTGTAAAGCTGATTTATTCCTTAATGTTGTTAGTTGACATACTGCCATTTTAATTTTTACTCAGTGCCAGCCTGTGGCTCTCCCAGGGAAAAGAGCTCATCTGAGTATGTGGCAGAGCTGAGCGCGGCCCTCAGATTGCTAGCGGCAGCTCCTCTGCTCAGAAGGCACTGTTGGCAGCGACCACATTCTGCTACACCATCCTCTCTCTTTGGCAGAAAGCAAGGCCTCATCCTCCACCCTGGCCTTCATCCTGAACTGGTGGAAGCCAGGAGCCCATCATGGACTGATTGTTTAGATTCTGTTAGCAAACGGGCATCAACCAGTGTCAGGACTTGTGTGGTGACGATACAATAGGGTTCCTAACGAGGACAAGACAGTGTTTGGTTTCAATTCAAGGGTTCATTTGTCTTCTGTTTATGTCTAGCTACCATACTGTAAAGCAGATGGCTTGGGTAGAATGAAAGGGATTGCTATAAAACAGACTGAACAAAATGCTAAGTGGTCCACATTTCTCAGGTGCTGCAAGGGATTGACTCGAGCTTAGTTAGGGACCTTGGGTTTGACCCGGAGAAAGAGCTATATCTGGGGGAGCTTCAGCTATTGTAAATAAGAAAATCCAATCTCAAAGTGGAGGTTGAGAACACTGGAGGGAGGGAAAGAGGAGAAAGTAACATTATATGAACCTTGCTCACCCTTTCATCCTTAGGGCTTATAGTAGTCTTGAGAATAGTGAATGTACAATGACTATGTGTTGACTATGAGAATGGATAAAAGGATTCAATCTCGGTGATCACTTTGATAAACTGAGCTTGTCTAGTGGAAGGTTTTCCTAGCGTTCCCCTAAAGAATTTAACTTGGGCAACAGTCTAGACAGAATCTAAAGCCCCGTTACTGCTTCCCTTAAGTGGTACTGTGCCGATTTGCTGCCTTTCTGCTTTGTTTTTACTTTATGTCTATTCTTACACATCAAACAACTCGGGTTATTTTCCTCTTCAGCCAATAATGACAATAAAATACCATTCCTACTCTCCTTGTCACTGAGTTGCGGCAATCTGTGTTTCTAAACAATTTGGATTCCCATTTACTGGCTGGTTTCTGCTTAGTGCGACATCAGTAAGTTTGAGATGTGCAAGTGTGTGTGTGTGTGTGTGTGTGTGTGTGTGTGTGTAAGCAAATTTCACTGTCTGGAAGAAGAAAAACCTAAACTGAACAAGGTAAGGAAAGGTGATGAAATGGAAGGTTATAAGGCAATGATTCATATCTCAATGGAATAATCAGGTTTAGATACTGTGCGTGCATATGATTGACTGCATGCCTGCATGGGTTTTTTTTTTTTTTTTTTTTTTTTTTGTTTCAGAGACAGAGTTTGGTGGAACCCAGGCAACTTTAAAACTTCCTTTGCAGCTGAGACTGGTTTTAACATCCTGGTTTTTCAACCTACAGCCAATGCCACTACCAAAAATATACTCTGACTGGTAACTACATCTTTAATTGGGACTATAGTTGAGCTTACCAGTTCACAGCAATGGGTGACTTTCCAGAAACATGCAGATGTAGGGGTCATTTACTCTTTGCAACTCCTAGGTCAGTATAAGACTAGGAAATGAGAAAGCTGGAAAATGAACAGGTTCATTGCTAGTGACCAGGTTTCCATTTGCCTTTGAAGGGGACTCGGGAAAGAGCAACCACTTTCTCCTGTCTCTGTCTAACGTCTCTGCCTAAATCTGCCTCGTCAAATTGTATCGAACTTGTATTCATGCATGGTGTCCCCTCTTTCAGCTTTTCCCAGTAGGAAATGAAATAAAAATTAAATTAAAATGCTCATGAAATAAAAGAACAGGCCAAGAGTCAGTGGTTATGAATAGAAGATGGGGATTGGAGTACAGGTGAATGAGTCATTTAGGGAAAACACTGAAATACAAGATAGTTCGAAAATGCTCTGTTCTGATATGCAGCACAAAACAATTCAGTATCATATTATTAGATAACATAATACTCAAATTCTCTCTTTTAGTCCCCCTACCTCCCTGTGTTAATAGTAATGACAGCTAATACTTACTGAGTCCTTCCTGTCTGCTTAGACACTGTCTTAAACATCTTATGCCTGTTATCTTACAACTCCATCTAATTCTCAGGACAATTCCCACAGGCCAGGTACAATTACAGTTCTCATTGCCTCATACATAATGGAACTGAGGTTCAGACTGGTAATTCTCTTTTCCTGGGTCAGGCCACTGCTGAGTATGATAGAGAAGTGCGTTTTTTTTTCTAATCTCAGTGGAATGTATTCACCCATGTCCTGCCATACGTACATTCCTTCTTTTGGATCTTTCCTGTAAGTCCTAGTTTAAGGAAATATTAAGCCAACCTATGGTTTGGAAAGTTTTGGCTTCTATACTGATGGCTCTGATCAAACCCAGAAAGACAGAAACAACAGAAGACATGAATGTGGGGAAGAGATTATTGGGAAAAAGGCAGTGGACAGGAGAGAAAGGGGAATGAGAGAGGTAGGAAAGGGCAATAAAAATGCACGCGGGCGCGTACACACACACACACACACACACACACACACACACGTGCATGCGCGCACACACACACACACGCACACACACACACAAATATATGTGTTGTTTGTGTGTGAGTGAAATTGTCAACAAATTTAATGCTTACTAATGTTTGTCACAAAAGTTTTGATGGGCTGGAGAGATGGTTCAGCAGTTAAGAGCACTGACTGCTCTTCCAGAGGTACTGAGTTCACTTCCTGGCAACCACATGGTGACTGAAAACCATCCGATGCCCTCCACTTGTGTGTCTGAAGACAGCTACAGTGTACTCATATGCATAAAATAAATAAATAAATCTTTTAAAATAAGTTTTGGCTTCATTCAATGAAGAAGATTATTTAATGATGTCACAAATTATCTATGGCAGAAAAGAACTAACAAGTCTATTGTGGTATGCTGAATACCATTACTAAGTAATAAATTATATTATATTATTGCTCTATGAACAGAAACTGGTAGTTTTGATGGTAGTAATATGGGTTTAATGCAAGTATTCATGCACATGATTACATTAAATTTACGTGTCCTGAGATATTTCACATGCTATACTATATAATCCCTCTGCAATTAATGTGATGAGTATCTGACAACAGGATTTACATAACTTCTTCTATGAAGGAACTTCAAAATTAAAATATAGGCATGTGTCATCTCCAGGTATACTTGATGGAATGAGTTGTGCTCAAGAGCTGTTGAGAAATAAATTTCTATCACTGGTTCATGAGTGAATGACAGAGTTGGTGCCACAGGAGGTACTAAATGCAAAGACTTCCAAAGCTCAATGGTTACCAATGTCTGCAAGTGAAAAGGGGGAAATTGAAGGCTGTATAAGTTTGTGATTCCAAAGCAGATTCAGTATTGTGAGATCTTACTACGTCTTTATCTTTACAGACACTGGATGACAGGAAATTATAGGCAGTTAGTAGCCTCTGGTTGTAGGCAATGTTTATAATTACTTATTCCCTATATTCTATGATGGCAAAATTTGTTCAAAGATCTATTATAGGCTCTGGCACTTTTGGGGTATCACATAGCATCAGAAGGATCTTGCTAAGAGTGAGCCCTTTAGGCTACACCCAATGGAGTAGCTCTCAATTCATTTTGTATACTCCGGTGTATGCCATGCCACAAAGGACAATTCCACTTATCCAAGAGCCCTTTACTTGACACAGCCTTTTAGGCCACTATCCACTAAACAGAGAAAGTATAGATAGAACACTTGCAGAGCATACCCTAAGGGAACTCTCCTGACACTTGCCCATGCTCCATAAAACAATGGGCTGTCCTTGCTCTATAGCCTAGCTATGCGTGGATTAAGAGCTTTGCCTTTGAGATTGCAACATAGCATGCTACACACCGAGTCTATTCTATACCTGACTTTTGCATCACTATCACTGGCCTCCATGCCTTACCTTTCTTTGGTGAGACCATATTCTCCAAGATTGTAGCAATCAGTGAAAAATTCCCAAGGTGATGAAGTGGATCCTATCCCATTTTTAACTGCAATGTAACTGTGCATATCATAAAGTCAGTCTCTACTACCCACTGCAAGTTTGCATAGGACAAACAAATCAGAAACTTTCCTATTACTGGTCTACTGTCAGCTGGCGTGTCACCAGGGCTTATATAATCATTTTGCTCATAGAGAGGCAATCTGGTCCCAAACCAGGGTTCATGTCTTTCACCAAAGTTTCAGCGAATCCACTTTTACAGAGTCATTCCTCATGAATCCTGCATTATCTGGAAGGTCAAATAAACACGTGCTTAGAACATAGCACTGCAAAGGTACCAAACAAACAATTATAAAAAAAATTAATTTTGTTTTTTCATAAAATAAAATAGTCATGGTAAGAAAAATCAGAGCTTTATTATTGAGATTTTTAACATCTGTCATATGGTTTAGAATTCCAAAGTGTAAAGATCAAAATCTTCCTAGTGATTAGTGCTTCCAAGGACCCTGTTTTGGCCCTGCCTTCTTGGTTTCTCCACCTGCTGTAAGTGAGCCCTCTGCTACTATCCAAACCTTCTCACTCCTTTAATCAATTCTCGTTTAATGTACTAATCCTACAATAAAGGAAAATATTCATATAGTCACTGGTAGGGCCATGTCAAATGTTGAAACCCTGAATATTTTTCTGCCTGTTAGTAAAAATCCAGTGTTATGACCTCCATACTCCCTATTATGAGTAGTTTATTGTCAACTTGACATAAACTAGAGCTATCTCGAGAGTGGACCCTCAATCGAGAAAATGCCTTCATTGGATTGGCTTATAGGCAACTCTGTAGGCTATTTTCTTGATTGATGATTGGTGTGAGTGTGTCCAGATCATTGAGGACAGTGCTGCCTCTGAGCCGATGGTGCTGGATGGTATAAGAAAGCTGGCTGAGAAAAACATGGGAGGCAAGCCAGTAAGCAGCATTCCTCCATGGCCTCTGCTTCAGTTCCTGCCTTCAGGTTCTTGCATTGGCTTCCTCTATTAAGGGATCGTAACACATATGCCAAAGAAACCCATTCTTCTCTGAGTTGCTTTTGGCCATGGTGTTTTATCATAGCAATAGGCAGAAAACTAAAATATTACCTTCCTCTCAGGATCAGCCACCACTTGTAGCCCTAGAATCTACCCTCTACTCCAGATCACTGGACCATTTCATAATCAAACAACTGAAGGTATAATCTTTCCTCCAGAATTTTATTCCAGTGTTTGCACTGATAGGTCACTGTCAATGCAAAGTTATTTGCTACATATTTTAGGTACCATACTTTTCTGTAACCACTATACCAAATGTTATATAGCTTTCCAGGAATGACACTAGGTAAGTGTCTCTCAAACCAGGAAAGGCTTTGACAATTGGGACACATTGTGAAATAACCATGCTCTGATGCCATGCTCTCTACTAATAGATACTTTGTCTTGAGGCAACTTCGTACAGACATCAGTGCCTCCACACTACTGATATTACAGATCTCTGCATACCACATGGGAGGTTCTAACTGTGCCTTCTGTATTAGCTGCTTTCTTCATTGTGGCAAAACCCCTCGCAGAAGCAACTTAAGGGAAGAAAGATATATTTTTATTTGCTTTAGGGTATGAGAGCTTGCTATGTGTAACTGCTTAGTCACATATGATTAATGTAGACTCTGATTAGGGATTAGCTCATACCACAAAAGCGTGGGCATGGTGTTGCTCCAGGTATTATTATCCTGGGTGGTTTCATAGATCTGTCAAGTCTTGAGATTTTTGTTTGGGAAAATAGGTTCTAAACTTAATTGTTTAGAAATTGATAGGACCGCACACTAGGGGCTGATGCTGTAGCCAAGTAAGAGTTGGATACATTGTATCATAGTCAAAGACATAGTAATGGGAACATGAGACGCTGGTTGCATTAATTCCATAGGCAAGACACAGAGGGTGATTGGTGAATGTTGATATTCCTCTTACTTTCTCCTCTGTTTTCTGTTTATTTACTCAAGGACCCCAACCCACATAATGGCGGTTCCTTTAAAGTGATTCTTTCCTCTTCAATTAAACCTCTCTGAAAGTTCCTTCAAAGAAACATCCAGAAGTATACCTCATAGGTCAGCTGGACACTCAAAATTAATCAATGCACCTCCTCACCACTTATTAATAGTGCCTACTAGCCTCAATAGCCGATGATCTGGTCAGTAGATATTGTCCTCACATGAAGTAACCAACAAGGCCATTAGGTTCACAGAGTCAAGACCAGTTCTTCCCAGCTGGAAGACATAGATTCAGTTTTACCTGGGATGCAGTGACAGTTCCTAATGTGTATTCCACTTCAGATCTTGACAGAACATTAGGCAAGAATTGAGAAAAATCTCTAATACTATGTCTAATAATTTGAGCAGTCATCTAATAAGACATAAAGCCTCAACAACAACCAAGAAATCTCTAGAATTGACAGACCCATGAAATGAAGGCACATGGGATGATCAGGACTGAAGAAGTGCCACGGCTGCTTTTCATATGGCAGGAGTTAATCCCTTACTAGACCAGAGTTCACATCAGCCATCAAAGCTGGCTAGACAATTAACATAAAGTCACTTCTCACAGTCTGAAACAAACATAGCTAAGCCAGGGAACTGGAGTCAAGACAGTGCAAATTCTAAGTAGACCAACAGTCTGGAGGGAGTTGATAAGATGACTAAGGACCCCCTGAAGCAGCCTATGTTTCCTGAGACAATCTGGGAACAGATCAGGCAAATATTGCACCATTCCTCACATGCGTCTCCAACCCTCCCTCCCACCAATTAACTTCTCTTCCTTATATATCTCCTACCATTAACTCCTTGGTCATCCTTTCTTTCTTTCTCTCCTCTTTCCCCTCATTCTTTCATGTCCTTATTCCCATTCTGTGTGGGCTCACTCAGTGCTATAACATTTAATTACTACAACTTTAAAGTTTTCCTAGTTACCTTTAAGCCAGAAGAGAATCAGACAACTTGTAAGGTAGTACCTACTAGGCTATTGCCGGGGATTTTGTTTACTCTAGCAGATTTCACTCCTGGAACTAGAGTAGGTTGAGGAACAAAAGCCTCTTTCTTTAGTTAGCAATGTAAGTATCATATTAGGAAAAATACTGATTTAAAATCTTCTGAATATGTACTTTTGTTGTCAAGCTTTCATTACATGTTTAAATAAACACAGCTCAATGTTGTTTATGTCCTTTAAACTTTTTTCTATTGAATTCCTTCTTTCATAATGTGTCATCTATTGGCTTCTATTCCTGTATATGATCTAATCACACTAAATCTTCCTCCATTCTCAAGTTTTAAGAGTCATCCATTTGGTATGTTTTATACCTTATGCTTCCATATTTTAAGAACTTCACACACACACACACACGTCACAAACACATGTGTGTATGTGTGTGTTTATGTTTATGAATGTATATATATACATATATGTGTATGTGTGTGTAGGAGCCTACACAGGATAATATTTTTTCTTAGTTTTATTCTGACGTGGTACATATTCTGCAGTTTGCTTTTTCCATGGACATTGTCTTGAAGTCCGTATCTTGTAGTTCATGAGTTACTGTAGTTACTAGGGCAGCCCCTACAAGACTACAGTACCCATAGGTCACTAAATGGCCTAGAAATAAACCACTCTGGAGATAGTTTCAGGGAACAGTGTCTGTTATGTTGCATGTGAGCAACTACTTATACAGTGGAAGCTTATCGACTGCAGTTGGTTAGCACACTGTCTCAGATTGGATAGTAAGTGATCATATCATCGGGGTCTCTATGTGGAAGAATCACATTAAAGGGGATGTGGAGAAGGCAGTGCAGACTCATTCATGGGCCAGCTACTTGACTACTCACACTACTTCAGAATTCAGTGTTCTAACTTCTGGGAATACTCAGGGCTATGATGTGCCATGTTTCTCATTTAGAAACCCAGTGTGCCATGTAGGCATTTTCATATCAGCAATTTCTCCTACAATGCATGTGAATTTCTGCACAGTGTGCTACATTATGGATAATTTCAATTTATTTGATCCTTCCCTTAATTTTAATAAACATAAAGGTTGTTTCCATTGTTCTGCTCTTATTTGTGAAAACCTTAGTTTATGTAATTGAGTTTCTCTAGGATATATGCTGAAAGTAGGAAATGCTGGATCGTTATAAATATCCTCTTCTTTTATTTTAATAAATATTACACAGTTGCATTTCTAAGTAGTTTTACAAATTAAAAGACCACTAAAATACATAAATTATATATTTATATATAGACTATATTTATATAAATATATATTTATATATATAGAACATAGAATTAGTTTTAGTATATAATTTTGAAATTATTCAGGCCCTAAAACTGTAATTTTTGGATAGCTATATTATTTCCCTCTAGATCTAAGTTAATATTTTCTATGCTTTATCTATCAATCAATCAATCTATCACCTTTATATTTATTTATCATAGTCACTGAAACATTTCATAAAAATTGTAACTATCATGACTCAATGTTGTGGTTCTGGCGATGGAATCCAATGCCTCATGCATGTTAAACACACATGCTGCCACTGAATTGTATGTTCAGGCTAATGTCATGATTCTTGACCCTTAAATACTTCAGCAAGTGCCTCCTGAAAGTAATGACATTCCAATATATAAACACAACTTATCTTCATACAATATCATATCCCATGTAGAAAATTAGCAGTAGTTTCCTCATTCTTATACCATTTCCTATCGACTTCACATTAAAATTTCCTCAGGTGTCACAAAATGTCATTTTAATGTTTTATTTTGACAACTGGGATTCAGTCAAGTTTAACTAATTGAATATTTTATAAAATGTAATTGAAGTACCAAAAGACTTCATAGTTTAAAATGGAATAGTACAGTGATATGGTTTGTTTATTATTTTGTTTGAGACAAATTCTTGCCTTATATCTTACCTCATGCTTCCCTTAAATTCCTCATCTTCCTGCTTTAGTCTCCCCAGAACTAGAATTCCAATTATACAGTACAACGATACCTAGCAATATTTTAAACTATATTGAGTATATCAAGGTCATAATTTCATCACATTTTTATCATCCAATGAAGAAATACTATATTGATTAGGAGCCACTCCTTAACTTCCCTTGTTCTAATTCCTCTTGAAAACTGAGAATTATGACCAGATCTATGTAGGATGTAGTATTAGTCCCTAATGTACTCCACTTAAAATCTTCATAGAGCATTAGGTAAAACTGGAAAATAAAATCTGAATACTATGTCTAATAATTCAAGCAATATTCTAAACAGAGTCAAATGTAAAACCATATGAGTATGTTGTTATATATGTATGTCTTCTTTTCCTTAGCCATAACATTTTCAGATTTTTCCTATGTCATATTTTGGCATTGTATTTTTTTTTCATTTTATAGCAGAATAGCAAATCCGCACATGGGTATGCTATTTTTGGTCATTTAAGCATCTGTTGACAAACATTTTAGTTGCTTCCACTTCGGGGGGTTCTCTAAGTAATGACTGTGAACATTCTTGGTGAAGATTTTGTGGGGACATATGTTTTCTTTGACAGTGAGTATATATCTAAGAATAAAACTGATGTCATCTGTAGTGGGCATACCATTTACATTATCAGGGATGATTTAGAGTATCACAGCTTTTCCAAATACTGATCAATGCTTATTGTTGAAGGTACTGTGATGTCCTAGCCAGTAAAGGCACCTGCTTCCAAGCCCGATAGCCCAAGTTTGGTGCCCAGAATGTATATGGTAGGAGAGAGCCAAATCTCACAAGTTTTCCTCTGACTTCCACTTGGGTGCTGTGGCACTCAAACATTCACGCACTTAAGCATGCACCTCTGTGTGTATATCACACACTGTCACAGAGGCAGAGACAGAGAGAGACAGAGGGAGGCAGAGAGACAAACAGAGGGAATAAATAAATATAAAAACCAAAAATATAACTGATGAAACAAGTTTTTTTTGCAAATAATTACTTCATTTATCTCATTTTCAAGTGGATATTTTCACATAGCAATGTAGTGAAATAACTTTTTAAAACTGAGTTTAAAACTGAGTGTGTTTGAAGTTTACTCCATTTCTCTCTCATGTTCATACATCTATCAGAATTGTTTGAAGTTCTCTACCAGAAGTTGTTCATTTTCTTTTCTATGGCTCCAGGGAGTCTAATGCAATGAGATCCTGCTAAGGAATCTATGTGGAGAGGACAGGGGAATGGTTCACAAAGTTTAGTTCCTCCTAAGATCACTTCTTGGTTCATTATAATGCTGTTCTACAGTATAAGGTTCTACTCATTTATCTTTTGTCACGTTGAATTAAAATTCTTAATTGCTAAAAACTATTTCCCACCTGCATATTTTCATGTACATTTTGAGTATCTGGATATCATGACCCTTGAAGTGATATTTTCCTAGTTTTAGGTTATGTTATCATTTTACAATGTGTTACTAATAAATTTCTACCCAATTGCCTCCTTAATGTATGATTTACAAATATTTTCTACTATTCTGTGGATTATGATTTAATTTTCCTTTCTTTAAAGATTTATTTATTTATTATATATAAGTACACTGTAACTGTCTTCAGACACACCAGAAGAAGGCATCAGATCTCATTACAGATGGTTGTGAGCCACTATGTGTTTGCTGGGATTTGAACTTGGGACCTCTGGAAGAGCAGTCAGTGCGCTTAACCACTGAGCCATCTCTCTAGCCCTTAATTTTCTTTAGAATCCCTTCTGACAATGCTTTTTTTTTAAATAAGATTTTAGGAAATCTCATTTATTTTAGTTTAGTTTAGTTGTTTGTAATTTTCTGAAGGTCTGCATTATATTTATAGATGAATTTAGGTTATGATGCCATCCTAATATCAAACCTAATTCATGAAGATAGACTTTTTCACATTTATTCTTTTTCAATTCCTTGTAACAATGTTTTGCTGTTCTTACTTTCTCTGTACAATGGTTGAATTCCTCTTGGCTTAAGTTATTCCTCAGCATTTTGTTTTTCATGCTTAGCTCTTTCATGTTCAAACCCTACCACTTTTTCAGTTAGAGTATTTATTACCAGTATCCAGAAATGTGGTTGTTTATATTGATGTCATATTCTACAATCTTTCTGAATTTGCTTGTTTGTTCCACTAACTTTTAGTGTATACCTGGGGAGTGTTCTGTGTATAAAACTGTGTCATGTCTCAGTGTAGATGAAGTAGCCAGTGTAGATGAAGTAGCACAACTTCCTTTCCCCTGTGCATACATATCCTTTGTTCTTCTGCCCCATTGCCCTGGATAGAACCTCCACTACTGAACTGAAAATGAGTGATGAGATCAGACACTCAGGTTTGTTTCTGAACTTAAAGTAATTCATTCTGCCATTCGTCATCATGTTCGCTTTGGGTTTTTCAGAGGTTGGGCTGTTTCCTGCCATTTCTGGTTTTTGAATGTTTACTAATCATAAACATTACTTATTGGATAGTTTTTTCTGTGTCTGTTGAGATTGTCGTGTGGAATATCCCCTTTTGTTCTACTAAGAATAGGAGAATATTAGAAGACATATTGATTTATGTTTGTGTGTTTAAAAAGCTTGTATTCTGGAAGTTAATAGCATGTGTTCATAGTTTATAATCCATTTTATGAGCTTCTAATTTTCTTGACATTTTTTTTTACATTTGTATTTATCAGGGCCCCCAGTATACAGGTTCCTTTCTAGTAATGTCTTTATCTGACTTTAGTATCATTGTAATATTTTTCATAAAGAATTAGAAGGTGTGCAAGTGCAGGGCTGTAACCTAGTACAGTACTAGAAAGATAGGGACAAGAATATTACAAGTTCAAGTTCATTCTCAGCTATATAACTAGTTCAAGTTCAGGCTGTGCTACATGTGACCTGGTTTAAAAAAGAAGAAGGAAAGAAAAAGAAGAAAGGGGATGGGCAGTAAGGAATAGAAAGTGTCTCTCTTTGTGTTTTGTAATTAATGAATGACTAGTGATGACATTTTAAACACTCTGTAGACTAGGTCAGTGAAGCATCCTTGTTCTTTGTAGGAAATATTTTGATTATTATTCTAATCTCTTTATACAAGACTATTCATATTGTCTGTTCCTTTAGTTGGTTTGGTCAGCATTTCATTTTGTTGTATCTCTTTAGTTTGTGTCATTCTAGATCACTATTACCAGCCTTTCCCCGTCAAATTCACGTATACATTCAAATGGATCACCACTTTTTTTTCATACAGCATACTGAGTAGTCAAGGTTCTCAGTGATTTGAGATGTGGATTATATACTAAATTCTTAAATACGCATGCTCAAACTTTTTGTAATACTCCATTGATTTATTTTAATCTAGTCTTATACAAATACATTTAATTACTCATATGTACAATATGCTTTTACATCTGTGAGGAAAATATGTTATCTATTTCTTTTTAAGTGATCTTGGCTATGCGTGCACATTCATTTTTCTCTAAAATTTTAGAATCGTCTCATCAAATTGTATAAAATATCTCTTGAGATCCAGAAACTCATTATGTTCATCTTATAAAATTACTTCTGTGAGAATTTATATCCTCACTATAATGAGTCTTCCATCCATAAACAAGTTCTTTCTTGTGCTATTCAGTAAATTATCATTTTCTCTATGAAAGTTTGATCATTTTTAGTAAAGGTTCTTACCATATTGAGAGTCTTCTTGGTATTGTCAGTGATAGTTTCAACTACATTTACTAATTGATTATTGATAATGTATATAAGTTTACTAACATTGATATACAAGCCTTAGAAATAATCATTTTTAAGAATTTTGCGAACTGTAAGATTTGAGATTTTCTTTTGTTTTAAATTCAATTTCTTTATTTATATCCCTTATTACATTGGCTAGAATATCTAATTGCATATGGAGTTTTAGTTGTTAATAATAACCTCTTTCTTCTATTTTACTTTAATGACTATGTTTTAAATTAAATCACCATTGAAGTATATTTGTTCTTTGTTTCTATTAGAGAAGTGTATCAAGATAAGATAATTTGAATTTTCTAAAATGTTGGCTAAATCATGAAACAATGTTGTTGTGATTGTAGCTCCAATCTGAGGACTGTATTCCATCCTTATTAAGAAATAGCATATAGGTTGAAACCAGTTGAGTTCAATTGTGGGAAGATAGAACTCAAAATCTGAAGCCAGATACTCATGAAGTGTTGTGCAAAAGTAAGATTTGTCTTTCTGTCACAAACAAAGAAAAAAAACCTCATGGTTTGGTCCAGGCTTGGAGGAATGTACTCCTTCTAGTGACTTTGTTTTATGCCTTTGTTTAAGAAGTGATTTGAGAACAGAAGAAGAACAACTGTGATTTGTTTCACCTTCCAACTATCTACCATTGTTTAGAAAATTACCCTATTTTGTCTGCTACCTTGGGAGAGAAAATCCATTCCCTTGAGAATGCCATCCTAATCACACTAGCCACTGGTTAGAGTGGATTGGATTTTCTCTTTCTGTGCTATACTGTTTACAGTTCCATATGGCAATTCCAAACCTTGATACTTGAAAAGAAATATTTCTTACTCCACCATGGAAAACCTTGTACTGGCAACCAAATACCTAACAAGTAAGGTCTTCAAATAAACCTGTTCACACATTTTTGTGGAATAATTAAGAGAAAGAGTGGAATAATGTGTTTCTATTTCATTATAGTTAGTGAGAAACATCATTTGCCACAGGGCTACATTACAATATCACTCCTTTTCTTCTCATATGATATAAGCCGAACTGTCATTTATTCTATGTCTCCCTTTTCTGTATGCCAATTGAAAACAAAGTCATTATCTACATCAAAATTCATTGTGATGATTAATATAGATATGTATAAAATATTTAGCCAAAGGTCCAAATATATTAAAGGTTCATAAAATGATATCTGTTAAAATGATATATGGAATGCAATTATCAAAAGCCTCAGAGTATGAGAGGAGACTCTATTATAATTGTATACATTTGTCTCCAGTGACTTGCAAGCACGCACCCATTAAATGACTTGAGCCCAACTCAAGAGAACCTTCAGTAGCCTTCAGTTTCTGGTCTCATAGCAAAGTGTAGGTACTCAAAACTAGGTATCCCTTGCAAAAGTAGTAATTTCTATAATGTAAATCCATACTCTAGACCCCTTAACACTGAAGTACCTAGAGAATAACAAATAACACAGCTGAATCCCAAGATGACTATTTAATTCCCGAATGCATCCAGAATTAGTCTTGCCTTCCCATGATTTTACCAGGAAGGAAATGAGCATCACTCAGCAGTACTCTATACTACAGGTACTTCCTAGCCAAGTACCTTGCGCTACGCTATTCCAATTTCTGTTCTAAGCATCTGCTCTTTGATTGCTCAATGGGGGAAACAATTTATTCTACATGTAATTTTGTCTCTGACATGCTCCTACTTTGACCAAAATAGCTCCTCACTATGCAGGAACATGTTCTCATTTTCAGACAAAAGATGGCATAGGAGTTATAACTTTCCTTAGTACATTGTGAGAAGGAAAATCAGACAACTTTGAAACAATTATAATACTTAATTGTTGGCATTTTTGGGTACATAGTATATCAGAGAGAACACTGCTAAATAAGCTATATGAATTGTATATTTTAGTCCTTGTAACAAACTAAAGTCTTGGTACTATTAAACCTACCTGTGTAAATTATGAAAAAATCATGAAGTTCGGTGTGGTCAAACAATTTACTCTAATCCTCATAGACTTTAAAAGTTTCTGTTGGTAGTGTAAAAGATATTTTTTACCAATTGTGTATCTTAAATTACTGGTGATGTATCAGAAAGCTATTGATTTTTGTAGGGTGTTAGTTTAGTTCATTATGTTAGGCTTTAATATTGGTTTTAATATTTTCTCATTTTACTTTTTAGACCCTCCATAGGCTTATTGCTTATAAAATCATCCACTTCTCTGTTTTGATTTCAAATATTCTCTCATTTCTCTCGCCTTAATGGATTGACAGAGCATGACAGAGGTGCACGACAGAGGTACACAGTAGGTAGTGGTAGTAGCTGTTCCTATCTTGCCCAAAGGTTTAATATTTTGTCAACAAATACTTATCATAGCAATTAATGTTTAGTGACTATCATTCTTATTGAAAGCCATTCTTTTTAAAAAAAAATACTCTATTTCATGCATTTGTATTTTGTCTGAATATATGTGTCTGTGAAGTCAGATCCCTTGGACAAGTAGTTATAGGCAAGTATGAGCTGTCTTACAGGTGCTGGGAATTGAACCTGGGTCCTCTGGAAGAACAGCCAGTGCTATTAATCACTAAGCCATCCCTCCAGCCCCTGATAGCCATTCTTTTTTTTTTTTTTTTTTTTTTACAATGTATAGAATTCACTTTATTTTGAAAAAACTTCACAATGGTTAATTCTACTCAAATACTTGTGTACTATTATAGCATAGATTATTTTATTGAGTATTATTAATTATTGATAATATATTTTATAATTCTCACTTGCAAAGGAAAAACTTGTTTTCTTCAATGTAGCACCATGGACATAATAAGAATGGGTCATTTATGTAATATCTCACTTTCTATCTCTCTCTCTTTATCGCTGAGAAAAAATGATTCTTTAAAGTCCTGATAGCCATTCTTACAAGCAATTTTACATACTTCATGAAAATTAATCCTCACAATAATATTACAAGAAAGGTTTATTTTTCTTAGTTTTGCTAATGAAGAAAAAAAAGGTTGAAGAGTTAGATTTTTGTCTAAGATTACACAACTTGTGTAGAATGAAACCAATATTCAAATCTGACTCAAAAAGCTTGTGGCCATTGCCAAAATTATCACGATTTGTTGAGGAATTTTCTTTTAATGCTTTCTGGATTCTTTTAAAAAAATCATAGATGAGCATTATGTTATGTCAAATGGTTTTTCTGTTACTGATGAGATGGTACATTATAAGTTTTTTATTTCTCGTTGCAGTGGCTTGCATTAGTAAAGTCATTCATATCAAATTGCACATACATCGAAGCGATTAACCCTACTTTATTTGAGAGCATAGTCTTTCAAAAGCTGAAATTGGGGGAGAGAAAATTTTGCAAAATATTCTGTAAAAAGACAATTAGTATTGTGTGAGCATGACAGGTAATGTAGAGAGCAGAGGACAGCTTTGTGGGAATGGTCCTCCTTTACACTTTCCTGAAGATTCTGTGGAAAAGAAACTTGGTTTTTCAAACTTGTGTAGCTGGAGCTTTACCCACAAAGCCATTTTTCTTGCCCTCTCTCATTTTTAATATGATGTTGGTACCTATTTTTATGAGTGTTTATCTTCCTGGAAATAGTTAATGTGCCTTCTGCTTTTTTCTTATTAGTACTTATTGAAGGCTTGACTTTTAAAAACAATTTCAGTTTCATGCATCAACTCTAATTTATTTGTTTTCTATTTCAGCGTATTCTGCTTTTATCTTTATTAATCTTTGGCCTTCACTATACCTGGGTTTGTTTTACTGTTATTTATGACTTCCAGAAAAGATAGCTTAGTTAATTTATTTTCCATTTATTTTTATTTCTTAATAAATGAATTCAAGGCCATATGGCTTTTTGCTGATTATGGCTTAGCCTGCATCTAAAAGATTTTGATATGTACAACTTTCATTATCATATTAATATAAATGTCTCTTCATCTCAAGAGTTCTTCGCAAGGGTATTTGTGGTTTAAATTTATAAATGTCTATTGGGATAGGCCTGTGTTAACGGGGAATGGCATAGTTGGCTATCTTTTTATTGCTGATTTCTAATGGTATTTGAGTCCTGCATGGCTGATTTCTGTGTCTGTATTCTCAATCAGTACAAATGGTTAAGAGTCCATCCTGTGTGTTTGCGTGAGGGGTGGGGGTGGGGGGTTGTCTGCCTGTTTACTGAATTGAAGGCTGTGTAAGTGGGGTTAGATTTTTGCATTCTGTACCACCTGGGAGTGGGCATTTGAAAATGTGGGAAGTGAAGCAGAATGTCAATGTGAAAAGGTCAGCTGGCTTGCTTCCAGCAAGGCAGGCCTCCCTGATACAGCCTTCACCTGCGTTGGGAAAAGGGTATCTGCTTTTACAGCCCTGTTTGCCAGGCATCATTTACATGATTTAGTTCCCCAAACTACATTTTAGATACCTAGCTGTTTGTTTATCGTGGTAGTCTATGGGTCATATGTGATTGAGGCTATAGAATCTTCTGTCATTTTGTAAAAAAATAATAATAATCTATCCACAGTGAAAGTCATATCAATAATCTAGCTAGTCCATGGAGGGTAGGATTTCTGGTTAATTATTCTAGCAAGCAATGTCTTTACGTTCCCATATATATATATATATATATATATATATATATATATATATATATATATATATATGTATATTCATACACTCTTAGCCAAATTAAGAAAAACAGACAAACAAGGTACATACATGTCCAGCTTAGTAGATTAGACAAATATGTCATCCCTCCTCCCCCTCTTTTGTCTGAAAATTCAAAAAATTCCACATATGGAGGTGCTATTTTGGTCAAAGTAGGAGCATGTCAGAAACAAAATTACATGTAGCATGCAATGTTGCTGCTTTGTTGCACAAATTTCTGTACATTGAACTTGGGGGCAGCAGCTGCCATCTTATTTCTTTTGTATTATCTAACTCATCCAACTTCTAAGCCAGTCCTTCCATTGCTGCCTTATACATCCAAAGAATGGTGGTTTTTACTTTGTTTCCCAGATGAATAGGGCTGCTACTATCCACTAACTGGAGCCCCAGAACCCTGTTTCATTTTGCCTGCCTCCATTGTGTTTAATTGTCCTGCTTCCTTGACAACCCTAATTGAACTTTTATAGACTGAATATGACTGTCATTTCCTTCTTTTCTGTGTCACTAATGACAATGCAAAGTGAGGCCTAATACTGTGGTCCTTTAACATCTCTGCCAGATATTCTTATGCAGCATATTTGATTATCAGTTAGCCCTCTCCTTTTATGGTCAGTTTTCTGCCCATGGTAGCCATTACAATATGTTGTCACATGTTAGGCACACTCCCAAACAAAGAAACAGACCCTCTGCTAAGAATCCAGGGTGGTTGCACTAACCCAGCGCTATTTAAAAAAAAAAAAACCCTGTCTTCACACAGCTGATTTTAAGTATGTATTTGGGGCAAAGCAGATTGATTCTGGACAGTATGTGTGCTCATACTGTTTCTGACTTCCAAAGCTTGAAGTTGTGTGTCTAGACTACATGCTTCAAATGGACACAGCTAGTCTATCTGAAGCTGAGTCACCCTTGCTACAGACACAGCTTTGCAATGGGAAAGCTTTCCAATTCCCTTGAATTGGGAGAAGGAGTAAGAAGGAAAGACTTTAAAAAAAAATAAACACTCCGAGAGTATTTGAATCTAACGTTAAGGTCTTCGTATACTTAAGACTGTCACTAACACTCACAAGCAACTCTTTCAAATGAGTCCTAAAGGGCCAGAGAGATAGCTCAATGATTAAGAGCACATACTCTTCTTGCAGAGTTGTTCTTCCTAACACTTGCAAATGATGGCTTAGGACCTCTTGTAAGTCTAGGTCTAAGAAGTTGGACATCGGGTTGGGGATTTAGCTCAGTGGTAGAGTGCTTGCCTAGCAAGCGCAAGGCCCTGGGTTTGGTCCTCAGCTCCGAAAAAAAAGAAAAAAAAAAGAAAAGAAAAGAAAGAAGTTGGACATCATCTTCTGGCTTTTATGGGCGGCAGCAGTCATGTGCGCAAACCCACATGCATACATATATACATATATACATATATACATATATATATGAGAGAGAGAGAGAGAGAGAGAGAGAGAGAGAGAGAGAGAGAGAGAGAGAGAGAGAGAGCTCTAAATGACTATTTTACCTTAGGGCTGAAAGGACCATGATGTTATCTAATGATTCCTTTTACTAGGAAAGCTATTTCTTAGTCTCCATTTTATAGATGAAGTGGCTGAAGTTTACAGACAAACATGCTCATCTAAAGTCCCAGTTTCATGTGAAAATACCACATCCAACTCCTGTTCATAGTGATACCACTCTTTTGCTTTTGGTTTTGGTCATGGCTTAGATCTTAGGGTATTCTCAAAAGAGTCCCTCCATGGTGTTACATGCTGTGTCCCTAGTGGGGAGAATTTTCACCCATAACACTTATAATTGAGGGTAGATTGGACTCACTCCTGCTTGCCTGTAGAAAACTATATCCTTCTAATGAAGTGATACTCTCACAAAGCTCTGGAGCCCTGTATGGTTCTGTCACATGCAGCCTGTCACTTACCCAACTCTTTGATGTCTGTATTAAAATATCCCTTGCAAGAATACTTCATGGGGTAAATGTTGTCATCAGAAGATGACTTTCGTAGTTAAGGGTGCTTGCATACTAGACTTTAGAGTCGTAAGTCGTAAGGGCAGCCTATTGTATGATTACATTATTTGGATGGATATTACAGATGTTCTTGAAAACTTCTTACACACAACACTGGATAATGATCTTCTAATTTTCTGACCAAGGTGCACTTGTCCTAAAAATATTGTAAAGTGCAAGCACTACGGAACCTCTTAGGTAAGTAGTCTTTGAATTTCCCCTTTAGGTGTTTGCCAGTTTTCTAAGAGCAGGACTAAAATACTATCCCTCCCTCCCTCTGATAATTTATTTCTAAAGGGAAATTGTGACAAATGACATCAGAAAGGCATCTGAATAAAATATTTATATAACTTATACAGGTAGATATCTAGATATAGTCTGATTATATAGTCTCATGTCACCGTCCTTCTATGTACCCTTCTCCTATATAGTGACCTAGCCAAATTTATATACTAGAACTTGTAGTCATCTGGAGGAAAAAAACTAACAGAATGTATATATGTTATAAAATGGGAACCTCTAGATTGACTTACACAGTAGAGCCGGGTAACTGGGTGGTCCAGCAATGGCTATGTCTACAACTCAGAAGCTGCTTCCTGCTAAGTCCATGAAGCAGAATGTCTTAGCAGTCACAATCTGAAGCTGAAAGCTTGGCATTCCCTTGAGAGTCACTGCCTGGATACTAGAAGCCCAAAGAACTGGAGTCTGAAGGACGTGGAGGCACAGTAGTTGGACTTGCTTAAGAAGAAGTGAAGGCAAATGGGCACACACTACTTTTGCTTCAAATCTCTGTCCATTGGGCAGGCCATTAGTAGGTGCCGCCTACTATAAGGGCATATTTCTCCTGGTTAGTTCTCTCTGAAAATGCCCTCACAGACATGCCCAAAGGTGCAGCTGCTAGATCATGCTAAATTCTGTCAATTTGAAAGTTAAGCTCAACCATCACATCTTGCAGAGAATTTGAAGTCAGAAAGTCTCTAGCCATACCACCTCAAAGATGCCCAGTCTCCTTTAGATATCACCACTGTCTAGCTTTCTGGCCATGGCTATCTCTGAATATCTCCAAAAGTCAATTTCTTTATCTATAAAATTGTAATAGAAATAATTTCCCAGTCTCTTACTCAAAAGCCTTAGGGTCAAAATAAGCTTCATAATTCAGGTTTTTAAAAGAATTTTACAAATGCGGCAGACTATAATAATTTCAGTGGGATTATAAAAAGTATTCAGTAATCAATAACATTTATATTTATTTTTTATTATATTTACCCTTTTTTTTACAACCCAGTCATTATCCCCCTCCCATTCTGCTCTCCAACAGTTCCTCATCCCATTCTTCCTCACCCATCTCCAAGAGGATGTCCCCATTCCCACACCCCCTACACCCCAGCAGGCCTCCCCAGTCCCTGGGGTCTCAAGTCTCTCAAGGGTTAGGTGAGTCTTCTCTCATTGAGGCCAGACCACACAGTCCTCTACTGTATATGTGTCTGGGTCCTCAGACCAGCTGCTGCAAACTGTCTGGTTGCTGGCTTAGTGTCCAAGGAAGGTTTGTTGAGACTGCTGATCTTCCTATGGAGTCACTCTCATCCTCAGCTTCTTCCAGCCTTTCCCTAATTCAACCACAGGGATCCCCAACTTCAGTCCATTGGTTGGGTGTTAGTACCTGCTTCTGTCTCAGTCAGCAGCTTGTTGGGCCTCTTGGAGGGCAGTCATGCTCAGCTCCTGTCTGTAAGCACACCATAGCATCAATAATAGTCAGGCCCTGGAGCTTCCCCTGAGTTAGGTTCCAATTTGGGCCAGTTACTGGACCACCTTTCTCTCAGTCTCTTCTCCATTTTTGTCCCTGCAGTTCTTTTAGACAGAAACTATTCCAGGACAAAGTTTTTGACTGTGGGATGACAACCCCATCTCTCTACTTGATTGATGCCCTGTCTTTGTACTCACTAATAAGTGGATATTAGCCAAAAAATTACAGAATATCCAGGATACAATTCACAGAACTAGTGATACTTCAATCCTAGTTGGGAGGGAGAAGAAAGAAGAGGGTGGAGGGAAGGAGGGAACTGGGTGGGAGACGGGAGGGGCAGGAGAAAGGGGGAACATGATTAAGTACTGGGGGAGAGTGGGAGTGAAGCCCCAAGGGCCAGTAGAATGAATGGAAATAAGTAACCTCCGGAGGTGAGAAATGGGAGGTGGAAGGTAGAAGATGGGGTATCCTCCAGAATATACCAGGGACCTGGGAAGTGAGAGAATCTCAGGACTCAAAGGGAGAGACCTTTTGATAAAATGCCCAAGAGTGGGGAGAGGGAACTTGTAGAATCCACATTAATATTTCTAAAACAAAATATATGAGCTAAGGGTCTCATGTTAATTGATGATAGACTTTTTTCATAAAGTTTGGCAGGACTTACATGAAAGACTGGTTTATGGAACATTCTGGAATTTGGGAATATTGACAATGGAACGGGTATTTGTACTGGAACATAAGCATTATACATTGGAAGTTTCCTGTTCAACAACAGTTGAAATTCAAACACTGCTGCCGCCACTGCCAGCACCACCATCACTGCCACCACTGCCACCACCACAGCAAATCTGTTTCTATAAGATGATATGCAGGTGGCAAAAGTCTCTATGAGAAGAAGGACAATGCCAGAGAGACAAATCTATGGTGATGGAAAGTGATAAGACAGAATATTATTGTACATATTTTCCAGGTATAATTTCAGTGCTATGATGACAAAGTATGGCCAACACCAAAATGGACACCCCTTGTACTGAGTTGGAACCATCTGTGCATTTTACCAAAGCTACTCCCAGCAGTAGCCTCCATTTTCCTTTAACCAGAGGTGCTGATTGATTAGTTCCTGGAGTGGGAACTTCCATTACAAAACTAGGCTTCATCAAGTGAAAATAAATACCCAACATGCCCAAACTTATTGCAGACATACATTATATAAAGAAGAAGTTCATAAAGGGAAGCTTATAGCAAGAAATGAATATATCATAAAAACGATCTCCAATAAACCACCTAATACAACTTAGTAATACAGAAAAAGAACAAACTAAGCATGAAGTATAAAAAGCAAATAATGAAGAGGGGAGCAAAAATGAATGAAAACCAATAAGAATAATCAATAGCACAAAATTGATCTTTTTATTTTTATTTCTTTTTTTTAAAAACTTTTTAAAATATATAATATTTTATGTGTTTATATTTCAAACATTATCCCCTTTCCCGGTTTCCCCTCTAGAGCTCCCCTCTTCTATCCCCTACCACCTCACCACTCCGGCATTCCCCTACATTGGGGCATCAAGCCTTCACAGGACCAAGGGCTTCTCCTTCCATTGATGCCCACCAAGGCCATCCTCTGCTACATATGTGGCTGGAGCCATGCCCGTCCCCCATGTCTTTGGGTGGTGGTTTAGACCCTGGGAACTCTGAGGGGTCTGGTTGGTTGGTATTGTTGTTCTTCCTATGGGCTTGCAAACCCTTCAGCTCCCTCAGTCCTTTCTGTAAATCCTCCACTGAGAACCCTGTGCTCATTCAAAGTATGTGTGTGCCTATGTGCATGACCGTAATCTAGATGTGTCATATATGAGCATGAGTGTGTGTGTGTGTGCATGGCTCATGTGTGTATGAGCACATGAAGGCCATAGGAGGATAATAGCTGTCTGGTTCTCTCACTGTGTGCCTCCTTCGTCTGATCCTGGACCTAGGTGGGTTACCAGCATGGTACCTCTTCACAGTAATAGAACAGTGACTAAGGCATTCTACTATACCCTCATTCTGTCTTAAATGAAAATCAAGCTAAAGTAGATTAAGGGCTTGAAAATAAAACTTGAAACTGTAAAATACCAGAAGAAAATATAGGAGAAATGCTCTATGACATCGATTGGGCCATGAGTTTTTCCAGGCAACATTAACAAAACTGGAGAAATGGTACTACATCAAACCAAAAGAAAAAAATAAAATAAATCTTCTGGAAAGAAAAGGAAACAATTAACAAAGCAAAGGGACAATATGTGGAAAAGGAAAAAGCATTTTCATATTATATCTGATCAAGGTTTTAATATCCAATATATGTGTAACAAACTCAAGCAATTCAATAACAAGCAAACAAACTACCCAATGGAGCACGGGCAACTCGCCAGTGAATACACTGCTGATGAAAATTACCCCCTCCCTGGGCATGCACATACTGCCAACAGCTCCTCGGGGAGTAATGGGGTCTCAGGAGCTCCCCACACCGAGGATAAAATATTGCTAGGCCCCATTTTGTGTAGATCCCATGCAGGTGTAACAGCTGCTGTGAGTTCAGAAGTAAAATGGCTATGCTATGTCCAAAACGCACTGTTTTTCAGCACTGCTCTTCTTCCCATCCTCCAACTCCAAAATTTTTTCTGTCCCTTCTTCTGTGGTATTTCTTGAGCATTGCAGCAGGTTATGTAGTTGTTCCAGTTATGACTAAGCACTCCAGGGACACTTATTCTCACCACTTTGCCCAGTTCTAAGTCTGTTTGTATCATTGCCTACAGAAACTTCTTTAACCCCAGCTATGATCACCATGGATTTGTGGGTATAAACATAAATATTTTAAAAAGCAGTTTTCACAGCATATCCACATTACAAAACAACATTAATAGATTCCCTACCAGGATCGACTGTATGCACTTTTTTTTAAACCAGGTTTTCAGTATCAGATACAATTTCTTTCCTGTGGAACATTTCTCTTCCGTGCCTCAAATCCAATCAGAAAGTAGTTGGTTGTTTACATATAGTCATACCGTGGCTGAAACAGTGCACACATCCTGCCTCGAAGGTTTTTTCTTCAGCTCTCAGGTTTCACAGCTAGTCAACTTATCTATGACTTTTCACCCCCAGCACACTGCATAGCACCTTCGAGCTCTATGGAAGTTGGTCAATAGGGAAGGAAGAAGCTTCTAATGGACAGAATTGCTCTTTGATTTCTCTATGTCCCAGAACCAAAACAGAGGGGAGGGGTCTTAAATATCTAGTGCTTCTGGGCATCTAGTAAGAATAGTAATTGCTTGTCCTACTTTTGAAGCCTCTAAATTCTCCATGTTGAACAACTCATAGAGTGGCACACCCCTGGCACTGACATTGTCATTTAATCACTATGGGCTCTGGGAGCAGTGGTATCTATCCATGAAGGATACCCCCACTGAAACTCTCTTTTAAGTTCTATTTTTAATTATCTTATAAATATTTGTTTATGGATAAAGGGTCTCAAGCATGTATCACACCCTGGTCTCAAACTGATAGTCCTGCCATTGCCTCCTAAGTGCTAGAATTCCGTGGGTGTGCCACCAAACCCAGTTTACAGCTTGAAACTGTAATATGCCAGACTCATAATATGCCAGGCTGATTGGCGCATTCAAATATGCCATGAAATGTCCACTGTGGGTTATAATATTGCATATTGTATAATATTGTATATGTCCAATGTTTCTTTCATGCATATTCCCATTTCCAGAAATAGCTGTATTTCTAAGCATGAGAAGGGCTAGGAGCTAGGTCTGTTTGAGTAGATTTGTAGAAAAGCCAGCTTAGTGACATGTCACTCTGTCACATATGACCTAATGTACTTAAAATATTATTGACTCAATAGTCTAATGAATTCTTAAGGAAAGTCATGAACTGTTAAATGAAATGACACTAAGCATGGGCTATAAATGCTCAGTCCCCCAATTGTGAGGCAGCTTCAAACACGCACTACACAGCCTCTGCATCTTCTTTCCTTACTGATTTCCATAGTGTACTCCAGCCCAAGCTATATATGAGATCGTTTCTCCCCCAGGTTACTTCCATATGGCCGACTTCCTCTGTGGATGTGAATGGATGGGATCCATGTACTTTCTGCTTTAGTAACTGACAAGCTCCAGTGTCAAACTTGTGGATGGCTTAGATGTGAACGACCTTGGGTTGACTAATGGACTCCTCCATTCCCTAGGGTATTCTGTAATTTCTTTGTCTGATTCATAAAATTTGAAACTATATCCTTTGATGAAGTCGTGTGTGTGTGTGTGTATGTGTGTGTGTGTGTGTGTGTGTGTGTGTGTGTGTGAGAGAGAGAGAGAGAGAGAGAGAGAGAGAGAGAGAGAGAGAGAGATGTTTTATATTTTGTTTTGTGCTTTCTTGATACCTTTTGGTACAATAAATTGTTTGAAAAATAAATGCTTCTTATTTTTTGTGAGTTTTGCAAAGGACCTAGAAAGTAGTTGACCAAGTTCGTTTCTCTGGGTTGGTCAATATAGAAATAGCATTTACCGAAAATGGGCCAGGGAGAGATTCTCCAAAGAAGAAAATGTATTTTATTTTCAGTATGAGCAGGTCACCCAAAAGTGTTATCTTTAAGTGCTGAATTTTTCTTGGATGCTATTTTGAAAACAGTCGGACTTCAAGGAATTAGAAAAGGGACCACAGGGAAGGGAAGCATAACTATTTTTCATAATTAAAGGGAAATATTATCAAATACCCTTACATATATGTAAAAATGTAACAAAACTATTTATACAATTCATATGCAGTAATAGTAATCAAGAAACTTTGATTATTTTAAATGACAATGCTCTTTTGAAAAGTAAAGCACTATATCATACCTTATCAAAGTCTCCAGGCTGGAAAACAGTTTTTCATTTCAGTCAGTCTGTTTTAATCAGATACCCAAGGATTGAGCTAAAATTGCTATGAGATTATTCCCTGTCCCCACTGTCTCCTCCAGCCTTCTAAATGGGAAGGTATCAAAATTCAAGGCAGCAAAAACAGATGCTCTGAAATAAAGACTAGCCTAGACTACTAATATGGTAAAATTGGAATTGACTAAAAACTGAGGGTCCTAAGCTCCGTGAGGCACCTTAACATTTATGTTTAATTAAAAACTTTAGCTTTGTTTTTCAGCCTGTTGGAGTTATTTAAAAAAAAAAGCACCCTTTTTGCACTCGTATAAATACAGAAGCCTGACTTTGAAAGGTGTTGTAAGTTACTGAGTATGCTGTCTGTGGTGTGCCTGGAAACCAACGTTTTAGAGAGGGCAGAACCCTTTTCTTTGGTTGGTGTTTTAATACTTGAGACTGGAATTCACTAAGTAGCCCAGGATGGCCTCAAACCTCCCATCATTCTGCCTCCACCTCCTAAGTGCTGATGTCAGCCACAGTAGAGACACAGATGCACACTGTTGCCTCCAGCAGCCCGAGGAGTCCCCTTAATCATTTAAATGTGACTAGAGCCTTGGCTTCAGCAAAGAAAAGAACTTTAGGTTAAGCCAGTGTGAATCAAACGAAGTTTAATAGAAGCCTCCACAAAGAAAAGCATAGATCTTAAGAATGAAGAATGAAGTTTAAGAGATGTGGATAGGCAAAATAGGCCACACCCAAGGCTGCGTAAATGTAATTTTGTTAGGAATTTTGCCCAGGAACTACCTGTGATCTCATTTAAATTCTTTAGTAATCATTTTTAGTAAGTAATGACTTGAAAAACTACCCAAATCCTCTATGTAACTATTGTAAAGAGGATGAAATATGAATACTTTGAGAGAGAGAGAGAGAGAGAGAGAGAGAGAGAGACTTATCTATTGCAGTCTTATAGTAAATGCTAATTGGGTGGGAATTCTGGTTTCTCCTCTGGTGAGGGGCTTCACCCTGACTCTGGAATGAGGAAGTCTTCCTTCCCATGTTTTGTATTTTTTCCTTCTGATTTTCTGTTCTGCCTAACTAGATTTATGAACTAGTGCCACCGCACCCATCTTCAATTGCATCATTTGCCACCTTATTCTCTAAACAATCTTTCCGTGTTCTCCCCCAATGCCTGCAGTTACAGCTCCATTTTAATATGCACAGTTCATTCTTGGATCCAAGTATCACTTTCCATTCCAGGAAGATCCTCTGCAAACAAGCGAATACCAGAAGTCAAGAAATGAAAGCTCTAAGACAGTCCTGGAAAAATGTCAATCAGGTTGCCTCCTTCCCAGACCCAGGAGAGGGTAGTGATTCATTGGGGCTTTTGGTATCTCAAAGATGTCCCTGAAAAGAAGAACAGAGCGCTGGAAGGAAAGGGCATGTTATTGTTAATATGACTAATCTCAATTTTTTTTAGGTATTAAGTCTACTGGGTCAGTTTCATAAAGAGTAGAAAGTCTGATGATGTTAGTTTGGGGGGTCGGGTGCAAAGAAGTGGGGAAAGAGGGAGAAAGAAAGAGACAGCTTTCTAAAATGTAGAATGTACTCAAGTAATTTTTTAAATGTGTCTGGATAGTTTACATTTTACTAAAACAATTCTAAGAAGAGAAAGGGTGAACATTTTGTTTATATTTGAGATTGTCATTTAATTACAATGTTCCCTTTTCTTTCCTCCCTACAAATCCTCCCACACACCCCTCTCAGCTTTCCTTCAAATGTGGTCTCTCTTTTTTGCCAATTGCTATTGCACATCTACATGTATTTGTCTATGCATACACATTCCCAAATATAGCCTGTCGAGTCCATGTAACATTTTCTTGTATTTATGTTTTCAGGGCTGACCATTTGACACTGGACAAACTGATTGGTGTGCTCTACCTTAGGGAGGGCCACTTTTCCTGCTCCCAGCAGTCTTCATTTGTCTATAGTTCTTTGTGTAGGGCTAAGGCCTTAGTCACTTCAGCATGTTTTTACTGTCATCCTCGTTCAGAAAGGACAAAATGTGAAAGCTATGTCGAGTATAGAATGGCATACTTTCAGAAGAGCCCCACCCCTTGAGGCAAATTTAAATACAGCAAGGAATGGGAATGACTGATAAACCCTGGGTGCACCTCCTCTTAATATATTTCTGGTAAGGGCTGGATCATTTTGGGTGAGAACAGGGAGAATGGTGCTCTGTTTCTCTGCCTTTCTCCTAAGAACTGAATTGGCCGTGTGTGCTTTCAATTGGACAAAGCTGCTTTCTAGCCTTACAAGGGTGGTGAAAATTAAAAAGGGTCAAAGACAATCCTAAGATTAGTGGGAAAGTATACCCTTTCTACCCCCTGCCATCCACCAATCCCATTTACAAAGACGCCCCATGTCTTTCAAAAGAGACCCGCAAATTGCCATGGAAATCTGCCCCAACAGGCTGTGCTCCAGTCAGAGGAAGAGCCTTTGTTCAAAGGGGTGTGGAGGGGCGCTGCACCATAGTGAACACCGTTAAGCCTCACTAATTCCCTGAAAAGGGGAAAGGCCAATCTTGATTTGTAAGAAGCTTGAATTTGAAAATATGCTGAAAGAAATGCCATGTTATTATTTCTAAAAACCTGCAGTCAAACTGCTGGGTGCAGTCTGTGCGTTGAGCTGCTGAGGCTCTTAAGGCCCAGAACAAACAGATAAGGGCTGTAATTAGCATATTGGTCATTTGAATGCAAAGTGCACTTAGAGTGGCGCTTAAAAACCGTATGTTAGCTACTCCCCTAGCAGGCTGACGCTTTCCAATGTATATAATATTAATTTGCTTAGCAACATGCCCTATTTCCTTTTTTGGCAGTAAACTTTATCCTAGCAAGTCAGAATCCGGTAAATTTCACATATTGGCAGCAGGAATGGTTTCAAAACTCGCCACAAACATATTTGAAATTTCTACATAATCTTTAAAAGTCACCAGTGGCTTACTCTTTATTATTTACTAATTAGAGAGTGTGTGCTCTTGGATGATTAAAAGAGGTGGGAAATGCAAAGTGTTTGACTGTCCCTCCGCCACCAGCCATCTTAGCAAATGAACACTGGAGAAAGAAATTGGCTGTAAGTTCCTGCTTTGTAGCAAAATATGGATTGATTGTGAGGTACGACAGGTGCTTAATTATACAGAACACCACCACATTGACATCACCATCCATTAAACACATCTGTGATGGTCAGCCAATGCTGCCTTTGTATTATTAACTTTGTTTTAGAATTCACATTTGAGGCCACTTAATTTGAAGTGGCACTGAGTTATGTGTGGGAAGAGGGAAAAGAAAGAGGAATACAACTCTGATTTTGTTCAATGTCACCATCACATTGCTAACGACACGGAGGAAAAGTATACTATTAGTTTTAAAGTTCTATTACTCCAGCAAGCTATCTGGTTGACTCAATAAGGAAAAAGCCTTGAAAGCTCAGAGAGAAAGGAATTTAAATGCCTGCCTCATGAGAAAAGTCCCCCATTCTACTTCGTGGCCTTGTAAAAGTCAGACACACTGAAAGAGAGATAGGGAGAGATTACCCATGAACCTCTTAGAGGAAAGATCAATCATCCTTAAGCAATGAAATCCCTAATGTAACGGTTCCCAAATTTTGCTGCACATTAGAATCTGAGAAGATTAGAACCTGAGGGGATTTTGAAAAGCTTGGATGCTCAGATATATGTCATCAAATTAAATCACAATGTTTAGCAATAGGGCCTAGGCAACAGCATTTTACAAAGGTAATTTCTCCTGCGCAGGGAGGTTGAGAACCAGAACTGTAACACTGTTATTTCCTTATGAGCATTTAAGTTAATCTTCCCAACTACTCTAAGAAGGAGGATTATATTCCACAGATGAGAAAAAGTTGAAAGGGACCAAAAATATTGTCCAGGTTCTTGAACTATAATGCAGTAAAACTGGAATTTGAATGTAGCAATTTAATTACAAGAGTCTATGCCGAAATTTTATACAACAGTACTCCCCAGATTTTTGTCCCCATATGCAGCACTAAGAGAATCCCATGTCAATGTGCTGAGAATTTATTAGGCATCTGCTATATAAATCATGCGGTTTTAGTCACACTGTGTGCTTCTAGGTAAAGTCAAGGAGATAAGGTTAACTTCTGATAAGTGTGATAAGTCTAGTTTTTGTCATTTCACTTGCTTTGTTGAAAATTTAATAGCCCAATAATATCAGAAACAAGTCTATAGTCTTACAAGATCAGGTTTCTTGTGTGACTTAGCCATAGAGCATCCTTGGTCATAAATCGCAATAGCAAAATGAGTCTGGGATCATTGGTAAGAAGGTGGTATTACCTAAGGGAGGAGGGGGAACCCTGTGACGTTTCACAAGTGCTGTGTAGCCTTGGGGAAAACAGTGTTTTCATTAAAGTTACATCTGGCTTTATTTATCAATAGTCCCACTCAGAATAATGACAAAACTAGTTATTCTTAAAACATGCTAATTTCTATCCTTTCAATCCCAGGCAGATTTAAACTCAGGTTTTTGCCCTTTTCAAATTAGGTGGGTCTGAAAAATACATTGACATTCATATAACCCATGAATAGATTAATTGATTTCCAGATGAGCTAATAAAATATTTCACATAGGAGGACATGTCAACAATGATGAATTCTGAATAAGATTGGTGTTTGAGTTATTAATGTTAGACCAATATCATTTTCTACATTTTTTTTATTAACTTGAGTATTTCTTATATACATTTCGAGTGTTATTCCCTTTCCCGGTTTCCGGGCAAACATCCCCCTCCCCCCTCCCCTTCCTTATGGGTGTTCCCCTCCCAACCCTCCCCCCATTGCCGCCCTCCCCCCATAGACTAGTTCACTGTGGGTTCAGTCTTAGCAGGACCCAGGGCTTCCCCTTCCACTGGTGCTCTTACTAGGATATTCATTGCTACCTATGGGGTCAGAGTCCAGGGTCAGTCCATGTATAGTCTTTAGGTAGTGGCTTAGTCCCTGGAAGCTCTGGTTGCTTGGCATTGTTGTACTTTTGGGGTCTCGAGCCCCTTCAAGCTCTTCCAGTTCTTTCTCTGATTCCTTCAATAGGGGACCTATTCTCAGTTCAGTGGTTTGCTGCTGGCATTCGCCTCTATATTTGCTGTATTCTGGCTGTGTCTCTCAGGAGCGATCTACATCCGGCTCCTGTCGGTCTGCACTTCTTTGCTTCATCCATCTTGTCTAATTGGGTGGCTGTATATGTATGGGCCACATGTGGGGCAGGCTCTGAATGGGTGTTCCTTCAGTCTCTGTTTTAATCTTTGCCTCTCCCTTCCCTGCCAAGGGTATTCTTTTTCCTCATTTAAAGAAGGAGTGAAGCATTCACATTTTGATCATCCGTCTTGAGTTTCGTTTGTTCTAGGGATCTAGGGTAATTCAAGCATTTGGGCTAATAGCCACTTATCAATGAGTGCATACCATGTATGTCTTTCTGTGATTGGGTTAGCTCACTCAGGATGATATTTTCCAGTTCCAACCATTTGCCTACGAATTTCATAAACTCGTTGTTTTTGATAGCTGAGTAATATTCCATTGTGTAGATGTACCACATTTTCTGTATCCATTCCTCTGTTGAAGGGCATCTGGGTTCTTTCCAGCTTCTGGCTATTATAAATAAGGCTGCGATGAACATAGTGGAGCACGTGTCTCTTTTATATGTTGAGGCATCTTTTGGGTATATGCCCAAGAGAGGTATAGCTGGATCATCAGGCAGTTCAATGTCCAATTTTCTGAGGAACCTCCAGACTGATTTCCAGAATGGTTTTACCAGTCTGCAATCCCACCAACAATGGAGGAGTGTTCCTCTTTCTCCACATCCTCGCCAGCATCTGCTGTCACCTGAGTTTTTGATCTTAGCCAATCGCACTGGTGTGAGGTGAAATCTCAGGGTTGTTTTGATTTGCATTTCCCTTATGACTAAAGATGTTGAACATTTCTTTAGGTGTTTCTCAGCCATTCGGCATTCCTCAGCTGTGAATTCGTTGTTTAGCTCTGAACCCCATTTTTTAATAGGGTTATTTGTTTCCCTGCGGTCTAACTTCTTGAGTTCTTTGTATATTTTGGAAATAAGGCCTCTATCTGTTGTAGGATTGGTAAAGATCTTTTCCCAATCTGTTGGTTGCCGTTTTGTCCTAACCACAGTGTCCTTTGCCTTACAGAAGCTTTGCAGTTTTATGAGATCCCATTTGTCGATTCTTGATCTTAGAGCATAAGCCATTGGTGTTTTGTTCAGGAAATTTTTTCCAGTGCCCATGTGTTCCAGATGCTTCCCTAGTTTTTCTTCTATTAGTTTGAGTGTGTCTGGTTTGATGTGGAGGTCCTTGATCCACTTGGACTTAAGCTTTGTACAGGGTGATAAGGATGGATCGATCTGCATTCTTCTACATGTTGCCCTCCAGTTGAACCAGCACCATTTGCTGAAAATGCTATCTTTTTTCCATTGGATGGTTTTGGCTCCTTTGTCAAAAATCAAGTGACCATAGGTGTGTGGGTTCATTTCTGGGTCTTCAATTCTATTCCATTGGTCTATCTGTCTGTCTCTGTACCAATACCATGCAGTTTTTATCACTATTGCTCTGTAATACTGCTTGAGTTCAGGGATAGTGATTCCCCCTGAAGTCCTTTTATTGTTGAGGATAGCTTTAGCTATCCTGGGTTTTTTGTTATTCCAGATGAATTTGCAAATTGTTCTGTCTAACTCTTTGAAGAATTGGATTGGTATTTTGATGGGGATTGCATTGAATCTGTAGATTGCTTTTGGTAAAATGGCCATTTTTACCATATTAATCCTGCCAATCCATGAGCATGGTAGATCTTTCCATCTTCTGAGGTCTTCTTCAATTTCTTTCCTCAGTGTCTTGAAGTTCTTATTGTACAGATCTTTTACTTGCTTGGTTAAAGTCACACCGAGGTACTTTATATTATTTGGGTCTATTATGAAGGGTGTCGTTTCCCTAATTTCTTTCTCGGCTTGTTTCTCTTTTGTATAGAGGAAGGCAACCATTTTCTACATTTTAAATATTTTGTAAATTAAAATATCAGAGACATTTTGTCAAGGATACATAGGGGCGCTGGCGTATTTTTGTTAATTCCCTTGATCCCAACACTATTTCAAATACTTAATCAATTAAAATGTTTGCTAGGAGGAGAGTTTTGATAACACCCTTTGGAGCTCAGGATGAAGCTCAGATGCTAGTGTGATTATCTGTTAGACACAGAGCTCTGGGTTCTGTTCCCAGCATTACATACAACAGGAATCCTACCACCAGTGAAGTTAAGTCAAGAGAATAAAAAAATCCAAGGATATTCTTAATTGCGTACAGAGCTTGAGACCAGCATGGGTCACATGAGACCCTGTGTAAATAAATGAAAGCACTTTCCCGAGGTATAGTTCTTCCACAAATAGTCTGAAAGTGCTTATACCAGCGTTCTTTTATATAGGTACCTAGATTTATCTCTTGCATAGATTAATATTGTCAGTATGCAGTGACCAGCAAGTACAAATCTCTAAAGTCTTATAGGTATGGGAACCACTTCTTCATCATAAATGACTGATATATCATTAAAAAAAATGCAGCCGATCTTCCCTTTCTAAATTATCTGAAGTCCAAACATAACACAGGGTAGGGGCTTGTGATCAGGAAAAGGAAGGTAGCAGGCAAAAAGGAACGTGCACACCAAGAGCAATCCTGAACTTCCTTTGCATCTGATTTTGGTGACCAGTTTTGGCCATGTCCTTCCATTTTGGACCCTGAACCATGTCCATGTTGGTCATGCACCTTTGAAAACAATGTGCCTATCACTAATGAACTTGACATTCTGCTCACTTCTCCTGACTTTCTTTGACTTTAGTGGAAACTTTCAGAAGTGTTCCCCTCTTCATCACTATTTCTCAGGACTCTGATTTACAATCAACCTGTGGATTCAGGAGGGACCTGGTCATGGTAGGTGAGGAACTGCTGGAAAATGCACTACCTTCAGGAGTTGGGTGGCGTATGTTGTCGGAAAGGGGGTCAACGATTTGCCTACTGATGAGCCTTCTCCTTCATCTCTGGAGAGAAATGTCCCACTGCTCATCATTTCACATAATTGGGTGTGGGGATAGGGGCACTTCTGTTCCTGATAACCTTATTATGTGTTTATCAGGAGCAGACACTGCCCAGGTTGTCACGACAACCAGCAATGATTCAAAGCTTCCCTGAAAGGTCTGTATCTCTGGCAAATAATCAGCCTTTAGCTCTCAGCAGATGCTGAACTGAGCAGCCAATCACAGGTGAGTGGAGAAAATATGACATCATAGTCCAGCTGGTCCAAAAACATTTTTTTTTGGTTTTCTATTTTTTTCATTGATTCTTTGTCCCCTAGATGATCTCTCTCTCCCTCCCTCCCTCTCTCTCTCTCTCTCTTCTTCCTCCCCTCCCCTCCCCCTCCCTCTTTCTTCCCTGTCTCTCCCCCCACCAGGGGAGCATGTAAACAAGCACACAACACATACACCACAAATCCCTCACAAACAACAACAACAACAACAAAATCCAAGTTTTCTGAATTAAAACTTTGCAGATTAACTTGGATTCTCCAAGTGCAGTGATTGGGAAAGGAATGCCTAATTCTCTTGGGAGAAACATCAAAGATTGGCTCAATTAAATAATGTGGTTTGATATGTATGACCATAGTGGAGGCAGGAGTAATTAACACCAAATTAGAAGAGAGAAACTGCCCACTTCTCTTATTAATTCACTCCAAGCCACCTGGATTTAATTGTCTTCTACTTTTCCGTCACCGACTCCCTCATGAAATGAAGGAGGGCAGAGGCAGTGGACTTCTGAATCCTCTCAGGTTCTGCAAGACAGGCCTCTACTGTGGCCTAATTATGGCCAAAGGTTAGGCCAGACGCTCTGTTCCCAGATGCACATTTAGGAATCACGTGTATGTGTGGCCTCATCAAATTGATTAAGGATGTGTGCATTTCTTCAATCTATCAGGTGTGCTTTTTTTTGTTCTTAGCCATTTACATCTGCACAACGATCTTGGCAGAGGCAACATGAGTTTTACAGAGAAGAAAACTAATACTTGGGGAAATCAGACTCTTGTTCAAGGGTTTGTCCAGTTCTAGGGTCCTGGGTCACAACTCTGGTTTCAAGAAGATGGTGAGTTCTTAACCACATGATTCTATCTGCCCCACTGTCTCTATTCTTTGGAGACACTTTTGTGGCATATCTGAATTCCCTGTATTTATTTCATATGCAACCCACAAAAGTGCTTGCTTCAGGAGAGCTTCAGATGCTAATATAGTGGGCAGAGAGGGGGGCAAGCAGAAAGAGGATCAGTTATAGTGAGTGCAAGATATAGTAGTGCCTAGAAACTGAGTGGAGATGGACTAGACACTTTTCTCCTATTTCATGCCTAGACACCAGTTGCTGAGAAAATTGGGGTAGGGGGTTAGTTTATAAAAGTGCACCCTGCACCCGGGGGCTGAAGATTAAGAGCACCTAGGACCTTTCAGAGGACCTGGGTTTGATTCCCAGCACCTAAGTGGCAGCTTACAACTGTCTGCAGCACCAGTTCTAGGGGACATGAATCCTTCTTCTGGTTACCATGGTCACTAAGCATGAAAGTGGTACACAGATATACACACAGGCAAAACACCCATACAACTAAAAATAAATAATAAAAATTATAAGTGCATCTGTTCTGGAAAACAATGTGAAGACCAAGAGCTACAAACTCTTAGCATCAGCTACTAGGAACAGTTTTTGGCCATGGAACTTAAGGTAGGAGTGTAAAGAAAGCCAAGACATGCTGGCCACTTCTGCCTGTAGATTACCTATTATTATTTTCCTGCGTTCAGTCTCTGTTCAGGAATGTTCTAAGTTCCTCATATCTCTGACTGCCCTACTTGAACCACTGCTTGGCCTTCAGATAGCTTTCAGGATAGTTAAGGTGCTGATTGGTTTTGTTTCAAGCACTCTCATGAATTATATTTTCGATTCTAATTCTGATTTTACAAGCAACATACAGTATATAGTTATTATTTAAATTCATTCAAACAAAGCTAGTCAGGCTAACACGGGCTTATCATCCCATTACTTTGAAAGTAGAGGCAGAGGATCAGGAGCTCAAACTCATCTTCAGCTACGTGGTGAGGTTGGAGCTACTCTTAGCTTTTTAGAGCCCGACTTAAGCGAAAATGAAAATGAAGTGCATTCAAACTTTACAGATGCTTGGTTTCTTTTTATACAGTCACATCAATAAAACAATTGTAACGTGTAAATGGATTGACTACACCAACCTTTTTAACTTAACTCAGTCCACTGCAAAGAGTGGATTACTTCTCCTTGGGATTGAGTGGCTAACCAGCTGCTGCTGCCGACCATTCCAGGAGAATACTTGGAGGTCATAATTTATACCATTTATTCCCACGATCACAAGCCTTCTTCTGAGTTTGCCAAGTTTGCCACATGTAATTTCAGTGTAAACACACACACACACACACACACACACACACACACCACACATACACACACACACTTTTTTAACAAACATAAAATTAATAGCATACATATTGTCTTGCAATTTCTTTCTTCATCTAAAAATGTGTCAAGGTGTGGTCTTATTTTAGCATATGGGAATCCACGTGATCATTTTTATCTGAGGAATATTTAAGCTATTTTATATGATATTTATGCTCTTACATTATATTAAACAATGAATATTCTTGAGCATATATCTTGGTATGCTGTCATGAAGCTATCTATAAACATTTTTCTTGACTTAGAATTGCTAAAGTCACATGTACACTTTTTTTTTCTTTTCTTTTTCTTTTTTTTTTTTTTTTTTTCGGAGCTGGGGACCGAACCCAGGGCATTGCGCTTGCTAGGCAAGCGCTCTACCACTGAGCTAAATCCCCAACCCCACATGTACACTTTTTAATTTGATAAGTCTTACTCACTTGTCAGTCCCATCAATGGTATATGAGAGTGTGCAATGTTTCCGTTTTTTGGGATTTGACTGGAATGAAAACACTAACTTTAGTTTACTTACATTATAAAAGCCCTGCTTTGTATATCTCTCTTCTCTTGTACATCATAGGCTTGTAAATCATAAACATGGTTTGGTTGTTAGAAACCCACACAGAAACACAAACTTAAAACGGAAAATTTGAGTGACATTAGTCTTTGCTGATGGCACATCACTTTGAGTAACACAATGTCCAAAAATATTAGTTGTACCATCAAAACTAAGTGACTATCTCCATTTGTATATAAAAGAAGCACTCAATGTTTCCACCCCCCAAACATACTCTTAAATTGCCTTTTAGTATGATAGAAAGGACCTAGAAGATAGAGAAGGAAGCCAAGAATCTAGAGAGCATTTGTGAGGATCTGAAAAAAATGTATGACCATTTATTTCTATGACGCAAGCAATATGCTGGTGACTTCAAAGCCCTGGAATTCTATTGCCCATTCTATGAAATTCAGATCATAATGCATGCTGAGGTAAACTGTTGTGGGTATTGTGGGAATTTAGTGACAAGAAGAAGGCAAAGAAGGTTTGCAATCTGAAAAATATAATAGACATCCCAAGTGGTTATTAAAGTTGTATCCTTAAACCAAGGCAACACCTAAATAAGAAGAAGATAGTGGGAGTTAGGAAGACTAAAATTACACAGAGACGAAACATTAAGGTTATACAGTTCAGAGCCTTTTCCTCTTGCTCTATATTTTGGAGAACAAACTGCATTGGTAAAACTCTAACATTTGATATTAAGAATAACATAGGTTATCATGTTTTTACATGAGGACCCATGTCTTTCTGGGCTTACAGCCTTGTTTGAATGACGTTACCATGCTTCCATTTGTTAAGTACCTAATAGGATTTTGCCCCTCCCCACACTTAGTTTCTATAACCACTGGGGACAGAAGAAATACACACATGAAATGTTTAAATAACCATGTGAAGTGACTGCATAAATAGCTCCGAGTTATAGCTGAGGTATGTGTGAGGATTAGAGTGAAATCAAATACCTTTTAATTACAATTTAAATCAATACCTCAGAAACCGTAGTTGAATCACTACCAGGAAAATCCTGTTATGCTTCCTTATTTTTTTAAGTATTTTAGTTGGAAAGAACCTGACATAAATGTGATTTACAAATAAGATGTTTTTCCATTAAGTAAATGACATTTAGATCAGTATTTTTTAGATTATTTCCAGCATTATGTATAAAAAAATCAATGGGATGTAGCTACTGTTTTAACCCCAAAGTTAATTAAAAAGATATCTATAATGTCACTGTAAGCAGAATCATTCTGATTTCAGCCAATTAATCAAGAATGGGAGAGGGAGTCTATATTTCATTAGAAGGTAACCACCACGATGTGTTTTAAAGGCTATAAAGCCAGTGCATATTTTCATAATTAATTTTCACTTTAGCATATTAGAAAAATCCATGAACTTTGTACTTAGATTTAAATATAAATGCCAGTTCTACTTCTTCATACAATACTTATGTATGCATATATATGTATTTTTTTATTGAAGGAAAATGTTGCAAAGTCATCCTTAAGAACGGTTTGGATCATGTCGCTTATTGAGTCTCCGTCGTCCTTTTCCTTATTTTTTCGGAGGTTGATCATTGTTCTCTTTCAGTTCCCGATGTTATTCAAAATGAATTAATTCTCACCCCACCCCCACTTTCCCAGCTATCTGAGTGATTATCTCTGGTGAATCCAGAGATCATTTGTGTGGCTCTTCCTCATAGGATCTGAAAACAGATGAAATTCAGTTTGGGTGTTAAAATGCATTGTGTGACAATTGTGAAGAAATGAATGTTGGTTCTTAGGGAGTGTTGAGGAAATCAAGTCAAAGAGGTGTCGGAAAGAATCATTATTCATTTCGGCCATTCACTTTTGCACGGATACATTTATCTTAATTTTCAAAAAGTTTAAAAGTAGAGGACAAAATAGCCCATAATCCCAGTACTTTAATCTAACCATTACAATGTTATGCTCCTTCCCTTCTGTGTTGGGAGGCACATTTTACATCATTATAGTTCGAACTTACATACTATTGTGCAGCCTTTTGTCTCACTGCAGACACTTGACATAATTTGTATGATCTGCCAAAAGTCTAGGAAGTATGGATTTGGGAGCAAGAGGTGATGATTTTCAAAAGTAGATTTTTAAATGGCTTAGGACACCTATAAAAATTTGAAGCTTCTTGTAAAGGCAGGAGAAATCAGTAAAGGTTTTAGGGAAAAAATGACAAGGGGACTCGTGTGAAATCAATGCACTCAATTGGAAGAATAATTACTCTTTTTGCATAATGCCACCTGTTTTGAAATGTATGTTTCATGTGCAGAAGACTATTTTTCCTGCTTAAATTGCTGCCTTTCTTAATTCCACCGCCAGGTCCCTGCTCCCCCCACCCCCTTACTTGTCCATGTAACCTGCTAGGCTGACAGGTGGTGTCCCAAATCCAAATTTCCTCAAGAAAGCCTGCTCCCGTAGATGGATTCCCTAGCCTGAAAAAATGCATCTCAAAGCGTGGTGTTCGTAAGGGTGGCAAACCAGAAAGATGCATGAAATGTTCCCTTTCCACTCCTGTCTGGTGTCTTTCTCTATGGCTCCACCTTCCTCTTTAGACAATCCCGACAGTGTAGAAGTTTCCATCTCCCTTCCCTCTCCTCTCTCTACCCCCCTTCACTTTCTCCCCCCTCCTAGGGCGCTTCCTGCCTGGAAACAAAAGATTGGTCCCCAGTAGCCCACTCAGGGCGATTTTACTTTTATGCTCACCATCTGATTGGCCTAGGTACGGTGCAGAGCCCAGGTGACGTCATAGCATAGAAGAGCTAGGGAGCGGTTGCTGAGCAGAGGGGCTCTACAGCAGGCAGGCAGCTGTGGCCGCAAACTGTCTGGGGTCTTACACTGGGGGCTGCAGCTTTTCCTCTCTGGGAGTAAGTGCACTGGGCGAAAGAAGAGCCGTGGGGGGTGGGGGAGCGGGCTGGGCCCGGGGCTGCGCCTGCAGCCGCTGGGCTGCAGCTCCCCAGCCCAACTGCCAGCGTGCTCCGAGGTACTGGAAAGGTCTTGGCAGGGTGGCTGGACCCTTGGCAGGTAAATCCCGCGACTTCTGTACCATATCGGGCTAGCTCGGGTGAGGGGAGGCTGCCGGGCAGATATTCTTTCTTGTGTCCCCCTCCTGCTCTTGCTGTGCCCCAGCTTTGACTCTCCTACGTGGCTCCATTGCCCAAGCCCTGGGACCCAGCGCATAGTGTTTGATGGGGTTTGCTCAGGCAGATGAGTGGGTGTGTCCGGGTTGGTCCTGAAGGACCTGGGCATCTTCCCTTGGCCAAGCCCAGGGTTAGCTTAGTGGGGTTTGGACCTCCTGGGGCAAAATCGCCCTGAATGCTGTCAGACTGTAAGTCTCCTACCATCTTCGCGTGCGTCCCCCACCCCACCCCCCAGCCACACTGTTGACAGCAGTCCTCCAGAGAAGGGGAGGGGGTGTGGCCGCACTGTGGCCAAGTCTGCATCAGAACAACCAGACTGAAACAGAAAAGTGCCAAATTTCTTAAAAAGGAGCTTTCTTTCTTTAAAAAAATTTTGTCCCCCTCCCCTTTTCACTTGGGGAATTTTATCCTCCCTTCCCCTTTTTCCTCTTCTTTTTCTTCTGTGGGGACTGAATGGATTCAATATGGTATTTAGAAAAGCCTGGCACCCCCCTCCGTTGGCTCCTGTCTTTGTCTGGGGAGTGGGGGTCATTGGGCTTGCTGCTTCCTCCCTCCACTCCTCTGTAGCTCCCAGAAGAGACACTGCCCTCAGTTTGTGACCTGGCATGATGACTGGCATACTTCTGAGTGAACCGAACATTTTAGATTCAGGCTCTGGCAGGCTTTCCTTCCCTAGGGTAGAGTGAGGGTGTTGGGGGTGTAGATGCTTCTTCTAAGGAGGGAACTAGAGGCTCCATTGGGTTTGGTTTTTGCTTGTTTGCTTGTTTGTTTGTTTGGTCCCACCTTCCAGAATCCAATTCCAGATTCTAGCCTTGGGGTTTCTGGGCTGTGTGGGCTGCAGAGGGAAGGGTGAGTGCCTTGTCTTTGGTAAGCATGATGGGGGTGGTTGCAGTGCTATTTTCAAAAAAGTGGCTTTCACCAGGGAAGCCCTTAGCCATGTTAGTTTTGCTTCCCTCCCTAATGGTTTTGCAGACTCAAATCCAGGCCAACTGTATGGCTGTCTGAGGTGTTGGAACAGAAGGAGGTCCATTCCTGTTGGTGACAGCACTGTGGCCCTGTTCTAGGATGAGCCAGGTATAAAAGGTCAGTGTGGTTTTCACTGGGCCATGTGTAAAATTATAATTGGTCAGGATGTGTGATTTGGCACTTGAGCTTCCAATCACGGGCACTTTTGAGTAAAGGGGCTCACTGTGGTAATGGACACAAATGGATGATTAATAGGCTGGAATCTGGGAGGAGAGCCAAATGGTCCTCTTTTTCTGGATACGAATGTCATACTCTGTGTCCACCCAAGATACAACATGAAAAGAGTCAGGAAGGTATGCAGGGTTAATGCTGGGTGTTGGTAATTCCGAATCCAGAGAGACCTCAGGATGTCATGAGGCCGGTTCTTTAAAGCACCCCACAGACTAGTAGACATTGTGATGAGAGTGCAAGCAACGGGCCACAAGACCCCATGAGCATACGAGTGCTGGTCATTCCTACGGGTTGTGGGGTTTTTTCTCCCTGTTCATGGTGGAAGCGGTATACAGGGCAGACAAGTTTGCTGAGGGTTTGGAAGAGACTGGGTAGTACATTTATTTGATAGATGAGGAAAGTAGAAAATGTCTATAAAGCTGGCAGGGGCTGCTATTAAAGATTCTGCTATTATAAAGTCAAGAGTAAGCACAAGGTCAAAGAGGATGACTAATCCAAAGGAAATCAGATCTAGAAACCAGACTGAATAGGTAGAAGCTAATGGAGTTGGTAGGAGCTGTAGTGGGAGAAAAAAAAAAAAAAAGCCAGCATCTTGCCAGGAGCTCGACAGTCCTATTTTCTCTGGTGAATTGGTAATGGAAAAGTTTTGGTAGTCAAGTCAGAAATGGCTTAGTCAAGGATTATAGGGGCTGTTTTAGCCTTTTAGGAAATCAATACCATTCCCAGCTGTGTAACCCATTTTCAGGAACCAGGAACTTTAGTCAAAGGAATGAGGAGAAACTTGCTGAGGAGCAATCTCTCTCTCTCTCTCTCTCTCTCTCTCTCTCTCTCTCTCACACACACACACACACACACACACACACACAAAGAGAGAGAGAGAGAGAGAGAGAGAGAGAGAGAGAGAGAGAGAGAGAGAGAGAGAGAACTAATGCTTTCATTTTGGATGAGAGGGCAGGGGATGAAGGATAGAAAGGAGAACAGGGGAGCTATGATCTGACACAGGAGTCGGACTGTTTCCCATGAGGGAGTTAGGGCCAGTTTTGGGATAAAAAGAAAGAAAGAAAGAAAAGAAAGAGGAGAGAGGAGAGAAGAGAGAAAGGAAGAGAGGGAGGGTGGGAGAGAGCACAAGTTTTCTCAGGACTCCCTGGGATCTTCTGTCCACCAAGGACATCAGAAAACCTTCACCCTGGAGGGTAAGTGCAGCTTTCCAGGCATCTGGGGCCTAGTTTGAGCTTTAGCCAAGCCCCCACCCCCACCCCGCACCTACATCCACATCCACACCTGTCAAGAGTTAGGTGGTTGGTTCCCTTGGCAGGGGCCAGGTAGAATTCCAGGCCAAATCCACATTAATAGGTTTGCCAGCAGGGGGCGGTAGAGTAACCGTAGCGACGTTGAGGACCCAAGTCCTCCATTTCAGGTGTGAAGCCCGAGCCTCGGATCAACTAACAGCCATACATTTACAATCTGATTTAGCAGTGCCAGAGAACTAACTGAACCTCCAGGTCATTGTGTTTCCATTTCTTCCCAGAAATGTGGTGCTTCCTGCCGCGCTCTGCAGCGAAGGAAGGCACATGCTTTTACTTGTGATTACTTGAGTCACTAATACACACAGCCTAACCGGGAGTTTAATTGGAAATGTTAATCAATGCAATAGATCCGTGTCTGTTTTGCACATTCGGTCAATTATCTGCACGTTGGGACAATCTGTCCTGCACCCAGGGGATGCAACCAGGGGGTAAAACGGTACAGCTACAGCTGGGACTGGGGGTGGGGAGCAAATTGGGGAAGTGGACCCTGAAGACTGAGAAGAAACGAATGACTTACTGGTGGAGAGGAGTCATCTCAAATGTATTTTCACAGAGAGGTTGGATCATGAGGCGGATGGTTCAGAAGCTCACAGAGCTGAGGAGACAAGGTTTTCTGTGGGGTTAAAAAGGGTTGGATAAAGAGAAAGGATTTGGGGGAGAGAGAAAGCTAGGATAGCCTGGAAACACAGAAATCAGATGTTCTTGGCAGAATGCACAGGGTCCTCGGTCCTCTTTCCTTGACCTTCAAATGATGGAAGATAGTTCGGGTGTTCTCCATTCTGGCGAGAACATTTTAGGACACAGCTCCTTTTAGACTTAATAGTTAAGACAGCAGCTAAGGTACAGACCTCCTGCGACAAAAGAAATAGCCCTTAATATCACTTTTTGTATGCTCTTCAGTTTAGGGAACACCAATACAAAACAGGTATCCACACATTTCATCTTTTAACTGCAAGACTTCACTTTCATTTCCTGTGAATGGGGAACATGTGGAAAAGGAGAAGCCCAATTCTGTATTTGCTGGGCAACCTATAACTAAGCCCCCAGAAAAGCTCTGTATGTTACTTTTTATAGACCGATCATAGAGTGGCACTGATCTGCACTACTGTTTTAACTCCTTAACACAGTCTCAAAACAGGAGGAGTTTGGAATGAAGATAAAGAAAAAGGGGGCTTCCTGGGGGAGTCCTTTTCTTTCATCTCTATCTGAGCCTTGAGCTTCTGAGCCTGAGTCTTCGGAATTCTGCACTCTAAACAGACCACTATCTCCGACAGTTAGCACAATATCGCCCCCTAGTGACCACACTGGAGACATTTTTTCTCAGCTCTTGATTGCTATCCCATGATCTCCATCCAGGGTGCCAGTACTCTGACACAGCTCTTACTCCTGGCAAGAAAAGGCACATTCCTTCTCTCAACACTGAAGGAGTAAGTCAGGGATGTGCAGTCTCTTTAGAGCGCTGTTCTCCAGTATGAGCAGGTTTAAAGAGAAGGGTTCCTCTCTCTTCTCCCTTGTGGTTTCTTGTACTTTTAGTCCTCAAACAGGAATTCTGGCAAAAAACTAAGATGCGTCAAGGAAAGAGAAGTTAGATGTGTTTAAGATGTGTGCATCCATACCTCCCAGCTTCAAACAAGAGGTCTGAGCTACAGGCAGGAAGCAAGGCAGCAGAATTGAACAGTATAATGAAGCCATGCACACTCACCACTGTATACACACATACAACATAGCATAGACTATATATGCTGCGCACTACAAATTAAACACATGGCATATACACATGCATGTACAATACATGGTAGAGATCCAAACACACATGTCACGTTGCAGAAATACAGTGCATACTTACAAGATACGCAGAATTGTACATATAATACAATACAGGTTCAGGATAAGCACAACATAGTATAGGTGTGACTCATCATATACACAGACATTTAACAGTGCAAATAATAGCACAAATATACATGACCCAGCTTTTGCTAATATATAAAATAAGCTACACTCAATATATACTCCCAGTAAGCAAGGGGTGTATAAACATGGTGATCTGCCCATTGCTTCTGCACTGGTTCAAGCTACACAAACTACCATGAAGTTATCACTGATGCTACAAATAGGGATATTTGGGAAAAGTGAGATATACTCAAGGAAAACATAGAAAGATGGAGATTTTTGGTTATTACAGGCTGTTGTACCCACCCTCTTCCCAGTGTCCCTAGCACTTCTTTCTCTTCCTCCACAATCAGTTGCTGCTTCCCCAGTAATTGGCTTCAACATCAGGAATGGGGCCACATCTGACCATCCTCATGTCTTGTCACTTGTGGCAGTTCTGATAGTTCTCACCTCCCTACCTCACCTCACCTTCTTGCTGAGTGAGCTCCTGCAGAGATGGGAGGAGGTGACTCATTGCTCAGTGATGCAGTGGGAGGGATCTGGAAAGCCACTAGGGAAGCCTATGGGAAATACACAGGGATGCTAAAGATGCTAGGGGCAGTTGTGATCTAGGATGTGTGTACCAAGGGATGAGATAAACCCAGAGTCTGGCATTATCTTTGTATCTTAAGTAGTGAAATTGGAGATCATGGGTCTTTCCTTGGCTCCCCAAGACTTCAATTTTTCATTCACTTCAGATACCCTTCGATCTATTTCTTTGGGTTGTATTTTGTAGTCCTGTAATAACTGGGTGCTAGCCTGGGATATGCTCTATTTGAATTATCATGTATTTGCTGCTTTCCTTGCAGGGTAAATATGGTTGTGTTTTTATGGGTGGAATGTTGGGGAGAAGTAGGTAGGGTTTGTAGAGATCAGAGTTCTACAAAGGGGAAAATCAATTTTTCTTTGGGGAGGATCAAGAGATTGTGGGAAAAGCAGAAACTAGAGGGGTTAAAAAGACCCTGTCTTTGGCAGAAGCTTTAGCTGCATAGTAAGACTGCCTAGTGTGCACTACACCATGGTTTTAGATTCCAGCTCCACCATGAGACAGGGGAGGTTCAAAGGGAAGGAGAAAGAGAGTCTATTTCCATCACAATTAGACATAGAAACCTCTGTGAGGCAAACAAGGTAAATCATCACAGAAATAACCACAAGTAGTGTGTATTTGGCAAAATTTGGTCACAAGCTGTAGAAAACATTTCTTTGATGATAGGCCAGAAGTTGCAATTACAGTCAGAGGTTTAGAACCTTCACAGCGGTGAGGCAATAGAAAACTCAGGGTTTCTATTATAGAAATATAGGCAATAGAAAACTCAGAGCCTGAGAGACTCTTTCTCCAGATACCTACGCAAAGAAAGTGGTTGGTGACTGAAGGAGTTGGAATGGGGGTGGAGACTCAGAATTGAAGGATGAAATAACTGAAGAGTAGTATAGGTTGCTAGACAGATGAGACATTCTCAGTGAGCTTTACCTGTATTGACAACTTATACACTAGACCATGCTATCTCTGGTAACTGCAAGTTTACCCTCAGTTCTGAAAGTTGTATACATTTTTCACATGCATCTTATTTGATTTAGCCCTTCTAATGTGTGTCCAAAAGAGACCAGGGAAGCAGATCTTTCATAGTTGATAAGAAGTAGGCCCTGCAAAGATTAAAACAGAGACTGAAGGAACACCCATTCAGAGCCTGCCCCACATGTGGCCCATACATATACAGCCACCCAATTAGACAAGATGGATGAAGCAAAGAAGTGCAGACCGACAGGAGCCGGATGTAGATCGCTCCTGAGAGACACAGCCAGAATACAGCAAATACAGAGGCGAATGCCAGCAGCAAACCACTGAACTGAGAATAGGACCCCCGTTGAAGGAATCAGAGAAAGAACTGGAAGAGCTTGAAGGGGCTCGAGACCCCATATGTACAACAATGCCAAGCAACCAGAGCTTCCAGGGACTAAGCCACTACCTAAAGACTATACGTGGACTGACCCTGGACTCTGACCTCATAGGTAGCAATGAATATCCTAGTAAGAGCACCAGTGGAAGGGGAAGCCCTGGGTTCTGCTAAGACTGAACCCCCAGTGAACTAGACTGTTGGGGGGAGGGCGGCAATGGGGGGGAGGGGAACACCCATAAGGAAGGGGAGGGGGGATGTAGATCGCTCCTGAGAGACACAGCCAGAATACAGCAAATACAGAGGCGAATGCCAGCAGCAAACCACTGAACTGAGAATAGGACCCCCGTTGAAGGAATCAGAGAAAGAACTGGAAGAGCTTGAAGGGGCTCGAGACCCCATATGAACAACAATGCCAAGCAACCAGAGCTTCCAGGGACTGAGCCACTACCCAAAGACTATACATGGACTGACCCTGGACTCTGACCTCATAGGTAGCATTGAATATCCTAGTAAGAGCACCAGTGGAAGGGGAAGCCCTGGGTCCTGCTAAGACTGAACCCCCAGTGAATGAGATTGTTGGGGGGAGGGCGACAATGGGGGGAGGGTTGGGAGGGGAACACCCATAAGGAAGGGGAGGGGGGAGGGGGATGTTTGCCCGGATACCGGGAAAAGGAATAACACTCGAAATGTATATAAGAAATACTCAAGTTAATAAAAAAAAAAGAAAGAAAGAAGTGGGCCCTGAGTGGTAAGGTGGCAAGCATCGATTATTAATCTGTTCTCTCATCTCCTAATTCCTAGCTCAGTACTCTTTCCAAAATCCTACATAGTAATATGCTTTTATATTTTACATTAACTTTCTGATTCTTTTTAAATGATTTTCTGAAATACCCCACTTCTCCCTCCCCTCCCTCCCCCTCTCCCCTCCCCTCCCTCCCTCTCTCCCTACCCCACTGTGTATTTAACATATATGGGGGTAGGATGAGGGAGTAGTGGCAGCTGTAGAAAGGGTTGGGTATCTCCCACAATGCTTTCCTCAGCAGACTGCTCCGAGAAAGAGCAGCTGAGTCCTTACATCTTGTGGTAGCTGGTGTGCAAAGCACTGAGTCAGTCAGAGCTGAAGGAAGCCTAGCCCCAACTCACGGGCAGCATTCACCTCTGCTGAGATCCTGCAATGGTGGCTGTGTGAGGTGAGCAATGGATTTCAGGGCGTGGAGATAGGGGCATTTGAAATCCAAATAAATCTTGCCTACTTATCTGAGCTCAGGCCCCACAGTTAGGCCTCACAGTTGTGACCCCACTTTCTGGGGTGTTCAGTTTGTTATACTTCTCCTTTGTCTCTTGGCTCCTCCATATCGGAATGACAGCCTTGACCTACATTTTGAGGTGAGGAGGAGAAGCAACATAACAGTCATTGCCAAGTCCTTTGCAAATGTCAAGCCCCATCTAAGAGCATCAGTGTAACACAGAAAATGCTTCCTATCAAGCTGTCATTTCTTTTTCTCCTTTCTTGAGAGCTAAGTGGCATTTTGCAGCCACATGTCCTAAATCCTCCAATCAAGTCCTGCCAATTCCACTACCCCATAATCTTAACTTGGTCTTCATAGTCAAATATATTCCCAACCCAATCTTCCTTGCTTCTGGGACTAAAAATTGGCGGAACTCTCCCTCTACCTTCTCACCTAACCAGGCAGCAAAGGCAGACGCCCTCCCCTAGCTTTCTAGCATAGGTCTGTAGCATGCTTTGCTTTCCTCTCATCATAAACCATTCCTTAAAGAGTTCCTGGATTATTTCTCCGAGCAGGGAAACTAGATTACCAAGGGCAGGTCTTTAGTCTTACAGGTCTCTACTGTCCCTTACAAGCAGCTTTGCCCATGGGACCAGGCTCTCTTCCTCTGAGCATGCCTGTTATCTGCCCTTCTCTCTGTCTGTCCCCAAGCAGTCACAGTAGCTTCTTCTGGTGCCTTCTCCACCTGCCCTTCTATACTGTACCCTGCCACCTAGATGGCTATTTAAGATTTGGTGTTCCTGAGTCTCTCTGCCTGTTCCAATGTGTGTCTCTTTGTCAGCTGCTTAGGCATCTATCCTGTTGCCCAAGTCAACATTCCCATCCCCAAAGAATTTCAAGTAGACAAACCAGCAAAGAATATGCAAGCCATTTCTCTTTGACTCTGAGCACACCTTGGGCCAAGAAGATGGTAGAACTGCATATCAGCAGCAGGAGTTTGTGTGATGCATCCTCATGAAAGGGAAGCACCTAAGTTTCAGCCATTGGAATTGAAGGTATGAAATCACAGCCTTGCCGATGCAGATGCATTCAACTTTCTAGAAATGGTCTGATCCAGGATCCTCTATAAACTTTGACCGACAGAAGGTAACTAGAACCTGTGATAATGAGACATGCGCCTGGGGATCTCTCATGGGTTTTCTATAAAACAGCTACAATAAGAATTTTTATCTGTTATCAACTGTTGCCAACACTGAGCTAGACATTTTGCAAAGGAGGTTTTTTCCTCAACTATTTCATACTTCTCTTTCTGAATCTAGAAGCAATTTTTTTTTGTCATTTCCATGATAGAAGTTGAGAGGGGCTCAGTAACTGTAGAACTGGAACACTTCTGTCTGGGGAGGAAAATCATTTGTGGAGAGGTTCCTAGCCTTCAATGCTATTCAGTACTCACCTAGTCACATCCCTCCCCAGATTCGCCCTCGCTTATCATTTTTACCCCTCTCTCACATATAATTTAAAAACCTGCTACATACAGCTGAATAGATATATTCATGATTCATATTTTCATTATGATACACATATACCTTACCCCCACTTGAATGTTCTCACCTATTCATGACTATGTATTCCTCCTTAATATTTTCACACTTTTATATTTACTTATATTATACAGGTAAGTAATATGATAATATATACCCTTACTTATTAACACACCTATATAAATCAAACACTCTGTGCCCAGACATACCCTACCTTTCCGCTTGCCTAACTCAGACTTCTTTTCATGGTTACAGTCATATACAACACATCCGTTTGATATACTCTGGCATGTTTGTACTAATATGATCATTTTACTCACAGTCACACACAACTGAGGGACACACAGGTGTACACACATCCTCATCCTATTTATATATAAAGACGGTAGCAATATAGACAGCATCTCACCCACTCATCCTTGTATACTTTTGAACTATTCTACTCTCCTGCACTATCCTGTTGACGGGTCTGCCTTCACTCGCATGCACAGCACTGAGACCATCTTCCTTCCCTCATCATATTCCCAGAGACTTACACGCAGACATGGAGGCAGAAATTTTGAACCATAATCACACTCAAGAACTTTCTTTTCACACTGGCATCTAATCATCACGTTCAATACTATGCCTTCAGACCCACAACCTGAAATATAGTTACACATACATTTATTTCCATAAATACAACCATTTTTTACCTGCAGTCATCATTCCTCTATTTACACAATCACGTATGTACAGATATACAATGTACCCAGAGATTCACATGGGCATATACACATTCTCATTCTTATTCATACAAAAATTCATAAATACAGCTACGCTTAATGCATAGCCATGATTTGCACTCATACGTTTTCAAATATGCATTCTCAGTTTCAGAACTACACATATCAAATTACACATTCCCACTCATTCTTATGAACACATAATAACTCTCCTGTACATTCTTAAATGGACACCTCTTACATAACAATCCCTATTCATACCATTGCACATTTTCACACAAACACCATTATACTCACCACATACTAGTACTTGTACACATTTCCACTCTCCTAGGCTCATATGTGTATACCCTTACATTGTTACATATATCATACAGGGGTACATATGCATGTGACATGTGCAATGCTCATAGTCACCAATATGCATTTTACCGGTGTGTACCATAATGCATACATAATTTATATTGCAATAGTCAGCTCACATAGATACATACATGTAATCATACAGGTGGTCTCTTACATACATGTCAGCTATTGATATTTACTCACCTGACCACATTCTCACTAACACTATTTGATAGATATGCTTACTACTCATTTTGACCCACATGCCCGAGCAGTCACATACCCTCCTGTAAATGTCTCCACACTTTCAGCTTCTTCCACGGGTACACTGACAATATGCATCTTCACATTGTCGCTGACCTACATTCCCTCTCCACTAGAAGCACGGTAACTCCCATCTATCCACATTGATTCACAAGTACTGATAGCGACCCACCCTCACATTCAACTTCAGACATATTGTTCTGAAAGTCTTATGTGCGTTCGCAGACTGACATTTTTGTCATTACACACTTTCTCAATGGTGTTTAGTCTAAGGGAACATTAACCAATCCCACGTTAACAGTGGTGAGCTTTGCATGGTATAATTATTTGTAGAAAATCATGACTTAACTTGTTGTCTCTTTTCCTCAGAGAGAGTAAAGGAAAAATCTATTTCCTTAATGCTGTGCTGTGAATAATAGCACGTTTATGGTTTTATGTTTACCATATAAAATTGCTGTTAGTTATACACATGGAAAGGTCAGATCTGTTGCACTTAGGAACCTCACATCTACCCACATATATTTATATTCTGTTAACCTGGAGCGCATCATTCTACAGGAGGATAGAAGGCAATTCTCCCTCTGAGAAACCTGTATCCACACTCAGGTGTATTGGTACCCTGTGCTACCCTCTTTCAATTAACCCCCATGCTTAGAGTATATGCTAAAAATACATTTTAATGCCAACCTCTGCTTTATTAAAGAGGAAGAAAGGGAAAGAGAAGGTTAATGTGATAGTTGAATGATAAAATACATTTCTACTGTGACTGTGCCCACACATATGTCGACCCCACTGAAATTTCAACAGCTGTTACTAACGAGTCCCCAGAGGAGGTTTCTCTGTGTAAAGATAAGCTGATGGAAGTTCCTTACACTCCAGACAGATTGCAGATCTTCTTATAAGACAGTCGAAAGAAACACAGACCCAGGAGTGAGCTAGAGAGCATGAACTTGGATCTAGAGATTTGCAAACATGAGAACACCCCTCAATAATCTTGTTTGTGCATGGTTTCCTCCACTGGAGACTTTCTGGGCACAAGTGAGTGTGGAATCATGTCTATACCATCACTTGATATGTTGTGGAGCACAAGTGTGTTGTTGTAAAAATATAATAAATAAAATAAGTATTGTTGTCTTTTACCTCGCTTGGTCCGGCACCGCGGTGCCCCAAGATATCTGCTAGGTATCTTGGCGGAAACACATCCCAACACTGAGGCGTCCCAGTGTCTCTTGCCGCCGCACACTTTCCTACACTCAAACTCTCACATAAAAGAACACACACACACGATAACCTTTGACCCAATTGGTAAGATATAATTGCCCACTTAAACATACAAACCCCGGTACCATCCATCCCTTGAGATCATTAATAACAACCTGTAGATACACAGAGCGGAATCTTTACGTCAGCCTCCATTGTCCTGCTTCTCCCTCTCTCCCCGTCCTGTCTCTTCCTTTCTGTTCTAGTCTCCTCCTCTTCCTTCAAACTTCTCTCCCACCCATCCTTCCTTCTCCTCCAATGACAGGCCTCCTTCTATCCTGTACCTGCCCCTCACCTGTACTTTACAAATTCAATGGGGAGAAGGTCCTGGTGGAGTCACCTGATTCCTGAGTACTGACTAGGCAGCTGTCCTTGGGGCAGGGGAATTAGCATCAAAATACAGATAACTCCAGGGCAAACCACAACTCAAGTGAGTGTGAAATAATGTCCTCGTGGCCTGTCTTCTTTCAGGAGCACCATTCAAGCCCCTGACTCCACCCTTAAGTTGAAAATCTCTTAAACAGCAGTAAGTCCATTATAGTACCTTAAAAAATTTCTACTGGCAGAAGGCTAGGCCTAGAAGAACTACTTCTGTGACCCAACTAAGGAACTAAAAGGAAAAGGTGGGCAGTGGCATGTTATCAGTAAAGATCCAGTCTCTCCCTCTTCCTCATCTTAGAGTTCTAATGGCTTTCTAGAGCAGAGGATCCTTCTATAGGCTCTACACAGTGTCAGAGCCACAGATTCAAATGGATGAAAGACACGTGTCTGTATCTTTGAGTTACTTTTTTTCATTTGTGCATGAAACAGTCATAAAAGGCAACAATCTTGAAGCTTGGTGTCAGAAGTATCTTTATTGTGTTATCCAGTAGTCTTCAGATTGTAAAGGACTTAAAGGCCCAGAAATGGTTTAAGGAAGCCACTTGCCAAAATAAACTTTCTCATAGACATCTTGCTCAACACTGGGCTTGCCATCTTTCCAGACGATTGTGTAATAGAGTTCTCTGTCACTGGGCATAAGGTAGAGAAAGAGCTACAAACCTTAATGAGATCATTGTACTTAAGATTAAGTTGCCGCCTCCTTTTTGGAGGCAGCATCTGAGAAACAGCCTGGAAATTTTACATCTGATAGTTCATTGTTGATACCTGAAACTCACCATAGGCAATTTGTACAGTGTATGGGAAGAACTGAAGTTTTAAGCCTGGATGGGCATCAATTTAACAGCAATTGCTTAGTAATATCGACTCTCCAGAACTTATGTGTTACTTTATACCTTTGGAAATCCTCATAATCTTTTTTTTATAATGAAAAAGCCATTAGGAGGATAAACGTAGGAGTGAGTAAGACCAGCATTTGAATCCTTGTTTAGCTACTTTCTAACCGTGTACACTAATTTGAGTACTAATCCCTCCTAATAGTCAGTGTCTTTATCTGTAAAATGGATTTCTCATGAGGATAAAATGTGATACTTTAAGAAAACAGTGTCTGCCAATAGTAAACATACAAATGATAGATCCTATTATTATCTTTTCATTGCCTTTGAAAGGCGCCATCAAAGGGAGAAAGGGAGAGAACTCCCAGACAGCAGAGAAATGGTGTGGAGCCAAAGCCTTTGCAGCCAAAGCCTGAGGGTCACTGGGCTTACTTGACTCCATTTGAATCTTGTATTTTACCTTAGCCACAAGCCACGCTGTCAGTGTTATGCCTACTCAAGGAGACAATTGAAAAACATGACTACCCATTAGTTTCCTCATCCCTGCTGCACCATGGCATGTGGAGCTTGCCATCTCATCAGTGTTTCTTGTTCATGTGCATGTGACATAATGATATAAGTGCTTCTTAGCAATCTGCCAAGCCTTCGATGATGGTACCTTTATTTGCTTTTGAAAGTAAAGGTGGAGGGAACTCCTAATATTGGTACTGCCAACAATCAGCACCCTCCTGCCCCCTTTAATATTGAATGTCTCCTTTGTGGATAGAGCATTTACTCTTTTCCAAGGTTTGGTCTCAAATACCACAGTGGAAGCACAGTTCACTTACTTTGAAACTGTAAGGACATTCATGAGCAAGCAGAGTGATTGCTGAGACTAACTGAGCCTTTGAAACTTTGTGTGGCTGAAGAGGTATATATAAGAACATAGGGACTTGAAAAATAGCTTGGTGGAATTTATGGCTACAGTGGAGCCAAGCACAGAGTACTACCAATGGTGTAGACTAAGGGGCTCTAGGTCAGAACAAATATTTGCGTTTTTCACATGTAAAAGTCTTATGGTGCTACAGTTCCCAAATGGGAACTACTTGCATAGAAATTATTCCTTCCCATGGAAAGAATACCTAAAGGTGAGCAATGGGTTATCTATTATCTGGAACAGACTGTGTATATTACACAATGCCCAGCATAATACAAGACTGCAACCAATGATATCATTTTAGTATTCTTCAGAACAGGACAGAGTATTAATAGCTACAATGGTAACAGCTACAACCAAGAAGAATGCTTCTTGATGTGTAATCTGTGGTGTCTCCCATGTTGTTCCAGTAACAACAGACTGTAGGGTGTTAGAATTCTCAAAATATATCTAAGTGCACCCACAGACTTGTAGTAGCAGTTGGAGATTTTGTTTCTAATGTGAAAATAGCAAGAAAGCAAGCTGGGTTGACTTTGCAGAAAGGCTAGAGGATAGAAAGGAATGTTTCTGAACTATCTGTAACTTTGCATCATGATCAATACACCCAGCTTGAAGCATTCTCATCTTGATTTCTTTGACCTCATACAATTCACCTCTCTGACCTTTCTCTATGATTCCTGGCTCCTCTCCTTGTTCTAGATCTGCAACGTTGGTGTTCCCCAGAGGTCTTCTATTTTCTATTACTCCATGCTCTTTCTGGGTGGTTTCTTCATACTGATGGTTTCCAGGTTAAAATCTTGAGCTCATATGTCCAGCTTTTCTTGTAATAATTCCACAAGCCAAGCCAATGTGACATTTTTCTTCTTGTTCACATGTTATCTCTACTGAGAAGACCTGCAACCAAAGATAGATATATATATTTTTTTTCTACCACGTATGAGCTGCAGTCCTTACGGTTTTTGCTTCCACTTTATCTTCTGATTTCAAGAGCAAGATGCTTTAATGTTTAAACATTTGTCTTGCTTCCCCAGACATTTCTAGATTCACTCTTACTGAGATTCCAGTGTGTCCCTCTTTGGTCTTCTATCATTGTGCATTTGAGGTTGTTTGTAACGTGTTTCGTCTTTCTAGAATTATTGTCTTTCTCAGAAGAGTATGCATATCATTTTAGATGCATTTAAAGACTCAGTCAAACAGATGTCCTACTGGCCAAAAGCCTGAGGATAATTTCTTATTCTTAAGAGTACACTTACTTCTGATAGCCCAGTAGCTGCTATACAGAGGAACACTGTGGAATCGCATGTGTTAGCTCATATGAAGTTCAGTTCAATTTCCAAAATAGGTGCCAATCTCTCCTGAAATCTCCTGCCTTTCTTTTTATGTATTAGCTGTGCTTCTCATCCCTTGACTTGTTATCATAATATCATACAATATCATAATTATGCTTCATTATTCTGTATTTACTACCTGAAAAAATTTTAAAACAGTCTCGTCTTGGGAATCACCACGTTAGCACCTGTGTATTAGTTCTTAAACACCACCTAATTGTGCCATTTTACTACTTGAAATGTCTGTGTAGAAAGGCAGAAAGAGGCCAAATCAAATAGAATAGCACATAAGACCTTTCTTAATTTGTCTGTACAGACTTTATGTTTCCCCTTCATTCTCCGATCACCTCTGGACATTAACACATATAGTTCTTTGTGCCTGAGACTTGCATTTCCTCTGATCTGGTTATTCTCCCTAATTTAATTCAAATATACTTCCTCTGTGAAGCTTCTTCTTTCTTCAGTCCTCTCCTTCAAGAACAACCTGCTTTCATCTTTGAACTCACCTGTCATGACTATCCTTTCAAGAATCTTCAAGGGGACAGTGCTGTTCCTTGTTCATCTAGGCAGTATTAGCTAGCCATTTTCTTCTGTCCTTCCCGAGTATCCTCTGTGTAGCTTGGCATAGAACAGACATGGTGGAAATGCTCAATGAATTAATAGATTTGTGAATATTTAATGATTTCCTAAGCGTTGTAGAATAATCCGGAACCAGAGCTGCAATCAATCTGTTTTCTCTCCTCAGAATTCTTTCAGGGTTATAAAAAGATCCACTAACTGAACAGCTATCTCCCAATGAAAGCCACAGAGAATTACACCATTTAGTTTTTAAAGGTAGCACAAAAGAACAGTTTATTTTTCCAAGTATTTTGTTACTAACATTTTCCCAGATGTCTGCTCCGTTCATATATATGTATCCAGTACTAAAATGTTTCCTGTAAGACCCCACTGTTTTCATTTTTGTAGCTAAACTGGAAACAGAGTCCTAGCTTTTAGACTTTCAAATACTGCTTTCTACACAGTTTTGACATCTCTTCTCGATGCAACACCAATATCATTCCGTTCAGTAGAAACAAGTACTCAAAGCATAGAAAAAATAAGCTAACATGTTGAGACTACTCATTTGTTAGACTATACTATTGAATAATATCTTCTGACAACATATTGATTCCTATTTTTTAAAATCTGTTCAGCTCTTACACACTATTCATACCCTATTCATTCTCTTGACTCCTTTGGGAACATGAACATGTCTTTTTTTTCTTTCTTCCTAAGCATCTTTTGATTGCATCATATTATATACCTACTATCACCTTCCGTGAACACAATAACTGACCATGATCCATCTCTCCATTCTCCCTATATCCAATGCCATACTGTAGACATGGGAGGCATGAATGGATGTAAATGTGAACTGTGATTTTAAGACTAACATGGGATATTTATATGCCACTATTTGCTTGGTAGCTACACCGTTGTCTCTACATTTGGTATGTGTTTAAGGATAACATGTAGCCACTGACTGGGCCTCCAACCTTCCTCAGAGCTATGTACTTATTTACTTATGTGCATCACCTAGCATGATACCTGTAGAAGACAGAACTGATAAAGGTTTGTTAAATAAATGACAGTGTACACAGTTGTGGTGCTTAGGGGTTTTTAGTAGTGACGTCATCATGTTTATTTCCTCAAAGGGTAGTCAGTCTGGTTTTGTGTCAAGTTTTCTTGAAATGAAGTCAACCTCAGATTAACAAAGATAAAGCACTAACTGCTGTGTTTTCCTCCTAAAGGCAATGGTTTAAGATTCTTTTCTTTCCCTATGTGCACCTTTATAACTTAAAGATCCTTATTAAGCTCTGAGTACAAAGGTCTGGACATTCCTAGGTGATCTGCTCAAGGCCACCAGCCTAGCTAGTGGTTGTTTGATAAAATTTTGGGTGAGGTGCCATGGAGCAGTTGCTAGGCTTGCTTTCAACGGAACTAGAATATTCTAAGGTGAACATTATTTCATATATCTGTGTATATTTATTATGATGAAGCTGATTCCCTCTCCTTATCCCTAGTACATTTGTCATGATACATGTGGAATAGTTGATATTCCACAGGACTAATTTGGAAACTCCTCACTGGTTCATCTTCAGGCCTCACTCTCTTTCTTCACATCAAACTCTGCTTCTGTTTCATCTGCAGGTTTCTCACCAAAACCCATTTTTCCCTTTGAGATGAGTGCTAGGGCATGGTGACCTCAGTTTGGGGGTTTGCCAGGGCCATAGAAAAGTACACAGCAGTCTTCTCTTCATATGTATGCGGACACAGGGGAAGCAAGCTGACTGTGTGTCACAGTGAGGATCTACTCTTACGTGGACAGTGGCTTCTATAATCAAGAAATAGAGTTGGAGAGATGGCTCAGTGGTTAAGAGCACTGACTGCTCTTCCAGAGGTTCTGAGTTCAATTCCCAGCAACCACTTGGTGGCTCACAGCCATTGTAATGGGATCTGATGCCCTCTTCTGGTGTGTGTCTGAAGACAGCTACAGTGTACATACATACATACATACATACATACATACATACATACATACAAAATAAATAAATAAATCTTTTTTTAAAAAAAGAAAGAAATAGAGTGACAGAGAGGAAGGAGATTAAAGATTTCATTTGATCTGACAATTTGACATTCAAGAGCCTATATAAGTCACAAGAAGACTATGGAGAGCCCAGTGTAACCAATTATGAAGTCATTGTTCAGATTAGGTTTTTTGTTTCTAAACAATTACTTTGTGTGGTTTATGATTCTTTTTGAAACCCATAGTTTTCTTATTTGCATTACTTTTGTATTTTTAAGAAGGTTCTCATGTAATGTTTATTGACTGGTCTTGAACTATTACTTCTTCTTTTCAAGTGCTGGGATTACAAGAGTGCACCACTATGCCAAGCTTGGCCAGTTCTTTTTTTTTCCAAAGTAAAACAACACTGGTGGTGGTAGTTGGTGGGGGTGTATGGGGGGAGGCAACAATTATGGGGAATTTCTAACCAGGGCTATGACCAAGTGGATGTTTATATTTGACAATTTTTTTAAGTGGGATAAATGAAAATTAGGTCTTGTCATTTCCCATTCTTCCTCCAGTAGTATTAGGAAAACTTTTTTTTTTATTTCTCAGTTTAGATTTATTTTATTTGTATCTATGTCTTTTTTTTTTCTGCTGGATCCCTTTGAACTGGATTTATGGCTGGTTTTGAAATACCATGTAAGTACTGGGCACTGAACCATAGTCCTCTACAAGAACAGCAAGTGTGCTTAACTGCTGAGCCATCTCTCCAGCCACAACTTTTTAAAATAGATATTATTTCATATTTCCTAATTTCTCTCAAATAAGGTTCTGAAACACATGCTGCTCAGCCTTTTAAAGTTGTGGATATTTAAACTTTTATTAAAAGGCAGAGCCGGAGGAAAGTTGCTATATTTTATGCTAGCTCAAACTGCTTAACTGCCAGATCTGATATGAAATAACTTTTTGCTGAAACATATACTGTGTCAAGTTGATCTACGTTCTTGGTTTAGAAAAAAGACCAGGTCTCAACTGCCCTCTTCAGACATGCATGGACATCTGCCTTACAGAGAATCATTGTGGGTGCAGGGAAACTAGGGCCACAACAAGGCGCTAAGACAATGAGCTATGAGTCACAGGTTGAAAAGCAACATTCAGACATCTCAATGCTAATTCGAAAAGCCCTAGGAAATGCAGCACTTGAAATTCTGAGCTTAGATTTAAGAAAATGTGTTGATGTTTCACTGAGGTGGATAATTATAATCTATGCAAAGTAAGAGGGAGCAGCTAGAACGCTGGAGACCCAAGACATTGGCTCACCACGCCCTGCTCCCTAGGGCTGTCAGTCTGCATCTAATTTGTTCCATTTGAATATTTCCAAGGATATTACATTTTCTATTTCAGAACCCAGAAATGTTTTATTACTGGACCCTGCTTTCCTTTTATTTTCCCCACCTATTCCTTGGAGGTATCTTTTAGTGTTCATTATTTCTGTTCTTTCATGCTTAAAAATATCTCTGTCTTTGTACTATAAGTGTCTTACTTTATCTTAGATATCCTGAAGCCTGTAAGGATGCATTAGTCTGTAAATATAAATACACATCAGACAATCGTTAGCAATTTCTTGGCATTAGCTCATGCAGCATATATAATAAATAATAAAGTATTGCACCACATATATTTAAAGCCTTAAGAAGTCATTTGAAAGAGAACTATTTGTCCCTTGTAATACATGCAGAATATGAAGTCCAGATGCTGGGCCTATACCTATTGACTTCCCTTCTTTTTTACAGACTGACACTGAAATTTGTAACTATAATCTGCTGATTTCTTAGACCCAATGCCAGGTTCCTGCTGGAAACAATGGAAGCCTCTCATAAGAGCATTAGCAGAGGACAGGACTACTGTACAACTGACCTCATTTGCGTGTGTGAATAACAGAGAACATGACTGTTTTCTGTGTGAGCGTGCTTGTATGTGTGTCATCAGTGAGCTATCTCTTGCATAATCTAAGATTGAAACTAGACAGCTGTAGAAAGAGCTAGCGCCTCCCTTGCTTGTCCGGCTGCTTTTGCAAACCTCCTGCCTAACAAGTAGGTCAGCTCCTCCTGATCAAATGATATTACAAATGGCTTCCCTCCATTATCCACTGTAATGGTATCTCCCTGGCGAGGCTCTCTGAAACAGCACACCCCTGTCTCCGATAGCAGTATTCTCTTGGTGAGTGCTCCCAGAAGAGGCAAGCTCCAAAACAAGGCCATCTAAGAACTGGTACAATTGGTCAACAAAAACTTTTGGAGTTCTATCAATAAACCGAATAGCCTTGGGTCTTTGGATGGGAAAAGCAAATGAACCCAGTAAGTACCAGCCTGAAGTGAGATGATATGAAAAGGCTACATTTATTCTGTGACTATTTCAAGAGGTTAAAAATGTATATATGAAAAGCATGTGCATCTTTCTGTTTACTTGGATATATATTGTGTTGCAATGTATTGTTAAAAGGGAATTGGCAAGGGTTGAGAAGTTTAAAGTATCGTAGACTCGGTGACATTGTCATTTAACTCTTCATGGAGGACAAAGAGATGGTACTGACTTCTTTACTGTGTTGATGTGAGACCCGAACCAGAGTAGAGCATGGAAGTTATTTTTAGAAATTTCAAATATATGTATATGTATATATATATATATATGTGTATATATATATATATATATATATATATATATATATATATAATGAGATGTTGTTAACCAGATGCTAGCTGACTTTGAAATGATGCCCATCTGCTTTGCAGTTAGACTACTGCTAGTAATTGCAAGCATGCCTTTCTTGGCTTGCTCTAAGTAGCAATGTAGGCTTATGTAACATTCAGAGCTGAAACTAATGTCTAGAATTTGTAGTGCTCCGTTTAATTGTCTCAAATGCAATCCTTGTTGGGAAAAATACACTGTACTAGCTAATATAAAAGTATGCATTCATAATGGTACCCTCAAGGAGCTTATGGTCTATGAGGAGGGAATGGCATCTATAATGGCTCCATGCAGTTTGAGACAAGACAAAACTCCTAAATTGGGTCCACACAGCTGCCTGTGGTTAGTGAATGACTTCTCCCTTGTTCACCTGGTCTGAGAGTAGCAGTGTGGATCTAGAATATCTTAGAGACTCAGATTTGGCTCATTATCTTTTCATAAAATACCTTCATTGACATAACATAGGTATTAATGTCTGAAACATGTCTAGAAATATTCAGACAAAAGTTGTTCAAGAAATGGAATGTAATATGCAATACTTTTTTCATACTATATTGTGGCCTCATAAAAGACTGCTTAATTTTTTCCTTTCCCTTTCTTTCTGTGTTTCTGTGTCTCTGTCTCTGTCTCTCTTTCTTTGGTGGTTGGGAGGAAGGAAATGATTTACAAATTATATACTATATTTTCTTATGTTGTCAGTCATGAATTTTTTTCTTTTTCTTTTTTCCGGAGCTGGGGACCGAACCCAGGGCCTTGCACTTGCTAGGCCAGTGCTCTACCACTGAGCTAAATTCCCAACCCCCAGTCATGAATTTTTGATCTGGGCAAGTTCATTTGCAAATAATGCATGCAAAATAGAATGGAATTTATGGTGGCTTAGACTAATTACCAAGACACAGCTTGTTTCCCACTGAGGTCTATGTTTGTCACTTATATAGCCATCTTGAAAATGTGTGTATAGGGCATAAGGGAATGTAGGAAAAAAAGCCAGCAAGTATAATTCTTCAATCCTCTTTCCTACCACCAAAGTATAATTCAGTGTATACATCATTCCAATAAAGATAGCAATCTCATCTTCATACACAAATGATTGATTTCATATTGGTATAATTCGCTAAGGAGACATATGATAACTTTAAATCTATGCTTATTCAATACTTTGAAGTCTAAAGTCTGTCATTAAGTTTTAATCCTTGACCTAGAGCACCAATTCTTTTTATGCAGAACCTTCGTCAAAGAATTTCTAGAAAATACACTCACATTTGAACAGAGTTCTGTTACAAGCCTACTATGCTTCTGCCATCCTAAAATCCATCTTTTTTCCACATGCCCTTGTGTTAAATCATTATTATGTCACCCCAGTTTCTTGAACATTATATTCCATTCCAGTCCACTCCAGTCTAGTCTAGTGTATTCTATATCTGTGTAGCAGGAACATTACAGTTTACCCTGGACATTCCCTTTAGGCTCTAGGACATTGCTATCCTAGCCTTATGTTGTATCATCTACTTTCATATCCAAAGGATATTAAACAATGTTGGTGTGATCACCAATGTCTGGTAATAGGCTTATGTTGCTACTTGTTTTTTGGGGGAGGGGCTTTCATTTGATTAGGGTTGTGTATTTGCTAAGCTCAGATTTTGGTGCAAAGGCAGACAACATATTTGTCTTATTGAAAAAAGTATGCAAGTACATAACTCCATAAAATTTGAAAGTACACAGATGTTTATTTCTATGTGTGGCTTTAGGGGCATTTGTTTAAAATACTTATTCCATTTGCTTATGGCTTGATAAATGGTCTGATATGTGGTGGTAAAACCAGAATTTCTGGCTTTTCATCCTTCATGTACTTGGTATATGTTACCTGTAATAAATGGGCATGGTTGGCATTTTGGCTTCATTCAATTCAACATATATATCATAGTGTGGGTTTTGATCATATTAGCTAGTCTATTGTTGATTACTTTGACTTTTAGATTCATGTAGATTGGTGACTTTCTTTTTTAACTTCCTGAGAGTTTTGTCTGGTACTGTGTAGCAGGAGAATATATATTGGAAAAGTGAGAGAATAACAGTAGTTGCACATCTCTAATCATTGCATCTATAGTTGCCCTGCATCATAACAGCTATTTTCCTGTGCAGATGCTTTTCACTAAGATTCTTTGTCAAGAGGCAAATCAATAAGGAGCTGTGTGTGTTCATACAGTCACCATGCACACATGCCCTCACACTTGTGCATGAGACTGAGAGGAGGGAGAGAAAGACATGAAAAATAGACATAATGACTCTTAGTGGCCTTAAAATAGACAATTTAGGATCCTTGGTCATAGTGAAATTACCATCCTTTTAAAAAATAGTAGATCCATTTCTATTGCAATTACAGAGACTATGTCAACACTAACTCCCAAAGGATGGCTCAAAAATACATACCATCCACAAAAACCATTAGAATTCTTTGTGAAAATGTAGTAGCTTTGCAATCAGGTTGCAAAAAGATATAAAGTGTGGCTGTTTGTCCACTAGTGTTGACTATTTTTCCACAATGCTGAGGGCCAGTATCTGAAAGGGAAACACATGTCCTGTGGCTAGATCTAAAGTGCCACTCGAAAGTTTCTGTTGTAGAAGTGAAAAACAACAGTTTTTTTAATTGGGCTCCTAGAGAATAATAGTGCTTTTGTATAATACTTGAAATGCAGCCTACAGCCATCCTGAACAAAATAGTCTCTTTTAAGATCTTGGAAATAATGACATCATAGGCAGATTGAAGCAGTGATCCATTAATAGTGTCCTTTGTAGAAAGCTGTCTCAGAAGAGGACCTGACAGTAAATTGGTATTCTTTACAAACACAGCATAATAGGATTCTCTCTTTCTACATTTATGGAAGAGTACAAGATACTTCCCACTTGGGAAAAAATATGTTAACACCAAGGCTTACTTGCGAACACATTCCCTTTCTCCACTGTTTTCAAAAGCAGACTTTGAACCACTTGCTTTAAAGGTGGGTTTACCATGTCAAGAAGATAATTTTGTTTGTACTTTAAAAAACTTAACAAAGAGCTGAAGTAGTATCAAGATAATTTAACAAAATAAAATCTGGAATATTTGTGCAAAGGGAGAGTATTTCCCATTGCCACTGTGGAACTGGACGGACATTTTTCAATCTCAGCTTCATCTCTGTAAAGGTTGATTCCAAGTCTTCCGATGACCCCCCCCCCCGATGAGACAAAAGAAGCTAAAACAATTGCACTTTGTTGAGAAGTAGAAAGTCTTCTATATAAGCTCAGTTCTCTGCAGAGTTCCTGGGATGTCAGACCCTCAATGTGGTTCTATCTATCTATCTATCTATCTATCTATCTATCTATCTATCTATCTATCTATCTATTATCTATCTATCTATTAACTATCTATCTATTAACTATCTATCTATCTATCTATCTATCTATCTATCTATCCACTGTAAATGTGTTTTTGAAATTTGAGGAGTGGGTTGTTAGTACAGTATAGAAAACTTTAGTTTCAGTTTTCTATCCCAAGTAATCCTTAAATCTTCAAACTAAAACATAGCTGTTAGATAGCATCAGGGTCATCAGGTAGCCAGAAAAGAAGCAGCACATAAGCATGCTGCCTTTTTAGAGAGTATAATTAGGAATGTGTAAATAGGTGTGGAAGCCACACCTATTGATGAAGAACAAAGGAGCACAGTGTGTTAGATTACGTAGTTGCCCTAGAACCCTTGTTGTCTTGCCTGGTTATGCAAGATCAGATCTGTTCTAAAGAGGGCATGATTGTCTCTTTGGCTTCTGTCATATCAAGTTGGATCATACGTCATCAGAAAATATGTATCATCTGCAACATGGTAGCTCTTTATCTATATAGGACACAACCTTCCGGAAATTCGTCTCTTAGTATTTCTAATTAAATACTCAGGCCGTTCCCAGTAACTTTACACTTCAGTTTTTATAAAGCTAGATGTTGCATAGCTGAAATTTCTGTAGTAATAACTTAACATTTGGGCAGTATTTTCGAGCCCAGAACAATCAGTCTCAGACCAAATTATTCCCAGTGGCTAAATGATAACTGTGAGCTGGGCCAGTAAAATATAACGCCACTGATGAAGTCAGTCTGAAGAGGAGATTTAGAAGTATCAAAGGTCAAAATGTGAACGAGAATGTAGTTCTCTCCTTGCTTTCACTTGTATGTTATAATAATAATAATAATAACAATAATAATAATTTCCATTATGTGGTACTTGCTATATTAATATATACTTCACCTTGTATTTCATTGTATCTTATGCTCTAATGCTACAGTTTCCTCTCCAATTTCTCCTCCTAGCCCCACCCACACTTTCCCTCTCCCCTCCCCCCGTTTATTCCTCCTCCCTTTCTCTTCAGAGGACAGTCCTCCCATGCTTATCAAGCAGCCACACCCAACAACCTTTAATTGCCAGCAGTCACTTAGGAAAGGAGTGAGGCATCATGGACTGTATATATTGATTAAATTTAGGATATAGGGAAGTAATTTAAAATCTTACTACCATATATTAATTATACAAAATAATGCGATTCATTATGCTGTGTGGTACATGTACATAATGTATTTGGATTATATGTACCTCTTTCTTCTCTTCCTTTCTTTCTTCATCCCCTTTACTGGTCTTCTTTCTTTTTTTTCTTTCTTTCTTTCTTTTTTTCGGAACTGGGACCGAACCCAGGGCCTTGTGCTTGCTAGGCAAGCGCTCTACCACTGAGCTAAATCCCCAACCCCACTGGTCTTCTTTCTTGCCCTAAAATCTCCCTTTTACTTTATTAAACGACATCCTGTATGTGAGAGGAAACATTCTTGTCTTTTAGAGTCTGGCTAATTTAAATTATTTTGTTTCCTTCCAGTTGCATTCATTCATTTTTCTACAAACATGATTTCACAAAATATAGTAAAAATATTTAAATTCTTCTTATATGATATAACTTATATGTAATTATTAAATTTAATAAAAATACTGTAACCATTAAAGTGAAAAGGAATTATGGCAAAAATCCCATCTTCCTTTCTTCTTTCCTTCCTTCCTTCCTTTCTTCCTTTCTTTCTCTCTCTCTCTCTCTCTCTCTCTCTCTCTCTCTCTCTCTCTCTTTCTTTCTTTCTTTGTGACAGAGTTCCTCTGCATACCCTTGGCTATCCTGGAACTCACTTTGGAGACCAGGCTGACCTTGAACTCTGAGATTCACTGGCCTTTGCCTCTCTGGTGCTGGGATGACAGTTATGCACTACCACCACCCAGGGGCTGAGCAGTTCCTATTCCAGCAGTTATTGCCGTACTTATGTTCACTTACAGTAAATGCCCTTCTATAAAGTGACATGATAACTTGCATTTGGATAATTAACCTATTCCTAAATCAGTAGTAAGTACCACTTGATAAATCTACTGAGATTCCATTGTGGCTAGGTTTGATTTTGCTTATATTAAAACCAGGAATTCATTCAAAAGACACTTTTAGAACCTTACTTATGCCTGTGAAGATAAACTTTTATAAGGGGAGGGCTAGAAGAACTAGAGTAAGAGGACGTTTGGACATAAACGTTTCCTTAGGGATGACACACTCTTTCAGTTCACCCTCTGAGTTGGATGAAACAGGAAAATCCCCAGATTTTGACACAAGAGCCTAAATAACAGTGAAATTCAGAATAAATAATAAATTCCTAAAACCTAGGTTAGACTATGCAATCAAGGTACCTTTCTGAGACGTGAAATATGACAGAGAATAAAATTATGATATCCTTCAGTGTGCTAGAGCTTTGCCCTTGGCAGTAATGACATTCAGCCCACACGTTTTAGTTGCTTGCTTGGGAGAAGACAGACATCATCTGCCAAGACAGTAAATCCCAACTTTCCCGAAACTGGCTTGTATGTAAAAAGTTTTCTTGATTTTGTAATTTAAAAACAGCAGAAATCACTTTGCAAATCAGGTACACGGACATAAGAAGCAAACTTCAAGACACACCAATGTTTAGAGCAGCTAAAACATGGTGGCTGAAGGCCATTGACAACATCTAAGCTTGTATCAATCTAAAAGTGTACAAAGTTTGTCCCAATGGCTGAACTAAAAAAATGAATAAAAAGAAAAAAGAAAAGAAAATGAAAAAAGTTTGTGCCACTTGACCATTATGATCATCAGCATAGGATTTTAAGGGACTGTGAATTGCTCGTTCAGAGATTGTATATGGACAGCAGAAAGTGGAGTTTTACTATGGGAATATCAAAGGAGTTTACATATTTGCATATGTATATTGAAAGTCATTAATGTCTGCATTTACTTGAACTTTGCTAAATTGTCTTCTTAGCATTAATGTCTGCATTTACTTGAACTTTGCTAAATTGTCTTCTTAGCCTTTGGAGGGGCAAATGTCTTCTCTTTCCTTGGTAAATTTGAGTGAATACGTGGAAGAGCCTGCTGTGTCTGAAATGATAGACTTCCGGTGTATACCAGACTTGCATTAGACACGTCCTCCCTTACCTCCTGTTTGCCACTGCTTTTTCCTTAGGAGCTGTGAAATCAGCTGCAACTGAAAATGTCTGACAGCTTGGATAACGAAGAAAAACCTCCAGCTCCCCCACTGAGGATGAACAGTAACAACCGAGATTCTTCAGCACTCAACCACAGCTCCAAACCACTGCCCATGGCCCCGGAAGAGAAGAATAAGAAAGCCAGGCTTCGCTCTATCTTCCCAGGAGGAGGGGATAAAAGTAAAGTATCAGTGGCCGGGTGTTCAAAAGGGACCAGTTTATTCTTTGATTGGCACTTTCTTGCTTGTTCTGGCCAGGCCTGTGTGACCTTTCATCTTGAGATATTGCCTTTTGTCAGAGCATCATGTGTGATTGACTTCCTATGTGGTAACAGAAAACACATGTGCTGTGTTTGCCTCTCACATAAATTGAATTTGTAGACTTAAATTAAGGGAAAGTATCCCAGGAGCACTACTGGGTTGAGTGTATAGACAGCATCTGGCTTTCTGAAAACTTAAGGTAAAATTCAAAGCAAGTTATTCTGACCATCTGTGATAGTCAAGTATTTAAGTAGATTGACTTCTGCATATCGTCTTGGTTACTGAAGATTCTGAGTTAAGTATATGGGAGTAAGTGCAAGTTACCCACAATGTTGTCTGCATGAATCACAGAGCAGGAAGGAAAACTTTTTTCCTCTCTTCCTCTATATCAGCTGTCACCTAGATTATCAGTTCCATGTTCATGAAAAACACAATATATTATCATTTACCCTCGTGGTACCCATAACACAATCTGTTGCTTAACTAGTGTTGCTACCACTTTGTGACACTTGATTCTGTGAATTTTTCAGTAAGTAGCTGATAAGGTTGTATTGGTTGCCATAAAGCTGAATCATGGCTTCTGTAGATGTAGCCATCGAGTAGGATGTGAGTACAGTAGGCCTACGGTTGCTTTCATTACAGAAATTGGCCAAAAGGAAAAGAAAGGTAATGTCTTTGGGGAAAAAAGTCATTATTGATCCATGTCTGCAAGGTAGAATCAGTAGTTTTAGAGTGTTTATACAGTGTTAATGAATTTAGAATTTGTATCATAGGAAGACCTGAAACTCTTGTTAGTAACTGTTGCTACTTGTATGTTCATGTTTTCCCTTCATGGTCTGAGGATTGAAGAGAAGTAAAAGAATAAATTACCTCCCACACAAGGGATCTGTTTGCCAGTACTTAAGAAGATCTTAAAAATTATTTTCTGAATGTAAAGGGTGGGTTGAAAATTGAAGGTCACTATCTAGAGGCCAATTCATTTATAATAATTATGCCAAAGGAAAGATCTCTCTGCTTCATTTGTTACATTTGCAGACAATGGATGAATAATGGACAGCGCTCCATAAATCTTTGGTACAATTGAAAGTGCATACTTTTGGTGTCTTTGAAACATCTCACTTGTCCTTTTGAAGAGCAGGAGTTTAGGAAAGTGAAATAAGTTGACATTTCTGTTTTGTGTCAATCAATAGTTCAAGTGACCTCATAGGGAAACTACTGCTGTTCTCCATAATGGTATCCCCAAGTCTTCTCAGGGGAAAAAAAATCTGAGCCAATTTTTTTTCTTGAACTGTCATGCAAACAGTGGAGCCTGGATGACTTCATCTCTCATTCCGGAATGGCTAGAACAGTGCTTTCTTAGAGAAATTCAAGACTACTTGAAGGAAAAGAACCTTGAATTCAAAAGTCTTGTTGATTCCTACCATCCATTTGGTACTGCATGCATTTGCCAATATGGACGTGTTCTAGGATAAACACTGTATTTAATACCAGCCACACTTTGACTTTTAGTTCCTATAGCAATGTATAATCAAGCCATTCAGGAAGACATAGCAATCATATGTTGTTTAGTAGTTGAAAATCTCACAAAGGTTCTGAAGGTACTAATGTGAGGGACTCCTACACTAGTACTAATGTTGTATCCTTAATAAAAGAGGCATTAGCTAGTCTGGCAAAGCTTGGCATTAGTGCAACTCAGAAGATTTGGCAAGAGATAGTGAAACATCTTTCAAGATCTCCGCCTGAAGGCAGTGTGATTTTGGATCAAGTAGAACCGATAAATGATGAAATTGTTGTAAAACTAAATTTGACTATGAACTTGTTCACACTAATGTGGGATAGAGTGTATTATAGGATGATCTTCTATGCAGAGGTGATTATCCTAAGAGACAATAAAGATAATTAGGAGGCGGTTTTGAGACCAGAAGACAAAGTTAGAAGGAAAGGGAGCTAATTATTATTATTATTATTATTATTATTATTATTATTATTATTGATATAGAAAAAGTAAAATATTCTAAGGAAACTAATCAACATTGGGACCTTTTCAAATCATATATTACCTGTTCAATACAATGATTTTGAAGAATTCCATAAAGAGGTGCTATGAAGAGTCACCAGAAAGCATTTTAAGTCAATTACCATTTACTGTATTACTGGACAGCTGACAAGCTACCTTCAGCGAAAGCTTGAATGATTTAACTGCACTTACAAAAACGTACTATGGTAGTGGCTTTCTATTGAAAGACTGTAATGAGAAGAAGTTAACAGCAAAAAAAATCACTAAGGTAGTGGAGTTGAAATGCCTTCACTGGATAGCTGATAAGTTGCCTTCACAGCATGAATGAGTTCATTGATTGAACTTAATACAAAAGTGGTTACATTTCTTCCGAAAGCCATAAGCCACATGTCTTCTTCACAACGGGGTAAAACCATTAAATAATGCTGCTCATGTTCGTCTTGCTACAGCTTCAAGACGGGATGTCAATGGCTCTGAGTACATTTTCGTACATGTTTTGAGCCAACAGTTCACCACTGTACATTGCTTCGCAGTCATCTTCATCTTCAATTACATAAAGAGTAATCAGTATGTTCTTATCATCCCCGGGAATCATCTCGGGCTCTAAACAAAACAATGACGAGCCTCTCCTTATTACAATTTTAAATGATGAAACCTCTTCTTGTTCTTCTTATTTAGTGTTTTATTGTTGTTATTATTATAGCGTATAAGATATTTATAAAATATTTGAAAAGTTCACTTGTGACCTCATTTCTAATGTCCACGCTTTTCTCTCCTATCCCCCAAATTGCCAAAGTTAAACTTTGCTGACTTCGGGTTTTTCTGGAAACCTGATGACCCTCATGGGTGAAGAGGGAATATTGTTTCCCCATCCATGCTTTTTTAATGGCAGTTTCAGTAACATCACTATCAGTTTTGAATTAATAATAATTTAGAAAAGCATTGACCCTGATTCTGGAGTCATGGCACTGGAAGATAATTGTGACTGTGGCTCTGCTGTGTAGCTTCTATGAGCCTGAATTTTTATCACCTGTTAAATGAGAATCGTAGGGTTTACCATGCTTTACCAAATCTTTGGGATAACCCAAGGTAGTTGTAATTACCTAAGTGATACAAAATTAACTACTGCTAGGTAATTATAAGGTATAATTATTGTGTTTGTGGAATTTAACAACTTCCACAAAGAATAAACTAGGTTATTGAATGTACACCTTTTTAAAGTACCTTTTGCTATGACTGGAACCTATATGTCAATTACAGAACACTTTAAAAAGGAAAGAAAATTTTCTTAGACTTGTACAAGCCAATGGTACCTAAATCAATTTTTTCCTCATAGACCTCTTTTGCTCATCATATCATCAAAATTATTCATCACTGTCAACTTGAAAGATTTAGAAAATAAAAATCACTCATAATCATAAATCACAGAAATTATGCTAACATGTTGGTGGATTTTTTCTAGATTCTTCGTGTGTGTGTGTGTGTGTGTGTGTGTGTGTGTTTTACAGGTTTATACCTTAGTATTTTTAATATATGTATATATACAGCTTTGTATTCTGCTTTTCTGTTCACCATTTTCTCAAGAATATTTGCCTCAATTTTAAAGTCTATAAATGTAGTTTTAATGGTGTACAATATATAAATATACAGTGGCATCATGCTTAATTTAGCCCCTTTCCTTTTTTGGATATCTAGGGACTTTTCCTAATATTTTTCCATTATATATAGCACATACTTCATTACTTAATTGAAAATAGTTCATTTGGTTGCCACACAGGGACATCTGAAAAATTTCTGTGTGTATTAGAGAACATCTATGGGTTGGTTGTTTTGGAAAATCTCTTTAATAGATACATTTTATTGACCAAATGGAACAAGAGAAAGGTAAAAGAAAAAAATATGGAGGAGATTTCATTTTGAGATTGAGGCTCTGTCATTGTTGGAGCCTGCTCTATGAGCTGAGTCTTGGTGTTAGAACAATGTAGGAGACACAGTTTGGCACTGTTTTATTGATACTATACTATACACAATTTGAAGGATTTAAACTAAGAAATGAATATAGTAAATAAGTGGTTTGATTTTACTCTCTGGAAGCGTGAAGTGGGGGGCAGTTTATGTTTCTTTTTTGTGGACTACTAGAAAGCTGGGAGCCAAATACATGGTTCATACATTAGCAGTTACAGTGACACTTCTTGGTTTGTATGCACTTTGTCCTGCATGTGTTCCAGCTTCATTTTATGTTCTTATGTGGTGAATAAGTACATAGATGAATAAATAAGCTCATTAATAAATATATAACTATAAAGAAACCAGTAAGGAGAAAGAAATGAGGCAAAGAAATATAGCAAGGACCTTGAAAATAAAATGGTGCACCCAAGGTAATCAATGTTAGGGAGTTAAGACTGGGAAGACATATGAGAAAGAGGTTACACTCCAAACTAGCCTCTTCTTCATGACATCTGTTTCTCATGTACTTGTGTGTTTTATGTCTCATATTGCTTTTGAGCCTCAGGTATGTTTTGGAAGAGGTGCAGTGTTGTGAAGGGCAGTGTCTTTAGAGAACCCATTTAATTTGTTTGTGTGTGTGTGTGTGTGTGTGTGTGTGTGTGTAATCTGGTTTAGTGACCTTGGGAATGATAATGATGGCCCCTTTGCTTGGAGGTGTAGGAGAAAATAATGGGATAACAATCAAATTGTGGTATATAGAAAATAATTATTGCTGACTACTACCTGCATACCACTCTGTGCTTCAGGGACCACACATTCGTTGTTCTCGTCCCTTTTTGTAGATATGAGAGTATAAGCTTAAAGCATTTAAATATATAATCCAGGACAGAAACATTTATGAATGTGTCAAAGGGGCTGACTACATGCCTCAACATGGGCCTGTCATTTACTTGTGCTCATCCGATCATGTCCATGAAACATCCAGCTCATGAGCTAAGGTTGTAACCCCTCCTGCAGAATCAGGTACCACTTTGAGGTTTCATCTGTTCATGCTATCTTTATAGCTACCGAAGAGCAGACAGAAGGAAATAAGCTGAATATATTCCCCAAGGAAATGAACTATACATAAAGAAAATTCATAGAGGCTACTTCGATCCTGTGAATTTTTTTTAGCAACTTCCCAAAGGAAGGAGAATAGACTTTACATACTGTACTCTCCCAACTACATACTAAGGTTTAAAGTCGTGTTCCTCAATCCACCTATGAGGTAAGGCTTTCCTTGAAGCCACTTTATACAGGAAGCCATTTCAGACGCATTAATAGACTCCCACAAAGCTGACCCACTATTTAAACTTGGCAGCCCTAGTAAACATTCAAGCCATAGTTCAGTGATTTCTTGTTCAAACAAATGAAAGTAATTGAACTTGTTTTGAAAATATGTTTTAACCAGGGGACTATGCAAGTGTGGAATTTTTTTAAAGCAAAGAAAAGGAGACATAGGTCAATTAGCAGCAATGACCTTGGTCATTTATTTCCTCATAGGCTTTTCTTGCTCCTAGCTCACCTTACTAGCAGTACGCAACTAGATTTTTTTTTTTAAAACGCACAACTTTTCTGCCATCACTGGGTTCTTTTGAAGACTTGTAAACTGTTTCCCATAACAATTCTAATGTTTGATGCTTATAAAATGAAACATTAGATAAGTGTATTAAGATAAAATAGAAGAAATTTCCATTGTTTCTTCTCTTGCACTCACTCATTCCTAAGCCAGCTGGGTTCCTCGCTTGATAAGAAAAGTCTTGCTGTTCTGTTCAGATTCCGTATGCCTTTTGTCCAAGATGCTAGATTTAAGCAAGAAATAGTTACATGGAAACTTTTTAATTTTGTAATTTTTTTCTTTTTACCTGCACTTCAATGTCAATTTCTTTAAGCATTTGGAGCCAACATTGAAAGTGGTGTTTTCGGGCAGGTCCTAGGCCTCCCTGCTCATATATAGCAGATGTGGGTACTGAACAACTGGAATGGGGGCTATCCCAATAGCTGTTACCTGTAGGTGGGGTAGCTTCTACTTCCTGGCCTGCCTTGTCTGGCATCAGTGGGAGAGGAAGTGCCTAGCCTCACAGAGACTTAAATTACCAGGGTGGAGGGAATACCCAGGGGGTCCCCACCCTCTCCAAGAAGAAGGATTATGAGAGGTGGTGATCTGGAGGGGTCAGTGAGTGGGATGTAAAGTGAATAAGTTAAAATTTTTTAAATTAAAAAAAAAGAACTTAGCAGATGAGATGGTTAAACAAGCACTTGCTCCCATGACCAATGGCTTGGGGTCCATTTGAGGGACATTCATGATACAAGGAGAGAACCTTTTCTTGCAGGTTGTCCTCTAATCACTACACGATATATACCTACTAACCCATAAAGACACACATCACACACAGATACACAGACACACAAAGACATAGATGAATGTGCCTGCACACACTCATGTGCACGTGCATGCGCGCGCGCGCACACACACACACAGAAATAAATTAAAAAACATTGAAAAAAAAGTCATTTGTAAAGACAGCAGATTGCAAACATTTGCTGTTTGTAATATTTCATATTTTGTCTCATCACTATAACTAACTACGTTTCCTTCCCACCTGAAACAAAGTAAGTCTGCTGGCCCATTGATAAGATCATTTGAAATTATTTGCAATTATTTATTGGATTTATACCTGAATAAAAGTGCAGACTAAATTGTAAATATCGCAGCAAATGATATGTTTTTCAAAATAGTGTTTTTACTTTTATTAAAGCTTGTGAAACCAATGCCAATGATAAGAAAAAGAAATTAATGATTAGATTTTACCTCCGAAGGAAAAAAAGTGGTGTTTTATGCCTGATTTTCCATTGCCATTACCACACAGTATTTCAAATATTCTCAATTGTAAAATAATAAATTTCAAGGCTCCCAAATGTAAAATCTAGACAATTACCTTTCCTGCTGAGTAAGTAAAGATTTACATGCCATAAATTCAGGAGGTAAGAAATTCCTCTGGGTCTTCACCAAACAAGATATTTTTATGTAGGCCCATGCATTAGGGACTAGAAGCTTGGCAGAAGTCAGTTCCCCTGGGATTATTGCTTTCACAAAGACCGCCTACCTCTTTGACACCACCTGTAGGCTTATTGTTGCCCTAGGAAGAACTATTGTGAGATACTTAAACTTAATCAAGTAAAAAAAGCTTCAGGAGGCTTTCCACTTGAGAGTCACAACACAGTGCACACTGTGCTTCATGACTGTGAACCAGAGGATGAAACAAAATAATAGCAAAATGAAAAAAAAAAGAGCAGCAATTCCATATTTAATGAACTGTCCTAGTAGTTAACTATATAGTAAAGTATTTTAAATCTCACAAACCACAAAGGCAACATTTTAAAGACAGTCTGGGCATCACAGAAAGCATCTCTCACCTAGATAAAGAAGGTGCAACTCACGAAGGAATGCCTGTCAGGAAAAATGAACATCGTCATCCAGAGACTGTGGATCACTTTAAAAACTGCTCTTCTGGAGGATCAGGTTCAATTCCCAGCATCCACGTGGCAGCTCAAAACTGTCTGTACCTTCAAGATGTAACACTCACATAGACATACATGTAGGCAAAACACCAGTGTACATAAAATAAAAATAAATAAATTTTAAAAAGTTGTTACGTCTTTCCATCATAGCTTTCCCAGAAAAATAAAAGTATGGACACTGAGTTATAAAATAGGCTTGTGAGTGTGGTGGATCTCTAACCCAGTCATGCCCACTTCCCTTGCCAAGAGTGGCTCCTTCTGTTTACAAAGGGTATTCGTGCTCCACTTATACACACCAGAAGGAACAGGGAGGGAGTCTCTTGTGCCAAGCCATTGGTTGTTGAATAAAGCTGTTTCCCAGGAAAGTTCAAATCTGCATGGACTCCAATGAAAGTGGCCTATTAAATTGCTTTATTAGATTTCCATTACCTTAAAGGCTTCATGGGATACTGTGAGATAGAGACATGGGAGCAAGTGGCTGAGCCATCAATCTGAGTTGCATTCTGATGTTAAACACGAATGTAATTTATTGATGTGTCAGTGCAGAAGTAAGACAGTCTGGAGCATGTCTAAACTGCTTGTGTCTTTTACCCAGAAAAGGGTTGTGCTGGCTTTTTATGTGTCCAGCACAGTGATGAATGCTGCAAGAGAGCAAGCTCCTTATCCTTGCAAATTTTCCAACTGTAGAAAAATAATACATGCATGTGTGCACATACGTGCTCAAGCACATGTGTACACAAAGGGACAGAGGGAAGCAGAATATCAGAGAGACATTACAGGAAACACCCAGTCATTGATGTTAGGAGTGAAAGGTGTAGTAATATGTAGATTCCTTCATTTCTCTGTTGCATACCCATTGTTCATTCTCAGCCTCGGTGAAGCCTGATACTACTAGGTACCTTAACAGCACAGCACTAACTACCTTGTCTTCAGAAAGGCTCCATTATCTCGTCCACCTGCTCGTAAACCTTTCCCACACATGCTTTAGCATTATCTCTAGTTTCATCTTTCTGTCCTTCTTGATTTTCAAGACTATTCCTCATGTGTTTACTGTTATCTTCTCATTTATGATGTTTGATATATGCTTTCTTCTGACCTTTTGCTTCTACCGTCTTTCCTACTTCTGTATAGACTCTTTATGTCTCTGGTACTTGTGGCTCATTTCTTGGTCCTACCTCTAGTTAACTCAGACTGTCCACTAAAGATACATTTATTCTGAGACATTTACTTTCTATTATTCCAATTTACTTCCTAGTTTCCTCTAGTCTGGTAATATTGTTCCCTTTTATTAAGCTCATTTTCCCAGTGAATTTGCAGCTGTAAAGTATTGCTTAAATTCCTAATGAATCTCCTAGCATAATCTGTCACTACAATGAACTTTAAATACTTACTTCCTAACTGAGCCATTGACTGATTCAAAGAAAATGAAAGGAATCTGATTGTTATTCCATATAGCCAGGTGAAAGGAATGTTTACATCAGAGAACTGTCCAATCTGTGTATTTATTATTTCTGTATTTTAAAATATGCTTAATCTTATCTTTTGGTCTTTCTATATTAATGCAGCTTTAAGTGTTTTTTTTAATTTTGCTACATATACTGAAACATATTGCATGCTTTTCATTGTTTTAAAAGTGATTTGTGTGTGTGTGTGTGCGTGCGTGCGTGCGTGTGTGTGTGTGTGTGTGTGTGTGTGTGTGTGTGTGTGCGCGCGCGCGCACGCATGCGCATGCGCCTTTAAGGCAAATATCTGTAGAAAAGCTTTGTATGCCTGTCTTCTGCCATTCCTATTGCTTACCTGCATGCTCAATTTTCAAGGAGCTAGAAAGTACTCTGAAAAGTAATTCTGGAAATAACTTTATGACAGATAATGAGAAGGAAAAGCAAAAACAAAACTCTGGAAGTTTAGGGGAAGACAGTAATTTGATCGCCTAGAACAAGACTCACCTGACAGCTTTCTAAAACAAATTACAAAATGCAAACAGCATTATTGAGGAATTTCACCTGGGGGAGACTGGTTGTTTCTCTGTTCCTTGAATTCTACCCAACTGTGTTGCCAATATATGTTTTGGCATGAGTGTCATCTCACATGAAATGTAACTGAATGAATATAGAGTCGTTCCCTCCAATTGGTTAAATCAATACCACCAACAGCAAATTCCTTTACAAAAATTTCCTTCACTTTCTTGGCCTTCTTGGTGGACCCAGGTCATTATTTCCTCATTAATCATACATATCAAATAATCATGGTCTGTCTCCATAGGGTCATTTCATGCAAAAAAGGCCAACTATTCATTCATTTGTTCATTCATTTGAGCTGTTATGAAACATTGAGTCGTGTACTGTTCGGGGGCAAAGAAGGTATAAAGTGATGACTTAGTAAGAGGCAAGTTGGCTAATGATTAGAATTTACTATGATAGATAGAAACAGAAGAGTAGTAGACAGGGAAATTGGTTGAAGATTGGAAGTTAAAGCAGGTAGAGAAGGCTTCCTGAATGAGATGACCACTAAACTGAGCTTAGCCCTAAGACAAAAAGTATTTAAAAGTATACAAAAAGTATAGCTAGCCATCCATATAAGGAGTAAGTGGAGATTCTAGTACAAAGAGCAGCATTGCAAAGGCTGAAACACTGCTTCCTGATGGGTCATGAATATAACTACAAGAAGTTCGGACTAACTAGTATGAGGGATGGGAGGGTGTGTCATGATGAAGCTTTGGAGGGACAATGCAGATCAGCAATGACTAACTTAGGGACCAGTGTCACTAGAAATAGCCTAGGAAATACAGGCGCAGCGTTTAGAAAGGGGGATTAATAAAGGTGCGTAATGGATCAGGTAACAAGAAGAGGAGCTGGAGAAGAATGAGGGCGTTTAGAAAGGGGGACTAATAAAGGTGCGTAATGGATCAGGTAGCAAGAAGAGGAGCTGGAGGAGGATGAGGGCGTTTAGAAAGGGGGACTAATAAAGGTGCGTAATGGATCAGGTAGCAAGAAGAGGAGCTGGAGAAGGATTAGGTAGGAAAGCCAGGAAAGGTAGTTTCCTGTTGCATCAGAAATAGTTGCCATAAAGAGCCAGAGATGCCGCACACTGGAGATGGCTAAGGGCAAGTTAACTACAGTGGGGTTGGGATTGCACTGAGGCAAAACGGGAAATACCTAAAGCATGTTGATAGTGTAGATGCTGGGATAAAGGAGGCTCATTGAAGACATGGCTCAAGGGAGAGTGGATTGATGAGGCGAGGTGGCCTAAGGCAGCTAGTAGTGAATGTGATCTAAAGAACCAACAGGAAAAACCTCTTATAATAAGTCCTAAAAGGAGAAGCCCGAGATATAGAACTAGATTCTAGGAAAGAGCCGTGTAGAGAAGTTTCAAGACATTTATGATAAACGATGTTGGTTCTTATTGAGAAGACAGCGGTTGAAAGGTGAAAAGCGGCACTTGGGAAATAAATAGATTAATGTGTGTCTTCTGGGAGATATTACAGTTATTGGAGAAGTGAAAGATAAAGTATAAATTGATTTTTGTAGACGTTTAACCCACACAAGGAAGTACTGAGTGATGACAAGAGAAAGCTGGGGGAATGAGGAGGTCGAAGGGTTTATTTATTTATTTTTTGAATGGAGAAATCTCAACATGTCTTTTAAGCCCAGAAGAAAGGGAAAGACTGAAGAAGGAAGAAGAAAAATAATCTTCCCAGAATCATTAGTGTCACAATTAGGGTTTGTTATCTTAATAATAATACAGTACACTATTGCCAGATAATTCCTCCAGTTGGCAATCCTCAGAAACTTTAGGATAGAAATGGAGAGAGTTTAGGGTTGCATTGTGTTAAGGTAGAACTTTGCCAGACAACTGATAGAAGAGGTCATGGGGTGAGAGTTCCTAAGAGTATAGAGTGGAAGCCATTTACATGATGCACCATAGAATGTAGGCCAGGGAGGTAGTAACATTGCCTTAAAATAGAGAGAACCAGAGAATGTAGGGTTTCTTGACATCATTGTGGAAATGATATAGGAATCAGGGTTTGACAAAATTATAAGGTTAGTAGAACGAGAAGCTCTATTTAGAGCATGAAAATACAGGATTGAATATTTCAGGAGAAAAAAAGGTCATTCTGGCTAATAAAACCACCCAGAGTACTTGGCACTCTCCACCCTAGCCATATCTTATCTCTGGAGTATATAAATCATTTGTCCAGTTACTACCTTGAAAAGCCTGACGGTTCTAAGTAGACACCAGACATTGAAATTGTAGATAAATTTCCATAGTATTCTGGTGCAAAGCCTGACTGAGAACCATTCCTTTAAAAGATGATGTAGAGAGTGTATTGAAAGAATAGAAAGGAGATGACACTGATCAGATGTGAGGAAGGTCAAGGATCCCCTGAAGGAAAGGTCATGAAGAGATATTACCCACTAATATCTCCTATTTTAGAGTAATGTCAGTATAGAGATTAGAAAGGAAGCCAGGAAAGCAAAAGTCTCCAAAGGATGCAGGGGCGTGAATGAGAAACGAGCGTGGCAATGACCTCAAAGGGAGAGGGATTTGTAGGAAAGTACAGAAAGCATTGACCTCAGATAAACACTTTGGAATAAAATGACAGAAAGTGTAACGTCATTCCGGCAGGTGGAATGGACTTGGATAGAGAAGATTAAACAGTTTCCACTAGGATACCTGAGGAAGCTTTCACCCTCATCAGATAAGTGACAATCCAAGCATCTAGGCTAGGGCTGTGACACATCATTGTTAGCTTATATTCTCCCAGATAATAGTAACTTATAGAGAAATGTATGAGCCGGGGCAAGAAAAGAGGAGAGCATTTAATGAATAGCTCTAAAGTAGAGGACAGTTTTCTCTTAATGGTATAAGGTGTAGCCCTAGAGAAAACACAGAATATTAGGATTGTGTAGAGAAGGGACAATAGACTACAAGAGGGGCTTTTGTTCCTTTATACAGGGATAGAATAAAGATAGATGGCAAAATATTAGATTTTGGAAGATTTAGCTAGCCCTAAGGCAACAAGGAAAATTTATTCATACTTAAATGGTCCCAAAGCAAAATGGCATTTCCAGTTTGTGATACAGCCAGTAATCTGAAGCTTTTCTCTCTATTCTGGTAAAATATGAAAGCTACACACAGAAAGTGATGCTCACTTGGATTTCTGTCCCCTACAAATACCAACTTTAATCAGGTTGAATCTTAGCCCACAACTAAGTTAGCATGAGTTTTAGGACACATGACCAAGGTTCCCAGAATTCTTAGGGGATATAAACTCATCGTAGAATTCCCAAGAAATGAAGCAAAATAAAAATCAGATATCTAAGCTCCATTAAATCTCTACATATTTGCTGAGAGTTCGAGCAAAGGTTGTTTCCTTTTTCCTTGAAAAACCATCAAGTCATTAGCTATGTGGATTATGAGCTTAGGTTCTTGGAATATAGTGAGGATTAGGTTCAAAGACTAGTTCTGATTTGTCATCTGGGTAAAGCTGAGTATATAGTTTGAATGAGGTAATGCTGAAATTTTTTCCTGGTGAGTCTTCCATAAAAGATGGTTATTGAATAGTCAGGCACAATGTAGCTGCTAGAGAATGTAAGAGTTAAGGTGAGGTTTGTGGCCAAGTGTTTTGAATTTTAGCCAGAGAGACAGAGCACATAATAATCCAGTATTGGTAAGTGCTAAGCTTACTACTAAACATAGAATATATACTGGGTGGTACTGTGAAGCCATAAAACAAGAACATTGCACTTTCTCTGCACATGGAGAATAAAATAGGAAGAAAAGGACTGGTAAAGTGCTGTGTCCAATTTTTCTGAATCTTTGATATGATCTCCAACACTATAAACAAAAATAAAATAAAAAGTAACAATCAAATTGGAGTAATCCATAGAGAGCTGACATGAGATAAAGGTAAAAAATTCAGTGTTTCAAGTCATAGCCTAGAACAAATAAAAGCTTGGGGGTAAGAGAAAACCTAGCTCTCCGGAAAGCATAAAATGAACGTGGACAGTGGGTTCCATAGCAACAGTAGAAGCTAGATATGTAAACTGTGATCGGGTCATGCAATCTCTTAGATACCAAGTTCGGAAGAATGAATTTTAACTCATAATGCATTGAACATATAAGGTTCTTAAAGGTAAGAATAGAATCCTGTCACAGAATAGAGAAAGGTGTCAAAGGGAGCAAAATTGGAGGCAGTGGGCCAGGGGGGGAATACCAATGCCTTGGACAAAGATAGTGACTTCTGAAACTATTTCAGGAAATAGAATAAAACAAAAAATCGTGACCATAGTAAAAATCTAAGATGGCTCCCATAATATTGGTTTTGTTATTTGGGCCAACGTAAGATTACTTAGTAGTCATGTGGGAATAGTATGACTTGGATATACAACTGTTTTTATTTTAATTTTGTCTTTTATTGAAAATAGTTTTTTTCCTACACTATATCATGATTATGGTTTCTTCTAGTACTACTCTTTACAGTTCCTCCCTAACCTTCCCCATTTGGATCCACTCCTTTCTGTTTCTTAGAAAACAAACAGGTATCTAAAGGATAATAAAAAATTAAGTAAGTCTAAAACAAATTTTAGTATGATAAAACAAACAAAAAAAGAGCCAAAGGAAAATACAATTTTAAAGACTAAAGTACACCATCCTATGAATGTCAGTATGTTTTGTATTTCATTTTTGTATGCTTTAATCATTTCTTCTAATCATCTGTGGAAAAGAATAATCTATTCTTTGCTTCATTCCTCCCCAAAGAGGAGTCTAAGCCCATGCTACTCCTCCAGTCTGGTTGGATAGCAGCAGTATTTCCTTGAGATAAAAAAACAGGAGGAGCAAGTTTGGCTTTATTGTTTTTTGCCCTTGGCCTCAAAAGAAGGCAAAAATTTCCTACTTGTCAAGCAACTTTCTTGGAAGACACTTTGAGTCAAATCTGTATAGAGATTTGGTCACGAGGAGTATTTATGTCTAAGACAGTATGTCATAACTGTGCAGCCAGTAGAGAGGAGGGGAGAGTTTATTTATTGGCAAAGAAACCATGAATGAAGTTTTATATAAAGACATGGGACATATAACAAGGGCTCTTCGACTGGTATCCAGAGGAATTATGAACTTCTGAAAGAAAATGCAAAATTATGTATATATCTTTACTACTTTTTGGTGGGCATAGGTGTTCTAAATTTCTTCAGATTCCTTCAGTAGAATTTGCTCTACAGAGGATACCCAGATCTGGTTTCTCTGACATGAATGAAATGACTTCAGCAGGCAACTGCACCCAACTGAATCACTTCCAAAGCCCCAAGGAACCTTTACAAATTATGAATTATGTATTTATAATTCTCGATTGTTCTTTACAAAAATAAAAGCCGCCTTCTCAAATTGTGTAAAGTATCTTACACTATTTTGATCTATCTCTGTCAGCCAGATTAGCAAGTTTCTCGCCATAGGTTTGTGTCTAGGAGAAAAGAATATGTGTAGAGAAAAACTGCAGAAGGACAAAACCATCCCTAGCAAAGGTAAAACAACAAGCACAAGGATACTCAAAGAAATAATGGTTACATAAGGAAGAAATGCAGAACGTAGAACTAGAGAAACATGTAGCAATGTTGGGTAAGGATGAGAGATCAGAAATGAGGGAAAGTAAGACAAAGTTCACAGGAGTTACTTCAGTGGGACAAGAACAGGGGAAGCCTATTCCATTTGCCCCTCTCAACAAGTACAATTGACAGTTGACCACTAAGTTGATAAATGGCCACGAAGTTAATATAAAGCTGCATAGCAATTTGGACTGCGAAGAAGTCTCTGCCCACTGTTCAGTAAGAATAATATCAATTAAAGTAGACTTACTATAAACAATGGAGTCTTCACTGAGGTTAAAGTATATAGTACATATATGCCTGAAAATAGTGAGTCTTGAATTTTAAACTTAAGATTTAAATCAGTCAATTTTCTCTCTGTAATCGTTTTTGATGAGCCTTCTTAAGCAGTTTTTGGAATCCAAAAATATACCTCAAATAAATACATGTTAACATTTTGTCTTTAGCCAATAAGAAGAAAGAGAAAGAACGCCCAGAGATCTCTCTTCCTTCAGACTTTGAGCATACGATTCATGTGGGTTTTGATGCAGTCACCGGGGAATTCACTGTAAGTAAGCTCCTTATTTTGTTTTGTAAGCCATGAAAAAAAAAACAAACCTATTTTCTTTACGAAATAGGTTTCAAGTAAGGATTGTTGTATTCCAAAATGTCAGTCTGAAGATGGACTTTTCCTGGATAATCACACATGGAAATAGGAAGCAGGCAACAACACTGACAAAATTAATTTGTATATCCTAACACAAGTGTCTTATGACCCTATAATTTTCAATTTATTTGAAGAGATTTATTTGCCAAGACACAGGAAATGTAGCCATGGTAAGGAGACCCTGCCTGAACCTATTCCTTAGTCATGTGAAGTGAATCAAAGACTGATTTATTCAACTTGGCTGGTGAAGGCAGTTCATCTGAATAATTCAAGCTTTCCACTGGGCCCTGAATTATACCGATCTGCTAACTACAGTACCAAAACGCTCTGTAAAGTTTGCCTAGTCTCTCCTTTGATTTTAAGATTATTAGTAGGTATCTTTTATAAACATTCAAAACCACCATCCCCCTGTTTCTGGAAGAAATATTGTACATTACAGATGTATTAGTAGTTATGTGACTATTTTACATATATATTATGTATGAATCATCTATAATAATTACCAATATGAATTATCTGGATATGACAGGTCTAGATCTGTTTCTTCTTTGAACAATTGCAGGGCTCAAAATGTCTCAGATACTTGCCATTTTATTCCTCTAAAGTTGTATTTGTCACCCCCTTTATTACATGAGTGAGAGGAAAGACGTTGCTAGAAATACGACCCCATATTCTAGCTAATTGTTCTATACTAGTAAGCAACTCATTCACCATGTACATTCTGAAACAACAAAGAGCTTCAAATAAATTTAGAAAATTAAAACTTTGATAAAAATCAACACAATAATTCTTGGTTTGCTAAGCTGCAATAAATTTATAGATATTGGAGAATCCAATTTCCTGTCTTGTAGCATAATGGTTAGTGAATGGACTGTGTTGTGCGGTTAAAGGGATAAGAAGCAAGGCAATTCGATTTGAAGAACTATGCTACTTTGCTGAATTGACAGTCGAATTATTTTGTTCATTGCTGGAATTACACAGTGCAAGAATGAAATGGAAACAGAGTAAATGTCTTGGCCTCATAAATTAGTGTTTCTATGTTCTCAGTAGCAAGCAGGAAAAAATGCTCAAAAATAATGAGACTGCTGAAATTGAGACAGATATAATTTAATGAATTTTGTTATCTAAGTCAAAGACATTACTTAAATGACATTTAGTTTGAGCCCATCCTTTACTTCATTGCTAGAACATTCTCTTGACCACATTTAGAAACCACAAACTGATTATAAACCCTACCACCCATTCACTGCCTTTCCCACTGTATAAAAAATGTTTTTATGATCTGACCATTGTATATTTAAAAACATCTGAAGAGAATCTAGCTAATTTTCTGATATTTGAAACAGGAAAAGCCCTCAAACTTTCTAGTTTTGTCTAACAACTTCTTGTCTCTTTTATTTTAAGAGCTTCATTTTTTTTTAGTTCCTCTATGCTTTTCTTCTGTTTAAATCTCTCATGGTTTTATTTGCTGCTATTCCTGGTTTTCTTTTCTTGTTCTTTTCCTTTGGAGGTTCTGCTGTGAATGTTCTCTCATTTAACATTGTGGTTAACGTACACCTTATTTCTTCTGCCTTTTTTGACATCTTTTGCCATGTTTTCCCCATGATTAGCCCTTTCTTTATTCTTTCTGGGTTCTGAATGGAAGTAAAGTGAGACTAAATCACCACCATCTTGCTGTCTGCAGCACTAAGCCTTGTCCACTGTGGTCTGAATTAGAACCCAAAAGACCAATCTGAGAGGAATAAGGTAGAATAGGTAGGTAGAGATGGCCATTCTAGTCCTGCTGCAATCAAACCGAACAACATCCTCTTCTAAAATTCATTTCAAATGAAATGTCTTTTTCCAGTCCACTAATAGGAGTTCATTGACTGCAGACAGACAGACAACAAATTTAGAAATTTGAAGTACTTTGTTGTCATTTTGATCATCTTTAGCAGCTACTTCTACACATATTTTAAATGATCACAAATTCTTCCTTCCTTGTTATCTTAACCTACAATTTACAATTAATATCCTAGCATGTTTAACTCTTCAACTAGCAAAGTAATCAGCCTTTAGCAGTTCTATTGGTAGAATTTCAAATCGGGTCTTAATTGCCATAGATACCATTAGGTTATTGTCTGTTGGGGAAAATCATATTGTGAAATTTGATTATTGTTGAATTTTGAGCCATTTGCTAAACTGTAGACAAGTTGTTTTTACAAAAGCCTGCTCTTATGAATAATTGAACCTTAGTTTGATATGTTTTTTGGTGATTACCCTAATGGCTAATTGGCTTATATAACCTTGTATACCTACATGGGCATACACTTGAACCCTAAAGCTAAAATTAGGATGGGAGGTGAGATTTGGTGTATGAAATTATTACAAGTCCTTACCCATTATATTGCCATTTTTGTCCCAAATACTTCAGAACTCCCCTTTCCAGACCTCTAGACCTGTGACGGTCGCTTCAAGTCAATCAGAGGGAAAACTGGTATGAGTGATATAAATTATCATTTCTTATAATAAGATAAATGCTTGGCCTGTTATATCATGCTGCCATTCTCCTGGGCTACACTGGACACTCCCCAGCTTGACATACACCCACTTGTGATTGTACATTGTACATAGGCATCAACATGTGCTCCTGCTTCTGATGCTCTGACTCCTGGGTCTTCCTTAGCTGGCTAACAGTTTAGATTATTTCCTCAATTTGGAGGGATAAGATGACTCTCTGACTACGTGCTATTGTGGCATGTGCTCAAATTGCAGTAATCAGGTCTCATTGAGAAACTAGTTTGTCTCAGCTTAGAAAGGATAACTTATGTCAGCACTGTAGTATGTGGTAAGTAGCGTTATCTGGAGGAACTTCTTCAACTGACAGCATTTTTTTGCTGTCTAATGATTATCACACAACTTTCCCAAAAGTTTCGAAGTGCCATGGGAATGTATAATACCTGTGAATATTCTAATGATTATGGTAATGATCATGCCAGTGAAGTCTGCTTTAGTGGTTATGTGCAATGCATACCTGGATTTGTAACACTCAATAACTCCTTTGGCCATTACAGTATTAACCAAATGCTATTAATTGCACTTAGAATCAGAACTGGGATCATGCATGGGCTCCTGAGTTCCAGTTTTTGGCTTAAGGCTTTAGCATCAAACTGCGTGATAAATGCATGTAAAAGTGTTGTTTCACTGTGCTTGGAATAACCATAAATGCCAGGAATCAAGGACATGTATCCCAAATCAAAGCAGTTGGGTTAAAGCATGTTTCTTAAGCATTCGAGATATCTTAAATTAGACAAATATGTTAAATTATATCTGATCTTATTTGGGGGAAGTGGGGTTTGGAACTATATCATTAAATGGAAATTATTCATGCAAGGTTTGAAATGAAATGTCTTCCCTTTCCCTAATATAAATGCATACTAAACCTAAGCATAGTGTCTGCCTTTGTAAGGATGGCTTTAGTATAATTTCCTCTAAGCCACCCATAGTTTTAGCTACAAAATATAGAAGAATAAAGCTCAATATTGTTACATAGGCGTCCTTTGAGTTTTAACCACATAGGTAAGTCCAATATGAAATGGGAAATTAGATAACCAGAATTGGAAACTGAAATTTGTAAGTTTATCCCATTGGCTATCCATAACGACCCAGTTATAAAAGCAACTTACAAGTGATTATTGAAGCTTTTCATGATGCCATCCTTTATCCCTCCAAATTCTTGTTGCTGCTTCTTAGTAACTTCCCCAATAGCTTAATGGTAATTCTTACTATTGCCTATTTATTGAGGAACCATCTGGTCCAAAGTGGAATTATATATTCAAACTTTGGAACACTATTGTTTTCTCTGTTCTCTTAAATCTGTATCCCGTCCTGTCCCTGGTCTAGTCAATACCACCCCCCTATTTCCACAACTGCCCCACTTTAAAAGGGAACCCCCCAATTCAGACCCATTGGTTTCATCTTTTCCCACCTTCTAAGTTGTCCCACATTCTGTTTTAACTTTCTTTTCTTTCTTTATTTACGTCCATTACAGCCAGATCTCTATGGCTCACAGATGTGCCCAGGGAAGCTCCCAGAGGTGCGTCACAGGCCCAAAAGAAGCTTGCATCAAAGTGCTTCTTTGAGATGTCATAACACTGCAGTAGCAGGTTCATGTGTGTGCAGTAGACTCGTTGCTTGGCTTATCTCACTCTTTTTTGTTGTCATTCCCAAACTCTGGAGGCCCACGTCACACATTGTTTTGCCGAGACTTCATGGGACAAAGCCATCTAAATTGTGTCTGGATGCACTTCAGTAACAGTGTGTCCATTTCTCTCTCTCCAAGATGCTCTTGGAGGTTGGATAATTATAAACCGGGGACATCTTCAGCTTGAAAGTGCAGGAAAGAATGCTAGATGTTTGGTGTAAAGCTCATATCTCTGGATTTTGAATAATTTTCCTTGGTTATTTTTCTTAATATTCCCCCCCTCTCTGCTCTAAGTGCTTCATATTATTCAGTACAAATTCTCACAAGGCTTTGATATGGTTTGGTCCCCAACTTCTATGTGGCCAATGAAGTAGGGAGGGAGGGAGAGGGGGAGGAAAGGAGGAAGGCATGCCCTGGAGAAAGCTGCAAGAGAACTATCCAAAGCAGCATAAATGTTATTGTTGAGTGTTTCAGTGGTTGTTGCTCCTCCACAATTGTAGCTTTTCTCCTCCCAATTGGACCTCATTATAAAGCCCTAGGGCCCCCAAATTACATTTTGCAAACAAAAAGTTGAAACAGACCAAGGGTCAGACTTTCCTTTTATTTGAATATTATGTTTCAAAGATACCTAAAAAGAGCTTATGACACTCCAGTCATGAAAGAAAAAAAAAAAACCATTGATCTGCACTATACTGTACTGTGCACAAATTTAGAGAAGTCTTGCTATGTCTGCCCTGAGTCACCAGAAAAAAAACTAAGCTAAGCCGTAAACATCATTTCATGGATGAGCAGAGTCAATATGGAGGTGATTTTCATGCGCTTTTTGTTTTTATCACGATCATACTCTCACCACCCTTTTTAAGTTGGATCCTAGTTTTACCTATGTGTTTTGATTAGAGAAGAGAATGATTGCATTATTAAGTTACTAACGTTAAATCTAGACTGTAACTTCAGTTTCCCAAGTGTAATCCAACAGGTAGCATGGGCTTCTTGGTGACGAACTTTACTGGAACATGCACGTGCTCCTGATGAATGTTCTGAGCAGCCATTCTTTCCCTTTGGTTGTCCACAGGGAATTCCTGAACAATGGGCTCGACTGCTCCAAACCTCCAACATTACAAAACTGGAACAGAAGAAGAACCCACAGGCTGTTCTGGATGTTCTCAAGTTTTACGACTCCAAAGAAACAGTCAACAACCAGAAATACATGAGCTTTACATCAGGAGGTAAGGGAAATTCTAGGGTATCAAAGGAGACGGTGCCAGTTCTCAGAGCCTCGTAGCTATTGCATATTGAAGTCAGCTTCAGTAGCTTCCGCAAATGGCAGCAGTGTAAGTAAACCTGCTGATGGCGTGGGAATCGGACATTAAGGCTAGAAGCTTTGTTTTTAGCTGGAAATGGTTCAGTGAGGCAGTGGTCAGCAATCACGGTTCTATGTCTTCACAAGTATGAAGGTAGTCAGTCATTTAGCATGAGGTCTTGAATATGATCACAAAGTAAGAGTAGAAGGATGAACAATGATCTCTAGAAATATATTAATTCACCTGTGTCATGACAATGTAAGACAACTTTTGTGCTTATCAGGTTATTTTCACAAGGTCCCCAAGTTGGGGGAAAAAAGTTATCAGTGTCTCCTATTGGTAAAGATGGTAATGGCATTGTTAATCCCAAATTGTGATTCCCATTTGCTGGAGTGTACATATCCGTGTTAATCCCAAATTGTGACTTCATTCACTCTTATATACATAGTTTGTTTAGTTAATCAATTTTATTTTTTGAGAAAAGTCATCTGGATTGGCTCTATAGAGCAAATCATTTACCATAGAAAGGAGGAAATACCATATCTCTATTCCAGATGAAATGAGGCCTTTATTAAAATTTGTAAAGGGACTTGCTGAAAATATGGTTAGGACCTAATATGATTTACTTTAGAGAGCAAAACCATGCCGTTAGTCATAAATTTACTGCTGAATTTCCCTTCTAATTGGTGATGAGCAGTTTCTTAGGTAGAATTTATGAAGCAAAGGTGACTTTCTTTATTCTGACTTTTCAGATAAAAGTGCCCATGGATATATAGCAGCACATCAGTCGGTAAGTCAAAAATTATTTCTCACAATCATTGTAACCTAAGATCTAAAAATACAATTACTTATATTTGGTTTCATATGTCCAATTTTCAGACATAAATTTTAAAAGCAGTTTTAAAAAGTATAACTTAGAAACATAAATTTCTATTTTATATAATATATCTAGTTAATATATACCTATAAATATCTTTTATCTATTATAAAAAGTACTTTGTATTTTGTCAATTTATACACCACTGTTACTATATCTACAGTTTTCAAGTCTAAAAATATATAACACTTGTAACGGGTGTAGTAGCACATGCCTTTAATCCCAGCACTCTGGAGGCAGAAGAAGGCAGATCTCTGTGAGTTCAAGGCCAGCCTGCTCTTCAAAGTGAGTTCTAGCACAACCAGGACTATTATACAGAGAAACTCTGTCTCAAAAGCAAGATAGATAGATAGATAGATAGATAGATAGATAGATAGATAGATAGATAGATAGATATCTAGATAGATAGATAGATAGATGGATGGATGGATGGATGGATGGATGGATGGATGGATGGACAGACAGATGGATAGATAGATAGGTAGAGAGGTAGATAGATAGAGATGTTGATATAAATTATAACAAGTTACATAGAATTCACAGATTTAACAAAAATATTTTATAGAAAAATATTTGTCTATATTGTAATATTAGTGGAAATACTACAGCATCATTGTTCTTACAGCTAAAAATTCAAAGGCACTATAATTTTCATATTCAAAGTATACACTATTTAACACAACCCATTTTTGAAAAAGATAGCCTAAGTATCTAGTTTTCTCAGTGATATTCCCATATTGGGCAGTCATATGTAAACACATCATAATAGTGACAGGGTGCTCATGTTACAAGGGACCTTGCCAACCTCTTAGTTTAACAATTTCCTGTTTTCGAAGGAGAAATAAAGATGAGATATCTCTGGAGCTCTTTTAGCCGTGCCTTAGGAAAGTCATCACCATCATCTACATGAGATTCCTCCTTAACGAGAAAATTATTTCTGGTTTACTCAGATTGGCAACAAAATAGTAAATGCTCCTGAAAACTTACAGTCAAGGCCACTTCTGTCAAACATTAGAAAATCAAGGTTTATAAGACATCTAATGCTCCTATACTCTTAATACTATGCTTCCCACCATAATCAATTCTCAACATAGCCCCTATTAGTCACTAATCTGGTGTTTGGGTTTGTTTTGTTTTATTTTTCATTAATTTATTTATTTACTATAATCCTGATTGCAGCCCTGCCCCTCCTCTCCTCCAGCCCCACCCTCACAAACCTTTTCTTCCATTATGCCCTTGCCTTCTCCTCAGAAGAAGAGACCACCCCGATGGGTACCAAACTTCCCTGGCACATCAAGTCGCAGCAGGTTCACATCTAAGTGCACCCTCTCCCACTGAGGCCAAGAAAGGTTGCCTAGCTAGGGGAAGTGGGTCCAGGGGCAGGCAACAGAGTCACAGACAGTCCTCACTCTAATTGTTAGGGGACCCACATGAAGGCCAACCCGCACATTTGTTACAAATGTGATGTGTAGGGTGCCTAGATCTAGCCGCTGAATGCTTTTTGGTTGGTGGTTCAGTCTTTGTGAGCCCTCATGGACCCAGGTTAGTTGACTCTGTAGGTCTTGTAGTATCTTTGACCCCTCTGACCCCAATTCTTCCCCCAACCCTTCCACAAAATGCAATGACCTCCTCTTGATGTTTGGCTGTGGGTCTCTACGTCTGTTTCCATCAGCTGCTGGGTGAAGCCTCTCAGGAGACAGTTATGCCAGGCTCCGTTTGCAAGCATGGCAGTGTCATTAATAGTGTCAGGAGTTAGCTCTTTTCTATGGGGTGAGTCTCAAGTTGGGCCAGTGATTGGTTGACTCTCCTTCAATCTCTGCTCTGTCTTTACGCTGTTCATCTTGTAGGCAGGACAAATTTTGGGTTGAAGGTTTTGTGGGTGGTTTGGTGTTCCCCTTCTTCCACTGGAAGTATTACTTGGTTACAAAAGGTGGCCACTTCAGTCCCCATATCCTCAGCTGCTAATTAGTCTCAGCTTGGGTCACCCCTATAGACTCCTGGGAGCCTCCCTTTTCCCAGGTGTCAATCATTTACAACTTGTATTAATCCAGTATTCTAAGATAGGAATGTATCACTGTTTGACCATTCACTGACTCAAGGCTTTTCAGACTTTGTCTAGTTCTTACATATTACAAATAATGTTCCTATTCAAACCCATGTGTAGTAGGCTGATGAGATGTCTCAGTGGTTAAGAGCACTAGCTGCTCTTCCTGATGACCTGGGTTTGATTCCCAGTACACACATGGTAGCTTACAACCATCTGTAACTCTAATGCCACAGAGTCTGATAACCTGATATCCTCTTCTGGCCTCTGCAGCCATGGCTTTGGAACTAACTTGATTGTGGCAATGAGGAATGAAGAAATGAGAAAGAGGTTCACAAAAGCTGGGTCCAGTAGACTGTGTGCTGTGATAGAGATGAATCTGTAGCCTGGAAACCCACCCTGTGTATTATATGCAGTTGAATTAGGAGGCAGTTTAGGATAAACAGCTGAACAAGGAGACAGGCTAGCTAATCTCGGTAGGAGGTCACTGTAGGGGACCAGTCTCAGAATACAGTTATCCATGAGGAGGACGCTTTCATTGATAACTTCCCGCATGCGCTGTCAACCTCCATACTTTCACCAGGAGAAGGCCTTGCCCTTCTTGTGGATTTGAGGCATTGGGGGTTCTTGTCATGGCCATGCCTATGTCAATAATACAATTCACTCAGGACATCATCCACTCACCACACACAGTACAATGCAGGCATACATGCAAGCAAAACACTTTTAAAGGCTGACAAAGTCAAGTAGCAATAATTGATTTAAAAAGCTGTGTGCTTAAGATGAGGTTTCTGTTGATTGAATGAACTGAATTGGACCCTTAAGTTCAATGAGATTCACTCCAGTGACGCTCAGTTACTTAATATAAAGAGTATACTTCACAGTGTACATTCTGTATGCACTTAGATGTCAAAAAGGATCTGAGTTATTGAACTGGAACTGAACACTCTATATACGGACTCAATTTATCAAAAGGTTTGGCACCTTTTAGTATCCTGAGTGGAAAATAAAATACAAGCACTGTTGTATTCTCTATGTTTTAAAATTCTGGCTGTGTATTGAATATAGGATCTGGTGACATATCCTATAGTCTTATGCTCCTTACTGCTCACCTTTGTTTATGTGATTGTATATGGTATATGGTTGTGAGCATGTGCACATATGCATGTACACATGTGTAGGGTTAAGAGATCCATGCCAGGCAAATATAATGACCCAAGATCCATTTTACTTTTTGAAGCAGAGTATTTAACTGAATCTATAGCTGTTAATTTCCGCTAGATTGGCTGGATAGTGACTTTCAGGGGTCTACCTTTTTCTGATTCCCTAGTTCTGGGTTTCCAGGCCTATACTATCATGTTAAACATTTTTTAATGGTTCTGGGAATTGGGCCTCAGATCCTTATTCTTTCAAAGCAAGCATTTTACCAAAAATGTCATCTCTCTAACATTAAATAGCACCTTTTCTTTATAACATAGATGTATTTCCATCTATGGAACCTTGCCTTTAATTTCCAGCCAATTTTTGACTTCAATATTTTGTTTTGATTATACTGTTCATAATGAAATTATACCTTTATAATTTGAAGCTTCTATCCAAGTAGAAGGTAAAAGGAAATACTAACAATATGCCAAAGTTAATGCCTCAAGAACCTGGGTATGTAATTTACAGATTTCTCCATTTGTATTTGTAATACTGGTTCTTCTTGTCTAAATCAGTAGCTCTTTTGTTTGATTGTGCATCAGAGTTGCCTAAAAATTCTGACACCATGCAGTTTCCAGGGTTGTATTTCCAATAGGAGTCTAGAGTAGAACTCTCAAATCTGCAACATTTTTAGTCTTTTTTCTTTTATTGAAAACGAGTTTTTCATATAATATACTCTGATTATCATTTCTTCTCCCCTAGGTCTTCCTTGCCTCCTCTCCCATCCAAATCTACACCCTTTCTTTCTCTTTCTCTCACTAGAAAACAAGCATGAATCTAAAAATAAAAATAAGATAAAATGCAAATAGACCAGAATAAAACAAAATGAACAATCAAAGAAACAAATAAAAACAGAAGAGCAGAAGAAAAAGAACTAGAAACATAGATGCAGAGACATACATGTTTGCACACAAAGGCATTCCCTGCAAACACAAAATGAAAACTGTAATATATACGCCAAAGACCTGTAAGGTTAAAAAAAAAGTTCCTTGAAAAGTCTTATCATACAAAGAACCTCCAAAAATACCACTTGAGTTGGTTTTGTGTTTGCCATATACTACTGGACATAGGACCTGCCCTTAAGAGTGCTTTTTATACCCAGTGAGACTAGGATGAAGAAAAATAATTTTTGCTGCACAAGTGGTTGTCAATCGGAGATAGCTTCTGGGTTAAGGATGGCTGCTCATCTACACTTCCCCTCTCAGCACTGGAACCTAGTTGAATCTATACAGGCCCTGTATGTGTTGCCACAGTCTCTTGTGTGCGAGTCCTGCTGTTTTTAGAAGCCCTTGTTTTCACGATGTCCACCATCTCCACTGGCTCTTATAATCTTTCTGCCTCCTCCTCTTTGGAGTTCCCTGAGCCATAGGAGGTGGGGGTTGAGGTAAATGGAGGCCTCTCATTTAGGCCTCTCATTCCAAGGCCTCTCACTCTGCTCAGTGTCCATCTGTGAGTCTCTGCATTCGTTCCCATCTACCTCAGGACGTATCTCCTCTGATGATGGTTGAGCAAGATACTGATCAATGAGTGTAGCAGAATGTGATTAGGAGTCCTTCTACCCCTGCATTCATTTGGCAGAACACTAGCATTTTGTTTTTGTTTAAGTCTGTGGACGATTCAGTCCCATGTTACTGGCATTCAAGCAGTATCGTGAATGGGTTCCATTTCATGGAGTAGATACTAAATCCAATGGTTGATTACTCCTATGAGCTTTGTGGTATTACACCAGCACACCTTGCAAGCAGGTCACCATTATATAGTGAATAGTTTGTAGCTGGATTAGTATCTACTTATCTCCTTTGGTAGTTTATAGAGTACTTTCTAGTAACACAAACGCATGTCAGTAGGCATCATGGTTCTGGCTAGGCACCCGCATGACTTCTCTATGTTCGATGAATTGTGCAGGTGTTATTTTCAGCCACGGAGCCTTATGATCAATTTGTGGAGAGCAACCAACAGTCTTGTCGAGAGAGATAGCCTATGTTGTTTGGGGCTTTCCATGGGACTCTTTTGGACAGCAACTTGGTTAGATGTCATCCATTTCTAGAACTGGTGGTTTTATGAGGTAACAAGAGCTGTCCAATTGAAGCTCATCTTTTCCAATATTTAGCAATTACATTTAGATACCCGTTATATATGCATATATTTTAGGAAGCTTCTACTGTAGTGGGTTTCCATACAACTCCTTATATGACTCTTAGTTTGATGTGCTCCTCCAAATATTGTCCCCTTTACTCCCTCACCCTCCCTATCCTTGTTTGATATTATCACTACACACACTCACACACACACACACACACACACTCTCCATCCATGTCTGTGTATTCTATTACCCCTTCCTAGGGAGATCTTCTCCCTAGTCCCTTACCTTCTCTCTGCCTAACCTCTGTGGTTTTACAGGTCGTACCTTGCTTATCAATGACCTAACAGCTACATATACATCCACATATAAGCAAAATCATGCCATAGGTTTTTTATGAGTCTGAGTCACCTCACTTAGGATGATTTTTTCCTTCTAGTTCCATCCATTTCCCTGTGAATTTCATGATTTTATTTTTTAAACAGCACAGTAGTTTTCCATTGTGTATTGGGACACTGGTGAGTGGTATGTGTGTAAGAGAGAGAGGGAGAGAGAGAAGGAGCCTGCGTGGAAACTATAATACAATTTCAGATGTGTTCTTCAGGAGAATACCTCACCTTTGAGATGGTGTCTCTTATTAGGACCTAGGCTGCAGACTAGGCTAGGCTGGCTAGCTACTGACCTGAACAGGTCCACAAACCTCTTCTTCCCCAGTGCTTGGATTGCAAGTGTATGCTGTCATGTCCAGCATTTGATGTGATTACTGGGGGCGTCAAAATTAGGTCCCTGTGCCAATATGGCAAGCACTTTACCAACGGAATGGTCTCTCTAACTCCAAGATTTGGTGTGTTGTTGCTAAGCAGGCATGAAACAGAGGAAAACTTTCTGTAGCATACTATCAAAGCAAATGACAATAACCCAACATCAGTTTATCTCTGGACTAGTCAGTCCCTGAAAAGTTAGTGTTTTAGTGGAATTCTATTGAGCTGCAAGGAAAATGATATTATGAAATTTTCAGGAGTGGAAATAGAAAATATTCTGTTAAGGGAGGTAACCCAGGTGCAGAAAGACAAAACCGCATGTTCTTTCTCATATGTGGATCCTAGTTTCTAATTATTAAATATGAGTATTTATAAGGAGTTATGAGCTTAACCCAAGAAACTTGAAAGGGACACATGAGATAGAAAAAGGGGCATTAAGTAAGGAAACTGGAGAGAAATAAAACATGTGTGGTATGAAAATGAAAGGAAACAATACTGAAATTTGGGGTACAGTGAAAACAGGGGTATCAGGCGGATGGAGAACCAACCAAAGTGAAGTATGCGTGAAAATGTCATAGGGAACCCCATTACTTTGTAGGCCAGTCTTCATACAATTAAATTTTAATTTGAAAGGAATAAATATGTATGCATAAATAAAATCATCAAGTGAACATGTATTTCAGTCTAATACTTTGTAAAAATTCTACAGTATTTTACTCAAAATAGATCATTTGTGCAGGCTCATATCCAATACATAATTATACCATATTAGTACATTGTAGATATTAACAAGATTATAAAGTTTCCATATTGATGTTCCAGAACAGATGTAAGTTCTTCTGTGTAATAGTTTTTTTTAATAGGATGCCTCAAGAGTCCTGACCTCAAGAAATGAAAATTCATTTTAGGATCACCTTGGGGAGCAAAACTAGTAGCATAAACAGGAAAACAATATGCAAAGAGAAAGCAAAATTAAAAATACCCATAGTAACACTCTTCAACAGAAATATAGGGGCTGGAGAGGTGGTTCAGTGGTTAAAAGCATCGACTTCTCTTCCAGAGGTCCTGAGTTCAATTCCCAGCAACCTCATGGTGACTCACAACCATCCATAATAGGATCTGGTGTGTCTGAAGACAGCTACAGTGTACTCATATATATATATATATATATATATATATATATATATATATATATATATATAATAAATCTTTAAAAAATACAATATAAACATGTATAATTGAAATATTTTAGTAACCACATTTTAAAATTAAAAAATAAATGCTAAAATTAATTCAACGATATATTTTATACAAGCCAGATACAATTCCAACATGAAGGAAAAGAAATAGGCACAAATCCCCATCTCTAGCAGAGAAGCTATTTGCAACTGATAACTGCCCAGAGAGGGAACAATCCTTTTCCTGAATAAGTGACACTGGTTGTATCAACCACACTCCAAGGCAAGTCCCATACACAGAAGTGGCAACACAAATTGGAATCCGTGACTGAGTTTCTGTAGCTTTTTTTCTTTTAAGAGATATAAAGTACATGAAGTTGGATGGGTAGGGAGCAAGGAGAAAAGCTGGGGGGAATTGAGGGAGGGAAAGGATTATGATCAAAATATATCATATGTCTCTGCTCCCTCTCCCATGCCTGCATTTCTTGTAGACAGGATAAAGTTTGGGTTGAAAGTTTTGTGGATGCGTTAATGTCTACCGATTCACTGGAGTTCTTGTTGGCTACAGGAAGTGACCTCTTCAGGTTTCATAGCCCCAATGTCGTAAGTCACAGCTTAGGTCACCTCCATTGATTCTTGGGAACCTGCCTTATTTCAGGTGTTTGCATCTTCTAGGAGATGCCCCCACCTCCTTACCCCTGTCAGTTGCAGATTTCCATTCATTTTCATGGCCATCTAGCCATCTCTTCTGACCTTCCCTATACTTGATCCTGAACCCCCCATTCCCCTCTCCATCCCCATCTCCCAGCCAGATCCCTCCCTCCATCTGTGTTTATGACTCTTTTATTCCCCCTTCTAAGTGAGATTTAAAATTTCTCACTTGGGCCTTCTTTCTTGTTTACCTTTTTGGGTCTATGGTACCTGTATTTTATGGCTAATATCCACTTACAAGTGAGCACATACCACGCATGTCCTTTTGGGACTGGGTTACCTTACTCAGGATGATATTCTCAAGTTCTATCCATTTGTCTGAAAATTTTCATGATGTCTTGCTTTTTTAAAAATTTTTTATTAGATATATTTCTTTACTTACATTTCAAATGTTATTTCCCTTCCCGGTTTCCTGTCCATAATCCTCCATCCCCTCCTCTCCCCTCCCCCATATGGGTATTCTCGCCATACATCCCCCTTACTGCCCCCCCCCTTATTCCCCTGCACTGGTTTTTAATGGCTGCATAGTATTTCATTGTGGAGATGAACCACTTGGTTTTTATCCTTTCTTCAGTTGAGGGACATTTAGGTTGTTTCCAGTTTCTGGCTATTATGAATAAAGCTGCTATGAGCATAGTTAAACAAGTGTCTTTGTGGGATGTTTGAGCATCTTTTGGGTTTATGCCCAGGAGTGGTATAGCTGGGTCTTGAGGTAGAACTATTTCCAGCTTTCTAAGAAAATGCCAAATTGATTTCCACAGTAGTTGTACAAATCTGCACTCCCACCAACAATGAAGAAGTATTCCCTTTGCTCCACACTCTTGCCAGCGTGTGCTGTCTCTTGAGTTTTTGATCTGAGTCATTTTGACCATTGTAAGAGGGGATCTGAGATTTTTGATTTCCATTTCCCTGATGACTACAGACTTTGAGCATTTCTTTAAGTCCTTCCCAGCCATTGGAGAGTCCTCTGTTGAGAATTCTTTTTAGCTTTCTATCCCATTTTTTAATTGGGCTTTGATTGTTGGTGTTCAATTTCTTGAGTTCTTTGTAAAATTTGCATATTTGCCCTCTATAAGATGAAATTGTTTATTAAAAAATTCTCAAAATTAAAAATATTACCAGGGCTTAGCTCACTAAGTAATGTGTTTTCTGTGCAAGCATGGAGACCTGAATTCTGTTCTCCAACACCTATGTAAATTTCAGGAGCAGTGTGCACATGTCTACTATTATTACAGTAGTGCTGAAAGGTGGAGGCAGTTAGATCCTGGGGTCTGTCTAGCTGCAAGCTCTATCTGGGTTCAGTTAAAAGACTCTGTCTCAAAGAATAAGCTAGAGAGAGTGTTATGTGACACTATCCCTGAGAAAATAAATGTTTGCTTACTCCAAATAGGGAAGAAATGAGAGAACAAAGTAGAAATATACCAAAGTTTACCTCTGTGAACCAATGAGTTTTGTTAAGGTTACTTACAGGAACATGGGTGAAGGATTTGTTACAGGTTTAGAAATGACTCAAAGACAGCTGCATCATCAAAGCCCACCCTGTCATTGGTGACAGCTCAGGAAAGCTGGAAACTTGGAGTCCACCGCACAGCCTGCAGGCAGCTCAACAGATTGTAGAGCATCCATTCCATGTGGCTTAGTTGATCTCAGTCTGTACAGGCACTTTGCCTGGTTTTGTTAAACCTTCTACACAGTTTGAGTGATCACTGCTACTTCCCGGTAGCTCAGCTGCTTTGAGAGTGACTCTCAGCAGTTCTGTTTACATAAACTCAAGGGAGGAGGAGCCTAGTGTATCTGCTTCGTTTCAGGGATTTCCTAAAACCTTTATTTCCTGAGCTTAAGAAGTTTTTCAGAAAGAAGGTATGTTTCTCCCATTGGAACTTCCTGTGTCTTAACAAAACTTTGAAAGATAGAAGTTTATCTCAAAGGATATTGCTACACAACAGAGAGATATAGGAAGATACTCACCTTGGACCTCTGGCGTATACACACAGACACACAGACACACACACACACACACACACACACACACACACACACACAGAGGCATGCTCACCTGCACACACATGTGCATACATCCATATATCATACAACACTCATACATCACTCAGCATATAAAAAATTAAATGCTACATTTATTACATCAATGTAAAATCATTAATGCATTAGTAAAATAATTTACATTTTCATATCAAGTTTACAAAATCTGAGATGTACAATACTATTATAACATAAATCAATTCAGACAACCATGTTTGTGTGTGTGTGTGTGTGTGTGTGTGTGTGATTCAGTATCCATGTGTCTAATATCTGTCTGTACCAAACCTATACCATAGTTTATGTGAATCTGTGTCAAGTTTACCTATGAGACTTGTTATAATACACTTCCAAGTGCCTGAGTTTCTGGTTGATAGATCTGGGTGGACCCTGAGAATTTGCATTTTAAACAAGCCTCTGGATACTCCTGCTACTGAAGACCTAGTAACAGCCCTTTGAGAACCACACCTTAACTCATGCCGAATTCACAAACTTGCCAACATTTCCCCACTATGTTAACTTGAAATAAAAAGTGAACACTAGGTACTGTGGTGATAGATATTATTAGGTGTTACTACCATATATTGAAAATTACCAGTATCCTCTTTATTGGTTATATTAAGCAATTACTGATATAAGAACATGTTCCTTGGATCTTAGTGTCTATTACTGAGTGTTGTTTTCTAGGAGGCTTAACAAGGAAAGAAGCATTTCTTAGCTTTTTAGCTCTTAGTATTTGCATAACTATAGCTAGCGTTATGATCATGCTCCTTATGCTATCAGAAAGTTGGCCTTTAAAACATGACAAACAGGGGGGTTGGGGATTTAGCTCAGTGGTAGAGCGCTTGCCTAGGAAGCGCAAGGCCCTGGGTTCGGTCCCCAGCTCCGAAAAAAAGAACCAAAAAAAAAAAACATGACAAACAAAATTCAGGAAATTATTAATCTACTTAATACATATTCAAAGTATTAATGTAAGTTAATTTGATTTTTAATGTAGTCATTAATTTAAAATAAAAACAAAGACAATAATGTAGATTTTGTGGTCCATTTTATCATGAAATTAATTTGTCTCTTTATGTACCCTGCTCTTGGCTACTGAATGTAGATCACTGTGCTCATTTGAGAAAAAATGTTTTTTTCCTATTTCTACCCATTTAAGTATTTCATCTCTGTTTTCTTGTTTCTGAAGAAAAATAGAAACGTTAATACCTTGTCTTTAAACATTTGTTCTTCGAAGAATACCAAAACAGCTTCAGAACCTCCTTTGGCTCCTCCTGTATCTGAAGAAGAGGATGAAGAAGAGGAAGAGGAAGAAGATGATAATGAGCCCCCGCCTGTCATTGCACCAAGACCAGAGCATACAAAATCAGTAAGTCAGAAAGATGAGTATGGTGGTATGTTTTCTCTCATTTATGGTTTTCTGGTTATATATACATATATATATATTACAATGCATAAATATATATAAATATATAGTCATAGATGCACATATAATAATAATATTCTCAAAGTGAAAGTGAAACTATCTATGGCAGTGGTTCTCAACCTGTGGGTTGCTACAAGTGTCATATATCAGATACCATGCATATCAGATATTTTCATTATGAATCATATCGGTAACAAAATTGAAGTTATGAAGTAGCAATGAGACTAATTTTATGGTTGGAGGTGTCATCACAACATGAAGAACCGTACTAAAGTGGTGCTGCATTAGGAATGTCGAGAACCACTGCTCTAGGGCGACAAACTAGAATAATGAATGGGAAGGAAAAGAGTTGCAGAAGGGAAGAGCAGATGTGGGAGGACGGGAGGACATATGTTCTATACAAAATGTATACTTGTGTGAAAAGTCCCTTATTTAACATGGTACCACAGACAATGAGTACATACAATGAGTTCTTAACAAACATTTTGAACAGATAGATAGATGATAGATATAAGAATAAATGAGTACTTAAATAAATAAACAAACAAACAAACAGTAGACCTATCAGGTTAGAAAATGAACAGAATATGTCAATATTGGATATATGTTCCAAACCTAAAGTATACCCTTACACATTTTGAATAGCTCTAAACATTAATCTATTCACATTGTTAGTAGCATCCTAGTGAAGCAAGAAAAAAAGCAGTGGGTGTTTATAAATGACTCAAAAGATGCCTTTAGAACAGGTTTTGTAACACATGCTTTCTTTAATCCCATTATTTAAGAGGCTGAAGGGATAGGATCCAAAGTTCCAGGCCAGCCTGTGTTACATAGTAAGACCGTGACTCAAAACAAGGCTAAAGAAACAAAGCAATATGGCATTTTGTGGTTAGTGAGAGGTCTGGGTTGATAAAGTGCTTCTTGCACAAGCATGAGGACACGACTTTTATCTTTTGGTTCCAACAGTGCCTGCTTCAAATCCCAGTGCTTGATACGTACAGACAAGAGGATCCCTAGGGCTTGCTTGCAAGTCAGTCTAGCCATCTTCAGGTTAATGAGAGATCCTGTCCCTGAAAATGAGGAAGAGAGCAATTGAGTGACATTAACTAGCGTTCACATGTGCGTGCTACACATGTACATGCATGCATGTGTGTGCACGTGCAAATGCACACAAACATGCACACATATACACACACAAAGGTTCCATTTAGAATGCAATTTTAGAATAATATTGAGCAACTAATTGGGTGTCTCTTGTGCTCCCAGAGGATATAAGCCTAGGGGCTGTAGAAATGGCTCAGTAGTCATAAGTACTCACGGAACTTCTGGAGAACCCTAGTTCACAGAAGCTGTGTTGGCAGCTCACCTGTAACTCCAGGTCTAGGGGATCTCACATACGTTTTGGTCCCACCGGCACCTGTCCACAGCAGACACATAAACATTTGCACATACATATACACACACATGAATTAAAATAAAAAATGAATAATTTTAATAGTAATATGAGCCTAAAATCAATATATCAATATAGAATTTTTGTTTCATAAATAAGTACTACATTTACATCTTCCACCCTTTCCTCTTGCCCCTCCAACCCCTCCCATGGCTCCCCCAACTATCTCTCTGAAATTCACGACCTTTTCTATAATTGTTGTTTTATATGTATATACTACACAATCAAAAAAAAAAAACTAAATGAGCCTGGTTTGGTTTTGAAGTCATGATTTGAAGATACAAGATTATCAAGTTCGATGACTTGCTAATAATAATACAGAAAAAAAAATAACTCCACATGGAACTTGAAGTTTGTAAAACTACAGAGGTGGAAATGAGGAAATAAGTCCATGAGAACCCGATAGGAAGAATTCCTAAGGGAAGAGCAGCAAGATCAGAATTAGCAAGGTCATGGAGAGGGTCTTCTTTTAGTCTTTGTGATGCTCCTTAACATTCTTTACCAACAGTGAAGTGACAGTCCCTTCTTGCCATACTCTTCCTTACCCTGTATTCATTGTGGAATTGTGGCGGATGTGTTTGTCTTTCAGATCTATACTCGTTCTGTGGTTGAGTCAATTGCTTCACCAGCAGCACCAAATAAAGAAGCCACCCCACCTTCTGCTGAGAATGCCAATTCCAGTACTTTGTACAGGAATACAGATCGGCAAAGAAAAAAATCCAAGATGACAGATGAGGAGATCCTAGAGAAGCTAAGTAAGTATTTTTCCATCAGAAAGGAGTTCGCATACAGTGACTAGAAGAAGAATGGATCCTTTGGATGTTTCAGTCTTCTTGTCGGACTCTATGATCCCTTAAGTCATGAAATAATTTTTTAGGACGTTCTGTTCCTGAGAGAGGTTACTCTGTCCTTCATAGTCCTAGTCTGACAGACATGAAACATTTTCACTTAGAATGGTCAAAAGGGTCAATGAAGAAGTAAAGGACAAAATCTATTAAGGCAGTAAGTTTTAAGATTACAATATTAAAAAGAATTAAAGTTCCATGATTAAAGTGTGTCATGACTATACCAAAAGGTCCCCCATTGACAGACATTGGTTTAAAAAAATTAATCTTAAAGTTCAATAGAGTGCAATAGAAAATGTGCAGCCACAGATACAGTAGCTTCCCCTTATCTAGGGGGGAGGAGGGATGCAGGAGCAGAAGTCACTTCCAAGGTGTCATTGGTGCATGCATACTTCTGCTGTTTCCAATCTGACAAAATACACAAGACTCAAGATTATGGAATAAGTTCTCACCCGAAAAATATCAAGTTTCTATGGATTGTATTTATTAAATTCACCCAGAATGGATAGATATTAGTAATCAGTGCTCCCAGTTTGACTCTTATTCCTCGGTTTGTCTTTTTTTTATGATAAGATTTACTAGCATAAGACAGTAAGACAATAAAGGGGCTGTCACTTTTTACATTATTTTTTAGCTAACACAGCAAAGGAAAAGAGAAAAATTCATTTGCTGGCCACAAGGAGGCACTGTACACATGGCGATGGGGCCATTTTGGCACCAAGGAGCTAGCTGAAGACAGGTTTTAGTTTCTCAATTGATATAGGACAACTTTCATCTAGATGATCGAGGCTAGGAATGCTGGCTAGGAATCAGAGGATGTGAAACCACCTCCCTTCCCTTTCACAGCAAAATTGTGACTTGGCCTGAATAATTACTTTGTGTCTATTGCATTCAAAATACTTCAGATGTTGCACCATCATCTTCTGAAGTTGAGATGTTTGGGGCAGCCAAGGTTGAAGTTCAGCTGTCAGCACTCAGAACTGGAATTGCTACAATTTAGCAAACTGACTTTGCTTTACTCTGATTAAATATGCTTCTAGCCTTAGTGCCCATGATTTGCTGTAATCGCAGCCATAATAGTTCTTACATGACGAGCATTTTGTGAGTGGCCACTTTCCATATATTATTTTCTCTACAGTCACTTATGTAGATTTTAATGTCTACATTTTACAGGACGCTGAATATAAATTTTAAAAAGCTTAAGTGACCAAGTCACCAGAATAATGAGTGGTGGTAGAGCCAGAGTTTGACCTTACATCTGTATGCCTTTAAGGCTTGCACTTTTGCCCATTAGCCACTTTGGTTTTGCATAACGCAGCTACTCATGTATCAGACAGAAGGAAGAGATAAAAGAATCACCAGGAAAATGAAGTTCAGTGATTCAGATAATCACTACATTTCTTCCTTTGTTTTGAATATATGACATGAACTGTGAGAGAGATTACATTAGACTTTTAAAATCTGACAGTCATGCATTAGTCAAAGTGACTGTTCTCTGGTGTCTCTTTTGAACCTCAGTACACTCATTTTCTTGAACATAGATTTATACATTTCATAAGAAAGCTTAGAAATAGGTACTACATTTTTGAGCCACAGTTTTCCTTATAAACTGTGACAGCGCTATGGCTAGGACCTTTCTGACTTACTTATTTTGTTATGCATCTGACTACAGGACAAACAGGAGAAACTTCTGACCTAACTGTCTTATTGAGAACTAAGTTTTAGTGAGAATAATTGTAAAGAAAAAAATTATTCTTATCAGAGTCCAGAGTCAATCGTTTTCCCTTTAGCAATGAGGCCACTTCTGTCTGCCAGCTTTCCTTTATGCTTATGAATCTTGCCAAGGAAAACCTACAGAGAAATGGAAAAAGCTTTCTTAAGAAGTACACATCTCAAGTTCAGACCTCACAGTCCCTCTATGCTCCACTCTCTTTATGGCCCCTCAATGCCTTTGCACACTGGCTACCAGAAAGAAGTCATTTAACCTTGCCTGGTCTCAGTCTTTCACCTGTAGAATGTATCATAAGAGGACAGATACTGGAGACAGAAAGACCTATATTCAAAGCAATGACCTACCAATGCTATTTCTATCTCTGCCTGTTATTTAATTTTGCTTTTTCTCTATTCTTCATCCACAAAAGTTGGGGTGATGATGATGATGATGATGATGATGATGATGATGATGATGATGATATTTTCATAGCATTATGACAATGAAAACCTCAGCAAATATATCTGGCTCATGGTGAGGAACTCAACAAATGCTCATTGTTTCATTAGGAGTGCAAACCCTTAATGTGAGTGTGCACTGGGATGAGCTTTGAAATGATAACAAGGTCTGAGTCATACCACAAACTCTGTATCCCTTTAGAAGTCTCTTACCTTCTCTGAACTTCCAATAATAGTAATAGTCCCAACACAATGAGAGACTGTTTTGAAGAGTAAATAAATACCTTCAAATAGGTTAGATATCCAGCTCAATAATTAGTTTAAAGTTATTGTTTCATTTCCAATGTGCCATCATTACAGAGTGGGAGTGACCTTCTAGTAGGATAGGATGCTTAGAGCTGAGGACGATCTCATAAGTGCGGTACCTCTACAGACGTCATTGACCTCGTTGGAGTCAAAGGTGCAAATTAATTTTGAGGAGGTAGTAGAGGAGCCTGTGCTGAGAGGCAAAGGAATGGGGATGAGGGGAAGGAGGCAGAGAAGTACAAGGACGCCCTGCCACCTACACGAGAGAGAGCCCTATGAGAATAAGGAAAAAAATGGCAGCTTCGACTTAATCATCCTCATCTTCAACCTCAAGAATGTGATTGCTAGGAGCTGGGCAAGCCAAACCACAGAGCGACCAGGCAATTCATCTTCCATTCAGATACTGATGGTAGGGGCCAGACCAAAGAATCATTAATAGCCGGCGTGCACAGATCATCTTTCAGTTTTACATAGACAGATAGCTTGGGTCTGGCTTGTTCACTGTGGTCTGTCTGGATCTGTTGGAAAATAAAGGAAACTCCTGAATGCTAGCATGCCTTTGAAAAGGCATGGGCAGTCAGCACAATTGTGAAGGGCAGGAAATTCTGTTTAACCTCCTTCCTCTAAGCCCCACGACCACTTACTCCTCTTTGTTCTCCCTTTCCCTAGCATTCTAAGTTGCGAATTCTTTCTTCCAATTCACCATCAAAGATATCCAAAATTAATTTAGAGAATTATTAAGCTCTTCCTCGATAACAACAACAACAACAACAACAACAACAACACCACCACCTAGCTGGGTGGTGGTGGCGGCACATACCTTTAACACCAGCACTAGGGAGGCAGTGGCAGGTGGATCTCTGAATTCAAAGTTAGCCTGGTCTACAGAGCAAGTGCCAGGCTACACAAAGAAACCCTAAGCAAAACAAAAGAAAAGAAAGGAAAAGAAAAACAAAACAAAACAATCTCCTTTATGCACAAGGGATAAACTCTTAGTGATGGAATCAGCTTAGCTTAATATGACAGGAAATATACTGTTGGTTCTTTTGAAACCATAACAGGAATCCCATCTTCAAATACTAGAACTTAGTGATTTCTTAAAACCTCATACTTTTAAGATGAGTCATTTCTTAATTGGTTGGAAAAGGTTCTGCTATTTCTATCACGTTTTTCTTCACTGAATTTTATTGGTTGACCTCTTTTTTGCTTCACTGTATCTGCATACATTACCTTTTTTTGTTTTTCTTCACTGAATTTTATTGGTTGACCTCTTTTTTGCTTCACTGTATCTGCATACATTACCTTTTTTTGTTGTTGTCACTTATAAAAGCAAATTGTAATGGAGCTATGGAAAGAGATTTTAAAATCTTGTTACCAGAATTGTAAAGGAAAGCCTGTTGTAGATTTGCCTGCTACCAGTAGATGGCAGCACAGCCTTCCCGGTAAAGGATAGAGGCCCCTGTGGGGACGCCATTTTAATTGGACAGCAGTTAAATTCTGAAGCACAATCTCATCAAAATGGTTGTCTCCTAGGAATCCTCAGGAAAAGATACATTTCCAGATTTTTTTAACACCACATACCATGGAAATAACGGTTGAATAATTTACTACCATAAAGCCTCATTAACTGAACCCTGCCAATTGAAATTGGTTGCATTTCAGAAAGTGGTTTGAGCTAAAGCTTATTTGCTTTTTGATCAGTCTAGGGAAAAGAGTTTGCTCAGCAATTTCGTAGCAAAACGTTCTCCAAAAAGTATAAGCCATTTAATAACACTCTGGTTTCAAGTGACTTTAAAATCATCATTTCATCAAAAGAAGAAAAAAGATCCAGGCACTTCCCCATTAATAACTGACTTGACGAAAGATGGATTTAGTGATGTGGAAATCCATTAGAGAATTTGAAAAATAGAATAGCAACCCACATATCACTAAGTTGGTGGCACTCTAGAGATATAACTCAAATAAAATAAAATATATTCTTCAGCCTTTCTTGGACTATGGACAGTTTTGCAAAAGGTGATGCCTAATTTTACTTGTGTTTAATTCTACAAGCACCTACTGAGTGCTTGATATATTTTATAGCTTGTACAGTATAAGAACACAAAGGCTATACTGGTGAATAGGACTGGATTCCTGTCATTAAAACAGCCAAAGTGATAGAAGAAAGTTAGTGGTAGAGAGAGAAAAGGGAAATTATTAACCTTATTCAAAGGAATCATGGAGGCATCCTAGAAGTGACATCTAAGATAGCCTGTAAAGCAGGGAGCTTCCTATTGGGGAAAACATGAGAAGTATGTTCTAGGAGGAATGTAGACTGCAACGACTTCACTTGATCTTAGCCAAGACACCAAGAAGCAGTGTGTGCAAACACTTGAAGGTACATAGCTAGACATTGTAATGATTCTCTATTACTTGGATAAAGAATCGGAGTTAGAAGAAATAGTTCATCAGTTTAAGAAAAATTGTCACTCTTTCAGAGGTCCAGAGTTTGGTTCCTGGCATGCATATATATATATATATATATATATATATATATATATATATATATATATATATATATATATATATATATTGAGTGGCTTATAATGCCTGAAACTCCAGCTTCACGAAATCCAATGCCCTCTTCTGGCCTCTGTGGTTACCCACCCTCCTTGCACATGTGACATATTCTCATTCTCTCTCTCTTTCTCTCTCTCTCTCTCTCTCTCTCTCTCTCTCTCTCTCTCTCTCCTTCTTTCTCTTTCTTCCACACCCACACACATTCACCCCCCCACACACACGCCATGCCCTTTCTCTGTCTCACACACTCACTCATACATAAAAGTAAAAATAAGAATACTCTTTAAAAAATTATGCTTAAAGTTTTTTTTTACTGGTTATGTAAAAGAGGCAGCTTAACTGTTACTACTAAACAGGGGCTGCTCAGGAATTACATTTAATATTATTTGGTCAGAGCATAAGGTTCTAGCTGTTAAAGATGCAATTTTAAATTATGGTGATCCTTGAACTTGGTGCCAAGAACTTTGACCCTTAATTATAGGTGTCAGGTGTGTGTGGTTCAAAATCAGAGACTCCTCTGACCTGGTCTATACTTAAAGAATTCTGAGAGAGGTGCAGAGCCTGAATAGACATGATAATGCCTGGTAAAAGGAATTCCAATTAGGAGAATGTTTGAACAAAAGATGAGGGGAATCCAACAGAAACAGTAGAATTACGGAAGGAGTGAATTGAAAAGAAGGGGTCAAGGAAGAAAACAGATACAAACTTAGCATTAAATAAACCTCATATGCAGGGACTGAATGTAAGGGATGACTCAAAGACGATTCTCAGATGTCTCACCAGACTGCTTAGAGGATAGATTGACAGCACCGCTGCCTGAGACAATGGATTATAGGAACTTTTACAGTATCTGTCATACTAAACCCAACTGAAACGTGAGCATCCATTTCCAAAGGAAAGTGAAAGAAGAGAGGAGAAAAGGATAAAGCAAAACTAGTATAAAACTGTCAAACAATAAAAAATAAAAATAAAGAAAAAAACCCAGTAGGACTCAGTTGGTACAGTGCTAACCTGGCATTCATTAAGCTGTGGGTTCTATCCCCAACACCACACTCATAGGGTCTAGTGGTACACACTTGTCATCCCAGCACCAAGTGTGTGTCTTCTTACTTTATGGCCAGACATATTCATTAGACCCATCCCCATTTACCATGCCCGTAGCGTGGAACTAGTGAACATAAATTACTTGATAGGTATTCATCTTGTGAAATTAAATGTAGTAGTATTCTTGTCTTTATACCAATTCAGAAAAGTTATATTATAAAATCATGGGTACAATTTTTAGGTATTTTAATTTCCTAATCTATAATATTGATTTTATGATAACTTTTTTAAATAAATGCTGAGTTTTGGTCAGTCCATTTCTTGTTTCCCAGACATCAGCAATTTTTAGTACAAGCACTATGGGTTATTATCATCACTTTAAGTAATATATTTCAATGTATTTTAAACAAATTAAGTGTATTTTCATATAAATTGTGGAGGTTATTGACTTTGATATCATAACTTTTACTGTTAAAAGAAAACCTCTCTCTCTCTCTCTCTCTCTCTCTCTCTCTCTCTCTCTCTCTCTCAGGAAGCATTGTGAGTGTTGGGGACCCAAAGAAGAAATATACAAGATTTGAAAAAATTGGCCAAGGGTGAGTAATTTTTATTTGAAACACCAAAATGAGCTCCAACAAGTGCAGACATTCAAATTTACTGACGTCTCAGATAGCCCATCAATTCATGACGCCTGTTCTCTGTATTATACTGTGTTTTGTATAATCAATATTAGCTTTTTTTCCTGTTAGTGGGTTGCTTGGTAACTAACATCAGAACACATGCTACTGGAGTCTTCACTGTCTTTGAGATGATGCTTTACAGGAACATTTTGATACCTGTATTATGTGCACATTCAGATTGATTTACTTAGAAAACCAATAGAGTTAGAGGATAGCTTATATGAATAGACTCATTGCATTATGCCCTCATATCCAAATGCATATGGGGATTAGATCCTATTTCATTGTCAAACTGAACATTAGAAAAATGAAAAGGAGAAAGTCCTTATTGAATGGTCCAGGATTGGGTAGGCATGACTCTCTGAATACTGACAATAAATAAATCAATAGCCCTACTGTATTGGGCTTTTTTAATTGGTATCTTATATATTTCCATTTCAATGTTATCATCCCCTTTCCTGGTTTCTCCCCCTCTCCCATACTCCCTCCCCTGCTTCTGTGAAGATCCTGCCCCTCCCACCCACCCACTCTCAACTCAACACCCTGGCATTCCCCTACACTAGGGAAATGAGCCTTCACAGAACCAAGGGCTCCTCCTCCTATTGGTGCCAGACAATGCCATCCTCTGCTACATATGTGAATGGAGCCATGGGTCCCTCCATGTGTACTCATTGGTTGGTGGTTTAGTCCTGGGAGCTCGGGGGGATCTGGTTGGTTGATATTGTGGTTCTTCCTATGGGGTTGCAGACCCCTTTAGCTCCTTCAGTCCCTTCTCTAACTCCTCCATTGAAGTTCCCATGCTCAGTCTGATGGTTGACTGTAAGCATCCTCATCTGTATCAGTAAGGCTTAGCAGATATCTATATCAGGCTCCTGTCAGCAAGCATTTCTTGGCATCAGCCATAGTGACGGTTTGGTGGCTGCATATGGGATGGATCCCCAGGTGGGGCAGTCTCTGGATGGCCTTTCCTTCAGTCTCTGCTCCACTCTTTGTCCCTGTATTTCTTCCCGTGACTATTTTGGAAGTTCCCCTTCTAAGAAGGACTGAAGCATCTACATTTTGGTCTTTCTTCTTTTTGAGTTTCATATGGTCTATGAATTGTATCTTGGGTATTCCAAAATTTTGGGCTAATATCTACTTATTAGTGAGTACATACCAGGTGTGTCCTTTTGTGACTGGGTTACCTAACTAGGATGATATTTTCTAGTTCCATCCATTTGCTTATGAATTTCATGAAGTCATTGCTTTTGATAGCTGAGTAGTACTCCATTGTGTAGATGTACCACATTTTCTGTATCCCATTCCTCTGTTGAAGGGCATCTGGGTTCTTTCCAGCTTCTGGCTATTATAAATAAGGCTGCTATGAACATAGTGGAGCATGTGTCCTTGTTATATGTGGGAACATCTTTTGGGTATATACCCAGGAGTGGTATAGCTGGGGCCTCAGGTATCACTATGTCCAATATTCTGAGGAACCACAAGACTGATTTGCAGAATGGTTGTATCAGCTTGCAATCCAGCAATGGTGTTCCTCTTTCCCCACATGCTCCCCAGCATCTGCTGTCACCTGAGTTTTTGATCTTAGCCATTCTGATCGGTGTGAGGTGGAATCTCAGGGTTTTTTTGATTTGCATTTTCCTGATGACTAAGGATGTTGAACATTTCTTTAGGTGCTTCTTGGCCATTCAATATTCCTCAGTTGAGAATTCTTTGCTTAGCTCTGTACCCCATCTTTTTATAGGATTATTTGGTTCTCTGAGTCTAACTTCTTGAGTTGTTTGTATATAATAGATATTTTCCCTCTATCAGATGTAGGATTGGTAAAGATCTTTTCCCAATCTGTTGGTTGATGCTTTGTCCAAACAACATTGTCCTTTGCCTTACAGAAGCTTTGCTGTATTATGAAGTCCCATTTGTCAATTTTTGATCTTAGAGCATAAGCCATTGGTGTTCTGTTCAGGAAATTTTTGCCCAGTGCATTTGTGTTCAAGGCTCTTCCCAACTTTCTCTTCGATTAGTTTCAGTGCATCTGGTTTTATGTGGAGGTCCTTGATCCACTTGGACTTGAGCTTTGTCTAAGTAGATAAGAATAGATCGATTTGCATTCTTCTACATGCAGTTGAACCAGCACCATTTTCCATTGGATGGTTTTAGCTTCTTTGTCAAAGATCAAGTGACCATGGAGAAAGAAATCGAAGAAGATCTCAGAGGATGGAAAGATCTCCCATGATCATGGATTGGCAGTATTAATATAGTAAAAATGGCCATCTTGTCAAAAGCAATCTACAGATTCAGTGCAATACCTATCAAAATTCCAACTCATAGAGTTAGAAAGAGCAATTTGCAAATTCATTTGGAATACCAAAAATCCAGAATAGTGAAAACTATTCTCAACAATAAAAGAACTTCTGGGGGAATCACCGTCCCTGACCTCAAGCTTAATACAAAGCAAATAATGATAAAAATTGCATGGTATTGGTACAGAAACAGGCAGGTAGAATTGAATACCCAGAAATGAACCTACTGTACTTGTTAAAGACTCATATTTCCAGACCCAACTTACCAGATATTTAAATTAGACTTCTGAAATGATAATCTTAGTTTTAAAAAGTCCTCACATGATCTTCTTCATCAGCTAGACATTCACTAGAACTAGATGTAGGAGTTACCTGTTCTGCAGCTCAACTGGAAGTTCCCATGTATCTCAAGCATCAATGTGCAACTAATCCACAGGCCCTGAGGATGCAATAATATTTAATGAGAAATGTGCTTTCTGTCTATATAGCAAATTTAATTAACTTTCTTCATATCCAAATAGAAACTGCGACAAGACAAGTTGCAAAAGACAGTATTCTATATTTCAGCAACACAGGAAAAGTGACTTTTAGACTTTATTCTGTGTTAGGTTAAAAGCAAGAAATGATGAGGGCTGAACACATGATTCTGTGGTAGAATGTGTACACAGAAGACAGAGTTCACTTCTCAGTATCCTTGTCAGTAGGTGCAGCTCAAGGGAATCCAGTGCTTGCTCGGGCTTCCATAGGTACCTTGACTCATGTGTACAAACCCACACATCTACATATAATTAAATCATTTTTTGGTTGGATATATACTGTTTGGGGGAACAATACCACAGATCATCATTGTTTCTCATGGTAGCTACATTTGGCTTAGTTTCATTTGGCTGTTGGGTACTTGCTGGTCCAAACTGGAATGTGTGGCAAGTATAAAATACACATGTAGTTTCAAGGCTGGCATGTCAAAAATACTATAAAAATATCTCATAGACAATTTGTATATTGATTGCCTATTTAGGATGGTATTTTGCTTGCATTTGTCTAAACCAGCAATTCTCAGCATGTGGGTCACAATTCCTTTGAGGGTCGAATGACCCTTTCCCTGGGGTCACATATCAGACACAATAATTATACATATTTATGGGTAGTGATATCACAGCTGAGTGGTACAGTAAGCTAGCTGGCACAGTGGGTAAAATCATTTGCCATGAACTCTTGACCACCCAAGTTCAATTGCCAGAATTCATGGCAGAAAGAGGAACTCACTCCAAAACGTTATCCTCAACAAATACACACACACACACACACACACACACACACACACACACACACACACACACACACACCATGTACACATTATAAGAAATAATAATTTAAAATATATTACATGATGTCAAATCAGAGTAAACATAATGATCTTCTTGATAGAAACATTCAAAAGATTCCTGTTAGCTTTAAAATGTTATTTGCATATTATCATTGTAGGTATCCTACTTTTTCAGAGCACACAGAAACCTCTTGTTCCTATCTAATTATTAGCCTGCTTTCCTTCATTCTTCCCTCTTCCCTACTGTCCCAGAGTTCCTTTTTCTCCACATTGTCACCAGTATTTGCTACCCTTTGTCTTTTTGATGTTAACCATTCTTCTGGTGGGGTGATATCTTCTTATGGTTTTGATTTGATTTGAATTTCCCTGGTGATGTCCCATTGTTCATGTGTGTCAGCTTTTGAAAAAATTCCATTTATGTATATTTACCATTTTTATGTAGTAAGATTTGGGGCATTTTTTTTTTTACTTTTGAGGTTTTAATTTCATTTCTGTATATGTTCTATGTCATAAGCTTGATATATCACATGTATTCTCACGTTGTGTCTTTGCAGAATCTATTGAGCTTTTAGTTTTATAGGAGTATATTTGACTTTGTTTACAATTCACAATCTATTTCTATTGAAAAATCACTTTCTAGATCAGTGTTTCAATAACGTGCTTTATTATGTAACTGTGTTCTGAGAGGTGAGAATGGGAGGTATGGTTTTATTTTGATTGTTTCCACTCTGATACTGCTGAACAAAAATAGCATTGAATTTAAAAAGTGAAACAAACAAAGAAAAAACAAACAAAAATATTTAGGAGCTGATTTCAATATCTGAGACAATGGAGCCAAATTAATAGCTTCAAAAACTAGATTAGGCCACTACTGAGTGACTTTAATCACCAAAGAGATTTCCTCCTGTGAGTGCTAACCACACCTAGATTTGTGAAGGTACAATGGGAAGTTATATATGAATGCCTTTATGAAGTATTTATCATCTAAAATTAAGGGATGGGCAGGTATGCTGGCACACCTCTTGTCTCAGTGCTCAGGAGGTGAAGACAGGAGGATTAGGTGTTCAAAGTCATCCTCAGCTTGACAATGGCTTGGGCGATCCTGTCAGGAAAGAAACTGAAGAAGAGGAGGAAAAGCAAACCATAAAAAATCATATACAATTTAAAATAAAGCAGCCTATTTCCTATTTGGTGCAGCAGAAGCATCTGTTTTACATTCCCAGAGATTGCATTTTGAAAACGATGAAGCCAGTTGACATTTCAGTCATAATAAGTTCTTAGAGATTAGGAAGTCTACTGTATTTCTTCTCTTGTCTCTGTTAGTGTCCAGCACACTGCTAAGCTTAGCACAGTGGCACATATTTCCTACTCAGTGAGCCGTCAGATTTGTTTTTGTACAGCTGTGAACAACAGCCAGGCTCAAAGATTACTTGCAGAGCTTCCTGTCTGCTGGTCCTATCTTTCTGGGATTCTTTTCATGAACTAAAGAATGTTTTTCCTTCTAGCTCTCCTTTCTGTCCATCTCTTCGGCCTCTTTGTTTTTTTATCACTCCTTTTCTCAGTGAATCTTCATCCTTTTCTCTCTCACAGTGACTTGGTTTTCCCTAGTCACAGTGCATGGTTGCTCCTCTGGTGTGTGCTGTACATCTCTCTCTTCGTGTCCATTGACTCCACCTTCCACTGACAATTTTCAGATACACACAGCACAAATAGTCGTAGTATAATATCCAACATTTTTAAAAACTAAAATCAATGTACACTTTTAAAAAATAGCTATTAAGGTATAATGTAAGAGCTTATTATTTATTGGAAGTTTTTAATTCATTATATTCATTTAATTTAATTATTGTTTTGTTTTTTTTCTCAATGGGTCATTCCCCACTCTTAAGGTTTTGGGTGAATGAACAAAATACTTTCTCTAGATTAAAAAAAAAACCACTTATATTAACTTTGTTTTTACTTAAATGGCTCGAAACTGATTTTTCCATGAATTATTGCCCTAAGCGAGGCAATCTAGTCTCTACTTCCAAGACACAGTGGTTTTATTTTCTTTTCATTAAGTCTTGGTTTTTATTGTTTCACTTTACCTATTGTTATGGTGACTTTCAAAATCCTGTCACTAATCATTTAGTGCTAGGAACAATCAACCTCGGTATTCCATTTTCAGCTCCAGGGAGCACAAGAGCTCAATCTTCCGGGCTGAATTTAAGGAAAACCTCTTCATTAATCACCCTCATTGACTTGGAAAACTGCATTTTTCCAGTATGGGATTCTGCCATCCCAACATTCAGGCCTGGGGCCATAGAATTAAGTTTCATTGACCATAAATCAAACTCAGAATTTCATGTCTAATCATTTGAAGCCATAATGGTAAGCCTAAGCTTTAAAAAGGACAGAATTTCACTAAGTTTTCTATGAAAAGTGTTCCATGATAGGGGCTGCCAAATCTAGACATTTTGATCAGATGTGTAGAGAAAGGGTGAGGAAGATACAAAAGAGAGAAGGAGGGAAGTAAGGAAGGAGAGTCATCGTCCCCCAAATTGTCATTAACTGGAGAACAGTGTCAAGGTAGAAACTAAAGTATTTTTCACTCTATGTGAGTTCTATAAGAAACTATATAGATAGTTAATGGAGTTTGATAAGACAACTGAATCATATATTTTTCTTCAGTCAACAGCTATCATCAGAAGTTGGTGTACTTTATAAATAAGTAGTAGCAGAGAGACAAACCGAGGGACTTAGTAAGGCTGGCAGCTGCCTGTTTATGTCTCCCTTATATATTTGAATTCATTTCAAGGTTTTTCCTTAAATGAGAATGCACTGAAAAATAGATCACCTTTCCCTTCAAACCCATCTCATCTTTTCTGAACAATGTTAGTGGATTTGTTTGTTTTGTAAAGAGGCATCGCAGATGTAAACTGGTTTAGATGCGGCTTAGCAAATCTTTAAATTTAGTGACCGATGCTTGAGCACTCACTGTGTTGAATACAGAGCTATAAACAAGAAGCAGGGCGGGCTGAGTATAATGCCTTTAACCCCACCAGCCAGGAGGATCTCTTAGTGTGAGGACAGCCTATTCTACATAGGATAACCAGGACTACATAGAGACATCCTGTCTTGACCCCACATCTATTTAAAGAACCAGATTCTGTTAGTCCACAGTGATCTTTATCGACTCCCTGAATGTCTAGCAAGAAGGAAATGGTTCATTGTATTAAGAAATAAGCTAATGGCTGGGACTCTAACTCCAAAATGACACTTGCTTACACGATCTAGGTTCCATTCACACTAGAAAAAAAAAAACAGAAAAGAAAAAGTAAACCAGGATGGGGAAAAGGGGGCAGCGTATCCATTCCCACTGAAACACATTTACTCTGTAGTGATCTACACACTCATCTTGGCATCTGTTGGCCCTTTCTCTCTTCCTCCCTACTGTTCTCTACTCTTCTCTCTTCTCTTCTCTTCTCTTCTCTTCTCTTCTCTTCTCTTCTCTTCTCTTCTCTTCTCTACTCTCTTCTCTACTCTTGTAGATTACACCTTTAACAGCTTGTATCTGGTACTTATAAATTGTCATAAAACTTTAAAAAACAGAAGAAGAGGAGAATTTGGGGGCAATCAATGGGAAAAAATTTTGGAGTCAAAAGGCTATGTCCAGCTTAATTTCTTTAAATACACGCTTTTCTATTCATGGTAAAGCAGAATGTGCACTCCCTAAGCTTGAAAAACAGACAGGAAGAAGGCATTCAAAGTGCCTAGCTCAGCACATGTCTATTATGTTAGCTTTTACTCTTTAGCTATTATTTGGGGTGGCTCACCCATATACCATTATGACATGGAACAGAATATAATGAATATTGCAGGGCAGTTACAAAGAGATAAGGGGACAAGGAAGATACATACATGATTTATATCAAAAGAAGGGGCTATGAAAATAGATTTTTAGAAGATGGGCCATTTTGTTATATGAAATGGTATAAAAATTTAAGACACGCTGGTCATGGGACTTCCACTTGAAGTACACTACAACAATATTTGCTTTAGATCCTTTAGGTTTACGTACCTTGTTGTTCCTAGCTCTACAACAGTGCCTGTTATAAATACGCCCTATTTGCTGAACCCTCATTAAAAAGAGAAGAAGCAGAAAACATAGATGGTGGGCTCATAGTTAAAAGGAAATAACGCTAGAAAAATAGATATGGCATAGACTATGAAACAAAATGAGAGATACAGGTCGCAATGTGTGTGAATCACCATTTCTTTGCTGTGGCAAAAGAGCTGATATAAAAAAAACAAGGAAAGAAAGTTTCTATTTTGGCTCAGTGTTCCACAGGTTTCAGTCTCTGGTCATCTAATTTTATTGTTCTTAAGTGAGTCAGAAGTCATGAGGAAAAAGCTGTAACAAATGAAAGCTGCTCACTTCACAACCATCAGAAAGCAAAGGGAGTTATGAGATGGACCCAGTAACATGATAAACCCTTCAAAGGCAGAACCTTAGAGTACCACTTCCTCCAACCAGATCCCATCTCTTGCCAGTTCAATCGGCTATTTACTTATCGAAGGATCAGCCTACTCATACAGCCAGCACTTTCGTGAGCCATTAATACCTGCTTGATTCCAAGCTTCCAACACTGGAGCCTTTCGGAGAGAGACTTCTTATCCGAAGTCCAATACTTTGTTTTTATAAATAAGATTTATTTATTTTATGTATACGAGTACACTTGTAGCTGTCTTCAGACACACCAGAAGAGGGCATCGGATTCCATTACAGATGGTTGTGAGCCACCATGTGGTTGCTGGGAATTGAACTCAGGACCTCTGGAAGAGCAGTCAGTACTCTTAACCACTGAGCCATCTCTCCAGCCCCCAATACTTTGTTTTAATTGTTTGTGAAAGCTTAAGTTTTTGAGCAGATACTAGTTGGTTAAACCAGTATAACATCAAAAATACATAGACGAATACGCAAAGAAATGCGTGGCATTTCAGCACGTGTCCCCAGATTTCTAGTTATTCTGCATAAAAGAAACCTTCAGAAAGAATTTACTATTTGTTTCATTTGAAATACCCTCTCTCTCTCTCTCTCTCTCTTTTTTTTTTGATTCACTGTTTAAAAGTTCACTCCAGCACATGCTCACACAGATTTCATATACACTGGAATATAAGTTAAACTATGAAATAGTTTTAAAAATAGTTTTTGACTTTCCTGAGTACATGTGCTATTAGGTACATATCTGCTTAAATGTTCATTTGCTCCCACTTACATATTTAAAACTATACATTACATACAATTATGTATTGGTTTGATAGATTTTTCTAATTTCTCATTTCACTTCAATATCTTCTAGGTATCTTTAACATCACTGCATTTATAATTTGCAAAGAGCTCCTTTGGGAGTCCCCGGGCAGTTATATAAATGTATCACGTGACTTCCATCTAAGATACTTGAAATGTGAAAGCCGTATATGTCTCTGTGGATTGTTAAGTCTTGCACAATCACACGGTCCTGTAGTATTAAGATGATTGTTTTCTATATCTGTACCTTCCCTGTACATTTGTATGCATATCTATCTACACTCTAACTTTTATGTAAATCTTTATGTCTACTATACCACTTTCACAAATTATCACAAATTTCCAAATGGACACAAAGTAGAGAAAATACCCATTTATCACCTAGTTTTAGGAAACTCACAATGATGTCTTATACCCAAAACTTAATTGTTTGATATCGTCTAATTCCTAGTTGTCTCACAGGGCTATTTTCGTAGTTCTGGTAAAGTTAACAATCAAAAAAATCTACACATTATGTTCATTTTGCACTTCCATTTCTGTTCTCTAAAATCACCTTTGTCTTCTAACTTGGCTTTCTAGCACAATTGATTTATTAAAGATACTGGCCATTGTATGATGGAAAGCACCATTTCTGTATTTCCTGCAAATAGAAGTTAACTCTAAGAGGCTGAAATTCAGGTTCAGACTTTGGCAATATTCCTCATAGATGATGCTCCTTCATGTTATACATGTTATATATGTTATACATGTTATACATGTTATATATGTTATACATGTTATATATGTTATACATGTTATACATGTTATTCAGGATGGAGGGTTTGTGTTGTCCCCTATTTCGGTGAGGAGTGGATTATTAGGAAGGTTCAAAGCATAATTATCCACTCCCACTTCAAATTCACACCAGTCCTTCATATAATAGAATGCTGATTGATGATTATTGCTAAAATCAATCCTTTCATTAAGGATTACAAAACAATGATCTCATAAATCTACCATTCCTTCTGTACTTACTGGCTTGCATACTTTTGTTGAAAAGAACTACATTCAATCACCTAGAACTCTGGTTGCATAGAAATGTACAAATAAAGATAAATACTTCATTTCTCAATTATCATAGTTTGATATAATGAGTCAGTACCAAAATTACTTTCATCAAGAAGGCTTTCCTTTATATTTAAAATTTTTTATAAATTTATGGAGTATTATATTTGAAGTCTATTCTATATATTTAAATTCATTATTGTTTTCAATAGACTATGTCTTTGGCTAATGATAGTGCCGTTCTCTGCATCGGTTTTGAGGGAGTGCTAGAAAAAGCATATTTATGATAACTAACACTTGAGTGGCAAGGACATAAGCCCTGAAATTATTCATTTCTGTCCTTTCCAATTCTAAATGTCACTCCATATAAGCATCTAAATCTCATATGAGCCAAAATATTTTAACCCAGTATGTATTTCTTATATAAATTTAAGTGTCTGAAAATGAATGCTTAAGAACATTATTACATGATGTATTTTTAGGAGATTTGATTATAAGACAACTCTTTTTGGGAGGAAAAACAGTTACCTGTTTGGTATGGCTATATCTTAGCTTACATGATGATATACTATGGAGCTCCTTTTTTGTTATGTGCCTATATTGAAGAGGGGGGTCACATATAAGTAACTTGCTTTTTTCAATATGTGCCGGTGTTTGCATTTAAATATGTCACAATTTAGTTACCAGGCCTCCACTGGTGGACATTTAGGATTGTTTCTGATATATTATAAACAAAGCTTCAGTAATGATCTTTGCAAATAAATCATTTCACATTTATGCAAACTTATTAGGATAACTTCATAAGAGTAGAATTTTTGCATCAAATAATGTATGCATTTAAAATTTCCAAGTTGATCTCCATAAAAAATAGCTAAATTCCATAGTCCAATAGTAGCTCATAAGAGTGTCCGTTTGCAAGTAGAGTTGTATTTAAATTTATAGTACAACTATAAAAACTCATGCCCACCATGCCTTTTGAAATACAATATAAGTGTGGAACAAAATGTATCTATGCTGAAGAATTTGTTTGCTAATGTCGAATATGTGTTTAATGCCAGTGTCATGCCATATCTCTCCAGGGATTAACTCGGCTGTACATCTAAGATTGATGAAAAGTGTCAATGAGAAAAATCTTTTTTAGATCATTTTACTTCTAGACATTAAGACATGCATATGGCCAAAGGAGTTTTATGCAACTTCTGGACAGTTTTCAATTATACCATCAAACCTAATGACCATATAATTAATTCATTAAAATGACAAGTAAGCTGTATTACCAAGTCATGTGTAATCAAGCACCCAATACTGACTGACCCCTTTACATTTGTTTTAAACTTTTAAAAGTCAATTTGTTATGTAATGTATTTTTCCCTAATATTTCACAAGGAGTTCTTTTTACACTCACAAGTGAAGTTCCCATGTTGGAGATGAACAGTTCTAAATTTTATTTCTTTGAGGGGAATTTATTTAATTTTAGGTTAACAGATCAAATGATACATTTAATTATGGCACATTCATATATGCATTCATATGCTTTGCTGTAATTTGTATCCACCCGGAACCCTCCTTTCTCAAAGGGGACTATGAGTAGCTGCTTGGTTTAGATAATCTACTAAGCCGTATGCTGCTTAGAAGTCCTGGGTAAGTACCGAGAATGAACCTCGACCCAGTTTTTGTTGTTGTTGTCGTCCTCATTTAGAGAAAGAGTGGAAGTGGTGTCTAGTGTGTTATTCTTTGGGTTGGATCACCCACCCAAAACGTATTTGTTTCCTCATTGGATCTACTTTGGACCACACAGGGCAGGATTCTATGGGGCACTAAATAGACATAGTCTAAGCTTTATAATAGGCTTTGTGATGGAGGAGATTGGAAATACATTAGCAATTGTGAAAAGCAATGTTTATACGCCAATGGAAGATGCCCTTTGTTCTACTTAATGCTCTTAAATGCCTTGTGTTGTATGCTGTCCTTTGTAAAGAAAGATGATGCCCCACATTCAAACGCCATTAGCAGAGTTTACACATTAAGTTGTTTTTTTCCAGCCTTAGTATTGAGCCAGTATTAAGCCACCTACCGCCCTTTCCCATCCCTGCCCTCTTGAAACCAATGGCACACACTTTGAAACAGCTGCTTAGACTTAACGTTGAAGTGAGTAGCTGAGAGTTATCTGGCATTTCCAGGGATTAAGCTCTGTAACTGTGGACTCGTTATTACTGGACTATAACCCACTGAGTTTTCTGGCCTCACATCCATAGTGTGTTACAGCTCTATTTAGAAAGAGGTGACTGTGAATGATCTGGGAAAAGCTGTGTCCTAGCTAAACAACGGGAATCCCCCACTGAATTTTATAATCTTACTAATTAAAGGTTGTACCACCTGGCTCTTAATGCATTCTATATACTTAGGTCACCAGGTGATGTGAGTTACCTAATTTTATTCTATTTTACTCTTTGCATTAGTGACATTTTTTTGAGAAATAAATTTCCTGACAAGGACTGAACAATCACTCTTAACATCTTTGCATACAGTACTCTTCACAGTTCTCAATGGATATTTAAGTCCCATTCAGGAGTTTTATATCTATTCTGAGTGGTTGTGGTTTACATTTACTCTGATAGTTCATGCAGCACAACGTGGGCATGTGTAATAGTATCAAATGTGCATTTGTGAAACTCCATGTCACGTGCATTTATATAGTAAAACAATTTCTATAGAAGCACCTAGTAAGTAGTACCTTTCTTATATATTCAGAACAGCCCCTTATCCATCTCAGCCACATAGAATATCTTACTTGAGTGAGAGAATCAGAAGAACTACTATGTATGTTTATGTCAAAAAGAATTTTGCCCTGGAACGAACTGAATAGACTAACATGAACATGGGGATGCCATAAGCAGAAAACATAGAGGTAAGGAGAGCACTTGGGAGTAGCAGTTTAAAACAATAGCTACAAATATGAATCTGAGGAAGAGCTGCAGTTGCACTGAGCATTAACGAAAATGCTTAAGATCTAGCTTTAAAGTGGAACAGTTGTCCTTACAGAAAAATAAAATCATATGTCAGAGAATGGATGCAACTGGAAATCATTATGTTGAACAAAATAAACCAGACTCAGAAAAATAAACACTGCACATTTTCTCCCCTGCATGAAACCTATATTTAAGGATGTCTGTGGGGGGAGTTATTTTTCTATTTAAAGTATCTTTATTTACTTTTTTAGTGTGTTCACTTTACATCCCGCACAGTGTCCCCCTCCCGGTCACACCCTCTCACAATCTTTCCCCCATCCCCCCTCCCCTGAAAAAAAAAATAGAAATCTTAAGGGAAAAGGAAGAAAAGGGGAAAAAGTGTAATGGAACATATGTAACATGACAGTGGGAAAGATATGGTTGTTGAACGAGGAGATCAGGAGTGGAAAAAGGGTAACAGTGATGGGGGATGAAAAATAAAATATATACATTTCCATATATATATGTATATATATAAATGAAACTCATTAGTGTTCATGTTAAGATATAATAAAATGTAAAGAAAATGGAGCATGCAAAACATGAAGCTGGAAAATTAAGCAATGGCATCAAACTGGTGCATTTTTAAACTCAGCTATTAGCTGTATAACCACAGCTAACTCACCATTTACCCAGTTACAACTTACTCATTTGTACACGGAGGCAACTAGAGTTGCACCTAGCGCCACTGAGAGACCTCATTCATTTCTAGAGAGTTGGCAGAGAAACTGTCGCAATAAATGATAAAGGGATTTCTACTAGGAGTAGCAGGAAACGGAAGAGTAGATAGAAAGAATAACCAAATGGGGCTTACGTTCCTGACTGTGACCTCATTAGCACTATGTTTAAACTTGTGAAACCTTAAAAGGGAATAGCGTCTATCCCTCCAGTGACCTCATTCATTCCCACCTAGCTCGCTGTGCACTACATCGCTTCCTATTGCTTTTTTACTCTTTAGGCACTCTGCAAAGTTGTTCTTAGCCTACCTTTCTTGCCCCCCATCCTCTACTTCATTCACGTGATGATATCAAAGTGATTCATCTCAACGATTAGTCTTTTCATGTTGCCTCCCTGGCAACTATTTAGTATGGTTTGACGTTGGTTCTTAGAAAAAGGACCTGGTAGAGAATAGTGATAAACTGACTTGTGGAGAAAGGGGAGAAATTGGGAATTGTCTGTTTCTTTCTAGACTCTTCAGGCTAGATGGCAATGTTTCCATTTGATGGTCATGCATTTGGCCACCTCAAGGACAGCCTACTGATAAAACATGTGGTGCAAAGCTGAGAGCTGTAATTGATGAGGGCCCGTAGTTGAGCATTCTGTTAGTTTAATATTCTTTAACCATGCTGGATGTTTAAAAGAGTTCTCCTTCATAGTTAGGAGAGCACTGTTACGTAGTTGTTTGATAGCAGCAGGCACATCCTTCCCACTCTTGGGGCTTCAGAGTTCCCATCTGTAACGAGGAGGTTAAACTTGAATGATCTGGCTTTCCATTCAGGTCTACTAATGTATGATTTCCTTGTACCATATGAGAAACTGAGATTTGTAATAAATAAAATTCCCACAATAAATAAATATTCTTCTTACAGCATTATATCTATAAAGCAAGAATAGATGGATAAAAGAATCAATTTAATTAAGTGACCTGTAAAAAATATGAAACAATCAAATTGATAAACTCAGTATGTCCGAGAATAAGGAGTTTAGTCCCCATCTTTATTAGTTTGATTTCTGTCATCTTTATGTCCCAAGATGCCAACAGATGATAGTTTTAAAATTAAGATGAAGTAAAATTTTATTGTGTAAGCCTATTATTAACACACACACACACATATATATAGTCAATCATATTTCAGTGTAAGCATATGTATTGAGATATTTTAATATACTCCAATGTTCTGCAAGGCTCATATTTTGGGAATGGAATTGGCTAGATATTGTCTCCTTTGTACCGCTGTGCTTTAAATATTATGATGAGAGGACCATTCCTCTTTACAACCTGCAAACCCCCTACAAACAAATAACCTGTTCCTTGTGAATTAAGCTATGCAATCTTGACCACAAACTGCAGTTATTAATAGTTTAATTCTTATCCTTTATCAAACAAAAATAATTATATATTACTAGTGCTTAGAGACTTTTTATCAGAATGTGGTACTCAATAGTCCCATTATGATAAATCCTACCAAGAAAGGAAATAAATGCAATATTCAAATTACCAGTATTGTAGGTAAATATGAAATTTCTATTATTAATTTTGAAACATTATGTATCTTGAAAATTCCACATATTTAAAGAGCATCCTAGTCATCTATCAACTACATTTGGGACGTTAGTTGCTATATTAGAAAACAATCAATAGAATAATAATTATTAATACTTATTTGGCACTTACTATGTGCCAGAGCTGAATGACTTTTAAGGCTTAGCATACATTTAATCCACCTTCGAAGGTAAATCACTGAGAGTCACACAACTAGAAAGTGATAGGATTTAAACCAGCAATGATTTGAATAAATAGGTGTGGGGAATGCTATCCTCAGCCCAGCAGTGGGCATTGAAAATGACTATGGATGAATCTTGAAGATAATAAGATTTCTTGGCAGAGAAAACAAAAATAATAATTAAAAAAAAAACTCCCATGGAATCAAGTCAGAAATCAAACCTTCGATTTGATTCTTGAAGGTTTCTTGGGGTTCAGTGTTGCATTAGGTCTGCTAGCTGGAGTGGCAAGGAGCTAAGTTTCTCTACAGTACCTGAATTTATTCATTTTTAGTTGAAGGTTCACATAGACTCTAAGTTGGTCAAAACAGTAACTTACTGATTAGTAATATAATAATATGTTAGGTTTGCGGATTCACATAGGAAGCCATTTTAGGACAGAACAAAGATAAGGGGGAGGAAGGGAAAAATGTCTTTCCCACTGAACAACTGCCTCTGTCCATGAAGGTCAGGGAAAAACGCAAATGCGCCGTTTGGTTCTAGTTAATAACCCTCACTCTAGGATGTCAGGGCCTTTAAGTCGGAAAGTCTATACAAATGGACCTTGTAATCCTGGGATACTGGGGTTTCAGGATTAGGGATCTATCTATCTTAAGACAAAACACTGAAGGAAATAGGGAGACGATGCAGTAAAGAAAAGGAAGAAAACGGATTCCAAGGTAAGTCTCCAAAGATGGTAAACACTAATCCCTCTTGTGCTTCCAATCAATCATAGTTTTATTCCCTCAGACAGCAGAAATGAGCTTCAATGGTTGAAGGAACACTCATGGGGAAAAGTCACCATGCAGGCTAGCCTTTTCTCACGCTAGCTTTAACTAGACTAGTTACCATCTTGCTTATTTTATAAAACTCCATATATGATTTTTATTTAGTGTGTTCTAAACTTAAAGAGAGGAAAAAAAAGAAAAATGCAAAACTATTTCTCAAGGGAGAGGCTAAAACATCACTATAAAGTGTTCCTACAGATAATCCTTTAACAAAAACCAAACCTGCTTTTGAAAAGGAAAGAGATGCTAGCAAGGTCGTTAGGGTTAGGGCATCGGGTGGTTCTAGCCAACAGTCAGTAAATCAGTTCTCTTCTGCTGCATAATGAACAGCTACAGCAGCAATAAGGAATCATAACAGCAGAGGCCATATTAAACTTCAGGGGCGATCTGGGCTTAGGGCCAAATGCTGTCTTAGATTGTGTCATTTGATAGTCTGAGGTCGTAAAAGAGAGGTATTTCTAGTATCTCATTTTACAGATACTGTCATTCTGCTGAATTGGATGGTATGCATGTGTTTTCGATATCTGGAAATGAACCAAATAAAGATTTTTAAAAACATAGTTTGCAATTAGGTTTGAAGAGGTTTTCAGAGCTTACCGCTGCTGAAGTGAGCGCCAAGTTGATTGAGACAATCTACTCCTCTGAATTCAATTCTGAGTTCAAAAGGGCAAATCACACCTGGCTCCCAACTCAGGAATGACTCATCTTTTATTCCAAGAAAGTAGTGTATCGTGAAGATTCATTTGGGTGAAATACCTTTCCTTATTGAAAGGAAAGGAATTGTTTCAATTGAGTTTTTGCTGAAGAATATTTTTTATTAGTGTGCTCATTCAACAAATATTTAGTGGCATCAACTGTAAGTTCTGAATATAGACTCTACAATAGACAATATTGAAAACAGATTTGTTTGATATAAGCATACATGTTGAGAGTCACCAAATGCTCGTCCGGGTACCACCTAGAGATTAAGTCTGATATTTAGACTGGTTTCAAAACCTAATTGTAAAGCTAAGCAGAATGTGGTCTGTACGTTGGACAGCCTGGGAAGGCTATTCAATCTTTCTGACTTTCAGGTTCTGATTTATGAGATGAGACTAATTGAGTTGCCTTATATATAAATATAGGGGAGAATCTCATAAAAGCAAGTCTATAAACTTCTCAACACTGTGTCTGACACACAGAACACATTCAATACATGCTTACTTCTGCTGTGGTCCACTGTTTTCTTTCTGAAAGGACTGAAGCTCAGTGAAGGGAAATTTCTTGCCAGGGTTTGCACAGCTTGTGATGGTGAAGCAGGCTCAAATCTCTGCTATTAGTCAAAGAAGCCTTATACCACACTAGCCATTTCCTTTTCACGGGGCAGGTGACATAAGCATCCCAGGCTTTTGAGAAATATCGTGAATCATCAAGGGAAAAATGTCATAAAGAAATGCCTGACATAGAGTTATGGATCATAACAGTAATTCCAATATTTGGGAGGCTGAAGTAGAAAGATCACAGCAAGGACATTCTGAGTTACATATGGGCAAGAGGAGAGAAAGAGAGATATGGATGGATAGATAGATAGATAGATAGATAGATAGATAGATAGATAGATAGATAGAATATCTTTCTAAACTCAATCGAAAACTTAGAGCATTATAATTCCTAGGAAATGAATCGTCAGATTGTTTTCCTAGCTGTTTTTCTTGCCACCACGAAATGAATACCTCCTCAGCTGAAGATAAGGTTGAGAAGACCTTCAGAAGTGTAATTCACCAAAAGATACTGGGATCTCATCAGGACAATACATTGTCTCTCTGCAAAGCAAGGGAAAATCTAAGTAAAGTTAAAATAGAAGCATAAATACTTCAAAGACTTAAGGAAAGATAGGCTAAAAAGGGATATTTCATAGGAGTGAAAACTCACTGAAATTGATGAGAAATTAAGCAAACATAAAAATACAGAAGCTCTATAACAGAGCCACAGGGTTATTCCTTTGAGCAGGTACAGCACTGACACACACTGAAACTGACTGATTCATTAAATGAAGGGTTGGAGATGCATAAAATAGCTCCTGTGTCTATATGCTAAAAATAATAGCTGAGTTAAAGTTGCCTCAGCAAAAGATGAGCTATTCTTTTCCGAAATTTACTTTTCCTCAATCAGAGGCCTGCGATGATGGTTGTTTAAATACGTAAAGAATATGAAAAATAGTACAGGGTTTCCTTAGGAAGTACAAGGCCAGTATGCTAATTTCACAAATGCATAGTGAACTGGTGCCAGAAAGGCTAGTGAAAGGTCCTAGTCCACCACAAAGGATTCATTGTGTTAGTCTCTGACATAACTACTATATAAGGCAGTTGTTTCAATGCTGTGCACTTACAATTTGCTAGGACAGTAGATCTAGTATTAAGTGTTCTTTCAATAATTATTAAGAAACTGCCCCTGTGTTACCTCCTCACTGAATCTTGATCTTGCTAACTTAATTCCCCTGAAAGTGAATTACATTTTTTCATACATACATGGGAAAGTATCGGTAACACGTGCATTGTTTATTCATTGGGTAATTTTCACCTTTCCAGGGCATCAGGAACTGTTTACACAGCACTAGACATTGCGACAGGACAAGAGGTATGTGGCTCTAATTGATCTGTATTACTTTTTTTTGTGTTTATCAATTTTTCTTGTTGCTAACTCGTGTCCGGCAGGCAGCACTAGGTTGCGATGGGAGATTAATTCCGTGGTGTGCAAAACATCTGGAATAGATAGTGCCTGGCCAAAGAAAAGGTGCAGGTTTGTAGAACACATACAGAATAGTAGATAAAGAATTTGTACATTTCCATCCATGTGTATTTTAATAGTCATGTTCTTCTGTGTTATTCATCATCCAGGTGGCTATAAAGCAAATGAACCTTCAACAGCAGCCCAAAAAGGAATTAATTATTAATGAAATTCTTGTCATGAGGGAAAATAAGAACCCCAATATTGTCAATTATTTAGATAGGTAAGTGGGGTTTTTTTTACATATTTTCTTCCTAAGATGTTATTTTCTTATTTATTTATTTAAAATGTTTCTAAAATGACACAAAGTAACACAGTAAATCTTTGCGAACCATCAAACACTTGAAAATATGTTTGGTGGACCTAGTCCTAAACCTAAGTAGTTTATATGGTTTCCTTTGGAGGATGGTGGCTCCAGGTTGTCAGGTAATACACTACTCCATGCAGGAAAAAGCAGTGGTGTTTTAAACATTTCATCAAGTGTCTATTTGGAGCCATATGGCCCCTGAGAGGCTGAGTAAAGAAGGCAGACAACAAAAGCCCTGCTTTAATGGGTGCTTTATGATTAACTGACAGTGAGGTTGGGGCAATTGAGACTTTAATCTCAAACCTTTTCCCTAAAGCAGGTAATTAATGTCTCTTTCATCAGTGGTATTAAGAGTGTTACATATAGGCACTTAAAGACAGAGCTAACTCTTCTCCCTGCGTAACATCTGTTTCTTCGGAGTTTTAGTCATTGTATGCTTAGCATCACTCTGCTGAGTTTTCTGATAAGATGCAAAGGAAATAGGATTAGGTCTCAACCTCTGTGAGTTTAAGGGCTTGCTGTCAGTGTTAGGTCATTAGACATTGATGTGGTAGAGATAGAAGAAAGACTGAATTTGAAAGTTTGAATCAGCATTTTCCCCAGTGCCTTTATGGCCCATCAGCAACAGTGTGGCATTAATTTGATTTCTGCATTTATGGTTCTGTAAAAACTTGCACTTGTTCTTTTTTAAAAGGGCTGATTTCTAGGTTTTACTCCATAATTAATGATAATGGAACTGGTGAAGTTTGATTTTTAAGAGATTTGCTTCGTGGATCCCAAAAGTACTATAATTTGAGCTGCATAGAATAGAAGGTCTTATTTTGCACTGAGATATCGGCCTTTGCTTTGTCTGGTTTGTTCTTTAAATATTCCTGTAACTCAAGCTGGCCTGGAAGTTATCATATACCCAGGGCTAGCCTTAAACTCAGAGTTGCGTTGCTTCCTCCACCCAAGTAGGTGGGATTACAGGTGTATACCACCATGCCAGGCTTAGCCACGTGTGTATTAAGGCAGAGTGGAGTCACTGGGGTCACTCCTCTCTGTAAGAAGATTGTGCTAACTGATTTTAATAACCTCCTTCTGTTTTCAAGAATGCTGAGGCTATCCAGGGACCTTAGTTCCTGTACTTGAGGACTGAAATTTGTTCCTCAATAATCATTTCAAGATAATTAGCGTGGCCCTCTTCACAATCAACTTTCATCACAAATCAGGCCCGAGTCTCTATTTCCTTAGTCCAAAGTAAAACCTTTTTTTCCTCTTTTGTTATAGCTACTTAGTGGGTGATGAACTGTGGGTAGTCATGGAATACTTGGCTGGTGGCTCTTTGACTGACGTGGTCACAGAAACCTGTATGGATGAAGGACAGATAGCAGCCGTCTGTAGAGAGGTAAGAAAAGAGAATGTATTTTGCTGGTGAGAAGTAAAGTTTACCAATGCTTTCTTGCAGCTCATACAGAATTTTTTCTAGCATCAAAATAACAACAGTGTGCTTTTGTACTGAAAAAAAATGAAATTGTATTAAAACTATAACTTAACGCCGCGCCCTATATGTATCTCCTTTGCCAGACCCATATTTAGTTACCTTTCTGTGGCTCTTATAAGCTCTAATATGCTACTCAGGAAACACTGCATCTAATCTCATATGCAGGAGTGTCAGTGAACATGGCCACTGACATGGTTCCTGTGGAATGCCTTTCTAGTCTGTGGGAATTTATACAAGATAACTGTTGTATTCTACATGCTCCACGTAAGCCCCATTAAATACAGACTACGTTATAGTCTCGTTATTTCCTAGAAGACAAATTTTTAAATTTTTAATGTGGGGTGTGTGTGTGTGTGTGTGTGTGTGTGTGCGTGTGTGTATGTGTGTGTGTGCGTGTGTGTATGCGTGTGTGTGCGTGTGTGTGTGCATGTGTGTGTGCATATGGATATCAAATAACAACCTTTGGGACTCAGTTCACTACTTCCATCACGTGGGTTCTGGGAATTGAGTTCAGGTTGTAAAGCGAGGCAGCAAGTGCTGTGACCTATTGATCCATCTCACAGGCCCCAGAAAGCAGTTTAACAGTTTTCCTTGAACCACAGAAAGTAATTGCTTGCATAGTGAATATTCCTTACAGCCCTCTAGTGGGCCTGAGGATCTGTCATTTACAGAAAGATAAAAGGGCATTTAGTTTCTAGATAATTCGATGGTGCTTTGTTTTGTTATTTTGATCAATATTGTTTTTACAACATACACTTTTCAGTGGTGTCTCACAATGAAATTTTCTAGAGAATGAAATGGAAACTTGAAAACGTTTGAAAGTGCAACTAAGCTAAATCATATTAGGGAATCTTTCTGCTAACATGGTTCTCTTCAATTTCCTCATTCTTCCCCCCGACTTGTTCCCATTTCCCCTTCTCTATAAATACATGTATAGCAACAGATCATGTTTCTCCTATGCCAGAAATGGAGTTGATATTCCCTTTTTATGTTATTCTGTCTGAGCCTGCATTTGGTATTTTTTAGTATTACAAGACAGAGACATTTCTGAACAAGTCCTTTAGTTACTTTAGAACTGGAAGCCATCCTCAAATCTATCAGAAATAGGCAAAGTGAATTATTTTGCTTGCACATTCTTGTTTCCCACACTAGATCTACTGAACCAAACCTCAGCATGCACACTGAGGATTACAACATCTCTAAGAGACCAAGCTGAATCCACATCACCTAGAAAACTAGAACAAAGCATCATTATGTTAACTGGCCAAGTGGACTGTAGTGATGACTAGTACTGTTCCTTGCTTTATCCTCTTCATGGTTTGGTCTATAGTATGGCATGGGAGCCCTCCAATACTTAAGATTAAGTGTCCTCCCTGATGTAAATACTAATGTGGCATGAAAATGGTATTAAAGCATCCAGTACTCAAATTCACTTAACAATAAGTAATCATAAACTTTCCCAAAATTTGCCTGGAAATGATATATAGAATTAAAAAAAAACCCTTTGTGATATAATTAGAACTTTTTCTCTGATCCAATAGTGCCTCCAAGCTTTGGATTTCTTGCACTCAAACCAAGTGATCCACAGAGATATAAAGAGTGACAATATTCTCCTCGGGATGGATGGTTCTGTTAAACTGAGTAGGTATTTTCATTCCTTGGGCAATTTCTGCTCTTCTAATGTCTATCTTAAGAAGATAATAGCTACTAAAAGTGATTTGTCTGAAAACAAGTAGAGCTTAATTGTAACCAGATTTAGATTTAAGATTTAAGATTTTTAGATTCTAGTGACATCTAAAATTAACCAACAACAAACAACAGAAGGTGGAAAGGACTGGGAGGTAACTCTATGGCAGTCTACAGAAAATGGCAGCATTTCTGTCAATTGTTTCAGACCCCTTTAAAGTTAGAAGCAGCTGAGAGGTCAGGAAAGGATTCGGATATAAGTTAAGTACTTGCGAGAGCTTGCTTTAACATTAAAGGAAGGTTTAGCAACATGGGGAAATAAGCTATTGCAAACATTTCATTTGGGCTCACTTTAATAGATTTTTTTCTTCTCTACAGCTGATTTTGGATTCTGTGCCCAAATCACTCCTGAGCAAAGTAAACGAAGCACTATGGTGGGAACTCCCTATTGGATGGCACCTGAGGTGGTAACTCGAAAAGCTTATGGCCCGAAAGTTGATATCTGGTCTCTGGGAATCATGGCCATTGAAATGGTGGAAGGTGAACCCCCTTACCTTAATGAAAATCCACTCAGGGTAAGTCAGGAAAATTGAGGTACTTCCTATCCCACCCCCCAAAAATGGGGGCAAGAAAAATACCAATTTATGATTCCCCAAACTGATATAACTAATACTTTTTTGGAACAAGTAACACAGAGACAATGAGTTATGATGTATAAATTGCTCTGAGCATGAAGTACCTTGCTCTTAGTCCCTGTCAAAACAAGAGCCTTTAATATTCTTTAGTATACAACTTTCTACTATAAAACTCTAGAAATGGGTGAAAAGAAAGATGTGGGTAGAATGGGCATTTTTATCATGTACTATGGTTAAATGATCTGCCCAGAAAACCTTTGTTTCATAATTACTTTAACAAAGCAAAACAATGAATTTCTAGAACACTTGTCATTTTAAGTTGGATTTCTGTTATCAGTAGCAAGTCATTGAGCAAGAACAGCTTGGTTGACATTGAATGCAACAGACAGAGATAGAGCACCAGCATGGTGAAACCACAAACTTAATTAGAAGACCATCAAGTAGAAGAGAAATAGAAATTATTTGAGTTAGAGAATTCAGTTTCCTACTACATAATTGGAAGTTTGATCCTCAAATGATTCAGTTACCCCTGCAAAGAAAAATAAAATAAAATGAGAACCCCCACCTTGTAACCTAACCCCATTGTCTTTTTTTTAGATATGTGTAGTTGATCATGAGGATAAAAGTCAAAGAAATACAAATGAAGCAGTTGCTTAAGGTAGACATAAGTCAGAAGCTATTGGGTTGAATATAGCCTCACTGTACACCAAAGCAGTACTCTGTATGCATGAAGGACAGGAGAGTGTTCCTAAAAGAAAATAGCCACAGATTCAAATCTACTTTTCAAGCTCATACACAACATCAGTGCCAAAGGCCTTGTCTATGTCGTTATCATACAGAGTCTAATAATGTCTTTTATCCTTTATCTATAAACTCATTGCCTTTGGTAATCAGTCAAGTGTATTCTCATTATGTTTGGAAAATCTATATTCAAGCCAAATATATGTGACTTTCTATATATGCAAAGAAATCTGTGAACTAAATGTCTAGTTGTTGTGCATTTGAAAATTGTGTATTCTCTAATACACAATTAGCCAGTTTCTAATATATAGAGAGATGCCTCCTTTAATTCTTCCTCCTTTTGATTCTACTCTGGTATTTGGCTGCTGGTCCTAGTCTCTCTATACTAAACAACAGATATGAAAGAAAGCCCGAATGAATTCTCCGGCTGTTACCCTTGTCTCAAACAAAACAATCTGAAAGTGAGATGTATGTGTCGATTAGCTGCCTGGAGGACTGAGTAGAAAAGAGGGGGGCATTTTCCCACCATTTGTGGGTCAGCCTACCATGAGTTTAATCAAGTCCACCTCTGACCTTTGGAACAGTGCATTAGGATAATTAGGAGGGCTTTTCTGTATTGTCTTAGTACCTTTGCCCATTAGGAGACCTCACTGAAAGAACACATCAGGTCTGTTGTTTCTATGGATTTCCTCCTCTAAGTCTTCGAACTGTAGTGGCACTAAATGAATCACAGCTAGTTTGCTCTCTGCTTTCTGCTCAGTAACTTACGACCTGGAGAATTTAAGGATTAAATAAATGGCACTGTAAGCCAACTAGTCTCAGGAATGCATTTCTTGCTCTCTTCTGTTTTTCCAGTCATAACTGATCTCCCTTTAGCTAGACTGGTAATTACTGGGGGGTTGGGGGGAGAAATGGGTTTTTTATCTCCATAGATATCTTCTAGTTTGAGATTAATAGCTTGTCTCTTAGAATCCATAGTCTTCTATCAAAACAAGTACTTGCAGATTAATAAACCATAAGGTTCAGGAAGCCTACATTAAAACTATGATCAAAAAAGAGCTGTCAGAAAGACTACTTTTTTGAATTCCGCAGATAAGGATGGACTAACTTCGTGCCTTACTCTCTTCACTAGAGATCTTGATCAACCTCTGGGAGATTAACCAAGTCCATGTTGAGCCAGGCTGATTCTGAAGCTCTTCTCTTCTAGACAGCAGAAATACTCTTAAGCTTTCTTTGTAAATGGGCTGCCCTGCTCTTTTCTTACAGAAAACACAGTGTCTTGGCCTAGATGCCTTTATCTGGGATTGGCGGGTCATATTTACTGAACTCATGGAAAGTTTGGATATAGACACAGTTGACACTGTAGGAAGCCTACTTTTTCTTGGATTTGGGTAACTGCACACTATGTTGGGAACTAGAAAAATCAGGCACCATTAGGAGAGGTATGAAAGAGCCCTCAGATCTTTCATTAAAACTATCTCAATCTACCACCAGTCTACTATTTGTAGGCTTTGAAACAGACGGAAGTAGAAGGGAGTGAGGAGAAGAAGATAAAATGGAACTGTAAAGGGTGGCTTGCATTTGTGGGGACAAAAGAAATATCAGTTAAGTAGTCAGGCACATCCAAGTGCATCCTGACAATGTAACTTAAAAGCTCAGGACCATTTTGCAAGTCGCTTCAAACCTTTCTGACCTCATTTCCTTTCTGGGAATAGGGATAATATCTGTCTCACCGAATCCACATGAAAGTCATGAATAATTTATATAAATCACAGAGCTCCATGCTTAGCTCACTGTAGAAAATATATGTAGTTTAAAGTTGTTTTCACTCACTCATTTAATGGATTCACCATTCCTCCAACACACTTTTATCCCATGGCCCAACAACTCCCATAGCGGAGAGAATTCTGTAGGGTTCAATATAATTACTGTAATTAGGTAGCATTAAACAGAACAGGTTCAAGGTAAAGAAAGTCTCAGGCTGTCCTTTACAAGGCTGCCTGCATCTCTCTGTGACTTGTACTGTTTGCTGTACACGAGTCATCTGAGCAAACTGTCTGTCAAAATTGATTGCAGATATACATGTGATGCAAAAAATGAACTTGATAAAAATTGAATATTTTTTTGCTTAGTATAAAAGGATTGAGATTTTAAAATGTTAATAAATGACCTAATAGGCTCATGAAATGCTTTTAAAAGCTCACAGAGCTATCAACTTTGCTAATGATACAATACTAGTAGCCTTTCCAAAGGCAGAGAGGAGACAGCCTTCTCATTGTAGCCCCCAGACCCTGAAGTCTTTGCACTCAATGTAATTGGCCTTGGACAGAAATGTTGTTCTGTGACCCATGGGCATTTTTATATAGCCACTAGTAATTAAGTACCTCATGCCTTCTGTTTGTCAAAGGAACTGGGTTTTAAAGCAATACAGCTTTCTCTGTGAATATGCAAATCAAAGATTTGTTTTTTCTTGATAACAACTTTTCTGATAATGGATGTTATTTTTTGCTAAAAATTGTTATCATAAAGACAGGTTCTAAACAAGGAGAACTTTGTTCTGTTTACCAGCACAAAGAAATTACCTTTCTTTTAAAAAATCAGTTTACTCTCACACATAATAGGTCTGTTCTTATCAAGTTGTAATGGCTTTTGGTACTGGGAAATTTCTCAGTGATGTCCACTTGATGTCTATACAGAACCGTTTATAGTCCTGCTTTATGTGTAATTTTCTAGACAGTTTTATGTGTTTGCTTTATGCCTTTGTTGTAACTATTCATAGGGATTTATTAAATATGGAGCTACTGGAAGACACTGGTAGTGGTGTCAGAAGCAGTGAGTGGTATGGCATGGGAACCATGCACCCTGCTTGTTTTTCTCCTTGGAATCCTCTGTGGAGTTTAAGAACCAATGCCACTGGATTCCATCCCATAGGAAAGGTGGAAACTGGAACTAGTCCAAAGGCAAACCTATATGGCAAGACCTTAATAGATTACTGTCTGCAATGAAATGTAGTTCTTCATACCTCTATGAGCACAGCAGTTTAACCAGGAATGGGCATACTTACTCTGCTTATACTTGCCCATTTCCTTTAAGGAATCATAACTAATAGCATATGATGGTTTGTATATGCTTGACCTAGGGAGTGGCACCATTAGGAGGTGTGGCCTTGTTGGAGTAGGTTTGTCACTGTGGGTGTGGGCTTTAGACCCCAACCCTAGCTTCCTGCAAGTCAGTCTTCTCCTTGCAGTCTTCAGATGAAGATGTTGAACTCTAAGCTCCTCCTGCACCATAGCAGCCTGGATGCTGCCATGCTTCCTGCCTTGATGATAGTGGACTAAACCTCTGAACCCGTAAGGCAGCCCCAATTAAATGTTATCTTATAAGACTTGCCTTGGCCATGGTGTCAGTTCACAGCAGTAAAACCCTAACTAAGACACAGCATCAAAACCTAGTTGAAATCTTTTTCTTCACTTCTTCATTCTCAGACCTAGGAATCCAGAAACATTATATATTATAGTTTCTTTTCTGTTGCTAAGATTAAGATATTTCAACCAAAACAACCTAAGAGAGAAAATGTTTATGCTCATAATTTCAGGATACAGCCTATTGTTTTGGGGAAATCAAGGCAATAGGAAGTTGAAGCAGCCAGCCACATTATGTTCACAATCAAAAGGAGAGAGCAGTGAATTAATAATTATATGCCAGTACTCAGTCAGGAGTCTTCCTTCTTCTACAGTGCAGTGGGTAGGTCTTTACAAGTCAATTAATGTCATAAAGAAAAATCCCTGCAGATATGCCCATAGGTCAGCCAAATTTAGACAGTCTCTCATTGAGGCTCTCTTCTAATGATTCTAGATAATACTAAATGAGCGATTCAAACTATGACATTCTAAAAAAGAAATGATATGAATTCAGCATACATCTCTATGAGATGATTTTTCCTTTTTAGTTTTTTCTCTTCTAAAAATGGTGTTCATCTTTAAAATAAGCTAGCAGCTGAGCACCTAGCCTATACTAAAGCATAATGTAGCCATGGTGGGACTATATGGGCTGGAGTACATTACCTCAATGACTGTGGAGAAAGGAGGATAGAATCCAAATGAAGGCATGTTGTCACATTTAAAGACTTCCTACTTCTTTACTGACACTTAAAGAACCAAACAAAGGTCAGTTTTCTTGCGTTTTCCCTCTTATGACCAGGGAAATTCTAGAGAGCTTGCATGTCTCAAGAACATCATGCATAATAAGAGAAGCCCTCCTGAACAACAGCAACTAAGGGCCAAACTGCATCTTGTTCCCTCCAACCACTGGAACCTGTGTTGTGGCTTGGAATGTCTGGGTTTGATGGCGCGTGCTCATTTGGAATTAAAGTCAGACATAAACTTCCTGAACACCAGAGAAGCAAGCATACTTTGCTAGCACTCTGTCAATATTGTTTTGAACGTATTTCAGGGAGAGCTGGGAGCATTCCCTTCTTTTTCCATAAGCCACTGTGGAAGAGCAAACTTTATTGATGGGTTGTTGACACTCCTCTTCCTTTGAAGGCTTAACCTATGCTTAAAAGGAGGGGAGAGTTGGGATAACTGCAAGTAAAATAATTATAGAATAGTAACAGTGCTTCTTTTTAATAAGAAAAAATATTGCCTGTCAGAAGATAGGAAGCCCTAAAGAAGCATTGGTTGTTAAGAATTCAGCATCGGAAAATGGGACTTGGCCATATGAAAGCTGCAAGTTTTCATTAAGATTATACAGAAGCAGACAGTTCAAACTGGTGAATTATGACCCAGAAGAAAGCCAAGGGAGAAATTGATTCCATAGCAAAGTAAAATCCAAGAGTCTAACCAGGCGAAGAAAAGGGAAAGTTTAAAAATGTGGTGATCAGGGAACCATTGTTGGCCCAGAGAGATTCCTGTATCCTGTGATTTTTCTTATCATTCCTCAGAGAACTTACAGGCTCCAATGGTTTGGGTATAACCCAGAGATGCATACGCCTATTCCTATAATAAGTACCATACTGTTGGCTAAGGAATTAAGTCCATCAAAATCAAAGATCATTGTAAAGAAACGAATCTCGGGTTGAGGTTGTACCTTTGCCCACTGAAATGTTTTATTTTATGGCTTTTGAAATATGAATTCACCAAGAAAATCAGTGTTTTCCTGAAATTGAAGATTACTTCTGACTTTTGTTTTTTGTTTTCATTTATGTTCTTTTTAACTTGGTCACAATATCATTTTTAAAAAACCATTTGCACTCTGATACAAAGATCCTCAGAAAATTCTTTGCTGAGTTGAGCAAAACTCCAAGTTATTTTCATCAAGGCAGTGTATACCAGGAAAAAAACCAAGAGTTTAAACCAGTGGTTCTCAACCTCTCTAACGCTGCAACCCATTAATACAGTTCTTCTCATTGTGGTGACCCCCCTTTTCCATAAAAGTATTTGAATAGATACTTCATAACTGTAATTTTGCTATTGTTATGAATTATAATGTAAATATCTAATATGCAAGATATCTGATATGCGGTCCCATAGGGATCATGACCAACAGGTTGAGACCCACTGGTTTAACCCTTATTCCAAGAACTAAGCTGACATTATGGACAAGCCTTTTGTATTTGCTTCCATTTCTTTTCCTTTTTGTTGCTTCTGTTGATGGAAAGAAGGAATCACTTCATCCTCAAATAGAAAATTTCAATAACACCGCTCATCTGGGAGATGTTGATGAATGGAGAAAGACAAGTAAAAAAGCTGTCTGCCATCTTTACCAACTTTATTGATTATAGGAGTCAAGAATGAATTCTCTTCCGAAGTCTATGAGTCAAAAATCTATTACTATTACCTTGTATAGGTTGCTCCTTGCTGTGGTCATATGTTCTTGTTCCTTTGGAAGATTTCAATTTGACTAAGCTGTTACCTTCCTAGCATGAACCACAAAGGACAAAGCCCTGAAAACCATGGAGTTCCTTGGGTTTTATTGAAAGGAAGAAGGATGGCACTTGACAGTGCTCTTGGTCCTGTTGGGAGATTTTCTCTTTAATTCTTTTCTGCACTGTGCTATCAAAGGAGATTCACTTAAAGAAAGACACAAGTTTTAGGGTTCTGTTTTTCTACTCTGTGTGCTTTGGTTTTAGGTAGCTATAAATTTCTCTGCCCTTGCTATGAATGTTGTCCTGAAGTATGCTTTCAGTGAAGTGATCTTCAGAAAACAACCAGACACTCCTAGATCATCACCTTCAGACTAAAGCTGTCCTCTAGAATGTAAAGACCACCCCACTCCCTGCCTTGCCAAACAAAAAACTTGGATCATAGTGTGAAACATGCTGTATGGTAGGACTTGGCAACCTCCCACTGATATGAATCATAAAAAGCACTGTAGTGATAAAACCTTCACAAGGATGAAATGATATGCAAATGAATGCATAATATTTACATAATACCTTAAGTCGGAAGTTGAGAGTGAGCTAATGAAATGAGCGGTGTAGAAGGTGATTATTTAATATAGTCTTTTCCAGTGATACTTATTTCTCATTTTAATTTCATTTTAACTTTTAAATCTCTTGACTAACAAATAATAATTATAAGTACACAGTACTGGAGTAGAGTGGGGTATTTCAATGCACTTGTCAGACCAGAGTAACTAGAATTTTAACTCCTTATCATTTTAGGAGTAGAGAAATGGAACAATAGCAGAAGATCGATTCCTTTGACATCACTTATTTTCTGGCCTTTATGTCTGTTTCCTCTTTCTCCCAAGTGCCTTTCCCTGTTGGCCCTTGGCTCCTGCGTTTGCCTTTCTTCTGTTTCCTCTCCTTCTCACAGCTTCTTACCTTTCCCTGACTTCCTGGATCATTCTCTTTTCCTGCCTTTAAAAAATCTACATGGTTATCCTGACTTCCACTTTCAAATGCTCTTTAGTTCCAAACCTTGAGTACTGCTAAGGTCATGCAGGGTCACGTCATGATTGCAAGTTGCCTGCTATGCATTTATTAACAAGACATTAGAATGAGCACATGGATTGACAGAGTCATCTGGTGTTTATTTTATGGCAGTGGCCAAAGCTCTCTGCTTGGGAAAAAAAGTATTCCAAAGCTAGCTTGGCACCTAATCAGTCAGTATTACCTAATTACCTTTTATTATCAACCTATAAGGGGGATAGATCCCTAAGTTCATTTTAAATGGCTTTTAAAGGGCAGCAAAACAACAGCTCCTCATAATTTGGTGACATGAGAATTTGTGTGTAAGACAATGTCGAGGTAAATTAGTTCACAATGCTCTATCACACTGTAGTGTGAAAGTTGAAATAGGTATAAAATACAGAAGTGTATATGTCTAGTGGTTTCTCTGTTGAAAACTGGGCTTTATTAACTCTCCTAGCAAACCAAGGCATGTCAGAGACTTTCAAAAAATCCATAAACACACTAGAAGCAGCAATATGTTTTGACATTTAACCTCTTAAATTGCAGGTCATGCGTAAACTACATCACAAGGTGTCAACTTGCCCATTCCCAAATTTTGCTCATAAAGGATTGAGTTAAAAAAAAATCTAAAATGAAAATGGAATCACAACAGCAGGAGGTTGCAGAAACCATTGAGAATGAAGGCCCGAATACAGAATGCATGAATTCAATTATCCTTCCTATTAAATACACTGGTTCTCTTAGTATTTGGGTAAATTCAGTTACACATAAATACTGGCAATATAACCCTACAGTACACACACACACACACACACACACACACACACACACACACACACACACACACACACTCTCATGCACCCACACACCCATGCACATGCACACTCCCCCCCCCCTTTTCCCCTTCTAGCTATGTACATGCCCTTTGTTCTCCATTTTCAAACTAGTAGAGAATGATTGACCACAGAAGGGCCCATTTCCTCTGTACAGGGAGAAACTGAAACAAGTATGCGAGGTGTTTGCTGATAGTATGTAAGAGAGGGTGTCGTGCGGCAGTTAAGAACATGGCGTCTCAACTCATACTCCCTGAATTCAAATATTGATTACTTCCAATTAAAAACTCATTAGAAGTATGACACTGGACAAGTAAACAGGGCAGTTTATTTGTCAATTAAGAGTCATAATAACTTACCTCAGGGAGTAGTTGTATGGATTGTATGAGGTAATTAAATCATTTTGAAATCAATTTTATCTAGTTCTACTAGCTTCTGATCATGTGTATACTGATGTTGACATTTGCACGAATAAGCCTTCTTACTCCTGCTATTCAATTATACTGCACATTCACAAGATTTTGTGTGGACTAGGTTGGGAACCCACTCACCATGTATAAAATATTTTCCATGGGAAAATGGTCTTTGAGTCCCAAATACTCAGCTTACAAAGAGATTTCTCAACTATACCCTATCCTCTTTGTAAAGTGTTTCATTATATGGGTGCTGAGAATTCATATGCTTGCAAGCATATTTCCATGAAAGTCTCCTGGTTGTTTTTCAATGACTTAATGTAAACTTTATAAACTGCTATAATGAACTTGAGTCACAAATGAAAGCGTTTTAATTAAATACTCCTATGGCAACACTGCCTTAATGAAAATTTATGGTTTACATATGGATTGTCTTGAGACTCCTTTGGAGAAATGTGGTAATGTCCACGGTGAAGGCTTTGATCCTTTTCAGCTGCGGAAATTGCCAATAAGGTAAACTCAATTATTTCTCCAATTAGATACACTGGCTTTCTCTTAGTGTTTGAGTAAATTCAGTTGCACATTAAGGCTAGTGAAAAGTTTAATGGTTGTAATTGTCAAGATATTTACAGTTATCATGGTGATGTGTCCAATACTAGCTAATGTTTATTCGGTGGAAAGCAGCTACCATTTTATTTTTGCTAATCATATTTCTAATATGAATACAGTCTATGTTATGGTCCTATATTGCCTCGCCTTCGGAAAAATATAACCTACTTAATTTTCTAAATTCTATTATAAGCACTTTCCGTGTTCAGTGTTCGCTAGAAAAGATAAATTTTTGAAACTGATGTTTGTCGACACAGTTTTCTCAAGTTCCTTTTATCTCCCTTTCATCTCTTGTTTGTTTGTTTGTTTGTTTGTTTGTTTCAATCAAACATGAGCTTAGCTCGATCCTGATGCCTCACCCATTTAATAGCATATTCTATGTACACTGCACAGAGAGCATTCTTGTTTCTCCCCTAGCGAGCAGTGATTACTTGGTGTGACTGATAGATGCGCTTTGACTAGTGTGTGTATGTGGGAGCGGGGAAGAGAAAGTCCCCAGGGTAAGATTCGAACAGAGGAAAGCTGACAAAGGAAGCAGGAACCAAACCATACCGTATGCCATGCCAATCCTTACTATGTCTTGTGGACCAAAGAAGTGTTGTTAGGAATGATAAATAGGAAGAATAGCACAGCTCCTCTGACTAAGTCATCTTTTATGTAAGCTTAAGATTTTCAAATCTCTACCCTTTCTCTCTACCTTCTCCTCCCCCTGCCTCAAATGTTCTTGGAGAGGAATTTGGGGCAGCACCATCTGAATCCCATATCTTTGGACAATAGGAGACCTCTAAGAGCTTTTAAGTAGATGAACGAGTGGCAAAAACCATGTGCTGAGATACAATTGTTAAAGGGGGTACGCTTCACAACAAAGGGATCCGAATAAGGAAAGTCAGCCAGAACTATATACTAAAGCTGTCTGAGAAAAGTCTTGCTCTTAAGCAAAGATAATAGTGCTATAAAGAAGTAGATGACTATGAAAGCCATATAAACGTTGCATTGGGAGAACTTAGTAGAATAACTGTAGAATGTTGGGAGGCCGATGGTGTAAAGAAGGGGAACACGGGGGCAGTCCTGTGCTTTCTTGCTTGCATTAGAAGCAGCTACACAAGGTCTGTAGTCCAGTTTCTAATAGCCAGCTCATTTTCCTTGAATTTTCAGTTACCCTTTAAAAGTATTATTAATCTTCCCCAGTCTTCTTCATTTGAGACTTGGCTTTTCTGAAAGAAAGAAAAAAACCTTTGGGTTGTCATGTTTGTATTTGTGTCTCATTAGCAAGGCAGTGGGTAGCAATTTTCTTTTTTATGAAGACAGTCCCCAGCTCACACACAGGATGTGTTCTAACAGTTCATTTCTAAGTTAATTATTTGGAACCTAGAGTGCGTTTTCCATAGAAACAGCCTTATACATGGTAATTAGGTTCCCCTGCCAGTCAACAAAGGCCAGTTTAGTCCTTAATGCAAGTGAATGGGTGTGTTTTTGCCGTGGAAATTGAGTAGGAATAATACTGTTGCAATTAAAATGAAAACAATCATTGAACAAGAAATAGTCTGAAGTTTTTGTTTTCCTTGAAGGGCAGTGTTTGATGAAAAACATGTTTAATCCTAGGAAAATTAAGTAAAAGACACGGGGGATTGGATGCAACAGTTTTTAAAATGCATTTTAAGTACTGTTTCAGGGCGGGGGTTAAAATAATGAAATCAGTATTGCATTTATCTAGAAGAATTGAAAGGTGCAAAATATATTTTAAAATTCAAGTCCCCAGTAATTGTGATGCCAGAGAGAGCTACTTTTAACAAGTTGATTTGTGTTAACTTTTTCCTTAAAACATGCAATTGTGTACTGTGTGTTCACAGAGTGATTGCTTTCAGAAAGGCAAATTGATTCCTGTGTTAGTGCTTGGATAATTCTGACACCCATTTGTCTATCGTGTCAGCTACTGCCTGTCTCCTTCCTTTCCTCAGTGGCTCCTCTTCTACTTTAATATCGTACATATACATGCAAATATATGCATATGTGTGTGAAATCTAGATTTCATTTATGTTTCTCTTTCTGGCTCTGGCTTTTTTTTTTTTACTTTCTCTGTTTCTATCTATTTTCCTAGGAATGACATTACTTTTGTCTTTTATATCTCCTTCCATCAACCTAACAATAGTAGTTAAGGTATATCCACATGAGGAACTTCTATTACAACAATAACAATTATTATTATTAATGAAGGATAATCAGATCAATAACCAAGTAGGTTAGGAGTCAGCAGTTAAGCTATCTGTTAATACAACCTATTCTCAGTCCTACATTCCAATAGATACCATGTCCACGGAATTCTCTCAAATGGACTGTTTTACGATCTAAAATATAAATAAGAGGGTTGGGGATTTAGCTCAGTGGTAGAGCGCTTACCTAGCAAGCACAAGGCCCTGGGTTCGGTCCCCAGCTCCAAAAAAAAAAGAAAAGAAAAAAATATATATAAATAGGAAGAAAATTGACTTGTATGTATAATTTTACCATGTATATGTTGACTAAAGTTGAATATTTTTCTTTATAGGCCTTATATCTGATAGCCACTAATGGAACCCCAGAGCTCCAGAATCCCGAGAGACTGTCAGCTGTATTCCGTGACTTCTTAAATCGCTGTCTTGAGATGGATGTGGATAGACGAGGGTCTGCCAAGGAGCTTTTGCAGGTGAAAACAAAATGAGGCAATTTACAACGGGAGAGTTATGCTGCTTTTCCATGTTAATGTGTAACATGAAGAGATCTCTGTTGAAAGACGTGTAGTTGGAGTTGGGCTCTTGCCATTCAATTTTAGACCCTGGGCACGTTAAGTATAGACATTCACCTATTGCATCCTCGATTGATCATGTTGCCTTGATTTTTAAAGAAAAATTTGTATTTGAATCTATAATTCTCTTTTGTTCTTTCTGAACTCTGATTCTACAAAGAAAGACTAACCCAGTTGTGACTCTCTGTTATTGTTGGGGGTTTTGGTTCTACACTTTACTTGTACCTCTGGATGTTATATGCTCTTGGCCAGAGGTGATTTTCTACATAACTTCCACGCCTTTCCACGCTTGTCACCACATCTAGATCCTTCTCACATCCCTTTTCCAAAGATGCCAAAGAGGCAGTATCATTAATGTAACCACACAGATAAATACAGAATAGAATCAATTATGTAATTCTAATAGTGGGAGAAATGAACTTCACAGTTCTGACTCCAAAGTCCCTGTAACTTACCACACCAAAGAACTCTGTTGTGGCAATATTAGCATACCTTTCAAAATGTTGAATTATAATGGCGAGCAAACATTCTAGAGGAAATATCTGGAAGACAACTGGCAAGTAGGACAGAAGAGCGGCAGAGGTTAGGGGGCATCTGGTCTCATAAGCACAAGCACACGCACACACACACACTCACACACACACACACACTCACACTCACACACACACACACACACACACACACACACACACACACTCACACTTTGAGCTTGTGAATCATCCCCATAAAGCAGATGATAGGTTGAAAACTTTGACAGAAATGAGAGCTCTGTTAGAAATTAATTAGCAAAACAAGATAACGAGCGGTACTTTTGCAGTAAACAAGAGGTCAGAAAAGAACTAAAGATAAAAAGAGGAGGAAAAGCCCTGTAGTAATAGAATGTCACAGATCTGCAGAGAAGCAACCATTTTAAAGACATAAAGGAGATTTGCGTGCATCAACTCTTGCAGATGAGCCAATAGCAGTGGTGGAGACACAGCTATTGGGTTTGGCAGCCAGGGAGCCAATGGTTTCAGAGGAAAATTGATTTTAATGTTCAGTTGAAGATACTCTTTCAAGCCTGAGAGAGCTCCAGCCCCATTCTTCAGTTTAAGAAATGTAGAGTGTCTGGCCATTACCGAGTAAACCATTCCAAGTTCTATACTGAAGAGTTTCTAGCTGTGCCAAGTAAATTTCCATAGGATCTCATGATATTGAAAGACCAAAAAGAAAAGGAAAGTCTGAAGGACAAAAGCTGGCAGGGATTTCTTTTTTAAATCAAGCAGTGAGTTGTTTCAACGAGTACTCGAAACACAAAGGAGCAAGCATATTTGAAAATGTAACCTGTGGGTCATGACCTTTTGGGGATCACATATCAGATAGCCTGCATATCAGATATTTATAGATTTACAGATATTTACAATTCATAAGAGTAGCAAAATTACAGTTACGGAGTAGCAACAAACTAATTTTATGGTTGGGGTCAGCACAGCATGAGGAACTGTATTAAAGGGTCACAGCATTAGGAAGGTTGACAAGCACTGTACTAATGGGAAAGCAGAATTCTAGTAATTCTTTGTTTTTTCCTTCCTTTTTACAGCATCCATTTTTAAAATTAGCCAAGCCCCTGTCCAGCCTCACTCCTCTGATTCTTGCTGCAAAGGAAGCCATTAAGAACAGTAGCCGTTAGAAGTGCAAGCCTTACCCCTCACCGTCTCCCGGATGAGTAAGACTGAACTAAAACTCTGCTGCAGGATCCACAGAAGAAAAGACAGTCAAATGGAGTGGGGGTTCTTTAACTTTCAAGTGAATAGAAACTTCTTATAAACCTTTTTCCTACTCCCTCAGATTATGTAATTTATTTGTAAGCCTGAACCGCAGCCCACACAGGGCAGCAATGTCGAAGTAGCCATTAAGTGGCCACTTCCACCGTGAAGCGAGAGAGCCAGTAGTGAATCCCCTCATTCGTGCATTTACTTTGAAGAAAAAGAGATTTCTCAAAGATGCACACTCCCTCTTCATAGTGCTGTGTGTTTTTAAGTTAGAGAGTAGTCCCCCTTCCATTCAAACCTCTTTCAAAATCCCTTACCCAACGTGATGTTTTTTCACTTGCATTGTCATTAGATGTCCAGAAAAAAAGATGTCAAAATGTTTTTTTTAAAAAAAAGAAAGCAAAAAAGCAAAGAAAAAAAAACAAAACAAAAAACAAACAAAAACGAAAAAAAAAAATAGAACAAGTGCCGTGTGAAGCCGTGGACGTCCATGCCCTAATCGAGTCGCAAGTTTTTATTCTTCTGTAGTGGTGGCTTGGTTTGTGTACCTATTTTTCTGCATTTGTATTGGAGAAGGTTTCCTTTAAGACATTTTTCCGAAAACAGGAGGAATAGGAGTCAAAACAAAGCTCTAATTGTGAGATCCTGTCACATTTCGCATGGATGCTAATGGAGTAGTTGAATTGTCATGTGAAGCAGCTCGTTGGCCTCTGTGATAACAGAGAAAGGACACACTGAAAATGTGGCAGCGCTGCTGGGTGAGTCCAGGTCCTAAACCTAGGATATCCTGATGGGAGAAACCTTACTTACACAAAGATGGGACTTTCTCTGAGAGCCAAAAGGAAAATGCAGAACTCCTCATTGGGCAGTAAATAAGCGAAGATGGTGAATTTAGTCCTCTCTTGTGCTCCTGTAACATAGGCATTGTACAATAGGCACATTCTGAGGAAATAGATCCATTAGCCGATGTTCTTCATGATGAAAATATTCATTTTGGCAATTTGTAACGCATAAGAATTTTTTAAAGATTTTAAAGATCTAGAGATCAGAGATGTAGTAAAGTATTCAACTCTTTAAGGAATGGAAAGTCAATGAAAGTTACATCCCAGTCAACACTTGGCTCTAAATACTTGAAACTGATTTTTCTACATATCTCCAATCTCTTTTTTTTTTTTTTTGGTATTTGACTATGGTATGTTCTTATTTAGTTACTTGGGCTTTTGCCCTTTAAAAGCATGTTCATAAAAATGTTGGAAATTCACTGAAAAAATAATTTTTATCTGTACTCATATTTCCCAACGGAATTCTTTTTGTGGCTTGAAAAATAATTCCAAAATTTGACTATTATTTCACTATTTGTATTTATTAAAAATTTATTAGCTAATCTTCTGAGTGTAAAAAAAAAACATCTGGAAGGTGTCTGCATAGAAAAGGATATGTCTCTTTTGAGTGTGTAGTCGGTTGTATGAATTCTAGAAAGTTGTTTCTCTAAGCCTTTGAAAAGCCAACAATCTATGTTATACGCATTTCTTAATTTTTTTAGAATTAGAGAAACTGAATAGACTTTCCCTACATTCAGCGAGAGGGGAACAAGATGAGTGGCATCTGCCTCTCTTCTCTGTGAGGGCCATCTGTCCATTTAAGCATCCATCCATTCCTTCAAATGAAAGCACTTTCTCTAGAGTTTCTGCTGATCATATAGTACAATGTTTATGTTGAGAGATGGTACCACTGGTGGATTTCCTATTTTCCTACATTATAAAATTAAGGAGGGGCTTACCCTTCCCTGAAAATATCCACCGTGGAATAAAAAACAAATGTGAAGAGAAAAATCAAATGATTATATTAATTTCAAGCTTATTTTGCAAAGAGATATTTGGGCCTGACATTTTAAATGTCACACCTCTCTAGTGAGAGAGAAAGAACATTAAGTTTTTTATTCTATTTTATTTTAAATGAAGGATTTTTCCCACTTGTAGTGCCAGGGAATTCCACAAATTCCTGGGATGTAAACAGAATTCAATCGATTGATGACTGTGCTCTGCTAATAGAGAGAACCCACACCCTGGCTGGGAAGTCCAAGACATCAATTAACATCCTCTGCATGTTGTAAAGGCCTTTGTTGTTGTTGCTGCTGTTGCTGTTGCTGTTGTTGTTGTTGTTGTTGTTGCTGTTGTTGTTGTTGCTATTGTTGTTATCCTTATTTAGAAGACCCTGGAGCTGTGGTCCTTCAGGTCTCTGTTGGCAGAGAAATGGCTGCTCCTGATGCTCTCCACTCAGCCTATTAACAGTGAAGGGCCAGGTACTTATTTCCCATCATTCTGTACCGAGGTTTAATAGTCTGTTCTAGTAGGCAGTACTCGTACAAAATTATACCTGTGTACATGTTCCAATGAGAACAGCTTCTACAGTCTTTTACTTGTGTTGAAAAGTTACATATATTTCTAATAAGTATTAGAGAGAAACTTTTTCTCATGCCAAAATGATGCTGAAGGGTCCATACTTGCTATACTCGAACAAAGTAGCCTCCAGATGGTTGATAGTTTATTCCCTTTCCTTGATTTGTTTTGAGCTCATCTTAATACAGATGAGGCTGTCCAGACCTTTAACATTGCTAGTGTGCCCTGAGACATTTGTGGGCACATTTTTGAATGTTGATTCAAAAATGTCCTGAGGTAGGAATAGGGCAGTGGGAAAGTCAGGGAAAGGTGAGAAGCACAGTAAAGATTATTTATTTAAGAAAGAATAAAACATTGATATTGTAGCAAGGATCCAGTTTGTTGTCATAATCCCATGTGGATTTGGGGATGACGCGATCCCCCTAAATCAATCAACATGTTGGGTAATGACTTTGTTCTTGCTGATCTTGTCTGTGTGTCATTGTAAATATTTGTGCGTCCATGCTCCATTTTGGCTACTGGATGGCCAAGTCACATAAAAAGATTTAACTCGAGTATTTATTCTTTAATTGTGTTCTTCAGATTCCTTTCAGGCGTATGACTTGCACCTCCAATGCTTTAGTTGAACCACCTAGTCCTCACATCTATCAATTCCCTGTGAAGCACATTCCATTGCTAAAAGAAAAAAAAAGAAATAGAAATTGCTTTCTGTTTTCTGTATAACTGTTTTGATAGTTTAAGATGTTTGTCTATAATGGATATTTCTCACCTCAAAGATCGTGTAAATAATTATATCCATTTCCTCAATGGGTCGTTTATTTCTAATGAGGCTGCCAGTTCTCAGAGAGAGAGTCTACGGAGTCGCTTTTTAAAAATACAAACAGGGATTACATCTATGTAAAAAGAAGTGTGCATATGCATAAAGACTGGGAACACAGATAATTGAAATCAGTTGTGTTAGGGTGGTGGGGTTCCGTGAATTTTTTTCTTTCAGAAATTTTCTTTCTTTGATATTGATATATTAATAATTGAAATAAATAACAGAAGGGGAACTATAGAAACATAGAAGAGATACCAGAAGCAGACACCTTCTGGCCAGAGCCCAGAGCATGCAGGGCACAGATATTTCCTAGTTACAATTATTCTGTAGGCTTTATACTTGCCTGGGTACTGAGGTTGGCACACGCTCAGGTATGGCACATGCTTTCTTATGAGACTATTATCTAAGTCACGCTAAGGAGACATCACTGCTAGAACTCCAAATGCATTCTTCTGCTATAAAACAGGTTGCCTTCAGCTTAAGTATGGCATCCAGGAGTCTATTTTGTTTGCCTTAGATTGGAGGGCTGACAACTTAATTAGCCCTGTTGATAATACTTGTTTTAGATGCTACCTTTCTAGCTTGTTTTAAGAGATTTTCAAGGTCAATTTTGGAAGGATAGAAGGGTAAAAGAGCTAGCTCCTACCAGTTCCTGGCATAACCAGACCAATCATTCTGACAGGAGTCTTCTTTAAATAACCATAGACAAATCCCATTGGTTGCGATGGAAATTACCATGTACTATTAAGCGTAACTGCAAAATTATTAAGAGAAATATTTAGGATTGTCTGTTAACATTCAGTTCCAGTCCTATTAGTTTTGGCTTGGGATGGTCTTTGGGCTCTTGTGCTGCGTGACTGTAGCATGTAGGCAGTGATCGTGGTTTTTTAAAAGAAAGGGAGACCAGCCATCAAAGAAGAATTTTCTTCTAACTCACCAAAGAAATTTTAGGTGAGGACGTCATTAATGTATGTTCCACAGTGTCACCAAAAGCAGAGTGTATCCCCAGAAAACTCACAGGCATTCGCTTAGCTCTTCATAATACATATGGAAGTCTTCACCCTGCCATCCTGGTTGAATCTTTTCCTGGTTGAATCTGAGCCTTTTGAAGTTAATATTCAAACAAATGAATGGCGTGTTATATAAACGTCTCCCAGTCTTCGAAGAAGGAGCCTGAAATTCAGCATTTGTAAACTGACAGTCTAATGGGCCTGGGATTTGGAGTAACCTTAACACACAATACTGGACATATACTTGCATGTGGATTGGAAAGGAAATAAATAGGGCCTTGGGAATAAGGGAAGTGTTTCTCCTATGAAAGAATTTTTCATCAAAGACTTATTTCTGCTATAATTTTGGGTTGTTTGGATTTTGGTTTTCTCTCTTCTTTTCTGCTTCACACTCCTTCAGTGATCGACTACATCTAACCAACTTCTCATGCTTGGGAATGTCTGTTTATCATCCAACAGTATCTCGCCGAATCTGCAAATATGGGACTTGAGATATCACCATGTGCACACCTCTGACTATACAAACACTACCGACTTGTAGCATTGACTGCCACGTAAACCTATTGAACTTGCAAGGTGAACTTAAAAAAAAAATCTAATTAGTGACACCAGACTCTCCCCAGAAGCTGCCATCAGATGAATGCTGTCCTGTTATTACCGACAGTAAGGCAAGCACCGTGGTCACCTGACTCAGTACCTAGGCAAAACCTGACAGTAATGCTAAAGAATAAGTCAGATGTAGTAAAACACATACCCAGGGAGGAGATCTCGATGTTAACATGGGTATTTTACCTAACTTGCTATGTGACCGCGAGCAAATCACTTAGCCCTTCTCTTTTATTCATCTATAAAGTCAGGGCATTGAATCAAGTGCTCTTCAAGGTCTTTCCAAAAGCTCTGACATTGTATGAGGTAACAGTTTGCCTTGCAAATTCAATCAGCCAACGTGGTGGCAAATATCACAAGCTTAAGCCTGGATCTCTTAGGTTGCAGCTCCACAGAACCATGTACAATGGAAAAACTCAAGTAAATGAAGTTAACAGCAGCAGGGAATGTTGATCAAACTCATGGAAACCTTCCAACTTCCTCCCAACTGTTTTGTTTTTATTTTAATGTCTTTTTTCCACTGAATGTTCCCAGTTTTCATTTTCTATACGCTGTACATGAAGTCTGGTTTCCATAAAGCTGTGGCTAGCATTTGCTACTAGAACAGAAATTCACTGTCACATTTCATAGAATAAAACTGTACTTGGGCCTCTCTATTCCTATGAAGCAGTTCTGGGGCTTAGAGCATTAAAGTATAAAGTGGCACAGGATGGCCGAACCCAAGCATTTTAATGGCTAAGATCACAGAGTGGACCTATGTATTGACAAGTTACAAAAAAGAGCAACAGAAAGGCAATTGCATGCTTTTAGCTGACACATTAACTGTTGGGATCAAAGAAAACATTTCTCATGGAAATTCCCACAGCAATTGGCTATGAGTATGCCACTGAAAAAGAAGAGAAACTAGTTAGTTTGGTGGATGGTCCCTTACTGCCTGCCTACAGCAGAGTGCCAACCAACCTGGAGTGTGAAATTCAAGTTCAATGTGTGTGCTTGTGTGTGGTGTGCTTTTTGGACCCGCATATACTATATTCATTAGTGATGATAAGATCTTTCACCATTAATGGGTTGAGTTTGAAAATCTCAGTACATCTGACAATAGCTGTCAGATCACACGGATACTGATATCTGCTGGGATTGAACTCATAACATCCAGATAAAATAGATTGAGGAGGATCTTCATTTTCACCGTTTATCCAAGTTGTATCTCATTTGGCTGTGCATTACTTTTGTCAAAATGTGTTGTTATTTGTTAACCCATGTGTAGTGAAATTCTTCTGTAATTTTGGATTAATGGTATTTATGGTCTTATGTTTGTTTGATTATTAAGTAAGTTATTTCTTTTGTAGACTTGCTGATGGTATGACACCATCCCTCTGCCCTCAGCAGCTGATCTTTTTGAGGATTTTTATTTCTAATATTGTTATTTTAAATTGTGGTTGAAGCAATAGAAATTTGAAATATGGATTGTGCATGACTGTGTCTTGAGTGTAAAAATATTGCAGTTTGAAACTTGGACCTAAAGTATTGCAAATAAAATGACAAACATCAGTGTTCTCTTGTCTCTCTCTTCTGTCACTCTCCCACCTGATCCTGATCTCAACAGTTATTTTGCCTATTTCACATTTTGGCTGGTATTACTCTCTTAAAGCTATAAAGGTGATAAAATGGCCAGTATTCTACCAATACAAGATTTGCCTCAAAGAATCTTCTGTAACTCAGATTCTCTACCTGACCTTTACATAATAGACTAACTCAAAAAAGTAAGTGTGTATATTCAATACAGAGAAAAACTTGGTAGATTTCAAAGGAAGGTGAAGGAAAATCACCATAAGAATTTACAGGTAACCAGGAGGTCGATTTTGATCATCTTTCTGCATGGAAATTTCTGAACATGCAATGCCATGTTCACGATGCTCTGATTTGCCTTACATGTATTTTTTTTAAAGATTTTCATCCAGGTATATGTGTGTTTGCATTGTGTACAGATGTGTGTGGGTGCCCATGAGTGCCATTATGTGCATGACACCTACCGGAACCAGACTTACAGACAGTTGTGAGCCTCCTGGTGTGGATGCTGGGAACTGAATTCTAGTCCTCTACATGAGCAGAAAGCACCCGTAATTGCTCGGCCACCTCTCTGGTTCCTCCTCATATCTTATATCAAAGTCTTCAGAGGATCAAAGAAATTCCAAAACAGCCTCACTGAGAGTCTTTATTCATTTACTTACACATTTCTTTGCATTTACTGCTCCTGATGGGGTGTGTGTACAAAGCATTATATCTTTGTGTAAGTGGGTACAATGCCATCCGTCTTCCCCACAAATGCTAACTGATGACCTTTGAGAAGACTCATAAGGTAAAGGCACCTGTCTCCAAGCTGTTAGTTTAATTGCAGGAATCCATGTGGTGGAAGGAGTCAATCAACTGCCTAAGATTGTTTTTCCTGACTTCTACTCCCATGCTATTTGACATCCGTGCCCTAACACACCCACACAAATGCACACAGATAGGTAAATGTAATTTTAAAATGCTACTTGCTTGATTTTTTTTATGCACTTACATACAGGCCTCATCATTATTTTTGTTTTGATGTAGAATGTAGGAGGCATTTACGGTAAATATGAGTAAATAAGAATTTTATCCAAGCTCTTTCCACTCCTTGTTATGAATCATTGTGCTGCTTCTTTCACTATTAGCTTCTTATCCCTGTAAACTTCCTTTAAAGAGATTGTCTCTGCTTAGTTTTCTATGCCCATTTAATGGAATAGAAAGGATATTAAATAGCACTTTTGTTATTTGTAAGTTTCATAGATTTATACAATGTAGTTTGATCATATCTATCCCCCATTACCTTCCCCTAGCTCCCACTAGTGTGCCTTACTTTATCTTCCTCCCAAGTTCATCTTTTTTCTAGTGATTTTTTCTTAACCCCACATCCAATTTAGTGCTGACCACATGCTCATGGGTATAAAACTATCCACTGAGGAATGAGCCAAGAAGAGTGACTCTCCGTCCCTGAGCAGCCACCAGCTACCAATAGCTCTTCCAATATGGGTGTGGCCTTGAGAAGCCATCCCAATCCACAGTGGTATTTGGACTGCCTTGGTTTTATTCAGGTTTTATGCAGGTCACCACATCTTGCCATGTCATCCAGAAGTTAGCATTTACTCTACTCCCTATTTGCCAGCTTCCAATATTCATTCTGCCTCTACTTCTGAGAACTTAAATGGGCTTTGAGTGGAGAGAAGTTGATATAAATTATCTATGCACAACTGAGAACTCATAGTTACTTATGCTCAGCACTTTGACTAGTTATTAGTCTCTACATTTACCTCTATTCACTGCAAAAGAGAAGCTTCTCTAGCCATGGTTTAGAGGATCACACATCTATAGCTATAAACATAAATGTTTAGAATTGCAGTCTGACGGCATTGCCATTTAACAAAAACAGTAAGAGTAAGTTTCCTCTAGAAGCTATGATCTCCTTAGTCATGATCTTAAGGCCACATTTACAGTGCATGACTTGTAATCCCTCCAGTGGAGAAACTATAACCACTCAACCAGTTTGTCATCCCTATAACCTTCATTATAACTCCTGAATCAGAGGAGCCACTGCCAGCATGTCACTATTGTAGCATTTTGTGTCCAGCACTGAGTAAATCCATTGATGCCTTTTTCTCAGTGCTTGTATACAGGAAGCAGACTTTCTGACACTGTAAATTAGCCAACTTGTAGAGCATTTGTTTTTGTTAAGTTTAAGGTTGATTTCTCTATTTTTTGCATCTAAAGTGTTTGCCTCAGCAATAGGGTCTTATCTGTTTGTGGCAGAAAACTAAGAACAATAATATCCAGTGCTCTTTTTTTTGAGGAGGAGGGGGGGTATGCTGGGGTTATCCTGACTGACAACTCACAAAGAGGTAGCCTGTACTCGGCACTGACATTTTCATTTAATAGTCCATATTTTTTGGGACCAGTATTGCCTTACAATACAGGGTACTTCTAGCCACCCTGTCACATATTATCTAATATGCACTGTGTGCGTGCGTGAGTGTGTGTGTGTGTGTGTGTGTGTGTGTGTGTGTGTGTGTGTGTGTGTGTATGCACTTGCAAACTAGTGGATTTCCATAAGGCTTTGTCTATTTTTGATTTTGGGTAACACCCCCTACATTCCCCTCTCCCCAAGCCCCCAGCACCACTTAAACATTTATCCCTGAATATAAAGTCTCTCTTCTTTTATGCCACTTGTGTTCTGCTATTCCTTCTAGTTGAAGTTTTCTTGGATTGGAATGCAGATAAACCCCTTTAAGATTCCATCTCACTAAATAAAGTATGGCCTAAGTCAGGACTCTGACAACAAATGCTGGGCAAAGTAGAACCCTTTCTAACTGTTGGTAAGAATGTAAACGAGTGAGGCCACCACAGAAATCAGCTGAGAAACAGGAAAAGTATGAACAGAAGTACTACATGACCCATATATATCACTCCTAAGTATGCGCTAAAGGGATTTTCTATCATACTAGAGAAATGCCTGCACATCAATGGTTCATTGACAATAGCTAGGAAACAGAATCAATGAAGATGATGACCGAGAGGTGATAAATGGATGAAGTATATGTGGAGCATATTCACAATGGAATATGACTGAACCACAAAGAAATCAGATGATTACTTACACATATGGAAATAGAACTTAAAAAGTATATAGCTAGTGAAGTTACCCTGGCTCAGAAAGACAAGTGTCACCTTATTCTCTTTCATATTCTCTTTCAGAGCTAGGATTCAGATCCTAGCTCTGAATCCTTTGTAAGTTCAGCCTGGGAAAACCAGGACCGAGAAACTGGCCACTTTCAGAACATAATAAAATGTAGGTATAGACGTTGAGAGGGAGGGATATTATGGACATTAAGTATTCTGATAGGAAGATGAATGGAAAAATGAGGTGTTAGCAGGAGGCCTAGCCAAAATCAAAGCAGCATGAAAAATATATAGAAATTATTTTATGAGCTAAAAATTGCCCATTTTATCAAAGTCACAGCTACTTGGAAGAATAAAGCATGAACAATGATAAATCAGTTTGTGGGCAGCTTAGCACTGCTAGTTTGTATACTGGAACTTGAGTCTTGTTCATGTTTTTCACATCTTACTGGAGTAGAGCAGTTCTAAGACCTGAAGTGGTAACTACAGTCTGTGTTTGCACTGTGTATTCTTGGAGCATGAGCTGTGAGGTGCCTGGCTGACATCTATTTGCTTGCCACATACATATGTTAAATACCCACACGGCTGCTAATCCTGAGCCAGCTTCTCTGTGCAATTACATCTCTTTTTAATATTTATTTATTTAATGTATATTATAGATAGCTGTGAGCCACCATGTGGTTGCTGGGATTTGAACTCAGGACCTCTGGAAGGGCACTCAATGCTCCTAACCACTGAGAGATCTCTCCAGCCCACAATCACATCTTGATCCTCAAGTGTGAGGCAGAGAAAGCTAACCAGGTTATTGTAGGGGCCTTGAAAACATGAGAGCCTGTTTCCAGCGAGGCACATCCTCTAAAACCAAAAACCAAAAAACCAAAAAAAAAAAAAAAAAAAAACCAAAACCAAAACCAAAAACCAAAAACCAAAAAACCCACACCTCCTAATGTTTCCCAAACAGTTCTACCAACTGCAAACATTCGACTATAGGGGTCATTCTCATTCAAACTATCATAGGAGGTGTCTGTCGTGTGTGTGTGTGTGTGTGTGTGTGTGTGTGTGTGTGTGTGTGTGTGTGTGTGTTGGGTGAGGGGTCCCTGTGGAAACCAGAAAAGAGCATCACTTTCAGTGGAACTGTAGTTACAGACAGTTGTGAGCCTCCTGACTCAGTGCTATCATGTTCTTTGGAAAAGCAGGAAGTGCTCTTTTTTTTTATTGTCAATTGAATTTTTTTCTACAAAATATCTTTTGATCATGGTTTCTCCTCTCCCAATTCCTCCCAGATCCTTGCCACCTCTTTCCCCACCCAACTCCAAAGCTTGCTGTCTCTCTCTGTAAAACAAACAAGCAAACGAAGAAAAATGCAAACAATAATTTAAAAAGAAAAAAACACAACACACACACACACACAGCTATTTCCAGTCCTGAAACTTTAATTACTTTTGAATTAATTTAGTATTATTTGTATGTATGTGAGTGTTTTGCCTGCAGGTATACATGTGCACCACATGCATGCAATTCCAGCAGAATCTAGAAGATGACGGTAGGTCCTATAAAACAGGAAAGTTACAGGAGGAGAGTGTCAGCTATCTGATGTGGTTCTACAATTAAAACAAGGGTCCCCTTGAAGAGTAGGAAGCACTCTTACTGACTGAGCCGTCTCTCCGGCACCCATTTGAGCTTGTAATGTATTTAGATATACATGCCTGAACTTCAAAATAGCACCGAGGGAGTGTGAAATGACTATGAGGCGTCACGTTATAAACATTCATTTTCAGCAATATTTAGTTGAACCCAGAAAATTGCATATACTCAGATCGTCAGCACAGCAATCAAGATGCTAACTGTGTAATGTGACTATTGTGAATAGTGCTGCACACAAAAAGCACAGGGAGGAGTTCTGTAGCAAGCTGCCTTGAATTTGTTTACTCAGGCTGTCTATCCTCCTTTCTTCCCTTCCTTACCTCCCAGCAAATGAAGAATGTGCTAATCTGCCATCTTAGTAGCTTGCTTTCCCTAGATTTTGCATGGATGAAATCAAGCACTCCAGCTTTTTTCACTCAGCACAATTATTCTACCCTGCATAAATTCATTCCAATATGTCTTTAAGACATTTATGCAAATCTCCTTAAACATTAAAAATATATATGAAATGTCAATTGGGAATTAAGATTTCAAGAACACATATTTAGCACGCCTTTTGCTCCATTCTTGATGCCGAGTTGATGATACACCACCGATAACATGAAATATCATTTTATGATGTGCAGCCTATTTTCATTAAAATGGGCCCAGGTTTGATAGTCAAAGGGTTATTTTCTGTAACCTGTTCCTTACTAGCTGAGTAACTGTGGGCAAGTTCTTTCATATCTCTTTTCTTTACCTTTTTATCTTAAATAAGGAAGAATGATGGTGCTTTGTATGGACAATAAAATAAAATTTCATGCATGAAGAGTTGAACATAGGACAAAATGCACAATAGATACTCAAAAGGTTTGGTGTCTCTCTCTTGTAATTTGAGAAAAACTTTCATACTTAAGAGTGTTGTGTCTTTGACCTTAATTATAATACCATAGTGCCATCTGGTGACCATATAGAATGATTACATTATCATCATTCCTAATAAAACTAAACACTAAACCTATAGTGTGTTCTAGGATTACATCATAATGAACAACAATGAGGACTGTCTTTCAGAGTTGTTTTGCTGAGTAAGACCTCTTCCCTGGAGAGACATATGCTTAAATCAAGGTCACAGTTCAAGGAAAATGTGGAGAACTTCTCTCCTAGCCTGTCCTGGGATGAGCAGATTGCAGATTAAGTGTGCAAGCAAATATGTCGAAGACTGCACATCTGTTTAACTTAGAAAAAGACTTAGGAAGAAGAGTATTGTTTTCCTCATTAGGAGATCTTCCTTTGGACAGCTTTAGTCTTGAGGATAGCTCCAGGAAGGGTTCAGTAGCATGTATCCCCAATCATGACCCTAAAAATAGAAAGCCCTTCACAATTCTACCAATCCTCCACCATCTACTGAAACAACTGTACCATCAGAATGCAGCTGATCTCAGGCTCTTACAGTCTCAATCTCACTGAACTCTAGCTTTTAATTAAAAACTTAAGAAGTTTCCACATCATAAAGGGATGATTTTCATTAGGACTGAAATCATCAGACTTACCCCTGGGCTACAGGTTCACATAGCACTGAAGCATGTCTTGATAGATAATCACCCTTGCCATTTCTCTGGTACCATTAACTAGTCAAGACTGGTCAGTTTATTGAATATGAACTTTATTGTGATTCTGTTTGTAAGGCAGTGTGGCAAAGGCACTGTAAAAGTTACAAAGACTGCAAAATGTGATAGAAAATGAGTAAGTTAAAAAGGAGAGAGCTACAAAATGTTATTTTTAAATGAGTGCATGCTGAACTAGACTAAATACTACAACTATGTTTTTTTTATCATTGCAGAAGCACTGAAATATTGTTGGAGGTGGGGCTTGGGGAAAAGATGTGAAAGAACTTCATGGAGGAGGTGGAATTTATGCTGGGCCTTGAATAGGGGCAGAATACTGACAGATGAGGATGAAGGGAAGAACATATAATGACTGGTTCACAGGAAATTTTGTAGACATACTGAAAAGCAAACCCCTGGGGAGTGGAGCTTCTGAACAGAGGGAAAAGCCTGGGGGATCTGGGTGGTTCCCAGACTCTCAAGGTCCCATATAGAGTTTTCAGTACCAATGATATTAGGAAGCACAAGGCAATGGGCTTGTTTGTAAATCTAGCAGCAGCAAGAGGTTTCACATTGTAGTCAGGGACCCCAAACTGGCTGTCCTATAACTGAATAGATTCATCCATCTTTTGGTGTGCATGATTCTTCACTAGTCCTTATTCTTGCCCACTGACTGAATGGTAGTTCGTGCGCGCTTACCTGCGCGTGTGTGAGTGTAGGTGTGTGTGGATGGATGGGGGACAGAGGCTTTGTCTCCCACTGCAGCTTCTTCAACTTCTCCCTCTTATGGCACACAGCTGGCTTCCAAATGACTAAAGTTCAAGCCCTTTTCACTGTCTCGGGTGCATTGAACTCCAGCTCTTGATAAAGCACCTAGGAAGCTTCCTCAACATGAAGGTAAAACACTGTGGGGGAGTTACTTGAGTTAGGGCAGGACCACACTTTCCAGAGGTGGTGGTGGTGGTGATGATGACATAGGGTTGGGACTGGTAAAAGTCAGCTCTGGCTACTGGTGAAATGTTGCTGATAAATCTGTAGTGTCAGTTAGGAGCTGAGATGTCAGGCTAGACCAGCTTGGCCTTGATCACCTCTCTCCTTCACCAACATGCCCTACAGGGACGATATGCTGAGCAGGTGGAAACAGCAAAGACACATGTAGGCTGGTCAGATTCTTATTGTCCCATTTGATTCACACCCCTGGAAGCCCTAAGGATCTTTTCTCAGTAAACGTGTGTGTGTATGATCTCCAGATGGGATTGTCACCTCCCCTGTCCAGCTGCTGGAGGTATATAGGTTCTGTAGCTACTGATGCTACTTGGATCAGGAGGTATGGGAAATATCGGAAAAGAGAAAACGTTAATAAATGTGTGGAATTTCAGTAATTGTGAATCTTGGTTAAGACCTGGTGCCTGACAGATGATGGAAAGCTGGCACGATTCTCTGATGATGCATACTTAGAGCTCAGTGAGATCATCGCTAGAGATAACTTTGAAACTGATGTGGCCTTGCTTGACTTTGGCCGTGGGACCACCCTTCTTACGCAGGTACAGAGATTTCAGATCACGGCAGTCACTGGGGTCAGCATCCAGAGTAACCTGCCCCAGGAACTGATCACAGAATTTTCTGCTATTCCAGACCTGAAGAGACAAATCAAGGAAGTGAGTCTCAACAATCCACTAAGACCGATGCATCTAGTGACACCTAAGATGTATATATCAAGTGACATTTTTTATCTTTTCCTGATAATCTTTTGATTAAGAAAATAATGTTCCCCCAACAATACAGATGAAAGTAGATTAAGGATCATTTTTTATTCGTGGCTTTGTTACATAAAAGCAGCTTACCAGAAGTATTAAGCCAGAAATACTGTCAGACTGGCATTACCCATATTGACCTAGCATATAGGAGTTAGCAGAACTAGCAAATACTTCCTTTCATGGGACTTTAGAGTACACATGTTCACAAGTATACTCATGAGCATATGATCTTCTGCCTATGGGAAATAAAGTCAAGGGCTTTATGTCAAAGGTGAATGCTGAAGTTGGTGTTTTGCTTATGAAGAAATGTTCTGAATACATTCAAATACATAATAGCTAGCCTTTGCTCTGCACCTTCCAAATGTGATGTGTTTGGGAGAAGTCAGTATGTGGTAGAGAACATACACTCCCCAAGGTCCCTTGTTCAGTCTTACCTGGATGATAATAGGAATGTCAGTGGTCCTTCGGTAGAAAATGGCCTGGGTGTCAAAAATGGCATGCACGGTGTTCTTCTGGACAGGAGAACGGACTTCTTCCTTTCCACATTTGATGATCAGATATGGATTTACAGCTGTAAGAAAGTGACCTTTCTTGTTGTTGTTTTGCTTTTGAAACCCAGTGATTAAGTTTCTTCCCTAAAGAGGCAAGAGGCTATGATTTTATAAAGTCCAATTCTGTTCTCTATGAAGGATGAAATCTCCAGACTGGAAATATCAATGGAGATAATAAATGCAGACAATGTTTTCTAACTATATATGCAGTCCTTACTTTCATTGGCATACTTCTTCTCCAGGCCCTCGGCACTGTGGACAGTGATCTGGGTAACCACCTTTGGGTAGCCACGTGCCAGGTTCCAGCAAGACATCTTGGGCATGTCCAATGTCAGTTCCCTAGAACATTAATAAAAAGAAGTGTTACCTCATGATGAAATGGACCTGCCAAAATAGACTTGAAACTCATAACAAGCTGGGTGACCTATCCCATTGCTCCCTGGATGTGACTTATGTCTTTTGAGGGTGCTTTTCTTTACTCTGGTTTATGGGACTTCAAGACTAGAGTTGGTACAGCTGGAGGGAGCAGTAGCTTAGGATCCCCAGCACTGAGAACAAGATAGAGAAGCAAGGAAGAGTGCCAGCATCTCAAAAGCAGATAGAACCCATCTGAGAACTGAAGATAAAATACAAGCAGCAGAGCTTAAGAGACTGGCCCTCTCCCCTTAAATGCCAGATCAAAACTCTAAATTTCAGATATCCATTGGAGGATTTTTCCATAGCTCCACTCTGAGAAATATTTTCACCACCTTCCTGCTATTAGTGAGGTCTGACTTGAGCATATTGTCTTATAGAGTATATGCATAGGGGAATATGGGCTGAGAATTGAAAGAAGGGAGCAAGGGCTAGAAGAGCATCACAATAAAACTGGACCTGAGCTGGACAGGCACTTCCGAGAAGATCCTCAGTAGAAATTCGCTGGTACGGCCATGCTGGAACATAGTTGGAACAAGAACATAGTTGCCCTTCTTCAGATACTTGCTCAGAAACACGGTACGGGTGTCGATATAGGTGGAAGTTCCAGCTCGCTCCTGAATATACAGGTGATGAAGGCGGAATCTTCGGTTCATCTCCACCTAGGAGCAAAGAAGATGAAGCAACGCATTCTGTTAAAATCAGAGTTTTTCTATTAGAAGGTCCCACTTCCACTCTCTTCTTCTTCATAATTCTCTTAACCCTAAAATCTCCTAACTTAGACTCTAAATGCTTTGCATTCTTTCTGCTCCAAATGCTGTTCTTACCTTGAAGAGCTCAAAACCAATGATGTAATTGTCAGGTCTTCCCATTCGGCGGTAAGTGCGTAGATCCTTCTGCTGCAGTGACATGATGACCTTATGGCCATCCTCAGGCACAGTGAAGATGTACTGAGGGAAAGGGGCCATCAAAGAGATGAATGATCAATTCCATTTAAGATAAACTAGCTGAAATTTTGTGGACCAAAATTCTTTTATGGGAAGCAGAGTCTCAGGTTAATTTCTGGGCTTTACTCTTGACCAGACAATGAAGTGATAGAAAATTAATTCACTACTAAGTAAAGATCATTCTACTTGCTTCTCCCTGTGGCATCTGGCATGTACTGAAAACTATTTTTAGGGCTTTGGTGCCAAGGAGGGTAGGTTTTAATATGTATGTTCCTGATAAGTTATTCATTTCTTCCTGTTAGTATACCCTTGTATTTAAAGCTATATGCAGAAACATTTCAGAATTCATAAAGACAGAAAGCATTCCTAGTCCACTCAACTAGACTTTGCCACACAGCCCTGGGTAGAATCATAAAACCAACCCAGACATTTGAGCAACCCAGGCAAGGGCCCCCAAAGGTCAATCTTGTCTATATATACCTACAGAGAGGCCATTCTCCAAGTTTGGTACAGGTACTTGGTAGGTATCTGAAACAATCCTACAGAGGGAATGAGTAACGATAATAAAGTTGCTTGAAGGGTAATTAAAATGGAAAGGGAAAAGAAAATTATAAGTTAAGTAAGCCAGTTTTCTGAACCATACTGTTCTCCAAAATGCCTAGGCAATGAGATCTATAGAAAGAAGAGCTCACAGTGAGCCAGAGTTATGTCTGCTATGCTGCTTTAGCACATCTTCATACAGACTATTCAAATTCAGTCTTGGGGTGCTTGAGAGAGTCTTGTTGCTTTCTTGCAATGTGCATGGTCAGACATATGAGTATGGTGGTAAATAGACTGAAGTAGAACCTGACAAGGCAGTGATTTAAATCCTGAGGGGGGAAAATGACCTCATTCTCCAAGAGAAAAAGCAGGTTTTAATGATGGTTTTCAGAAGGGTAATCTGCATGAAAAGGACTACAAGATATGATGTGTGTGGTGTATCTGGTGAACTACTAGGCAGTAAAGACAAATGAGAAAGAACTGAGACAGCATCTGGAAGGAGATCCCCACTCTGTTGTGTTGAGAGCATCACCAGAGAATACGAGTTAAGTTGGAACATTCAGAGAGAGGCAGCTGGAGAAACTGATTCAGATTTGAAAATGTTACCCAGATAAGTTTCTGCAAAGAGACCTTGTCTTCTGGGTCTTACAAGCATCTGAGTCAATCTCTTGGGATTGTGGTTGGTGAGTATTATGCAATAGATTTGAAAACCTGATGCTAAATGAATACTCCAGAGAGGAGCAAAGTGAGATCTGATTCTTACTGGCTGCATAGCTTGGAGGCAAAGGACAATAATTGACTCTAACCTGAGGATTCTGCAGGAAGGTATCGCGGTTGTTATAGCAACCTCCCGATCGGTTCATCAGAGGGTCATCATCCACAGTCCAACATCCCACCACTGATTCCAGCTCCTTGCGACCGAAAACAGGGTTATTCACATTGCGGCAGACATTCAGTTTGTGAAAGTTGTGGCAAAAATCTTCCAGACTCATCCTAAATGGACGGAATAGCAAAAGCAATGAAAATAGTACTTAATATGCATTTTTAGTAAGAGACTCAAATCCCTAGCTGCAGAAAGATTTCTCACCAAAATTCTCCATCATCAGACATAACAAGCCCCAGGTTCTTGCGATCGGTTACAGTCAGTTGCTGCCACTCTTCCGAACTAAAAGCAAATAAAGAATAGAAGAATAAGCCATTATGCTTGCCAGGATGTCAAAAGAAGAGAATGCATGGTGACTAGGCTTACTTTATTTTATCTCTGGCTGGATTGCAGATCAGAAATGTCTCTGTTATTTGATTGCTCATTAGCAATCTAGAGGGATAGCTTTGGGAGAACTACAGAGCTTAGGATATGTAACAATGAAAGTGAAATATCACTCACATTTCACTCCAGGGGCCGCTCCATTCTTGTCTTCCCAATGGATTCCTTAGGCGAACCATATACAGCTTCTCCGTACTGAAGACTTCCACAAGTCTTTCTCCAAGACGGAGCTTGCGAATATCAGTCATGGTGTAGGTATAACCCTTCAGTAGACCCCAATCTGTTTCAACTTCTTGTTCCTCCTGGCTGGGAGACTAATAGCAAATAAAGATACATATGGGCATAGGGATTGGGAAAGCCAAGTTCTGGATCCACTCCTATCTTGGTTGTTTCATCCCAGTATGATTGATTCAAGTTCTTCCTGTGCAGATAAAAATTTGATCCTAATGTCTAATCTAGCACAAAAGCAAGTGAAAGAGGGAAAATAATGTAACATAACAACTTACTTTAAAATTCAAATTCCAAGAAATCACTGACCTATGAACTGTGACTTAAAAAAAAAAAGGTGGTACAGCAGATTCATTCTTTGAGGGAACAGTTATAACTTCAATACCCAGGAGCCAAGATGATAGCAATAGCTTACCATAAGCTACTTACATCACCTTTGATGGTGCCTTGGCCCTCAATGGAACAACTGGTTCAAAGGGATAAAAAAATTAACACTCCTCAATCTCTAAGCCAGTTAGTTCTTCATGCCTATGTTAGCTTTCTGAGGTCCATTTTTGGCTCTTTTTGTGGGTTTCTAGGTTAAGTACAATGTTCCCTGCTAAATTTTGCTATCTTTCATGTCAGATGTGAACATAGATTGATTGTTTAGGGTGAATGCAAACCTCAATGGAGCAGGAAATTAGACCTCCTTTGGTGAACGTTTTGTACAGTTCTCCAAACAGCTTGTACTTCTCCTCAACAAGATCGGTGTAGCGTCCTTTCTGCATGTCAATGATTTCAGCCAATGTGCCCGTGAAGTCCATGATGATATCAGTGATGGTCAGACCATCCAAAGCCTCATAACAGCCCAGAAGCCTGAAAGCAAGTATGCAGTTATCTCGAATAAATTAGTTATCCAGATCAAGGACAACATGCTCCCAAAAATTAAAGCAATTCTTGCTCAGCCTTTACCAGCTGATTTTTCTCTGGATACGTAGTAGGAAATACTTTGAGATTACAATTAAAATTTTCTAGGCTTAGGCTATGTTGATAAATGCTAGTCCATGTCAAAACGTCTTCCTAAGGCAGATGACAGGCAAGGTTAAAAGGAGATGAGAATTCCATTTGAATTTCAGGTAAACAATCTGAAATTTTCATACGAGACAGGATTTAACAGAAACCAAAGAATCTATGAGTTTGGAGAGGCTGGCCCAGGGTTAATGAAAGGTCTTTAATCTTACTGATCTGCAGCCAACTTTAACTGTGGGGTTGAGTATGGCAGAATGAGTGCCCAATGACAAATATAATCTTTCTTTCTTCCTGTATCATGACCACCGACCAGTCAACTCCCTCCTTACTTTGCATATGCTTTTTCCAGTAGAGCATTCCAAAACTCATTCATGGAGGTGGAGAATGAGAAGACCAGATCTCCATTGATGGTGGGAAGCAAGTCGTCAATCACCACCTCAGTCCATTCTCCAAAATGCCAGAAACGGAAGCGAAAGATTCCAGCATATTTTTCTGGCTTTCGAGGATCCCATTCCTGTTCCTTATGGTTGGGAATCGCCTAGAAGGGTAAGAACATTTAGTCAAATATTACTCACAAGGCTATATCCAGATGTAGAGATTATAGTGAAGTCCTAAGAAAACCATATAGCAAACAGAAACTTGCTTTTGAGTCTAGGTTAGAAAAGCCTAAGGTGTGGCATTTTTTTTCCCACAACTTCTGTTTCCACAGGTCAGTTTGCTATGTGTGATATTACCATATCTGCTATTCCCATCCTAAATGCATAGGATACTGGAGAGAAAGTCAGAGGAGTCCCCATAGATAATCAGTAAACTAGATAAGAGACTATCTACATAGATTCATAAGCAAATGTTTAAATACATGAACAAGACATTTAAAAGTAATATCAGGATTGGAGAGATAGTTCATTTACTCCTTAATCATCAGTACTAGAGTTCAGATCCCAGCATCCAAGTAACAAGCCTGGTGTCTCTGTAAATGCTTGTGCCCCCAGCTCCTCAGATGGGAGAAACAGAAGATTCAGGGGACATGATGGCCTCCATATTAATGGAGAAACCATGAGTTCTGGCTTCAGAGATAGATCCTGCCTCAAAATAAGTAGGTCAAGAGTGCAAAAAAAAAAAATGCCCTCTCTAGCCTTAACGCTTGCACACAGAATGCATCCACATATACATACTGTACCCATTCTCATAAATAAGCAATAAAATAAACCAAATAATTCTTAAAAATTAAAACCAATACAGATGCAATTCTTACTCTGGTTTGCCTATCTAGAGTTTCATGTAGTTTCATAGATTTATTCAACATAATACAGATTTTAGTCATGTCATTAATAAAAATCACAATTTTGGAATTCTGTTTTTATAACTATCGCACATAAATATTCAAATCCATTTCTATTGGAACTTGTTCATTGTCCTAAATAAAATGTTCTTTGTTGTTTTGAATTTTATCTGAATAGTAAGGAGGAAGTTTTGCACTTTTAATAATTTCTAAGAACCTTTCAAGGATCCTTTTCTACCTTTTTTACCTTTTCTGTTATGTACCTATGTGTTAATGACTCCACGGCTCCTACTGGCTTCATAACAAGTTGGTACAAAGAATATAGTATATGAGGAAATATTGAGTCACAGCATGACAAATGACAGCAAGTGAGCAACTGGCATGTTAGACAAAGTTATTATACAAAATGTCATTGTTAGAATCTAGCGTACATGGATTTTCACTGTAAATCTCAGCTTGTTTTTATTTGTAAAAATTCTTACCATGGAAATAAGTTACCTACTTCTGTTTTTGAGAAGTAGAACGATCTCAAAAAGTTAGGAGCTGATTTCTTTTCTGTCAAATTATTCAAGAAGAAGGCAGAAATAGATTATGATTCCAGAGAAAGGGTATACTACCTTTGTCCAGTGTGACTCCTGAACAGCCAAACAGGAAAATGCAGAAATCATTGCCTTGTTCCCCAGTCTTCCCTGGATCAGCTGGTGGTTGCTAATGTTGCCCACAATCAGATGGGGGTCATCAGAAATGTCCTGGGGAATACAGTAATTGGTTATGCAGGAGTCAGGGATGAGATTTCAAGAGTTGCTAGAAGCTCAGCTAAGCCTTTACAGAGGAGATGGGGTTGTGTGAGGCTAGGGTGTTTATAAAGGAAAGGTTGGGGAGATTTCTAGTATAAACGAAGAGCAGTGGATAGCCTATGCACAGAGAAAAGACCTTATGGAGAATGAGGAAAGAAATAGAAGGAGAGAATGAGGTAAGATAGGACGGCCTTTGTCATTGGCATTTCCACCACAACAGCGAACACGGGAAGACTAGAGCTAAGACTTTGCATGCTACATTCTGATCTCAGTTTTGTTGAGATGAAATTTCCCTGAAGTCTCCATGCTTGTGGAAGGGTGACTACCTTTAAGACACAAGGTCTGATCGAGGTGAACATTCATGTATCTGCTTCTCTAGGAAAATGAGTGAGGAGACCATCCAGGAAGTCCTTTTCTAACAGAAAGCAAGGTAGTTTCCATGACAACCAGTTTTCCCAACCCTCACCTTTGTATGAATATAAATGACAGCAACATTAATAGCAGGTGTTAATAGACCATTCACAGGAATATATTTCAATGGAAACTCTTCCCGTGGGGCATATTCTAAAAGTACCTGACCAGATAGTAGGGACAGTATTTGTTAGGGGCATTACATATGTATCTTTACTTCAATGTCATTAGCTGGGTCGTCCCTACCGTCAGTAGGAAAAATGAAAGCCAAGTAATGCAACTACAACAAAGCATAATGAAAACAAAATGAAGCTACTTTGGAAGTGTGTTCAGTGCCTAGAGAAAAAGGATCCACAAAGTTCATCTGGTGGTGGACTGGATATGAGAGTGAGTTGACTACTGATGGACAGGGGGAAAACGTTGATGCATAGCAGATAAAGAAATGGTCATAAGCGAAGAACTACAGGACATCATATAATTGCAGTCGTGATGTGGCTCAGATCATCAGCACTGGCAGATTTCAAAGACATCAAGTCCCAATTAAATCCTGATAAATGGAAACATTTTCAGGGAAGTGGTTATTGGCCTGTAAGTTGACAATCTACATATCTTGTTGAAATAAATCCCAGGTGCAAATGGAAAGAAAATCTATGTGCACACTCTTTAAAATTATTAAACAGAAACAGCTATATTTTTCTGGTGCATAATGCCTATTTTTTAATGGATATAATTCTTCTTGAAGGGTTGGATCTACAGAATGAAGCATTCCATATATCTATTCAAAGCCAAGATAGTTCTGGAAAGAAATAAGCATTGTGGGCAGAGACACATCCAAAGTGAAGATTAATTGTGCATCAACCTGCCAAAAGGAGCTGGTTAGGTGGGTCAGCTTTAGATTTTCTGGTTGTTTTTGTCTAAGATGCTTGTCTGGTGTCTTATCACTGCCTTTTCTCTTGGAAGACTACTTCTACCATACTAAATAGTTTACAGGTTCTCAGCAGCTTTTTATTTTCATTTACCGAGCACAAAGCAGGTGCATTGGGCGAGTCAGATCCTGATGAATCTTCTCCCTATTTCTCTGCTTTTTCTAAGATGAAATTAAGAAGCATCATTGCACCTCCCTTGGCCAGACATTGTCACTTTATTTGGAGCAAGATATGAAGTTCTGCCCCAATTTCTCAGATGCAGATGAAACATAGGATTGTTTCCTAGTGTAGAAATCAGCCAAGTGAGTGTTTATACACTTCAAGGCAAACTGCTAGTTTTATGGAGAGGTACTATGGTTTGGAGTTACTTTGCAATATTTTTACTTTAGATGAGCAGGAGTCCACACCAGGTCAAAATTTTTAATGTGTAATCTTCTAGTCACATAAGGGATCAAAGAGACACATAGGCATATTCAAAATGAGGGACAGGATGGTTATTGTCCTCTTTGTATGAATTGGATATAGTTATTATCAAAAGCACACTTTACTATCATATTACTTTAAATTTTTGTGTCGAATTCCTAATAGTTGATTTTAAGACACAGTAACAGTCATAGAATATCAAAAGGAGTGGAAGAAAGAGGGTGATCAGATAGGGGCAGCCACTTGAGTCTCTGGTTATCTAATCACTAGGACATCTAGGCCTAAAGCTTTTAATTCTTCAAAAAAAAGACACATAATATTAAAGAAGGGACATTAAGACTTTGGCTGGCCCACTCCTTTCTCTTTAAGCTTGTCAATGAATAATTCTGTGTAAGGGAAAAATATTGTGGGGCTCCCCCACAGATATCCATCCCTAAATTGTACACTGTGCTCAAAACTCCATTTTTTGCAAGATTTTCTCAGCTCCTGGTTTTAGAAAAAAATCACCAATAGGCATTGATTTCCAGAATTCAAGTGTCTATGTATAAAACAGTCTTGTACTACATGCAAGTAGCATGATGTGTCAAATAGAAAACAAATCTTACTAAAGCCATAGCATGTACATTAAAAGACCAGGAAACAGCCAAGGAGTTAGAAAAGATAAGAAGAAGAAACTTGTGCAAATCTTAGAAGCTTTGAGAATTTTCCAGCAATAGATCAAAAGAAAAGGAATCGTTCTTAAGTGACTTTTAATATGTATTGGGACACACTTGGATAGCTTCCTTTTGAAGTTAAAGAAGGAAGGTTGTGGGAAATTTTCTGTAACTCCAAGTTGAGATGCAGAGCGTAGATGGGACATTTCAGCCTGAGCCATGCTGGTATGGTAAGAATGGGGTTCAGCGAGAGGCCACAGCTCACATATTCATAATATCATGGTGACTTGAGAGTAGTGGAGAGATGTAGAAGATGCTGTGTTCCTAATGGCTCCAGATGTGCTGGCACAGTTCAAGTGATTCTTGAACTGAGTGGTTTGGCAAAGCAAAGTGATTTCTTAGGTAGAGTATACATAATACTAAGAAATTGAACATAAAAAAAACTGGAGTGCTTCCCAAATACTATCACCCCAAGAAAAATGTTCTGTAAAGAAGGGATCTTTTCTAGGAAATATATTCTCTTGGGTGAGCATTGAGGGACATTTCAATTAGTCTCACCTCATCCCTATTCCCAGAAACTCCTGATGGGATCTCAATTATGAGATCTCTAAATCTGCAAAGTTCACTCTATTTGCAACAATGACACACAGACCTTTTAGCAATCTTTTAGCAACTGTTTATGCAAGTAACATTTGAAGGCAGAAACCATTGATACTCAGGTTCCCTTCAGGAACCACAGTAATAGCAAATAGTCCTTCTATAGCCAGTATCCAGAAGAGTGGAGGCAATTTTAAAAACACAGTGTGCAGTCAAGCTGGGGGCGCAGGTAAAGATATGGCCAGCCCTTCAATAGGTACTTGATGATTGACTATTTCCAGAAGAAGTAGAGGCTAATTGGCGTAAAACTTCTATTCAGAACCTGAGGGCCATGTGAGATAGCCCAAGGAGCCATTATCTTATCCTCAGAAAATTGAACCAGAAGGGGAGCTTTAGACCTGGGTCCACAGAGCAATGTTGTATGCTCTCTCAATGATCTAGCTTCACCTGCTGGGAATTTTTATTTCTATGTGAACATTTTAGCACCAGTACAACATTCTCTCCCTTCAAAGGAGAACGAAATGTGGAGCCTAGAAAAACAAAAGGTCAACTTCAGCCAGGTGGTGGTGGCACACCTTTAATGCCAGCACTTGGGAGGCAGAGGCAGGTGGATCTCTGAGTTTGAGCCCAGCCTGGTCTACAAAACCCTGTCTCAAGAAACAAAACAAAACGAAACAAAACAGACACACAAAAGGTCAACTTCAACTTCCAGTCTAAACAAATAAATCATTACACAATGATATTCATATCTGAAACTTTGGACTCTGGTATGAGATGAGACTCCAATACAGACACCAAACTTCATCATTGGAAAGAATTTATATATCTGTTTATGGGATATTTTAGGCAATGTTAAGGACCAACATGATACATGCTATAATATGGATGACCTGTAAAAAGATGCTAAATGAAAGAATCCACATAACTTTAAGAATACATTTTAATGAAAAAGTCCACAATAGAAAAATCTGGATAGAATAAAAGATTAGTGGTAGCTAGTGAGGAAGGAGTAACTTACTAGGAATTGACATGGAGACTTTTTTATTTTTAATTTTCTCACTTATTAGATTATAGTACAATTATATAATTTATCCCTTCCCCATCCTCCCTCCAATTCTCCTATATATCCATCTCCACAGTCCTTCAAATTTCTCGCCTCTTTTTTCACTGATTATCATTGCATTCATATATGTATGTGTGCACACACACATTCCTAAATATAACCTGTTCCATCTATATAATGTAGTTCGTATGTATGTTTTCAATGCTGCCCAGGGAAAGCTCCTTTTCCCATTCCCAGGTTTCCTCAGTCACCAATGATTGCATAGGGTTGAGGCCTCGTGGGTTTCCCCCTGTTCACTTTGGCAGGACATGGGGCACTTAATGTATTGATGCTATTTTGTGCCACTGGATTGTGGTAATATTTGCACAACCATGTCAATCTACCAAAGAATGCTCACACTGTACACTTCAAACAAGTAAATTTCGTGTCATATAAATTGTACTTTCAACAAAGATGAAAACTATTTGAAATACAGAATTTAAAATTAATAGAACATTTGGAGAAAGCATACAAGTCTATCCAACTCCAATTCAACTCTGATTGGGTAAACAATAAAAAAAAAAACCTTAGAATCACTTTCTGGAGAAAGACACAACGTCTGGACACCAGATGAAATTCATGAGACATCTAAGTCCAAACTACTGGACTAAGGTTCACCAGCAATAGATGGAAATTCTACTAACGTAGAAAAGTAAGAGTACTGCTTCTATTCTTATTCCATCACTGGCTATCTTTTACCTGAGCATGTATATTCTTCTTGGTATGTTTTCCTACATTAATTTCCCCTGCCATTCATATGAACATAGTTTTAACCTGGTACTTCTTTACACTCCCATTCAACTCAGACAATGTAACAAAATGACAAGTTGGTAGAGTACTCCATGAAGGAACACAAAACAAAGTCATTGGCAGTAGATTCCAGAAGTTAGAAGCTGACCATGAGAATTGACAGAAGATCTTGTGCAGGAGCCCTTTGTTCTTCCACAGCTGGCTGTGCAAATTCCCATGAGGCTTTGCTTCATGTAAGTCAGGGATTAGATGTGTCTGACTTTGGGACACTATTGAGGGTGGGTATGAGTCAGTCAGGAAAAAAGCCAGAGTGCTTGGCAAAAACTGGAGAAAAGATTTCTGTGGGAATTTGGCACGCAAATTCAGTCTAAAACTTGTACCTGCAGACTCAATTACTCTGAAACTTCATGGAACTTAACTTTTCATGAATTATTAAGACTATAATTTATGTTCTCAGGTGTAAAAAAAGATAAAGAGCATGTGGAAAATACCCAGAAAACTAGGAGAAAATCAGGCCACTGGCTTATCGAAAAGAAACAGGGTTTTTCTATGGAGGGTATGGATAGTTAATTGCCACTGGTTAATTAAAAATATCTTTTATTTCCCGTGTATCTACTGATTCTTTAAGCCAAGCCAGAGCCAGGTGTAGTAAAACTGGCCTATAATTGCAGCACTTGAAATTAGTGAGGCAGGAGAATTATGAGTATAAGGCTATCCTGGGATACATAACACAACTGTATCATGGTAGAGATCCTTGTCGAGCATATACAAGGGCCTGGGTTTGAACTCCAGCCCTGGAAACAAATGTGTGCCAGATTTAGTTGCACACACCTATAGTCCAGCTTCTTTGCAGACTGGGCCAATGGAATGACAAATTACGACTTTTTCTCAAACTAGAATTAGAAAAGCTGCAGAATGTAGCTCAGCGTCCAGTCACTTACACTTAGGTAGAGAACAGAGCAGGAGGAAAGTTGGTTTCGAAACTTGCCAAGAAAAAGAGAAACCCTGGTTGAGTATGATGCCATGTGGTATTATGAATGGGGAAATGTCTATACCCTTTCCTGCAAACCAGTATCTCAATTTCCCTAAGAAAGCAATGAAAAGCAGTGACCCATCTGCTCTTCTTCTAGAGTCAATTCAGAGAAGCCTATTACTGTGTCTCAGCTTTCCTGACGGGAGGCATGATTCTTCAACTCAACCTTAGCCTCCATTCTAGTTGTAAAATAATCCATAACTTTCAGAGAAAGCTCAAGTATTCCACAACCTTATTTTTACATGACGATCTAAAAACTCTATGTGCTTCTTACTGATATGCCAAACAATAGCATCTCAAGTATCTTGCTCCTTTGGGTTTATTAACTCTGTTTCATACGGTGTTCTCCAAAGGGAGTATGTGGATCTATTAATGGAAGAACAGCAATGAGGAAGTGAGTATGGTCTAAAAGGTAGCTGCACACACGCATGTTTGAAAAACAAACAGAGGCCCAAACAATATTATGATAGGAGGTAAAACTTATTTGGGCTTTGAAGTCAAGTTCTGAGTCAAAGCTTGCTGGAGGTTGGAACCTGAGTGAATCTTTACCTTCTCCTGGGAGACTTGATTTTTTTTCATCTACTGCTTTTAGTCTTGTTGCTTCTACATTTATTTGTGTGTGTGGGGGGGTGGGTATTGGGGAGCAGATTGACAACTGGTGGCAATTGCTTCTCTTCTTCCACCATGTGGGTTCCAGGGACAAAACTCAGGTCTATGAGATCACTTGCAAGTACATTTTCTTGATGAATCATGTTGCAGATCCCTGTTATATTTGTTTGTTTGTTTGTTTAGGTTTTTGAAGACAGAGTTTCTCTGCATAGCTCTGGCTGTTCTGGAACTTGCTCTGTAGACTAGTCTGGGCTCAAACTCAGAGATCTGCCTGCCTTGGCCTCCCAAGTGCTGGGATTAACAGCGTGTTCCACCATGCTATTTTTTAAAACCAGGAACATGAGTTCCATCAAAGAACTTGTAACATACCTACCTTGCTAACCATGATTAGAAAAGATGAAGTGAAATTATATATAGAGAATTCCAACACATAATCCAGTCCATACGAGGCATGTCATAAATGCAATTCCTTTTGCTCCTCCCCTGTGTTCATTCTCCACCTCTCCACACACATACACAGTCCTTACCACTGAAGCTTACTCTAGAAGGGGAATAGTTTGCCTTAAAGAAAATATAGACTATTGTCGTAATTATTAAGGGATTTCCCTCCCTGTGAATTCACCTAGGATTAAATCTACAGAATGTGGATGAAGAAAACAAAATACAAAGAACTAAGCCAAGACAGAGTGGGAGAAGATGCATCTAAAGCCGAAGCAGCAGAGGAAATGCTGTCTACTTCGTTCACATCTGGGAAATGGCTTTGTGTTGCCTTCCAACTTTGCCACCCACCAGATATCCTTCCATTTCCTCTAGGACTTCACCCCCACCAGTCGTCCTCTCTCCTGCATCTTCAAACTCTTTATGGTCTTTACTCCTTAGCCAGCGACTATGCTCGACTCTGCTCATTTTTAAAAGATAGCCATCCAACATACACTGCCGTCACTTCCCTGCTTCCTTTTTAGCTCCTTCTGCCACTCTTTATTGCCATCCATTCATAAGTCTCTCTCTCTCTCTCTCTCTCTCTCTCTCTCTCTCTCTCTCTCTCTCTCTCTCTCTCTCCAGATATTTTTAACGGGTAAGACATCTTACATCTTTGCCTTCCTAAACATGTTAACGGATTCTATTCATGTTTCTTGGATTTTTAAAATTATAGGCAAATAAAATTATCTGTAACTCTGTCAACAAGTTAGAGGTTTAGAAATGTAGATTTCCCCCACTCATATTTTCTTTCTTATTGTTGATATCGAGGACTGAATCTCGGCTTTATTGCTGAGCTCCGGTTACAAGCTCCAGTCTTATACTTTGAATTAGTATCATTCCTTGTGAATCAACAGTAGCTTTTAGGGCATCTAAGCCTGGTGCCTTTGCTTCTTCATAAAAACACCATATTCAAGAAGGTGCCTTGCAACTTCAGCTGGCCCACTCCTTTCTTCAAGTACAGGAGGAAAAAAAAAAAAAAGACATTGAGATCAATGTATCTTGGCACCACCTGGTGGCAACGTGTATGAACTAAATTAACTCTTAGAATTCCAGTTAGGAGTTTAAAGTGAAAATTGCAACAAGAGCAACAAAATGATTGTTCGTTCCTTAAAATGACAAACACAGAGTTGATAACTAAGGCGGTTCCCAATCACATATTAAAAGACATCTCCATACAAAGAGAGTCTTCAGTTCCCAGAGCTCGCACTTTCTGATATCTCCCTACACGAACATTGGGAAACATCTCCAGTATATTATCCTTCTGTCCAGTTGTAACGTCTTGATAAAGCAAGGTTGCTAATTATTTTCCAGATTCTATCACTGTATCTTATTATACATCAGAATCTAGTTCATATATAGCTTCTGGAGAGGCGTTGAGATGCACTGAGACACAGCACATAGATATTCCATTAAGACCGATACTATTAGTAGTTAATATTAATGGGTATGGAAAAGCTGCAGTTATATTTGAATTCCACTAGATAATACTGAAATGGCACAGCAAATGATATTTAATAAACAGATCCAAAGCCTCCCTTCCCCAATGCAACTTTTGTGTTCTTCAAGTAGAAATCATTTCACTGATGCCCACTGTCTAAGAGGATATTGGCTTCATTGATCTGAGGTTATCTTTAAGGTAAGATGACAGGCAGCAAACTAAAGAGACAAGAGGATAGTTTCTTTCTAGATTTCAATACGGACTCAAATTTCTAAAAAGAATAAGCACAATATATTTCCTTTTCTGTTGTTGCCCCTTTTTTATATGATTGACTGAATTTTTAGTCCCCTCAAGCTAAAGTCTACTTTAAAATTGTCTCTGGGTGAGAGGATGACACATCAGCTGTTTTGTGTTAGTCATTTAAAAGTGTGAAAACATCACGTAATTCATATATATATTGTATATATATATGAAATTGTTAATTATAACTCAACAAAGAGAAATAGAACAACAGTGAAAGCTAGGAAGAAAGAAGACAGAATTCCACATTTTCTACTTAGTAAGTCAGTGTAAATGAAATAGTAGGTCATGTAGAGTTTTGAATCAAAAGGAAATCATGGAGACAGAAAGTGGGGCAAAAAATGAGAGGTACCTGAGGACGTTTCCACACAACCTTTCCTGGAAGCAGCCGGTTGAAAAACAGAGAATCATTCTCCGGTAGGAAGGTAGGGTCACAGAAAAGTCGGCCATCCTTCATGCAGTCTTGCTTCAGTTCTTGGTACTTCTGGTTTTTGAAGAGCTTCAGAGGAGGACCCATTATTATCCAACTAGGTCTAGAATGACAAAAATTGTTACTTTGGAGGAACTTCTCAGATCTTTTGAGGATTACCTAAAATTCCACAAATGGCAGTGGCTGCAGTGGCTTCCTCCCAAAGCCTTCAGAATGAGGAAAAGTCACTGCATTCAAGAAAAGAGGAGTCAAGGTTCAGATAAATGGTCGATCCTGGGTGAGCACCTAACCATTTTAGGACCTTGGTTTCTTCATCTGCCAAATGGGACAAAATGCACTTTAATGGCCTCACTGGGAAAATAGGTAACAGATGTGAAGATTGCCAGCTAAGCATAAATCATTATAATGTAAAAGGTAATTTTCCATTTCTACTGACATGGAATAGCTCCGAAAAGTACATTTTGAAATTTGATGATAAAGAAGGAAAAAAAAAAGTCACTTTACCATGTTCGGAATGAATCAGTGTCCTGGAGCGCTACATATTTGGTGCGGGGTGGGTGGGGACAGCGTCTTTCAATTCTAACAAGTCCGTTTACACACCTACTTTCATTTTATTATTTAAAGAGTTTGTATGTTTTACTATTGGCCAAGAAGGCTAATGTAAAAAACAGAGCTCAGCAGATGGCCTCCAAACATACATAAAAAGATAGAAAGATTATATGATCTTTTGTTTCCTTCAAAGTGTAGAATCATTTGCAGACTCCAAAACCAAAAGGCAGACTGAAATTCAATTACACTAATTTGACAGACTATAGATTTTTAATCCCGTAGCAATATAATACACTATTGCTTCCTTTCCTTTGGAAAAAAAATAAAAGAAAATGCCACATAGCTAAACAAAATTAATATAGTGGTTTTTTTTCACACACAGTCTGTCAGACTGCTCTACACACAGATATCCTTAACAATTGGTTCGTATGAAGGTAATTTAAAAGGCAAATTTGCTTTTAAATAGCTTTGTAGTGATAATAGATCTTTCTATGTCATTACTTGATCCGCAGGGATAGATTTGTAATGAACTGAACGGTTTTCCTCTGACATTTAGTAGTAAATGAAAAACTGTTGTGAAATTTTTATGGTGTCAGCTACATCAAACCTTTATTCCTCTGATTCTATGAGCTCAGTACAATTAAAACCAAAAACCTACGGTTCAGAGTTCTAAAAAATGTTTCATGAAATTTGCAAGGACAAAGAATAAAACAAATTGGCTATATTAGCACTGTATGCATGGAGGGGGTGGGTGGGTGTGCGTGCAAACAGTGCTCCTGTATGCACGCATATATATGTTTGTATGTATAGGAGCATATTTTATAGTTTCTACAATATATCTCCATCTTAGAAGCACTAGGATCCAACATTTATTCTACTACTATACTAGATTTTCTATGAGTCCTGCAGATTCTAATTCAGCTCCACAAAGCAAGTTTGTTACTTACCAAGCCGTATTCCAGGCTCTTCTGTTGCATTTACTATTTTCTAAAAGCAGTAATAATACCAGTCAATTAGGTCCTTGCATGTCTTTCAGTATTGTGGCCCACTGCCTCATGATGAAACAGTTTCCCCACTTGAAAACCACAAACCTATAAAAACTACTTTCTTGATGTTATTTTATGGTAAAGTTATTTGCAAGATATGTGTAACGAACATGCCCTTTCTCCTAATTTAAAAATTAAGAGACTGAACATGACCACAATTTTTCCATAGCCTTATTTATTGTCAATTGTTTTTTCAAATTAAGTATTGTGGAAACACTGCAAAACACCAATGTACTTTCTGCTAACCAGATTTAAGCCTGTTCCTGTGTTTTAGATATTTGTGTGTTTCATTGTATTTGAAAGCATGGGTGGCATCAGTAATAATTCTCTGTTAAGCATCAGAGCCAATCTGAGTGTTTGCCCAGACTCCTTTTCAAAGCCTATTACAAATGGACTCTAATTTTCATGTGTGTTCAAAGTTACAGCTAATATTCCCGTGTCTCTCGCTTTCCCTAGAAGGTTTGGTGGGCTGCCAGAGGCTGGGGGCTGTAAATATGGATAGTCTGAGGCAATTAGGACATTTAGTTTGCCAGAACCTCCTAGCGCTGAACATTCTGGATAAATGGGTATTTCCTGCCCAGGAAAGCCATGTGCTCTCACAAAGTCTCCTTTGCTAATCAGGCCAATAGTAAGGCTCACAAAAGCTTGCGAGAAGAATTTGTTACAAAGAGACCCTGTCTAAACACAGAAGCAGCATCAATTCAACAAAATTAGATTTGATTTTAAAGCCAACAAAATAGGTCTGGTGAGATGGCTCATCAGGGAAGGGCACTTGCGAAGCCTGATGACCTGAGTTCAATTCCCCAGGAACCACATGGTGGAAGGAGAGAACTGGCTCCCACAAGTTTTTATACACACACATATACACACACATACACTCACTCCTAAATTGAAACCAAACCATACTATGATCTAGGCAGGGATTTTTCAGAAACATAATGTACAGCTGGTATTGGAGGGTCCAATCTTGATAGAATGAATGCCTTTTCCATGAAGATGCTTGCATTCCAAGGACACATTGTGCATTTGAACTTTCACTCGGGTATAATCATAGTCCTAAATCCTGCTGGACTTATAGAGTAGGATTGACTCCCCTCCCCCATTTCTGACTAGGTAGGTAACAAGTCAGTTGTGTTCCACTTGCTCTATGAACTTGATCTCTTTGTACTTCAGAGTTTTGTTTTGTTTTGTTTTGTTTTTTTATCATGAGACTGGAGGTATGAATCCTTCACCTTTGAACTATAGATTTAACCACTAAGATTATTTGTGTAAAGCAATTTGAATAAATAGAAAGTGCTATATGTTTGCAAGATAAGCACTGAAAGACCTCTCATTACTGGGCACCTTGTTCAGCATCTCCGCGTATTTGTTTGACAGATAAATGTCTTTAGTAGACAATCAATATTTGTGTGGCAAATTATTTGAAGTGTGCATTGTTGAATTTAGTTTGCATGCTCTTTTTTTTTGCAGCAGCAGCCATGCATTGTAAAACAAGACCTGTGCCCTTCGTTTAGTATGCTCAAAAATGGTAACTCAGAGAAACAGCGGCTAAAACCTGGCAAGACCGAGTCAAAGCCCAGTCTGTGAAATGCCAGACGCGCGCGGTGTGTGGTTTTCTTTTATACCACACTTCATCTTTTGGTCACTGCATTTTTTTTCAGAGAAAGGATTTTTTAGTTCAAATGAGGAAACCCTCCCAAGTAAAGGCGATGGCCAACTTTTGAGGCATTCTGCCTAGAATTTATTGCCATGGTGGATATTGAAAAGGTTCTTTCTTTTCATGGCTTAATGATCCTGGTAGAATCCAAACCCTTTACATCCAAAGGCTCGTTCAGTAGCTCTCAGAAAAAGAGGTGTACAGAGACAGGAATGTTTGTTTCTTATTGTTCCGCTGTTCCAGTGGTGATAGGGAGGAGAGAGTCATCCTATCAAAGATCACCCGTTAGGAAAGGCGATAGAAGAAGAGAAAAGCTAGGACTTTACATTCAACCCTCAAATCTCTAGATAACGTCTGCAGTGTGAACAATTCTGGGAAGGAATTGTGTGGCCTGAGGGCAAGTGGCAGGTGTGGCCAGGCAGGACAAACTGCAGGCTTATCATTGAGGTAATAAATAGCCTTAGGCAGAATTATTAGAATTCAGACCCACTGCCTAAGGAAAGAATGTGAGGAACATTGTGTCTACCAAGAAAATGGATAGGGGCAGGCTCAGTGTGTGGCAAGTCAGAAATTGCCAGGGAAAATGGAGGGAGCCTGCCACGTGGAACTCAGGCCTGCAGCCAGGAGAAAGAGCTTTTGCTGTACAGTGGACTTGAAGCTCTGAGGAGGCAGGGATAGACTTAGAGGAAAATCATTTCCTTCTTTAGCCGTGGATCAGCCTTACAACAGTCACCAAGTTAATTCTAAAACAAAACTGATTTTACAAAAAGAACAGAGATCTCAGATCACAAATTACTTTGGATTTGAAGGAATAGGTGAGGTAGCCACTACACTTAAGGGGCACAGGGTGAGAGTGTATTGCTCCAATGACACCGTCTCTGGCTACTTTCTCGCCTATATTCTGCAAAAATAGAGATAAATGGAGGTACAATTAGTACAGGAGACTTAAATCTATCCTAGTCTAGACAGAATCTTATCCCTCCTACTGGAGGCGATGGGGGCATTCATTGGGCTTTAATGGGAAGAATAAAACTTCAGCATCCATGCACGTGCTACCCAGAGAACAGAGCTTCCCATTAGCGCGCCAGTAGAATCTTATCTTACATCTGTGGTCACAGATCTGCCAGAGAACTCCGAAGTGGCTGTTGACATTCAAGGTTTTGTTGGCCAGACACTCTGGGATCTGAAAGGAGCCTTAAACGTTCCCTAATCAACTCTACTGTTTTCCATAGGATATATTTACTCTGTCCAGAGAGAGAGGACAGAAAAAGCACACAATGTACAGTGTTGAAAAACTATATCAAGAAGTTAAAGACAACTCAAAAACCATAAAAACAACATGCATAGTTAGGAGATTCACAAGCAAATCCCCGATGCCACCACTTATTGAAGTGACATCTTTCACCCTCAGTTTCCCTATAGGCACAACAGGAATATGATGGCTTCCCTGTGCACCTTGGGGTGTTATTTAGAAGAGCTCATGAAATTAAGTATGCTAGTGTATTTTGATTGTTAAGAATAAGTTAACATTTAGCAGTTATATTAGGAAATGTTTAATTATAGCAAATTAAATCTCATTTCTTTGTAGAAACAGAGGAAATATGATCACATGCTTAAAATAAGACTCACACTGACATTTAAGGACCTATATAAAATGGCCATGCCTTACTCCCCACTCCACCTCCTGTTTTTGGCTGACTTGCTGACTTGGCTGACTAAACTTATCCTAAAAATCTAATTTTACAGTCCTTTGAGAATCTAATTTCGATTTTTATAGAATGTTTTTTTTTTCTGGAAGAACTCTTAGAAATCAGTTAATACACCTTCTTTCTTTCACTGTAACATGAGGAGACATTGCCAGAGTTACATAGTAATAGAGTTTGTACTAGAATTGGAACCTATTGATGCTTTCACCAAAATTAAATTTTCAAACACAAAAAGAACCCTGAGAGGAAGGTCAGCATGCAGACACAAAATTACAAAAAAATAAATGCACATAGAAGTCTTATTTTTGAATTGCAAGTTGTCAGAAGGTGATATAACTTCAAATCAAGGCTAATCAAAGAAACTGTTTTGAGGTCACAATGGGGCTGTTTTCTGCTTTTAATTTAGGAACTGAAAACTTGCAAGGGTATAGAAAGTCTGCTTTTTAACCTATTCCTAACCATGAAAGCATTTACGCTGTTCCCTCGGCCATTGGAAACTCTCACAATGAATAACGAATGCTGTTCAAATACAAAGTACTTGCACGCACTTGTGCACACCCAAGCACATGAGTGCATATGCATATTCACAAGTATATGTGCATGTGTTTCTGCATGTCTGTGTGAACATACACACACACACACACACACACACACACACACACATGCATGTGCATGCATAAGGGGGCAAGTGTGTCCAGAAACACCCAAGGAAGGTGTTAATTAGTAACACCCCCAGATTTTTGTTTATTTATTCAGACCCTAAAGAGAGACCTTAATTTCACAACCGAGATTAGCAAATGAGGCATTTGCTGAAGTTTAATAAAAACATAAATACAAACCAGGAAGCGTTTTTGTGTGACAGGCAAAACAAGAGGATTTGCTGAATTTTCCAAAGTGATTTTCACCAAACTTTTCTAAATCCTCGCACCCACTTGTTTCCACTGCAGTGTGTGGCAGCTCCCTTTTCCTGACCCTGGTTGAAGCCAGCTCTAGTCAAGTCCCCACTTAAGCCTCAACAAAAGTATAGCGGAGTGGAGTGGGGGATGGAGTCTTGACTGCGATTCAGAATTTAAACCAAAGATAGAATCAGAGGGAAACCAAACCAGGCCCAGGGGCTGATAATAGAATAGCAAGATCAACCTGTCACCAGGGCAGGAAGGTCCCCCGAGGCTGTGCAGACAGGGTGTTAAGATAGCCTAGGAAGCTACTCCTTCATTGTGTAGCAGCCTGTGGCCTGTGCACACAATTTCAAACGATTACAGAATGTAGTACAGAGTGTGGCTCCATGCTTGTGCCTGAATTTCAATACTTTGCCTATCACTCTGCATCAGAAGAAACTGGATGAAGCAGCTAGCCGGCCAGCTTCTCTCCTCACACTCTTCTCACAGGTCTGTTCCTGGTGGCGAAGTGTTTCCGAACAGAACAGCCAGAAAACAGAGCAGCTAGCCCCCAGAAACAGTTTAGTGCAATACCATCAAAGTCATTGCATTGAGCCCCCCAAATTCCAACTCATTTTAGATGCTTCAAAATGGCTATTAACATACACACGTACACACATTCTATCCAGACAAACCGTAACATTAATAGATGTAAAGTCTGATTAACTCTACAGCTGAAGTTCCTTTGCGTCTCTTAGATGTTTCATCTCAGAAAATAAAATTTTTAAGCTGAATTTGTGGGCACCAGCTCTACTCACCTGAGTTATCTCAGGAGCCCTGCTGTTGCTGCTGCTGCTGCTGCTGCTGCTGCTGCTGCTGCTGCTGCTGCTGCTGCTGCTGCTGCTGCTGCTGCTCTTAGCCAGGTAACCCCACTAAGTCTGTTCAGCCAGTGCAGCTGAACAAAGATTCTGGCTTTCTTAACCTGGAAACTATTTGGGCTGTACCAAGCTCTGCTCACAGGGGGAGGTGCCTCACAGCAACTTCAGGAGCCTTTGCCCCGCCCAGCACTCAGAAACTGATCCTGAGTCACGAGGAAAATCTGGAAGGCGGCCCTGCCAGATGTGCAGACGGGATGCCCACTCCAGATCCACCCACCAGTAAATTGGAAAACCCAGAAAGCCACATTTGAAAGGCCTTTCTGTTTCAAGGAGAAATAGGACTTTCAGGAAATGGGCCTGATAGATTTCTAACTCCTCTGTCCCAGGGGCGGGGGCAGGGGGCGGCAGACATGGACATTACTGAAGAGAGGACACAGGGAGCAAAAATGTTCAAATGCTGGCAAAGTTCTAGTGAGCAAGGCTGCAGACATGGTCCTAATAGACACTTCTATGATAGCAACGAAGACTTTGGCATCAAGTGGGAATGAAAGGGCACCTAATAGTTTGAAGGAACATAATGGTCACTTTGTGAAAAAGCAAGTAACATTTGGCCAAAGGCAGAGAGAAGGGAGGTGAGTGGCGTTTGATTCCATGGCAGCTGCTAGAAGCCCGATTTCTAGCAACAGTTCAGTGTGGAGATTCTGCCAAGCCGTGTCTGGTGGGAAGCAGAGCAAAGAGCTGTTTGCTGTGAAAGGCCAACCAAGAAGTGTTAGTGGCATGCTCAGCCCTCTGTAAAATAGCCCTGTTGAATCCCACTCGAGGTCGGGACCACCTTTCCTGATGTTTTCGTTGAGACACAGCTTAAAGGCTGCCGTTCTTACGATTTTTGTTGTCTATTTCATATTCACAAAATTCATCATCTCATTCAACAGATTTCCTGCCCGGTGTGCTGATCACCATTGCACCAGAAATTCTCACTGTCTCTATGCCTGTTAGTAATCCTTACTCTGGTTATTTGAAGATCGAAGAAGTGAAGGAAGAGAGGTAGAGGAAAGGAGAGGGTGGAAAGAAAGAGACAGGGAGAGGGAGAGGGAGGAGGGAGAAAAGGAGAGAGAGGAAGAGGGAGGAGTATGCTTTCCTTACTCACTGGCTGCATACCAATATTTTTTCATGAAACAGATCTGAACGTTTCTATAACTAAATCTCCAATAATCTCCTTTCAACATTTCCTTTGTATCTTTTTTTTTAATACTGGATGGAAATCAGTCCAGGGTTGGGGTGATTAAAAATGGCCAGAGCTCAGGAGAATTAGGCATTTAAATATTGTCGCCCAATTTGGCTCAAGAGGAAGCTATTTCTTAAGCAAATATGACTTCTGTAGGATTTTGGCCTTGAAATTAAGGGAGGATGTTTAGTCTAGGCTCATCTTCAGCCATCGTTTCAACCTCCATCATTTTCAAGTAAGTAAAAAATGGTAAAATCTGAACATTAGCATTAAAGGGTATTTACCTTGTTGCTCAACACAGAAGTAGCCTCCATATAATCTGGAAAAACTCAGCCCTATATAAAGCAGTTTATTTTATATTTGGCCATCCTCCCAATTGTTAAACTGTTGTCCTTAGATTGAACAAGCATTAGCTTCACACAAAATATGTCTAACTCCTGTTTTACACAGTACTCATTTAGAAGATCTATCAAGCCATTTTTGTTCAGATAAGTGTGCCACATTGGATATAGTCATGAAATCCTTCTCTCTCTCTCTCTCTCTCTCTCTCTCTCTCTCTCTCTCTCTCTCTCTCTCTGTCTCTCTCTCTCTCTCTCTCTCTCTCTCTCTCTCTCTCTCTCTGGCTATCTTTTGAGCACAAACCAATCTCTGTGTAGTTTGTAGCTTAATTAAAACCCTCTGTGCTTTCTTGCATGAACTTTTATTGTGCACTCCATTGTGCATCGTACAATTGATGTTATATTGAACTTCCATGGTGAGCTTGCACCCATCCTCAAGACTCCATCTCCTTATGTATTTTAGTCTATTCCTTTTCTCAAACCTTAATTTCAGTATTACACATTATTAGTAAATGTGTTTTTACCATAGTTGGTACCATATTTCCTGGACATTTAATACCAGAGATATCTGTATAGATGTGTGTGTGTGTGTGTGTATCCCTATATTATATACATATAACAAGTGAACACATTTCTACACATCTTATTAGTCTCTAGTAAAGGCATTGAATGAAACACAGTTTAGTGTAAACTTTTGCAGTGCTACCTTAGACTCTTCTCTTATTAGCAATCACCTTTAATGGCTCATTCCAATCTGAAGCAATCCGTGTAACAATTGCTATCATCTGCCTTCTACTTTCTCCATCTTTATGAATATGTAGAAGATTTATCAGATAGTCCTGCTGAAATTAAGATACCCTAAGGTATGGTCTTCCCATCGTCTCCGCTTGTAGATGCCCTTTCAGGCAGGAAATGGGCTTAGTTAGGCATGACTTGCTTCTGTGAGCTCACGCTTACCTGTAGTTATTTCCGCTCTTTCCAAAGTCTCACAAACGAGCTGCTCAATGGTGCGTTCTACACTGTTGCAAGGGACCAGTGCCATGCTCCCTGCTCTTGACCTTCCAAGATTTATACTTCACCCCCACCCAATACTGCCACCCACCTTCACTAAAAATTAAGCTATGCTATTCTCTGTACCTCTCGCCTCTTCCCTAGGCCACAGTTTCTCCAAGACTGCCATGTCTGTCACTGTGATCATATCTTACATTCTCTCTCAGTAGTTTCAGATGTAATTTGTCCGGGCCTGGAAACTTGAACTCACTGAATGCAGCTCTGGACTCTCTTATTATCTCCCCATCTATCTTAGCCTTGAATTCTCTTTCCAGTTCAAAGATCATGCTCCTTGATGGAGAGGTTAAGTAACTTGCCCAGAGTCACACACCTAGTAAATTGACAGAGCTGGGATTTAAAGCTGCTCTCTCCTATCCGACTCTGCAGTCTGGAGCTTCACTGTAAGGCCAAGCTGTTTTTCAAGTACCAAATGATTAGTTTGGCCTACGAGGGCAGTGAGTTTCAAAGTGGGAGAGAGTTCTTCTAGCATGAGTATATAAGGCAGGCTTTGCGAAGCAGGTAGAATTCGAACTGAATCTTAAATATTGAGTATAATTCCAGTAGAAAGAGAAAAGTATGAGGATGTATGTGTAAGTAAAGGAGATTGAGGATGGACCCCTGGGGAGAGGACATAATAAAGAAGAACAAAGAACTCTGGGTCTGCTTCATAGACTACTTGGCTTATCACTAGGAATACTGACACCACAAATGGTCAAGAGACAACCAGGATGTCCCTGCCTTCCCTTACAAAGGATTAATTCACACTCTGTTGCTTGCTAGTTAGTGTACCTTAGGGTTAGGCATGGTTTCTCTGATATATATTTTCCTGTTCTACAAATTGAGAATAATAACAGACCTATTTTAGAGCATCACTATGAGGACTAAATGAGCCATCTAATTCATATATCATTCTTAGAATTGTAACTGAAGTTCAAAAAAAAAAAACAGTTCAGTCCTTGCTGTCATTACTACTGTGATTCATATATTCAGAAAGCATTTCCTGGTACCATTATTTGTCAGATGCCATGCTATGTACATGGATGTAATGCTAAGAATCAAGAGACATGATCTCAACCATCAATGAACCAAAGTTCATTGTTTTCAGTCTGTATTTATGTTCTGTTGTTTAGGTAAAGGGGGCGCATGTTCCTTGTCTAAAACTAACTTTCCTTTGGCATGTTCAATAGTGCCATTATTTTTCAGTTCCCACTTGGGTGGTCATGTTGGTGACAGTTTGAGTTGTAGCCTCAGTATTACTAGCAGACATAATCTCATAGGAAATTCCTGGCTCTTCTGCCTCTTAACAATCTTTTATTTTTCTTTGCCTCCCACCCTCGCCCCTTCCAGAATGTTCCCTGAACCTTAGGTGCAGGAGTACTTTGCAAATGTATCCACTGGGACCGAGCTCCACAACTTTGCATTTTAATGTGTTGTCTTCTCTGTTGCAAAGAGAAGTTCCCTTGATAAGGGGTGAAGACTACCTGCACATATAAGGACACGTTTACAGGTTGTTGTTAGGGATTATGGTGGTTTCGAAAATGATTGGTTGTAGATACTCCTCTAATAACCATGACTTCACTAGCATTGTGTAGATAGCTAGGTTTCCAGTAGCAGTTTCCCTTTTGTTGAGTGGGGAGAAAAAAGTTCATGAGGTGTTAACCCTATACTGAGGATATCTGGGAGTGGGTGACATGGTCTTCCCCAAAGAAGAACACACCAATTGGTTACCCAATGCCAAATAATGAGCCCCGAAGACGTACATACAAGTAACCGTATATGGTCTGAACAGATTATATTTAGGAATATGTATGCATTGACTAATACATGTATGAATTAAAAAACAATTGGTGAAACAAGAGACCATGAATTAAAGGAGAGCAGGGAGGGGTATATGGGAGCCTTTAGAGGAGGAAAAAGATGGGATGTTGTAATTTTATTATAATTTCATAAATAAAATAAAATAATAACAAAATGTAACAAAAGTTTTAGAATTCTGACTTTCCATACCTTTATTTAATTGTTTTTGAGAATTTCATCTATGAGTTCTGTATTTAAATTATTTCTACCGCTCTCTTTTACTCATCCAACTTCTCCTTCTCTCTCTCAATTCATGTATGTATGTATGCACACATGTATGTATGAGTTCAACTCCATATCTTATATAGAAGACACTATCTCACTGATGATGTCATTGAACTCTGGGTCTAACAATCTTTCTGTGATATTTCCTGAGCAATAGGTACATTTGTTGTATTAAAGCTGTATCAAAAAAAAAAGCTGTATCAAGTATGACTGGACACCCCACAGTTGTAGATTTCTTTAATGGTTTTCATCTGCTGCCAAAGGAAGTGACTTTGATGCAGAGGTAAGAGCTACACTTATACGTAAGTATAATACATACATACATACATACATACATATATACATACATATGTATATGCATATATATATATAAAGTGTGTATCTTTTAGAAAAAATGACAATAGGAGGTTCTCCTCTAGGATCTTGACCTTATCAGCTATGGAAAATTAATTAGATTTACTGTATTAGGCATGGGTTACCTCCTATTAAATGGATTTCAGGCCCAATTAGAAGCCTGCTGGTTACCTCTAGGATACAAGAGACACTAATTCACTTTCTGCTATATAGCATATTCATATACTGTGACTGCCAGTCCTCAGGCAGGACATCCTGCGTCACTTTCAGCTCAATTCCTCCAAATCCCATGTCTTAAATGTATGATGTCTCCAGTAGTGGGGTCTATTTTCAAGTTCTAGGAGGAAAGCAAAGACAACAGCAATAGTTTGTACTGTTTTGGGAGTGCCTTGTATTCTTCGCTAACAACTTGAAAAGAGGTTTCCTAAGCCTGGTCCTGAAGATTCTGTTAAATAGTTTGTGGCTCTTGGAGAGAACATTATCTACCCAAGTGGGGGAACTTCATTTAAATTACACACACACACACACACACACACACACACACACACACACACATAATATATATGTGTTTTAAGCAAACATAAAATACTTTCTTATGACTTCTTCAAACACCCTTAGTTTTATTTATCACTGCGCCCTCTCTTTCTCTTCATATTTTCTTCCTTTGCTCCTTCTCATTTAAAGACAGCACATTCCATTTTCCTATTTCCCTTTCATAGTAACTGTATCTCACTACCCTCTCTGGAGCTCCTAACACACACACACACACACACACACACACACACACACACACACACACACACACCTTGGTCATTTTTACTTCCTTTGTCTTAAGCCTTTTACAGAACTCTCTGGGGCTACTGATTTGGAGGCTTTAGATAGCTCAGTATTTGCAGAACAAGTAAGTGTAAGTCTCTGTTCGATGCTCTGTAGTCTGATGAATTCTCAGTTTTCTTTCATGTCTTTTGCTTCCTCCCACATTCATCCTAGCTGAATGGTTTCCTCTCTCCTGGGCATTTTCCAACTCTAGAGTACAGGACTGAGCTTATCCTAGTGCACCAGTGGTAGTGGTTAAGTGCCTACCGGTGCAATGGGGCTCAGCAGTGCAGGGAAGTGCCATTCAGGCTAACTAGCTGTATTCCCTGCCTCTGTTGAGTTTGCAATCCTCCAGGGCCAGTAAAAGTGTGAACAGAAGCCACGAAGAAGATGGGCTGTCAACTTCCAAACCAAATAGCTTTGTGCCAGTGTGGGGTGGAGTTCAACCAAAACTCTGAGAGAGGGTAAATGGAATTTTTCCCTGTTTGGCCTGGTTAACATTAAAATATGCTTCATTTGGGCAACCTCATGTAGTCAAGGGAAGCAATTCATTTGCCTTGTCATCCAAAAGTTCTAGTTTCTCAATGTGAATCAAAAGAAATCTGTCTCTAGTAATTTAAACTAAGAGTTACAGTGACTGATAATCTCTGGCCATGGCAAATCTACATACAACAATTCTTTGTCACCAAGGCTTTTCCTCAGCCAGAGGATGGTTTCTCTACCACTTGGCACCAGTTTACCTGGGCCTTTGTGTTCCATTTCTCAAGGCTAAACAAAAATTTCAGAAATAAATGTATTGGACTATTGCTAAAATAGAAGTAGTACTGAGAAAGGTTTGAGTAGAAGTGGTTTTTTTTTATGTAAGGCCTGGGGATGGCAACTCAGGTTGTCAGGATTTCAAGACATAAACTATTATTCACTGAACCATATAATTGGCCAGAGAGAGAGAGAGAGAGAGAGAGAGAGAGAGAGAGAGTTGGTGTGTGTGTGTGTGTGTGTGTGTGTGTGTGTGTTTTGAAATACAGTTGCATAGCTCTTGAGCATCCATTAAAATTGTAGATGCCAGCACTGTGTCACAAAGTCAAAATGTTCAACACAGCTGCATATTATTGTCTACATCCTAACAGAACATAATCAAGATAAAGGCAGCTCCAGGGAAATAGTTCTGAGGACAAGAGTGGGCAAAGTTATAAGCATAAGACAGAATGAAAACTCAAGAACTAACATTATGGAGAACTCATGGGTCAGGAAAAATTGTGTAACATATAGTGAGATTCAATAATGCAACATTTCAGCACCTTCCAAATTACAAAACAGTTATTTTCCAGTATTTCCTGTATACATACACTTTGATTCGATCTGACTTCAAAACCCCTTGAGGACAAAAGCTCAGGATTGTACACATCTACACTTCCTTTACTGTGAAACATGGGATGAGGAACCAAGTCAATATGTACCAAATACTTGGTAGAGGGTCCTAAACATTCATAGGGATATAAGCAGCAAATTAACAAGAAACTTGAGATGTGGACACACACACACACACACACACACACACACACACACACACACACACACATACACAGGGGGGTAGGGTTACAACGTGGAAGAGAAGGAGGGAGAGAAGGAGAAGGAAGGAGAGAGAGGGATCTGGAGAATATATCAAATAAATTTATCTTCTGGTTTAAGGGCAAATGACAGGAATCTGTCAGAGTTGTACAACCAAGCTCGGATCTTTGAGAGCTTATAGAATTAAGAAAAGACAGAAAAGGGTAGCTTTGAGTTGCCATTAATCCTGGGACTGAAATAAAGACAGAGGGTTAGAAACAAAGAATTATGAAAACTTTCCAGATGGGGGAAAAGAACTCTTTTCACCCTAGTAAAAATGTCATTCATCTGGCTTCCACTGATTTGGGATTTAAAAAAAAGACAAAGGAAGACTATAGCTTGTTATCACAAGATTATGAAAAAGAAGAGTTGCTAAACTAATTAAGCTTCTCCATGCTGGGGGTAGGGATGGGAGCTGAGGAAAGGACTTGCTTGACTTAGGTAAAAGACTTTTTTCCAGTTCTCTCCTCAACTTCTTTGGAAAGCTTATTAAACTAATTATAAGCCATTTTGTCCTCATTTTCCTTTTGCAAATATTTGGTAGTATTAAGACTTCATCTAAAAATCTAAAATTCTGACTTTTCACTATCTTAAATTCCTTTCTACTCTTCAGTAGGAACCAAGAAAGGACTGATTTCAAAAACCTCAAAGTACTCTTTTTTTTCTGGTGTGTGTGTGTGTGTGTGTGTGTGTGTGTGTGTGTGTGTGTGTGTGTGTGAAATAAACAGCCTCAAGCCATGGAAGAAGGAAATAATAGAGTATGGTTTCTTTAAAGAAAAATATTTCAAACTCCAAACAAAACCACACACTTTTCCTTGGGACACGTGTCCTCTAAATTGAAAATAACCATCAACTGCTAGGTGGTTCAAAGTCTTTCAAAAATAATTCATCTTTATTAACCACTTAAATGCTTGTGAATTAACAAGAATCATTTTTTTAAATATAGGTAATATTTGTAAGAAACTCAACTGGAAACAACCCTAGTTTTAGAAACAAAGAATATATTAATGTCTGCCAAGGGCTGAGAATGAATACTACAAGTAATGGTAGGTGTCACAATACCAAGGACATACCACAAGGGTCCTTTGGATGATGGCATTGATCAGTAACATGACCAGAAGGGGTGAGAGTTGGACTTAGTGTGATGTCAATGTCTAGATCCAAATTAATGTATTCAGTTAACTGTAAATAAACTCAGAAATCTCAGTGAGTGAGTTTTGTCAAGGTCACTGTGCTTTCATAATAGAATTTTACAGAATTTTACCACAGTAGATAATATAACAGTAGAATGTCTATGATGCCATAGTACAATTTTACATAATGTTACTACAGGGGAAATCTGAAGAAAGAGTAAACTGGATCTTTGTACAGTCTCTTACAACTAGAAATGAACAGGCAATTATTCTGATTTTTTCATATAAAATAGATAATGTATAGCGAGAAGATTGATCCATAACTCAAATATAATCTCTATAGTCTAATGAACATCTTTTTCAAAAGACATGTGTATAATGCTCTGGTCATTTTTAAGCAGTTCATCTATGACTTTGAAACACCATATTAAGATTTTCAGCTCAAAGAGACCATTCCCAAGGGAGCAGCACAGGTCACTGATCCTGGCTAAATGCAAGAGAATGGGAGTGTGGTGTGAAATTGGAAGAAGCAGATTTCATGGTTGGGGGCCTTTCACTTCAGGCTGAAACTTTTCAGGTCCTTCTGTTTTAAGATAGGAGAATAAACTCTACTCACAAGATGTGGCTACAGATTCCAATGGGTTCCAGCCATAAATGTCTGTACAGGATTTGTTGGGCTCTGTGCAAAATGAACATGTAGGTATTCTTTTTCAAAATAAGTGGGAGTTTAAGACAGCAAACACAATACATTCAGCCAGGCACAACCTCCAGAAGTAGTCCTATATGACTATACATGCCTTGCCCTCAGATAACATTTACCATAAATCCCTACTACAACAACTAAAAGAGCAGGTCATGACTTCTTTCTCAGCCCTATGTGGCCCTTTGATGCCTATTCACTATGTAGTCACAGTACTGGAAATCCCTACAGATTTTTGAGCACTAGCTCTTTAGTTTAGCTTTGTTTAGTTCAGTTCAGTTTAGTTTAAAGAGCTCTGGCTGTTATGTCCGAGGATGTGGGTTTGGTTCCCTATATGATAGCTAACAACGTCCATAATCATGGAATCTGATATCCTCTTCTAACCCCAAGAGGCACAAATGTGATACACAAATTTACACTCAGGCAAAACTTTTGTGTGAATAAAATAAACTTCTAAAAACAATATTTTTTTATAAATCTCTGGTGATAACCCCTATCAAGAAGATATCTGCAATTGAACACCAACTTACAAAGAAAAATTAGTTTTCTTCAATGAAGCCTCAGTTGTCATAGTAACCATTCTTCAGGGTGAGCGCAATGGCCAGCAGTAGATGGCTAGCACAAACGGGACTCCATGACCTTTTGCTTCATATTCCTTTGTTTGGTAAGTTTTTTTGTCTTAGTCTTTTGCTTGTATGTTATGGATTCTGATTGTGTGTGTGCATTTCTTGTGTTTTTTTTTCTTTTGTTAATTTTTGTTTGATTTTTACCTGTTAGAGAAAGAGGGGGAAGGGAGGGAGATGGAGCAGAGGGAAAGGAGAGGAAGAGGGGGAGAGAGAAAGCATGGAGTTGCTTTGGAGGGTGGTTTGGGAGGAGTTGGTGTGGGGAAAAGCATGTCTAGGATATATTGTATGATTTCTTTTCAAGAACAACCCTCCCAGGATAAACAAATGAGACTGCAGTCACACTCTTAGGTCAGGGCAATTCTCTAAGCATGACACAAGCAAATACAGGACTCCTGGGTACAGGGAAAGCGAGCAACCCAAGCACCCACAGACTTGAGGAGTTGTGCTGTTTTAATTATCTGAGTCTGTTTAAGACCCATATATTTCACACAAGATACAGTAGAAGCCTCCAACCTGAAACTTTCAGTAGACAGAATAAACATATTCCAGAGAGAGTTTCCCCTCTTGCCACACAACCTGGAAAAGAGTTAGCCAACAAAAGAAAATATTTTATGACAATACCCACCTTAATACAATTGACCATCGGTAAATAAGTGCATGCCACTCCTATGGTGTTCCTTGGACTGAGTTTGGCATATGCATGCCCTACCTAGACATACACTCAGTATTTTAATCTGCCCAGGAAAGTAGGGCAGCAGAGAGCTGAGCCCCCACCTCCATGCAGCTGCAAAGAGTAAAGAGCGTGATGGAGGATGGGCCTAACAGGTTCTAATATGTAACAACCAACTCAGGCCCTAGAAGTCAGTAGGATCCATGCATGTATGAATTCACGGAGACTGAGGCAGCATGGACAGGGCCTCCATAAGGACTGCACTAGATGGGGCCCAAGTGCTGAAAGAAGGGAGCACAGGCCACAGTCCTAATTCTGTCTCTAATTGATAATTACTTGCAAATGAATATTCAGTTTTCTGCCAGGTGGTAGTGGCACGGCCTTTTAATCCCAGCACTCAGGAGGTAGGAGCAGGTGGATCTCTGTGAACTTGAGGCCAGCCTGGTCCACAAATCGAGTTCTAGGATAGCCAGGACTACAGAGAGAAATCCCATCTCAGAAAAAGAAAGAAAGAAAGGAAGAAAGGAAGGAAGGAAGGAAGGAAAGAAGGAAAGAAGGAAGGAAGGAAGGAAGGAAGGAAAAAGAAAGAAAGAAGAAAGAAAGGAAGGAAGGAAGGAAGGAAGGAAGGAAGGAAGAGAGAAAAGAAAAATGAAATGAAAAAAGAATAAAAATAAAATTTAGTTTTCTCCAAGAGGGTCTCACTGGGGAAACAAACAACTCTTTTTTTTTTTTCAGTTTAAAATATCACAGGTCAGTTTATTGTGTGACTAACAGATTCAATGAAGGTGCTGTGTGCTTTATTTTATTTTATTTTTTTTGGATTTCAAACAAATGTTAGTGAATTTGGTAATCTTTTATTAATTGGTCATGTTAAAACTACTTTTGCTTCTTCTACATATTTAATGTAAGTTTTATTGATTATATATTTTCTTTTTTTTTCTTTTTTTTTTTATTAACTTGAGTATTTCTTATATACATTTCGAGTGTTATTCCCTTTCCCGGTTTCCGGGCAAACATCCCCCTCCCCCCTCCCCTTCCTTATGGGTGTTCCCCTCCCAACCCTCCCCCCATTGCCGCCCTCCCCCCAAAGACTAGTTCACTGGGGGTTCAGTCTTAGCAGGACCCAGGGCTTCCCCTTCCACTGGTGCTCTTACTAGGATATTCATTGCTACCTATGGGGTCAGAGTCCAGGGTCAGTCCATGTATAGTCTTTAGGTAGTGGCTTAGTCCCTGGAAGCTCTGATTGCTTGGCATTGTTGTACTTTTGGGGTCTCGAGCCCCTTCAAGCTCTTCCAGTTCTTTCTCTGATTCCTTCAATAGGGGACCTATTCTCAGTTCAGTGGTTTGCTGCTGGCATTCGCCTCTGTATTTGCTGTATTCTGGCTGTGTCTCTCAGGAGAGATCTACATCCGGCTCCTGTCGGTCTGCACTTCTTTGCTTCATCCATCTTGTCTAATTGGGTGGCTGTATATGTATGGGCCACATGTGGGGCAGGCTCTGAATGGGTGTTCCTTCAGTCTCTGTTTTAATCTTTGCCTCTCCCTTCCCTGCCAAGGGTATTCTTTTTCCTCATTTAAAGAAGGAGTGAAGCATTCACATTTTGATCATCCGTCTTGAGTTTCGTTTGTTCTAGGGATCTAGGGTAATTCAAGCATTTGGGCTAATAGCCACTTATCAATGAGTGCATACCATGTATGTCTTTCTGTGATTGGGTTAGCTCACTCAGGATGATATTTTCCAGTTCCAACCATTTGCCTACGAATTTCATAAACTCGTTGTTTTTGATAGCTGAGTAATATTCCATTGTGTAGATGTACCACATTTTCTGTATCCATTCCTCTGTTGAAGGGCATCTGGGTGCTTTCCAGTTTCTGGCTATTATAAATAAGGCTGCGATGAACATAGTGGAGCACGTGTCTCTTTTATATGTTGAGGCATCTTTTGGGTATATGCCCAAGAGAGGTATAGCTGGATCCTCAGGCAGTTCAATGTCCAATTTTCTGAGGAACCTCCAGACTGATTTCCAGAATGGTTTTACCAGTCTGCAATCCCACCAACAATGGAGGAGTGTTCCTCTTTCTCCACATCCTCGCCAGCATCTGCTGTCACCTGAGTTTTTGATCTTAGCCATTCTCACTGGTGTGAGGTGAAATCTCAGGGGAAACAAACAACTCTTAAGAGTAGACTGCATGTCCAGACTGAATGGCAACAGAAAATGAATTCAATGGTGTCTTCAGTGGTCCATTGTTTCAATTTCATGGGAGGGTTTTTTCTTTTTAAAAAAAAAATCTACCTTAGCCTAGCAGTGTTGGAGTGTGTCTCTAATCCAAACAGAGGCAGAGGTAGGATCTCTGAGTCCAAGGTCAGCCTGGTAAAGAAAGAGAGTGAGTTCCAGGACAGCCAATGCTACACAGAGAAACTTTATCTCAATAAATAAATAAATAAATAAATAAATAAATAAGCAAGCAAGCTACACAGAGAAACTTTATCTCAGTAAATAAATAAATACAGTAGCTTATTTTTATTTATGTGTAATTTTCTCTCTTTTTGCCTTACAAGTCTTTTGTGTATATATTATGGCTTCCAAGTTAATGTTTTATGGAATTCCTCAGTATGTGAAGCAGTGTGTCTTTGACTTTCGTGCCTTCTCTTCAGCCTTTTCCTTCTATTTGTTTGTTTTTGTTTTATCATATTATATTATATTATACTTCCCTGTATTACCATCCCTTAGAAGCCTGTCTGTTTTCTAATCAGAGACAGAAAGGGGGTGGATCTAGATGGCAGGGAGGTCGGGAGGACCTGGAAAGAACAGAGGGAGAGGAAACCAGAATCAGCCCATACTATGTAAGAAAACATATGTTTTTGCAATAGAAAGAAATATTTTTAACAATGAAAAATATTATTTAAAAATAAAAATCTAAGTCAACCAAAAGAAAACTACAGTGTGTGTGTGTGTGTGTGTGTGTGTGTGTGTGTGTAAATTTTTAAATTCATGAATCTGAGTAAATCTCAAAAGGGCCTAGGCTTGTGTATTAGTTTTTCATCACAATAATAAAACACAATGAGCAAGACAAGATCTAGAAGGAAAAAGTTGGTAGATGGGTTAGAGTTCATGATGGGGGTGTTTGGAGGTGGTCGGAGATAAATGGCTGCAGCAACAGCTGACAGCTCACATTGTAATCAAAAACAGGAAGCAGAAAGACTGAGTTCAAAATTCTATGGAAAGTACATACTTCCTCCATCAAGGCCACACCTTACAATCTTCCTCCAAAAGCCACCAAATGGGAAGGAATATTCAAATGCAGACACAAACTACCACATTTTTCCCATATAACAATACTCATATCGCTATATCACAAAATGTAATAGAAAAGAAACCCATGTCAAGATAAATGAAAATTAAATTTCTCAAAGAATTCATAGAAGTCTTGATCCAAAGGACAATCTATGTACATAGTAGTATATTAGTCATCTTTTCATTTCTTCTGCATTCATTACGTCTTCAAATGCTCATGATCTAAAAACCCTCTGGATCTTGGATTTAGAGACACACAGTTTCTGTCTCGGAGAATCAACCCGCCTTTTTTCATTTGAATAGTTTGTTTTTATGATTTAAAATTACATGAATATGTCTGTGTCTGTGTCAGAGTATGCACATGTGAGTTTAGGGGCCTCCTTAGTTCAGGAGAGGGTGTTGGATCCTCTGGAGTTACAGGTGTAGGTGCTTGTGAATTGGCTGACATGGGTGCTGGAAACAGTGCTCAGAACTGTTGCAAGAACAGTGAGCATTCTTAACCATTGAGCCCCTTTTAGTTTTAATTTTTAAATATTTATGTATTTATTTGTTTATAGTACAATGAGAAGACATGGAGAAACAAAGGGAAACTTGTACAGAGATCAGCAATCTTTTTCTACCATGTGGTTCACTGGGATTGAATTGGGAACTTCAGCCTTGGTCTAAAGTGTCTTTATCTACTGAGCCACATCACCACCCCAACAGGATTCTTTAAAGTTGAAATTCTTCAACTCATCACTACACACCTATTTATTCATATCCTTGATCTTTGCCTATGAGAAAATTGATTTCTCTGAGTAGTGACAGTCGAAAGTATCCACACACATGACCAGATGTCATCTGGAGAGGAATAGTCCTAGTTGAGAATCACTATTTTAGGAGAAACTGGAAGAATAGGAGGGCTGCTTTGATAGAAGAAAGTTCTTTGACTCCTTATTGTTTCCATGATCCCTTCAGAGGTAGCTTTACTGAACGTTCAGCCTTAGTGTATGCTGCCTGGCTGAAGCTCACACTATATTGTACCGAATTATCTCCTTTCTGGAGAATTTTTCATGTGCTCCTTCTCTATCCTGATTGCCTTTCCCTGGTCAAATGCCTCAAGGGTAGAGATCTCACTTCAGATCTTTACTTGAAATTTTTTGTATTTATTTTGATGGCAGAGACTATGTCACATTCATCTTTGCTGAAGATTGAAGAAATGACCCTAACACATATAAATTTTCTTCCTGATCCATAAGAAGACATACAAAATAAAGAAGGGATGGGATTTCTTATCTCTCTGATTGCTTCTGTTATGGTTGGGAGCAATGGAAAAGAACCAGAAATCTAAAATTCTCATTTTATGCACCTCATTTCCTAGTAGAATTAAGTGTTACTGTGTGCATGGTACATTTAAAAAACAGTAGAGCATGTGTTCAGGAAAAGCAGGTAAAGATGGGAATTGAAAAACATAACGACACAGAATGCTTAGCACACAATGAATAAACCAGAGCCCAAACCATGCAGACTTGATTCTTCTCTAGTAGTAAACATTGTGTGCTTGCTACCACTCTGAGCTCTAGCTCAATTTGACTTCTTTAAGTAGAGAACAAAGATAAAAGAAAGATTACAAATGTGATGGCATCTTTAAACTACTAAGAAAATCAATGAGTGAACCGCAGCTCCCTGTACCAACTGATCTGATACTCCAGAAAAAGGGAGAAAACTCCTCCTTAGGACTGGCATTGCACATATATCACAGGTATAGGTTTCTCCAGTGTTGTCTAGCTTAGTTGTCACCTCAGATTTTCTTATGGCAGGGCCTGGCTACTTGTGTCAGGCTGCCGTGTTTACCCGGGCCTGGGTTTGGGACATCTGGGCCTTCAAAGTAAAGTTTCTTCTTCATACATTCCATTTGTCCCTCTTTAAAGATTTTGACTCCTGGGACATCCCATTCTTAAGGACATAGACACCTACAGGAAGAGGGCATCCACACGGGCTTCTGAGATTATTGTGGCCATAGACATAAAGCTTCCTTACTTGCCAGGGACAATCTCTTTGAGGAATATGTGAGTCTTGAGCTTGGCCTTTCAGAGGACAAAAAGGCCCTTGAGGCACGTGCAAAGGAGATCAGTAGAGCTTTGTGGTTTGAACTCATGGAGACATGTGATTTTGTTTGGGATGGGTCAGAGTCTATGCTGGCAAACAATGGGTGATCTGATGGGACAGCCTAAATGTAGAGCACGTTTACATGAGATCTGCAAGCTGGTATGTGGAGACAGGAGCCTGTTTGGCCAAATATAGCTGTAAAGACGCCATAGATTCGTTGGCTGGGCATCTGGGAATCCTGCCACCGGGTGGGGGTGGGGGTGTAGAATTTAAATGTCTCTGTTAAGTTCCTCTGAAATAGACATGCTAAGCAAGATCCACCCAAGACAAAATGTGTACCCTGGGTTCTTTGCTCTCTATTGATTGCCCTCCCCTTGTCTAGCTTCATTCTGTCCTCGACATGAAGAGCCTTTGCCTCTTGTCACTGACAAGATATTTCTCCAAGACTACCTTCCCCAGGAACCATCTTTTTTCTCTTCTGCCCTTGTCCCTTTCCATCTACCCACACAATATCACAATTTTTTTCTCACATTACCAATCAAGCAACAAAGCCCCAGTAAATGACAATGGTTGCCCATGCTCTAATAATACTGAAACCTGAAATGAGGACATACGATGCCTTTGCTGGAAGAGGTGGGGGGATGACAGGAGACTTGAAGTTTGAAGATGGGGGGGTGGTGAGGATAGGGTGAGCAAGAGGGTAGGGGTGGAAATCTGAGAAGGTGGACTTTTGGTGACCTTCTCATAAGGATAGCCTTACTTATTTATGAACAATTTTACCATCACCCCTTATTTTGGCCACCTTATCCCTTCATTCCAGGATCCTGCCAGAAAGAGCTATCTTGATTAAACAGCACTTGTATGTAGAGAAAACTCCCAATTTGATTTGGGAATAGAAAATCTTCCCATGCTGTCAAGGACCCCACAGAACTGATCCTGCTGCTGTTGGAGCTCATTTCACAGCTCCCTTGGACACTAAAATTAACAGATGGGACACTTCAATCGGGGGCACAGTTGTCAAAAACCACAGTTTAAATCAGTCACAGACAACTGTTTCATTCCCCACACTTGCCTGGGTGTAACAACTGCAAGAATGTCTCTGCTTAAATTACACCCAGTGACACCACAGAGAGAGAGACATGTCTAGGCTGCATTCATTTGCAGTCCTTTCCGAGCTGCTTTTAGAGCAAGGACCAGCAGCCGCTTTTCTACCATATTGGTCCAAGTTTCTGACCCAGACTCTTCTTATCAAACCAGTGCCTGTGGCTTTATATATGTAAACAATGGTAATGCGGAAGAAAGATGAGCGTTTCACAGAGAAGATGTAGTGAAGAATTAGTAAACAATGACAGAGTAGGACTGGGTGACAACTGACTAAAATAAATGGTGAGGAAGTTCTACTTGTCATTCTTAACCTATGTTCCTGAAATAATTGTTCTCCAGCTCTTTGGTAATGCAGTGCATCATTCATTCATTCAATCATTGACTGATTGATTGATTGATTCATTCATTCATTCAAGCATTTGTTGAGTAGTCACTGTATATCAAATACTGAAGACACAGAAATGGATAAGCCATTCCTCTCTTAGGGAGTTCATAATCCAGCTTCTAGTCCTAGTAACTGAATTATTCATCTTGCCTAGAAGTCACCTGTGATTCATTTCACTAGATTTGGTTGATGTCAGACACCACACTGTACTGATCGGCTGTATACAGAGCTACAGAGAAAACTCAGACTAGGTCCCTTGCCTCAAAAGCTGCTAGTATAGTGGCATAGACAGAAACAGATGTATGCTCATTTGTATTTGGTGTGATTAAGGGGTATTTGGCTTAAATGAGCTTATAGACAACGTCTAACTTATCTCTGATCTAGAAGATAGATGCCTCAGATTTGAGGAGGGTTTGGGCTGAGGATGAAGTAGATCCTCACATATGAGATTCTCCCTATAGCAGTAGGAGGTGGATAAACTCGAGTTATTTTTCTTTGGGGAATTCTCTCTTTCATCATACCTTTCACATAGGAAAAAATAAACTCAAGACATTGAAATGTTAGTGAAATGAACCAGAGAGACCTCAACTAAGTCCACCGTTCTTGTGGCTTATGAGCTTTGGTGTTTCTTAAGCTGATAGACATCCTTTCAATTTGCTGTCACCTTGTATTGGCAGCACTGGATCTGGGGGTCTCTGAAGGTAGTAAGTAGTGCCCTCAAGCAGTTTCTCACTGTTAAGGAAATCTAATAGGAATCATATACTCAGCCAAGACAAAGCCATGGAGAGCTCAGCAAGCTATCGTGTTTCTTTGCTTTTGACTGAAATTGCATTAGCTCTGTGTGGTTATCTCATATGGATTAGAAGCTGGGTGAGGAAAACGTTGGGAAAATGAATTATTCTGTAATCAGTGTAGCTTTAGCAGATACAAATCTTTCCAAATGTGGTGCTCACAGGGGAAAAATAATAATAAAGAAAAGGATCCTTGGTGGTGAGGAGGTTGGAACTCACTTGCCTTCTCATCTGGATGCCAAAGTTTGGCTGCAGATTCAAAGCATATGACCACAGAATCCTGGGATTATTGGCATCTGACACCCCTGATGTGGTTCCTGTTGGAAAAGTAAACACACTCTCTCCCCAGCTTTCTAAAGTGTTATACATTAACCTGCTTACAAAGCTCCATTCATGGGGGGACAGGGTTGGCTTTTTTTTCGGACCGCGGTTTACTGTGTTTTTGTGCCTGCAGTGAAAGAACATTTCAGAGGAAGCACAGGCTTGCCTCGAGTCCACAAAGCTATGCTATTGCCGGACAAGCACAGAACTCCTTATAACTTACAGGGCTGGAACAAGCTGTCCACACCTCTCCCCTTCTCATTGATGCCATTCATCAAGTACCTCTGGACAGGCTTGTTCCGTGTACACACACAAAATAGACTAATAATAAACACTGGCTGTAAGTAAGGGAGATAGAACTCTGTAGAAGACAGCATGATCGGAAGGAGGCTAAGAGGGGAGTCATTTTCATCCTTTCTATAGCCTGAAGATTATTTTGAAGGAGACTTAGAAGTAAAACTGAGGAAAATTTAAGACCTGGTGGAGCTGAGGTTTCTAGAGAGAGAAAGCACTCCCAAGAAAACACTGACCTCAGTCTACAGTTTTAAAGAACTTTGAAAAAGTACAATTATGACAAAATCCACATGACATGAAAATTGGTGTCTTTGTGTGTGTGTGTGTGTGTGTGTTTGTGTGTGTGTGTGTGCGAGCGAGAGACAGAGAGAAAGAGAGACAGAGAGACAGAGAGAGACAGAAAGACAGAGAGACACAGAGAGAGGTATAATATATACAGTACAGAATCACAAACTCAAACTAAGTATTCATTTCTTCACATAATTATCTTTTTGTGCTAAGAACAAGAACGGACATTTTAAATTTTCTTATAAAAGATTCTATCTTTTTTATTATTTTTTTATTATGTGTATGAGTGTGTGTTTAACATGTGTATGGGTACTGGCAGAAGTCAGAAATAGGTATCAGATCACCTGAAGCTGGAGTTGCAGACAGTTGCGAGCCACCATAGGTGGTGGCTGGGTGCTGGACTCAGGTCTTTCAGAAGAACAGCAAGCACTCCTAACCACTGAACCCCTTCAGCTGACATGTTTTTAAGATGAAGAAAATGGATTGAAACTGGAAAAGAGAACCCAGAAAGTATGCAGCCTACAAGCCGCAGGCCCAATTAAATGATTTCTTCAAACTCCTTTGAGTTCAACGTATTCATGTTGCAGTTCTCTTGGAAATGAACCTTGTCTTAAGCTTTGAGGGAGCATTTCTTTGTCTTTTCCTATTACTTTTGGGCTTCTCCAAAGAAGAGGCCTCATGTTTAGTATTACCTTCTTTTACCACATCTTTGTTGGGTTTTCCATTCCCATATTGCCTGCCTTGTTAGGTGATAACACAAAATGGAGATGGTAACCTCAAGTCTTGAAACCTCTTTGTCATTACAGCTGGAGGAGATCTTAAACTCTGATTTTATGGTAATATAAGGGTAGGAATTATTGTAGAGGTTGTTTATCATGAAAATTATGCAAAGAGACCACAGTCTAATGGAAAGGTCATTCAATTGTCATTTCCTGGATATGGAACGATTGGCAGGCCACTCCATCTCTCTAAGCCCGTTTCTCATGTGTAATGTCAGCCACCAGGTTTGGTGAAGTTGGTTCTGGATAGGACATGAGGGGTAAGGGGCACTCTGAGTGGCTCAGCAGGGAAGACATCCTGGGTAATTCACCCTGTTCTCTTGTCCAGTTCAACTGCAATGAAGCGTGAGGCCCTGAGATTGGATTCCACTCTGAGAGAGCCAGATACTTAGGTGGGGACAGGACTTCCCCATCTCTGTTCCAAGAGGATCCACAGCCTAGATTCTGTGAGATCCTGTCTCTGGCCAGCAGGAAGCCTTCATACATCCTAGGATCCTTCAGCTGTCTCTAGCTCAGAGTCCCTCCTGGCATAATTCACTTCTTTCAGCCAGAATGCAAAAATTTTCTCCCTAGCACACCCTCAGATTTTCGAGTCCGGTTGATGCTACCTCCTCAAAAATCTCTACTACCTCACCTCTTTTTGTCTCTATGACCACTACTCTTATCTAAGCTGACATAATGCATCATCGAGATCATGACATCAGCCTCCAAGGAACTTCTTGTCTCATGTCCCCATATCCCTCAGGCCTAGACTCCAAACTGCAGCAGTAGGAGTGATTTTTAACTACACTCTTATCTATTCCTACTTAAAATTCTTTAATGAGTTCCTGAGTGCTTTTTGGGGCGGAGCATCCAAAATCCTTCATTTGGCTCATAGGCCCCCATGGTCTGGCCTCTGTCTGCCCCCTTGTAGCATCTCTCACTACCCCTTCTCTGTCCTGATGCATATTTGAGCCATGTTGGATTTCTTTCCATTGTTCCAACACTGAGTATTATTTTTCTTTCCCTTCGGGACTTCACACATTCTTCTCCCTCACCTAGAATATTGTCTTCCCTTTAGCTGACCTATTCACCTTTGGGTTTTAACTAACTTTGTCCCTTCTGTTGGAAAGGTTCTTATACCCCTGATCAGGTAGATCAGCTACCCTAGGTGCTTTGGGTATCCTATGTGATGCATCTTCTATGTTATACTTCATTGTGTCACAACACTTGACATATTGTGCCACAATTAATGTCTGCTAAGAAATAGTTGGAGTTCTAGGCCATATGTCACCATGTCTTTTTACCCACTAAACTTAGCATGGGACCTGGCAGTGTTTTTTTCTATATTTTTTTCAATGGAATGATTCCCAGTTGACCTTTTCAACATGGTTTTCAACTACTCACTCTCTTGCACTGCATACTGTAGGCTGCTCCACCCCATTGAAGGTTGTCTGATCTCCAAACACATTAGAAATAGATCATACTTCTTTGTCTTTGCTCATACTGGCATTTCTGTCAGAAATGTCCCATCTCACCCTTTGACTAACAAACTTCAGCTTATTTAAACCTCGGCTCAAGTTTCACCTCCTGAGTGAAGCCTGTGCTTGAAGGGAACCATTAAAGTAAAGATTTATTCTACTTGGAGTAATTCTTAGCTCATTTTTCATCATTAATGCTGTATTATACTAGAGCTTATATCTTCCAGCCTTCATCACACTACTCCAACACTTTCGGGGGCTCTCAGCTCCTTGCAGTGCCTTCGTCCCAGCATGTCCAGAAGGCTTTGGGGGCTGTGTGTCTGTGTATATGCTTCAGTTTCTCTCCACCCTAGAGGATTATGTGGACATTGTATGACCATAACTCTTCTCCCACCCCTAGCTCTTTGTAAGGGGGGCTTTGACTCATTTCTTCAATTAAAGTAAGACATAAATTCTGTCCCTTCCCCCACCTTTTGTCTTGTTCCTGCCAGTGTGCCCACTCATTACTGAGACAAGCCAGGGCTGCTTCTCTTTCAGGAAACATCATTTTCCTAATTAGCCTTTGATTAGAAACAGTGCTATTTCAGCAGGCTGCTTTAAGGACCTGTTGATGATGGGCAGCCAGGTCATATGGAAACAGCACTTGGTCAGGGGTCAGGCGTCTGCAGAGCTAGCCACCTCTGCCTCTATGAGCACAAGTGTATTATTTTTATTCCCTAGGCCTCCATTTCTTCCTTTTCTGAACAGCAAGTGCTTTGACCTTAGTGTTTTGCTACTGAAAGTGTGGCCCATGGGCCAGAAGCCTAGAAACATTAATGAGTAGCTCGGGAAAATCGCAGAACCTGATTTCCCCCCAGCATCTAAATCAGGCATTCCATTTTCACAGGATGCTCTAGTGATCCTATCCATAGAAAAGGGTAGGGTATGCTGGACAATTCACAGATGAAATAGTCATTGAAGCTATGTACAGTTTCCCAGCCTGCTGGGCAGTCTAATGAGTGGATTACAACGGGATCCTAGAACTGGCCTTTGGAATAACTCCTTCATGTAATCCCCCCACCTAGAAACTTGGGAAAATACTGGATGCAATGTGTGTAAAAGCCTGTCCACTTTTGACAGAGTGCAATTCTATACAAACTGGTTCATTTCCGGATAGAGGAGGTCATGGGCCTTAATTCAGAAATATAGGATGCGTCTCTCTCTTGGTCCAGGAGAGCATTCTCAGAATCTCAAAACTGTTCAGGAATATAAAGCAGGGGAAAGAAAGGATCGCAATGATTTAAGCTGACTCCTCTTGATTGGTGAAAATCAGTAGCCTATATTTTGCAAGGAGAAATCACTGTCTTACTGTAGGCTGCCTCCTTGCAACTGTGCTGTCGTGTACTGAAAATGGACTCCAAATGAAGGGGCACTACTTCTCTCATACAGTCACAGAGACGGGAGATAAGCCGAGGAGGAAACCTGGGGAAAGCCTCTCTCCTAAAGGAATCCTATTTTCCATACACTCAGTGCTGATGTGTGGCCTGACAAGGGATGCTTTCCAATCTGTGAGTGTATTTATGGTACTGTTTTTTTAGAAATATATAAAAAACAAAATCACATTTAGTTATATGTTTAACAAATCACCTTTATTTGGAAAGGGGGAGGGAATTATATAAGATCAAGCCTGCCCTGGAAAGTTGAGGGTAGAAATTTGCCAGTTTTTCTTCATGTTTGGGTTTGTTTTTCTTATAAATATGCGTTAAGTTCCGTTGCTGGTAGGGTTTGGCTACGTCTGACATTTAGACAGGTGGAGGAATGTGGAAGGGCATTCAGAGGGTATTTTTCTAGGCAAGGAAAGAAGGGTAGACTGTGTCAGCAAGACTGAAGTGTGAATGAGCGTTGTAACGCCAGGCCTGAAGTCAGGGGACGAGGCATGTAAGAGGCTACTAAGCTGTCCAGAATAGAGGAGACTCAGCAAACAGGGGGCATTCAGGCTGAATTAATCAAGTCTAGCTTTTCTCTCTTTCCTGTTTCCCATTTCTTCCATATTCCAATTGGCCCACTAATTTCTGACATGCAAAGTCCTATAAATCACCACATTTCATCTCAGGTCCGTATCTCGTCTCCTTGCCATAACTGGGAAGACCTATTCTTTATTTATGGAAGTTTTGTCTTGAAATTTAAAAACAAAATTTCTCTAAAAACAAAAACAAACAAAAACCCCTATGATTATGGAAACCTTACAGACAAAATAACAAGTCTCTTCAGTCTGATTTTTAGGTAGGGATGCAAATAGTGACCCTGAAGGGCTCATAAGACTGTGCATTCTAGCCAAATCTTTGTTTGTTTTGTATCTCTTTTCTTTTTGATCGCACTTCACTGTATGGATTATATACTGTATGCTTTTTTAATTTTAATATTTTTTAAATTACTCACTTTACATCCACTCTTAGGGAAAAAGAAATAGAATTCATCACAGCATAGATTTGGCAAGTGAGGGAGGGCTTCAGAACCCTCACGTAGGACTAGTGCACCTGAAATCACTGGTTTTTACATTCACAGTTTCCAATTCAGTCTCTGTACAGAGGAACTTGATGGTCAGCATTACCCACAAGCTCCTTAGGGGCTGCTGATGTACTGTTCCTGCATATAAGGTTAAGAAGAGGATAAAAGGGGTGGGGAGAAGAGGAGAAGATTGGGTGCTCTTAAGAAAAATTCCCTTCAAACACCAAATACCTGATTTTTACAACTCAACCCATATCCATTTCTCCTTTTCTCATTCTTTTAGGCTAATCTACCCTTTGAGACAAACTAGAACTCAAAAGAAAAGAGATAGATTTGACTTGAAGCCCATGCAGAATTAGTTACCTTAAATTTTGCTTGATTGGGATATTGGGGAAAAAATACCTATTTACTTCTCTGACCAATTATTGCAAAAAGAACATTTTCAATCACTATATTGGAAAAAGGCTATGATTTCAAATTTAAATATAGTCCTTTAAATTTAGCCTGTTGCTTCTGGAAATACCTATATGCACACAATGTTCAAATGATTTTTCTCTTTTCACCAGAGACTGATGAAGTTTTCAGAGATTTTTGTTTTTATTTAAAGAGACCTAATGAGTCTACATCTAACTTTTATTTGAATTAGAAATACCAAGAAGTTCCATCCTGATCTACTTTGTCTCCACCAGATTGATGCTCGTGGGACTCATTAAATACTACGTGCAGGAAGAATTACTAACCCTCTCAGTCCTGGAGAGTACATACGGATGCTTCTTCAACAATGGTTAGGTGTGCATGAAGGCTACCCCTAGCAGAATTGTATGGACCAAAGTGGCCCCCGAGATCTCAGCCTCTTTTCTTTGTGCTATTTTCTCCCACATTGTTTCTTGTCTAAAGCCTCATGTCTAGTGTGAGAAGTTAATCATTATGGTCAAGAGTAAATCCAATATGAATGAATTTAACGTCTATGTATACCTTCTCCCACAGTGGTTGTGCCAGTAGCCTCCTGATGAATGGCATTTAAAGGTATTTTCAAGAAATATGAAAAGTCATTCTAAGCCTTCTGAAAAGCACAGTAACGGACATTGCCTCTTATTTTGTGACACAGACCTTAGCCAAAGTAGTTTTTTACACAAAAAGAGATTTGATTCCTGCTCAACTATAGAAAGAGATCCAAGATCTTATATGTTGCAGACATGGTGTGCTGTTAATTATGGTGTTTCCATCGTGCATTGATTCTCAGCTTCCTCATCTATAAAATTAAGGGGTTGAATAATCTAATGTCTAACTTTCCTGCCAGCTCAGATATTTTGTGGTTACATGATCATTGGTCCAGTGATTGAAAAAACGAGAATGTCAGCCAGAAATATTGAAATCAAATTTTATTTTTGGAAAATGACATTACACACATCTTGCAAATGTACACAGAAATGAGAATTCGATGGAGAACAGAGCTTGAGAGCCAAAAAAGATTGCAAGAGCAGCTCTTTGGCTGCCCTGTATTGAACACTGAAGATGTACAGTGTTCACAGTTCACAACACCTCACACACATGGGGGAACTTCTCTAGACAGCCTTGAAGTCCTCAAACCAAAGAGCCCTCATCAAATTATGGTGGGGGAGATAAAAGACCTGCTCTAACCAGCTTACATGGGCCTTGCCAAACATACCAGTCCAAGAGAGAACAGCAAACCAAAGAAGAGAGTGTCTTCTTGAAACACTGCCTTTGTATCACTCAAAGTCTAAGCATTGCCTGGGAAACAGACAATGCATCTATCTAAACTCACCTCCTTGCTTTTGCTGACTGGGGCCTAGCTGAAACCCCTGAGCATTCGTTGCACATTTGCTTTTCTTTTGTCCCCAATAAATATAGGTCAACACACCTTTGATGCATCCAAATACCTCACAACTAGTGCAGGGATCAGGGACATCCTTGGGTTGTATGATTCTAAGAATTATTCAATTCTATACTGTAATCTGGCAGCCAAAGACCCTCCCAATTTGCCTCTGATTTTTAGGTCAAAGACAGCTGAAGCTTTGATAACCGTGCCTTTCCTTTAGAAATGGTCAATGACTTCTGAGAAATTGTTGTAAAATTCTCTTCACACACGCCCCTTGGTTTTTTTGCTCGTTTCTGACTTTACTTGGCAGGAATTCTTGGCCCCTAAATCGGTTATTTACAGTTAAATGGTAAGATATCTGGGAGCAGGGAGTGGAGGGAGGGAAGAGGGCCACATGGAATAATATATTCTTTTCCGAGGTTAAAAAGAGTTATTTAAGAAATGTGATGTACAAGACCATGCATTTACTCTCCAAAGGTAGTCACTAGCCAGCTAACAAACTCTAACACTACAACCACCAATTACAGCCGTTTTTCTACACGTACTCAATTCTAACTACAGCTATAGGGCAGAAAGGGTGGGCTGTTTCCATTTTAAACTTTCTCCCTTTGAAAATGGCCATAAGAGCATTTTCTGTACAAGTTTAATGGCACAAAAAGGTGACCAAAAACATTTTAAATAATTTACTGCACATGAAAAATGCAAAATCCACTCTCAAACCATGCATTAGCTGTGTATAAGTCATAAAGGGTTGTTGGTTTAATGCTGCAATATGATACACTACCAAACATTGGATATATTTTAGCTTAACTTCTTACTTTCGCAAACCTCTTTAAGAGAACTTAGAAAGAAAAGTCACTGGAAAAAATAGGCAATACATATGGTATTGCCAAGCAGTGACATTGACATCCCCAGGGATTCTGAACTCTGTTGAATTAATCAGTAGACTTAAGCCTGCTAATTTACAGGACATACATGGACAGACAGTCCTGGATCATGAACAGTTGATGTTAAAAGGAAAATGTTTAGGTAAATCTAATATTGGAAGGACAAATACATTTCAACTAAGTATTTTTTTCTTTAGCCTAGATGTGTTAGATACTTTTTGACTTAAATTAATTTTAATTGCCTACCAGCTTAGCTTAAATAATTCAATAAGTGGCAAACACAGATCATAATGTTATAACAGAGAGAGCTTAATGAATAGTGGTAAAAGTTTAAACAAATCGTTCCTGCTTCCCCACCCCCACCCCCACCCCCAGTCTCTATTCAGCCCAACCAAATGACAGGAACAATTATCTGTGGTCTCTCATGATATTATATTGCAGCTTTTCAAAACTATGAGCAAATTTAAAGAAACCAACTAACAATAGTTTGCCAATTTGAATAGATGGGTAGACTCTTTTCCTGTTCAGCTGATTATTTATCTGAGCACATTACAATCTGTTCACAAAATGACATTTCAAAAGAAGCAGAAAGTGTTCTGTACAATGCTTGCTTAGAAGGTAAATACCTAACATTCATGAGCCGAAAGGACAACGTTTGAAAAGATCTGCTGAGACTAAAACAGAAAAGAAGAAAGGGCCAGAATCAGGTTGATTTCTACCAACCTACTTGTGACTGAACTTGGGTAGAACCAGGAATTGTCGAAATGGAAAATTATTTCCCTTCAATCCCAAGGCAAAACTTAACAGACTATGAAGCTGCATATGCCCAGTTGTGAGGTGGGAAGGTGCAAAGAATTCCAAGAGGAGGAAGTGCCGCACACGTCAAAGAATGGATGTTTTTGCTACGGAATGAGAAATTGATAACAGAGTCGAAACTGAGAACAAATATAGGCATCTAAATAGAGAAAGAAAACAGGAAATGGAATGACAAATAGCCATTTATTTCCTTGAATTATTGCCCAGACTTGAGACATTCTGAAACCTTCGGGTCTTTGCTTTAGATTACAAGACTTTGTCTTCTGACTTTTGTGTTCTCTTTGACCTTTTGCAACTCACCTGGCCTTATTACCCAAGCAGGAAAGTGACTTACTTTCAATTGAGAATTCTCTACTTCCCTAACCCCAGGTATGCTAAAGAGGGGCAAAATCACTTCTAATTACAGAATATTTTGACTCCAAACAGCTTAAGAAACACTTCACTTCCCAAAGATAGCCAATCTCACACCAGTTTGGCCAAAGCAGGAGCTCTACATCAATCCTGAAAGAGGGGGCATACAAGTGACCACTAAGAAGCCTTTGGTGTGATGGCTAATGAAACTTCATTTTGCACCCAAGGCAGATAGAGGCCTCTCTAATCAAAAGGAAAGCCTGAAAAGTCAGTGGCCTATTCTTGCTCCAGGTGGCCATGATTGAAAGAAGAGGAAATCCTACATGATTCCCAGAATTGTGAGTTGCACTACACATGTGGTTTTAGTAGGCCAGAGGCAGAAGCATGACAGCCTCTAAACTCCAGATCAGCCCTGACGTATTCTAAATGCCTAGGTCAGTACTCATCCTTTGCCATCTCAGGGTTCCAGCTCTAAATAATAGGACCATCAGCCCTCCTGTGCCCCGTATGACTTTCAAAATACACCTTCCCTACTTAGAAAACCAGTTTGAATCTAGAAGCCTAATCCTCTTAAAAAGCGAAGGCAATATATAACTGAGGCCTAGGTATGGGTCCAAATGGCCCCATGTGCCCAAGAACAGGCTCCAATAAATTCCAAAAAAAGAAGAATAAAGGAAGAAAAGAGAAAGATCCTATGCAAACTAGATCATGAAGGAAGTCAGTAAAGCTATGCCGTCATCGGGTTTCTGCTGGAGAAGTCTCTTGCTATAGCTGTTCCCAAGGCAGTCTCCTCTCCTGAAATATTCTCACCATCACAGAAGTTCATTGGGGACCCATGGACATGTGACTGCTCCCATTCCAAGGAGATAGGGCTTAGTTCCTTCTCTGTTTTCTAAATGGGAAATCCATTTGGAATCTAATGTGAGAGGAACTGGGAAAATCTCTATGTAGGATATTGAGGAGACCGGGGATGGATACACAATTTTATACAAATCAAGCATTGGGCTAGTTGCCTTAAACTTAGGCTAGATGATCCTAGGATATAGAAGATACACACCCACTTTACGATTCCTTGGTCACTCCCAACTGGAGAGAAGAAAAGATAGAGAAGTTCCTGAACTTGGGTAAATCTAGTAAGAGTTCTTTTAGAATTCAGTCAATATTTGTTAGTTCCTTGATGCAAAGAAACTAACACGTACAGATCACGTTGCCCTAACTTCTGTCATGGAAAGCCACAGAAATAAGCTACATAGAGAGAGAGAACATAATGTGTAAAGTCACTGTGCTATTTTTGGTATAGATACAAATATTCAGTGTCAGCCAGGGCACAATTTAGTAAACAAAATCAACTTGTTTAAACCTGAAAATTGTTTGCACCAGGGAGCGTGGCTATGAGGACATAGAGATTCAGGACAAATACGAGACTTGATTATCTTTCTCTGGCTTGGCTCACTACCATATTTTAAAGGAAATCGTTATTAGTAGGAAAGATAGCCAGACTAATTTTTAAATGATAAAAAAGTCATCTTAGAAAGTCAGAATAAACAAAGCTATTGCTCTGTTCTTCATTTCTTATTTTCTCTGTCCCAGAAACAAGTAACCACTTCCATATCCTGGGAGGAACATGTGTGCCATGACATTGAAGGAAGCCGATAAGGGACAAAGTAGTCATTTTCCATTCTACGTGGATAAAGTAGGAGTTCAGAGGGCCATTTAGAAGATTCCTCAAGGTAGGGCAGCCACCTTCTGGTGCCCAACATTTCAATGCATCCCTCTCCTTGGCGCTGTTGACAGGCCATGTGGATGAAGTAATGTGAAAATGAGGAGGAAGGGCCAGATTAGATTGCTGTGTGGATTTCTTGCTGAGACCAGCAAAGTAGCATATAGATCCAGGATGCAACATGACCCTGGGAAAGAATTTTCAGCAACCTCACAAAAGACAATACTGGCTAGTTGGGAAAATACCCCGGAATATGAGCCCAGAGGTGTAGGTTCTAATCCCAGCACTGCCAATGGGCAGCTGTGTGACCTTAGGGGGAAATCACTTTACATCTTGGTCTGTTTCCTGGCCTTAAGAAAATGAAAAATTTGGAGCAGATGATGTGATCTTAATCTTCCTTCCAGCTAGAAAATGCTATAACTCAGTCTAGGCTAATACTAAAGTCCGCAAGGACACAAAGCAGTCATGCTAATGGCTATCCTTTCCAAAACAGTGATGAGAAAAGAAGCTTTTCTCTCGCTTTAATTCTACTTAGCACTACTTACGAAGTTAGTTGTTCAACCCAGCCCCCATATATACATTTCCCTTTTTATGCCCCTATTTCTATTTCTGTGGGGAAGAAAAGTCAGGAGGTAGGAACAAGCAACATGGTGTGTGTGTGTGTGTGTGTGTGTGTGTGTGTGTGTGTGTGTGAGCGCGCGCGCACACACGCGCGTGAGAGAGACAGAGAGACAGAGAGAAAGAGAAAAAGAGAGAGGGGGAGGTGTTATGGGAAGTGGTGGCAAATGCTTGCTGACCATGCACACTGAACTCGATGGGACTAAAGTAGTAAAACTGTATTAGGAAAAACTGAGAATGAATTTGGGGGGTGTAGGAGCTTATTTCTGAAAACAATTTACTTGAATTTCAGCCAATTTAAAATGAAATTATTGGAGACTTGAGTTTTCAATTATACCACACAAAATAGCAGTTAAAATATTTTTTATATGTAACTGTTCCTGTATATAAAGAAAAAGTGTTTTGTAAAGGTTTCCTTGTAGTTAGCTCAAAGAAAAGCAGAAAGGACACTGTTGTTATAAAAGAATGTTTGTTCTAAGAATATTCTAAAGATATGCCCACAGTACTTTCTTGTGCTATATTATGCTACAAGTAGAGAAATACTCAGAGAACCAAGGGGCCTGGGCATGAGGACTGTTGAATTCTCTTTGCTCCTACTCTTTCAGTAGGATCTGCATGTCTCGTCTTAAATGAATACTTGGGACAACATGGGATTTGCTCAAAGACCAACATAGAGTGTGCTGGAGGATCTGGCCCAGAGGTTAAAAATAGACCTCCTACCACAATTTCTATCCATCCCAAATAACCAATTTTCCCTAATTAACTCAAATGCTCTGGGAGGCACTAAGAAATCACTGAGCTTCTAGAAAAAATAGGGGCTGATTAAAATGGGTTTCTTAATCATTTCATGTGGGCTTACCAATAAAGAGGGGGGAAGAGCAAAACCTCATCATTTTGGGCTCTTCAATGAGCAGTTTGAGCAGAAACCAGAGCTCTCATCATCCCCCTTCTCCTGAACCAAAACCGAAAATGTTTCTTGTAATCTAGTAATTAAGGACATCTGAAATTTATCAAGGGGGCTCTCGCTACCCCTGCCATCCTACTTCCCCCTGCGCATCAGCAATGCCACCAAGTTGTCATCAATCCACGTTGAGTTGTCTTGTGCAGTATTTCCTAATTGTGAAGCAGCCTAGACACACACACACACACACACACACACACACACACACACACACACACGAACCCCACACTCATTTTACTTAGAATGAAGGGACAGCTGCATGTCATTCAGCAGCCAAACGACATGTTGGCTTTGAACGCTGCATCTTTCAAGCTATCTGAACAATGACAAAGAAGTAAAGGAAATCTGCCTATCTACTAAAAATCAAACACAGAATTGGCATGCATGGCTTTCACCTAAATTTAGTTGTCTTGGCTATCATGGGCTATGATTACAGAGAAAAAGTAATTTTAAAAACCTGTACCTCAAAGACAGTTATTTCAAGTGAGCAATCCTTAATAAAGAGAAATCCTTTCTAAATGTTAAAGTCAAGTGAAAGGTCTCTGTATCTTAAGTATGAAATATTAGGATTATAGATAAAAAAGACTTACTTAAAATATGCCATAACATTTCATTTAAAATATAATTAGAATGTCTGGTCCACATTGAAATTAGTACTGAAAGTGTAACTGTTAAAAAGGTATCAAAAACCTGATTCTATTGAATTGGCCTCTAGTCGTTGAGTTTTCTCCCGGAGCTTTCTGTTTGGCAGTGAGAGCATGATTTCTAAACTACAGTATTCTTCTGCATTTTTTTGGTCAATTTTCTACTCGTGTTTTTTAGACAAAGGAAAAAAATCACCAGCTTATAAAAAAGGAGCCCGAAGAGTTTTGCTCCTGAAATACAGACTTGAGTTATTATAAAAAATGGATATGGTTTCTTGCTATAAAAAGCGACCAAAAGGTGTCAGACCTGAAAACAAATTCTCACAGTGTTTGTAGTGTTGGTTGTTTACAAGGCATTCAATAGAACAGAGCTAGATGGATACCATGCGGTTCATGTACTAACGTGTACATTAGAAAGCCTCCTGGTGGGATCATGTATGTGACATCATGTACCCCAAACTAATCAATTATTGATTGATTCCAAAATTTCCCCAGTAGAGGAGTTGACCAGGAATCCACTGTGCTTTATGTAAATCCTACTGAAATTTGGGCAGTTTTTCCCCTAAATTCTACCTCATCTCTTGCAGCCAGTCTGATACCACAGCCTTAAGCACATGGTGTCACATTGGAAGTCGCTGGTGTTTCTCCATCTCAACAGCCAGAATGAATGCTAGACAATACACTGGAGGCTCAATTAAGAGCAACGAGTGAGGCCAAGGATCTGACTTGCCACTCTCCTGAGATCCTCCAGCATTCTGAAGATACAGAGGCAAGGGACACTTAGGTTTTTCACTTTTAGATCTGCATATGAAAGTTTTCCCCCACACATAAACATTTTAAGCGATGTGTACGTAAACAGCCTTCTAGAGAAGAAAGACTAGTTTCTGCACAAATTGAATGGGGAAAATACAAAGGCCCCTAAGCATTCAGTAGAAAGGTCATGGACTAGCACATTTTGCAGTTCTGGAAAAGTCACTCAAAAGATGGTTATCAATCTATCTCTTATTGGTAAATGTGAATTAGTGGCCCAGAAGAGAAGTCACAAGAAAATAAACCCTACATACTACAGAGTGTTTTGAAAAGCAACAATAACAACAAAAATGTCTAAGCACCAATAGCCTTGTTGGTCACTTGAGCGAAAGTATTCTGCTATAATAATCGGCTTTGATTTAGCCTATCATCTTTCACATGGAATCGCCAAGTGAATCAGAGTCATCCAATGACAGTGGCAGGTACAAGTCCTGTAAGAAGAAAAGAGACAAAGTTAACTTTCCTTTACTTGGTACCTTGAGCTTTGAAATGGCTTTATTTGTTTGAAATAGAATTTTTCTAATTTTATTTTTAGAATAATTAATACACTCACAAGGAGCTTTAACAGTGTGTCGAGAGGTATCCCTCTATTATATCAATATACTCTTTACTCAGCTGCCTTAAAGGGTAACATCAACCAGATTGCCATGTGTGTGTGTGTGTGTGTGTGTGTGTGTGTGTGTGTGTGTGTGTGTGTCTGTGTCTGTTTACAGAGGTAAAAGATTGGGAAAATAAAATATCTAAAACTTCTATAAGGAAAAGATATAAAATTAGCTGTTCATGGAAGATTTGAAACTCTCTAACATATATTCCTGGAAATCCAAGTGACTGTTTACATACTGATGACTGAATATAAACTCAGTAAAAAAAAAAAAAAAACCTGAAATGCTCCTAATCTTTCAGCCTCAGATGGTTTTAGGGCCCTGTGCAAGCATTAAGTAAAAGGTAGGTTATAGTTGTCAACTGACTAGTAAACTATTGAAATAAGGATCCAACATTCACGGGGCCAATCCACAGCACAGTTTTACTGAAAACACTTAAGCAACTCAAACAAATCCTTTCGAATAGTGTTCACAACTGGCATACTTTTTCTATAACCAATACTAAAAGAGCAGTCTCTCAAGGAGTTATGATAATAATTCAGACCCACATTAATAAAAAAAATCAGTAAGGTAAACTTCCAGAGCTGGATAGGTTAGCTTTTGTAATATTGGATACATATAGATAATAAAAATAGTTAATATAGAGAAGTAAATATCATCTTTGGATTCATATACTTCTTTTCCTGTAGGAGAACAACTAATTCTACGTTCTTCCTAGTAGTTTTATTAAATTCAGTCACTTTGTAGATTAGATTTGTACATTGATTCATCACAAAGCTGCTCTACTATGTTTATGGAACTTGCCTGTTATGTTGTATCTGTGATATATACACCCCATTTCCTCCAACCCTCTAGTCCCTCTAGTAACCTCTCCATCTCTAGATATTTGAGCTTTTTTGCTTTAAAAAAATTCCACACATAAGTGAGATCATGGGATATTTCTCTTTCTGTGTCTGGTTTCTTTCAAAAGACAACTGTATGATCTGGTAATTACAAAAATGTGTTGATAGACATTTTGTTTATAAAGTCATAATTTGTATGTTTATAAGAGGCCAAAGGAGGGGAAAAGAAACAGTGCTACCCTGTAGCAAAAACTTTAGACAGAATTTAAATAAAGTTGGTATTAATCTAGATTGTATTAAGATAGCAATTAAACCATTCACTGTAGAGGTGAACGTTGAGGCCCAGAAAGTCTCCAGTTGGCCTTTATATTATTCAAGATCTTTATGTATTTTCTGAGAAACACCCACGCAGTTCACTAACTTGCAGTATCCATGTCTTGTTTTTTTCATACGATTGAAGAAAACAAAATGCAGTTACAGAGCTCATAGTTCCTAGGATTTTAGAACTAAAAGAACAGACAGTTAAAGATTTTGTAATATGAGGGGCTGGGGATTTAGCTCAGTGGTAGAGCGCTTACCTAGGAAGCGCAAGGCCCTGGGTTCGGTCCCCAGCTCCAAAAAAAAAAAAAAAAGATTTTGTAATATGAAGGCTCCAAAGAGTTTACTTATTGACCTTCTATCTCATGATTCTTTTCATTATTCAATTTAAGGCATTAAAAATTTCATTTAATACGGTTGGATTACCTATCTTAATTCCATGAGTTTGCCTCATGTACATTGGTGTCATGCTCTTAAGTGGCATAAACATATTTATAAATATATTTTCTGGGCACATTGACCTATTTCCCATGAGAATTTTTTTTATTTTTCTCTAGTAATAAATTTGCTTTAAGTTCAATTTTTTCTAATATTTGGATAGCAATCATAACCTTAGTTGCAGATTAATTCATGTTAGAGCTATATATTTGTTCCTATTCTGCTATTTTGTATCTTTTCATCTCTATGTTCCTGTTTCCTTCATAGCTCTTTCCTGTGATTTTACTCTCAATATAGTTGTCTTTCAGTCTATATTGCTTCTGCCTTTGACAATGTAAGGGCAGGTATTGATTTCAAAAACACTTATTCTGCCAATCACACGTTTTGAGCACCTAATCTACTAATATTTAAAGTAAGTGCTAGGAAATAGGAATGATCTCAGGCATCTCGCCCTGTTCTGTCTAGTCTCTTTTGCTCTGTATTCAGTTCTTTGTTTTGTGTAAAATGCATATTGTCTAGTGTATAATTTCATTGGTGGTTTTGCTTTAAACTAATTTTATCTTGAGTTATTTTTAAACACTAATATAATTATAATTGTTTGGTTGCAAACTTTCCCTCTAAAGAAATGAGGCGGGCCTAAGGGTAGATTATTGAGAACTCTTCTTGTAATTGCTGTGACTTAGGAAGCATAAAGATTCAGGCTATGGGAGGAATCTTTGGGAATAAAGAGAGATATGAGGTGCTTCTATACGTCTATCCATTCATTTCATATTTAAAGCCTGAGGGATGTAAGGGAAGAACAATGTTCAGGAAAAGTAATTACCTCAGCATTCTCTTTTTGTTGATTGATATGTAGAAATACAGAAACACACATATTGCTTAACAATACAAATAATTCGCACCTGATATTCATTTGCTTAGTCCCTTGGGGCCCTACAGAACAAAATGTTTGAAACAAATGCAGCTGTGCTGGCAATACTACTGCGATAGAGAAAACAAAAAGTTGGTGTTTGGTCCAAAAAGCTTATAGTCCAAAAGAATTCAGGAAGGACATTGGAGAAGCCCAGCTTCTTGCTAAGATTCGCTATCCTTTTCAAACACACCCTGCACTTTCGTGGTAGAATAACGCTGCTCTTGCTGATGATTTAAAGCTTGCTCATCTGTTTGCCTCACCAACCTTTTCAAAGCTTAGCCAGCCTTGAAGACCCCAGTTAAATAGCACTTCTGTGAAGTCTTTGCCAGCTCCCACCTTCCTCGAGTCCTCATCAAACATCCTTCCCACCCACTTTTGTGTTCCTTCTTATATTATCCAAAGCCACTTATATTCAAGCTCATTGTGCCTGTGATCTCAGGATCAGGACCCTTCTTTATACATCAAACTGTCTTTCTGACCACTGCTAGGAGGGCAAAAGAAATCTGCAAACAGAAAGAAAGTGTGTATTTACATGATGAGATATATGTTCAGGTACTATATCAGATACATTTTTCTTTTGCAGAATATTCTTCAAGTTTAGAATTATGGGTGAAATCACTAAACTGAAAATCATCGTAATTAAACCAAAGAGCTTTTCTATGTTTCTATATTTGTATACATTTTAACAGGGTATTATCTTGAAAAGCAGTCTTTAGTAAATATTTGTTAAATCTTACTGGGGCTGTCATTAATCTCTGTAACTTTTGCACTCATCTCTAAAATGGAAAGGCTATCTAATTGCCCTTTCTCTTTCATGGGATATTGCAAGGATAAGCAAGAACGTGTCTTGTGAAAGGTTAAAGCGGTATAGAAATACAAAATGAAATGTTGTTCTCATTAACTACCTTAAGATGTACTGTGTGTCCATATTGCAGCCCTTGAGTATGCGGACTTTGGCTAACCCCATTGCAGCTGCATTAAAGAGGATTCTCTGTGAGCTGCCTAAGAGAAGCCAAGCTCTGATTACAGCTTAGAGGCCCAGCACAGCCATCAAAAGTTACCAAGGGGATGCTAGGACTTCAAGATTGTTTCCAATTGCAAAGGAGGAAAGTGATTGCCTTGGCCACCTGCTTCCTGTCTCCACAATGTCTCAAACCTTTCAGGTCCACTTGGATAGAAGTTCAGATGAGATCTGCGCTGGCCCCTGCCCAGGGTGTCTGATGGCCCAGGTAGCAAGCAGGGTGAAAGGACAAATGCAAGGCTTGGACCTGAGATTTGCAAGGACTGAGTCAAAGTCACAGCCAGCTTTTAGCTTATTCCACAAAGTCAGCTCCGTCGTCATTTTTGGCCATGTAAATGTAAAGCCATGGGATGTATATCTTCATTTCTAGAATGTACTGTTCTGAAAGATAAAATCTAAGGAATCCTCCCAGATTAAAAAAAACACTAAACGAACACAGTCAGAAAAATGCAATACTTGGTCCTAGATTAGGTCCTGGACCATAAAAAGAATGTCACTGAGACAATTGATAAAATTCAAACACAGACTATAACAGTCTTATATCTTTCTTGATTAAATCTCATGATGTTGGGCCATGGTTATAAACCTCTTTGCCCTCAGGAAACATATATTGGATGTTTCAGTATAGTAGGGCATTATACTTGAAAATTAAACCTCAGATGACTCAGAAAAATAGTAAAAAGTAAAAGTTATATGTATTTATATTCACATACAAATAGAAAAAGAGAGCATAGAAAAACAAGTTAAATGGGCAAAATATAAATAAGTGATAAATGTGTATAAAATAATATAGAGTATTATTACTCCACCTCCTCTGTAAGTTTTAAGTGATAAAATAATTTTAAATAGTCTGTTATATCAAAATCTAAATGTACATTTTATTTTACAGTTTGATTAGAAAAAAAGTATGATATAATTTATTAGCTTGTGTTTCTGTCTTAAGAAAACTGATTCTTAAGAATACAATATCCTGATAACTCCATAGAGAAGAGAACAATGTGGCTAACAGTGCTGTCACCCATGAGCTTTAACTAGTTCTTCAGTGACTAAAATCATTAACAGAATTAAGTGGGGGGAAAAAGGCACATGTGTCTACAAGCCCAACCATGAGAAACAAACCTGACAATGCCAAAACTCACCGGAATAATTCATCAAGATTGGTCCTCAACCTACATGAACTGGATGTACCTGCCAACTGAAAGGCTGAATGATTTGAGGATGCAGAGAAAATGTCCAAGCTGCCTCTGGCACCTTGGGAAAGATTGGTGGAAAGTGCTGACACAGAGAACACTTCCCAGAAAGGAAGGTACTTGCAGAAAGTCACAGGTTGAAGGTACACTAATTGATGGAGTCTAGAAAGATCTCCCTGGAGATCGTCAGAGACAGCATGTTTCCATCTTCGAATGTCTATATTAATAAACCTTGCTACTTTGCAAATAACCCAAACCTGGCTTTAAGGTGATTTTTGTTCATCTTACAACCTCTGGGGAACACAGAACGTATTCTGAAATGCGATAGCTCAGGAGGGAGAATCCAAAGGCTCTGCTCAGGATCAATACCAGAAATGAAGGGAGTCGTTAAAGGAAAGAAACAAACATTATCAGGAGCAGGACAGGGAAAGGCCAAGTTAAACAGGAAACTAAAAACCTGCTGGAAAGAAAGAAAAGGCAAGACATGTGAGATAGTGATATAAGATGAAATGTGTTTAAAGTAACAGTGTGTGTATGTGTGTGAGTGTGTGTGTGTGTGTGTGTGTGTGTGTGAGTGTGTACACTTTCCTACATCACAGCACACATATGAAGGTCGGAGGTCAACTTTCAGGTGTTATGTTTTCTCCTTCCACTATGTGGGTTCTGGGGATTGAAGTGAAGTTTTTGTGCTTAGTGACAAATGCTTTTGCCCCTGAGTCATCTCTCCAGTCCTGCTGGTAAGTATTTAAAAATTGACTTTCTGTAAGTAAAGTGATAATCTTGATTTATATGCTGATTTCCATAGTCCAAATAGTCCTGCTGTAACCAATTTAAGGTTAATATATTACACACATAGTTAAAAAAACTGATGTGTGTTACTAAATACATAAATACAGCCTGCTTATTCTGTGTAACGTAATGTTATTTTTTATGTATGTCAGAGTTGATCATTGGGTATTTGGTAGCTAATTCATGTACTCTTCCTTGTTGCCTGTAGTTTTGTCTAAGGTTGAGGTCTCAAGACACTTCCAACTTCCATATTTTTTTAAAAAAATCAACTCAAAAGCAAGTGTAAACTGATTCTCTTGCATAGCACTGTTAGTGAGTAGCATACTAGTTCTGTTGCCAATTTTGTTGCCCTAGTAAGGCATTTAGTTATCTGGATTGGAGTCAATTTCCTTGTATATATAAAACTTCCTATTACTATTGAAGTAACCTAATAAAATATTTCCATCTACAAAATCTTTCTTTCTTCTATGATGGGGTTAGATTGATAGTTAGACTTTGCTATTTGCATTTCATGCCCTGACTTTGGGTCCAGTAAACAACAAAAAAAAAATCCTAGTGGAATTTACTTTCCAGTGTGATAATCAGAAAAAAATTCCAGATTTATCTAAGGTATAAGAAATTGACAGCAGTGAACATTTCTGAATTCTCTGAATACATTTCTGAATGTAGGAGAGATTTCTGGGAAGGAGAATACTTGGAAATTGATCCTCGGGAATTTTTTGGAGTGTTAATTAAATCTAGATTTTTTGTGTACTAGGCAAATAAATACTCATGGAGGTACCTCTCCAAGCCCTACTCTGCTGTAAGTTAATGATAGACTTCTTTGAGCTAGCTAGGGTGTCAAAATGTTTCCCAAGGCCATTGACAAAATGTTTGTTTCCTTTCTGTGTTTGTGAAGCAAGAATCGCTCTAGTAATGAAGAATGTGCCCAGTGAAACTTGGCTCCCATTATTCAATGATGTCCAGCAAGTCTAAAGAGAGTAACCTATTGCGACTTTCAAAAAAGTAATGTTTGCTAGTGTCTGAGCATAAGTATGTACATCATATGTGTGCAGTATCTGTGCAGGCTAGAAGAAGGTGTCGGATTCCCCAGAACTAGAATTAATAGGTATTTGTTGGGCTACATGATGGTGGTGCTGGAAAGTGAGCTGACAGCCTCTAGAAGAACAGTATATGCTCACAACTGCCAGGCTGTCTCTCCAGTCCCAACTCCGTGCAACTTTTACCACTATATTTATATTACATCCAATGACATAAGTTGCCCTTGACACCCCCTTTGCTATATGTTGGAAATGGTGAGGCAAATGTTTTGGGTTTGCTTGCTATCATTGTTTTAGAATGAACATTTGAGACCATCATATTACTTTGGGGAAAATGCTAAAATGTAACTGAAAAAAATGTTAAAAGCAAAGCTTAGAGAAATGAGTAAAACTGGCTTGTTCGATGATGGGATTCTTGGGACATCAACTGAATGGAGTCAATAAAGGGGAACCTTAGCTTCAGTGTACTGTGGCTGAGCACAACTCTAGAGAGCCTTTTAAGAGACTCTGAGTTCAAACGGGTTTAGTAAGGTATAAGAGACATAATACCTTGTGCTTCCGCAGACTTCCAGGGCTTGTGGGTGTAGAGATAGGAGACTGCTTCGACTTAGGTGTTGAGAGCTGACTGCTAGAAGTTCCATTTGCTGCCCCGAGGCAAGAGAAAAGGAAAGAAGAAAAACCAACAACATATAAAAGAGCAGGTTCTCTCTTCCTAACTCACTAAGACATTCAAACGAGGCACAAAGTTAACCAAGTCACTTGATAGAATCAAATCAAAGTGAAAAGAAGTTCTTCAAATGTCCTACGTACTTCTTCCATCCTCGGTTTATGTGGTCCTACGAAGTGTAAATATATTTACATTTCAAATGTTATCCCCTCCCCCCCTCTGTCATATTCCCTCCCCCTCCCTCTGCTTCTATGAGGATGCTCCCCCTCCCACCCACCCCACTCAACATTCTGTCATTTCCCTGCACTGGGGAAAAAAGCCTTCAGAAGACCAAGAGCCTCCCCTCCCACCGATGCCAGACCATGCCGTCCTCTGCTACATATGCGGCTGGAGCCATGGCTCTCCCCACGTGTACTCTTTGGTTGGTGATTTAGTCCCTGGGAGCTCTGGGGTGTCTGGTTGGTTGATATTGCTGTTCTTTCTATGAGGTTACAAAGCCCTTCAGCTCCTTCAGTCCTTTCTCAAACTCCTCCATTGGGGTCCCCTGTGCTCAGTCTGATGGGTAGCTGCAAGCATCTATTTCCTTTCAAAATGTTTGGATGCTAGTTACCAGGATTGATGCTTGAGAAAGTACTATATTACTCTAATTTTGGAGAGAAGAAAGATAATACACAGAGAAAGTGTGTGCCTTCCATTAAGGAGAAGAAATATGGGTATTTTGGGGTAGTACATATCCCCATTTAGAGCCAGCTGAATGAGAGCGATATAGAACAAACTCGCTATCAATCTCTACTCTTCCTCCTTCATCTCCTCCTCCTGCACTACCATGTCCTGGATGAAAAATACCAGAAAGAAAGAAACAGAAAGGAGACTTGTCAGAGAGAAGAATGAAATACATTGGAGGAGAAGCAGAAAGTAAATCTTAAAGGAGAGCTCAAATAGAAAAAAAAAATGGAACAGAAGAGAGAAGACAGTGGAAGGACCGAAACTGAGACAAGAAAGATAAAAAGATTACAATAAAAGTTTGAGAATAGTGTGAAAGGCATAGAAAACAGAAATTCATTCTACATAATTGTAAAAAGCATCAAGGTTCAACCCTAGTCTGTCTCCAGTCAAGAACATGATGGAAAGGAGATGATTTCCCTTTGAATGTCGGTAACTCCATTGCAATTTCCAGCTGTTTTCTATCCCCCTGATAATTAGCACGTTTAGTATGAAAAGAAAAACGGTGTCACATGAAAGTGGGATAATTAAATGGTTTTCCATGAGATGTTCTGCTTTCTTATAATGAGACTTTTTTTTTAATCATAGGACCTACATTGTTAGAAAGATATTCTTCGATATGCTATTAAAACAGAGAGGAATGTCTCAGAGGTGGGAAGTGGAGTGGGGACAAAAGGAGAGCGAACAATCGAGTAAAAAGTTAGTGTAAGAGTATTGTGGTTACCTATGTTCATCGCAGCCTTATTTATAATAGCCAGAAGCTGGAAAGAACCCAGATGCCCTTCAACAGAGGAATGGATACAGAAAATGTGGTACATCTACACAATGGAATATTACTCAGCTATCAAAAACAATGCCTTTATGAAATTCATAGACAAATGGTTGGAACTGGAAAATATCATCCTGAGTGAGCTAACCCAATCACAGAAAAACACACATGGTATGCACTCATTGATAAGTGGCTATTAGCCCAAATGCTTGAATTACCCTAGATCCCTAGAACAAATGAAACTCAAGACGGAAGATCAAAATGTGAATGCTACACTCCTTCTTTAAAAGGGGAACAAGAATACCCTTGGCAGGGAATAGAGAGGCAAAGATTAAAACAGAGACTGAAGGAACACCCATTCAGTGCCTGCCCCACATGTGGCCCATGCATATACAGCCACCCAATTAGACAAGATGGATGAAGCAAAGAAGTGCAGACTGACAGGAGCCGGATGTAGATCGCTCCTGAGAGACACAGCCAGAATACAGCAAATACAGAGGCGAATGCCAGCAGCAAACCACTGAACTGAGAATAGGACCCCCGTTGAAGGAATCAGAGAAAGAACTGGAAGAGCTTGAAGGGGCTCGAGACCCCATATGTACAACAATGTCAAGCAACCAGAGCTTCCAGGGACTAAGCCACTACCTAAAGACTATACATGGACTGACCCTGGACTCTGACCTCATAGGTAGCAATGAATATCCTAGTAAGAGCACCAGTGGAAGGGGAAGCCCTGGGTCCTGCTAAGACTGAACCCCCAGTGAACTAGACTGTTGGGGGGAGGGCGGCAATGGGGGGAGGGTGGGGAGGGGAACACCCATAAGGAAGGGGAGGGGGGAGGGGGATGTTTGCCCGGAAACCGGGAAAGGGAATAACGCTCGAAATGTATATAAGAAACACTCAAGTTAATAAAAAAAAAAGAGTATTGTGGTTACTTCTGCAGATATGGTTTAAAGTTCTGTGTCATGAATATTCCCTGAGGATATAGCTCCTTCCCACCACTTATGTTAATGTTTCCCTAGTTTCAAAAACATGCCCATAGTCTGAAGAAACAGTAGCACAGTTGTGATGGTTACTCTGATTATCCATGTTCAAACGAACTGACAAATGACCACTTGGGTATCCAATGGCTGATTTTATGTGTATATTCAGTTATGTTTTGTTTACTCCTTGAGAATTGTTCCTCCAAATGCCATTCATACCATTAGGTAATAGCTAATAAGCACTACGTGTGAGCCAGGCTGAGATTAGATACTGGTGTTTGAAAAGAAATGCATAACTTCCTGGGGGGATTAGGTAAAGTAAGTATGAGGATTAAGGTCTTCCTTCACAATATATTGCTAGAGTCCAAAGGACAGAATATGGAATAATGGGGGTTGGAAGTAAATAAGAAGCAACACCCGAAGATTTTGAAACTAGAATCTGTATTAGGTAAGTGTCCAGAGACTAAAAGTACATTCCGGGTTGCCAGAGCCTGGATGAGGAAAGAGATGGACAGAAGTAGGGTGGTTTTGCTAGTGGGTGGGAGCTTCGGTAGTCACAGTTACTCTGTGGCAAACTCTGGAGCCACCTGTCATCTACTTTGCGCTTTAAATTAGTTCATATCAATAAAGCTGTTTAAGAGAAGAAATGGAAGCTAGCTAAGCAAAGAGGAGATAAAGGGTATTGTAGGCACTAGAATTGCACCAGAAGTAAGAACGTGTAAAAGAATATACAGTGTGTTTCCAAAGTATGAGTAGCTCACAGTGGCTCAAGATAGGGTGGCAGGAGGAATTTCAAACAAATACAGAAGGTTAACGATATAACCCAAATTTTGTTGGGTCTCTTGTGTGACCTAAGGCATTCAGAGTAAACCTACGGTAATGGGATATTAATGAAATTACAGTTATGAAACAGCAGCAAAAATAATTTTATGGTAGGGGTCACTACAACATGAGAAATTGTACCAAAAGGTCCTAGCATTAGGAGGTTGAGATTCAATGTTATAAAATGAATATCATGTTGCAGTCCATCTTCAAAGTGAATGGAAGTGACACCACTGACTGGTGGCCTTCCTTTTCCCTTACTAACATCTTGAGCCCTCTACTAATTGGAAAACTCCTTCCCTCACTGACTCTTGTTTTTCCTGTTCCTCCTCAGAATCACAAAACTGTCTCACTGCTCACAGCTTTATACACAGTCTAAATCTTCTCATTTCTTCTTTTAGTAGACTTCATTTTTTTCTCCTTGCAATAAGGTGTGTCAGACTAATTTCAACCTCTTTGGCTGCCTTATCAATATTTTTAAACTAGGATTATTTTGAAGAGGAACCAGGGGTAGAGGAAACAGAGCCAAGATTTGGCTGTAGGGATTTCTGACTCCAAAGCCTATGTATGCTCTTTTCTCTTTGTTTTCAGCTTTTAGGACACAGGTCTTTCCTCTTTTAAGCAAATGCTCCTGGGATTTCTTCCTCTCAGTCTTCTCACAGAGACTAGGGGAAAGAGGGCAAGTGATGGCAGAGGATTTAAAAAAAAAGAGCCAAGAAGAAAGTAGTGGCAGTCACCAAGTGTAGGACTTATCGTTAAGGCTTCTAATTACCTAATCCTGTTCAAATTAGAAAATGGTTAGTAAGAGCTTCCTTTCAATTAAGCAAAGTAATTGGGCACATATACAATGTCACAAAGCAATAGGACACCAGAGAGTGAGCATGGAATAACTACCCTCATGCCACAGAGCTCTCTAAGAACATGGTGTCTGTGTTCTGTCCATTTCCTTAGTCAGTACTCTCCAGCTGGATGAGGCACAGTTGCCAAGCTCAATCCCACATAGTCTTGTCTCCCAGGATTTGGGGGTGGTTGTGTCCTTGCTTCTGTACTCATCTTTAGCCCCTTCCCCCTGTCAGTGCTACCTATGTACATGAAACAGGATATGTAAAACAGAATGGCTGATAAGGTCAGTAGGTTGACCTACCTGGATTTACAGGGATTTAAATACATTACAATAAAATAAAGAGGGTAGGATGCTCTTTTCCAAAGAACAGTAAAAGAGCCCACTTTCAAGTGTATAGAGTAAAAATGAAATGAACAGTGTCACCAGCCAGGTAGCATTGGTGCTGAGCTCCCAGGTGGTGTGTTCCTTTCTCTGGAGGATGCACACATCCCTGAAGACAACGATGTCTCTAAGTGATCCCAAGTGTACTGATTAAAGAGTTGGCTAGGGAGTGAGTAACACAAGTTGTTGACCGAAATGGCATGGAAAAGGAAGGGTCTCTTGGCTTGTGCCTTGCTTCTAACCCATGATGCCTGGGTACTAAACTGACTTTTTTGCTCATCCACCTCATCCTGACCTGCTCATCCATTGTAATACCAGTATTGAGACACACTCAGAATCAAGCTTGTTGGTTTTCATAGGATGCTTATTCTGAAGTACTCGCCAGCCTACTCCCCCCAAGTCGAATAATTCTACCCACCATTGCTATTGTATGGTTATACTTAAACCATTTTATCATATGCTAGCTCACATGAGTCTCTCCATACTCAACACAGATACAGAAATTTGAGAAGACTTGTCTAGTTTAAAGTATGTTAGTCTTCCTCTCCTTTACAGATGGTGGCTTCATAATTTGATCACACACTCAATTTCCCACTTCTCCCTGACTGTGACCCTTGTATGATTTACTCTCAGTCTTACTCTTGGTATCTCCTTAATGCCTTACAGAAGGTGATCTCAACCCATAATCCAGCCAGTTTCATGTTTTCTCATTGTGAGGTACTCTAGACTTTGTTTTATTCTGGTCTAAATAGCTCCCGTTCCCTCTGTACTTGCACAGAGACTTTTCTAGAAAGCTATCTAAGAGGGGCCAAGGTGGCTAAGACTTACTTCAGAACAAAGCCAAAAGGCAGACCTATGGTTGTCACACACGCACTCCAAGGTGCCCTTGGGTGCTGTGTCTGGATTGCTTTGGTTAATTGTTCCTGCTAAATATAAATAAATGCTTTTGTTCCTCTTCCCAGACTCATCCATCAAGAAAGCAAGATCTGAGAACCCATAAACAGTTCTTCACGGATTCATTCATGGGGCTGTTTCTCAAGCCAAATTCAATCACAGATTGTGAGATACTGTAGATTTACAAGATGACATGTGAATGTTAAATCTAGTTCCTACTGTGTCTTGGAAATGACACAGTTTCGAGTTGTTTAAATAAAATGGAGAAGAGTCTTCCCTGTTGGAAAGCACACTTATTTATTCAACTTTGCAATATTTGTGCTTAGAACCTAGAACTTCACTTATGGTAGGCAAGTGCCTACAACTGAAATCTATAGTCAATTTTGCAATATGTTCATACAAATGAGATTCGTGAGAAAGGAGAAAATGTGGGAGGTGGGAGGGGGTAGTTGTCATCTTCCTGTAGCTCTGCCAAGGATATCAGTTCACCTTGGAGAGACATTAGGGGAATTTATAGAATATGTTCGGAGCAGATCATTAGCGGCAAAGACTCCAACACCAACTTACCTGCGGCACTGGATTCAATTCAGCATAAGGTAATGACCAGAAAACACCCCAATATCTCTTGGCCTTCCCATAACCCTGGCCTGGAGGTGGGGCCAGGAAAACGACACCAAGAAGCAAGGACCATGCAAAAGAAATCTTTGCATCCAACACATTGGGAATCCTTGGCCCTGCCTCATATAAGTAGAACAGTACAAAGAGTGCCTGCTGAGAGGTAAAGATGCCGGGTTTGGGTTCTTGGATACTAAATAGTTGTATGACACTGGGAAGAATTGAGGAACTGCACCTCAGGTTCTCAATGTTACAACACCACCAACAACCTAGATAATTATCCTTCTGTAACTGAATTCATAGTGCTATTGTGATGGCCAGGAGAGATGATGAAATTGTTTTTTGCAAAATCCACAATATTTAATTCATGTAAAGAATTGTTACTCTGAATCTAATCTCTCTCAGTTAAAGAAGAAAGACACTTATGTTGCTTAATACAGTAAGTAGTCACTAGTCACACTGAAATGTGGCTAATCGTATTTCAGATGTACACATTAAGTATAAAATCTAGAGCAATTTCAAAGTAGGTAAGCATGTCAATGATTTCTTATATTGATCACATGCTGAAATGATTACCTTTGAGTGGGTTGGTAAATAAAATCTATCTATATTAAATTCATTTTCTTTTAATTTTTAAATGTGACCTATAAATATTTAAATTAAACAATATGTATGTGATGATGTCATATGAAACCCATTATTTTGTGCAATTCATTATAAAACTTTCAAAAATCATATAATATACAAATAATATGCATTATTATCATTTTAGTTCTATTAAACAGAGTTAGTATTTCAGGAAAGTCAGAACGACCAAGGAAGGCTGCTTATGTTTAACAATGGACACTCCACTGATTATCATTCATTCATAGAATCTTGCTGTTTTTGTCCCTTACCCAAGAGCTAAAGAGATTATTACATATTAAAAAGCCAGTGTGGTGGTGCATGTGCCTATAATATTAGTACTGGAGTGACATACACAGGATGATTCCTGACACATGCTCGGCATTCTAGCCTAATCAGCAAGCCCCAGATCTCAGTGAGAGTGCTCTGTCACAAAGCAAAGTAAAAGGGACCTAAGGAACGCATATGTTTTTCTCCATATAAGATTTTTTTATGTCGCTGAAATGATAGAATTAGAGATCAGAAGGATCCTGGTGACCATGAAAGAAATCAATTGTTTCATGCAGAGGGCATCAGCCTTCCTAAATAAAGTTAACATGAACAAGAGGAGAAGAACACTCACCGTCTTGGTCGTTACCTGAGTCAGCTGGAGACTTGCTGCGGCGCATTGGGCCTGGGCTTTTAGCAGATGTCTTTTGAGGTGTTGGGGAAGCTTTTGGGCCAGCTGTGGCAGATGGATTCCCTTTCATGACTCTGCATTCTGGGGGTAATAGAACATATAAGCAGCTTAGAAAGGAGAATCAGACTCTAAGCATACGACCAGCGTCTCGAAACCAGAATATCTACTAAGTGGTTCAGAACAACAAGGTGTTCCTTGTTTTTTGTATGCATGTTTGTCTGTATGTTTGTGTGTACACTTTGTGTATGTGCACTCTGCATGGGAAAGGTCAGAGACAGTAGTGGATCCCTTAGAATTGGATTTATGGATGGCTGTGAATCAGCATGTCATGTGAAAGCTAGAAACCAAACCTATCGTGCAAGAGCAGCAAGTGTTCTTAATTGCTGAGCCATTTCTCCAGCTCTTTGGCCATAGTTTCTTAATTTGGCTCTGATATGCAAAGTAGAACCAAACAGCGTGGTAGAGGACAAACTTCTGTTTAGGGACCTCCTAGTTGACTCCTAGTTAAAGATACACTCAAAAGATGGATGAAAGGTAATTTGGCCGACTGAACTCTTTAAGAAGCTGAATTGAGTGGACTGCTCATTTTTGTTTGTTCCACTTTTTATTTTGATTAATGAACTTTAGTGATCACCACCCGGAGCTGCACTTTCATAAGGTATGGAAAATTAGATATGGTCTGATATTTCATGGTTATTGGCGTACAAAAAAAAAAAAAGTAAAAATGGCCACTTTTTTAGAAGAACCCAGCCTTGAGTTGCTTGTGGCTTATCTATTAGTGAAACTCTCTTTGATTTTCTCACATTTTACTCCTGAGTGGGAAATGTGTATTTAATATGTCTTTCCATTAGTATTCCTTCCCATTTCTCTTGTATGATCTAATTCACTTATAACTTGTACATGGAGCTTAAACTAATAGATGTTCAGGTCTTTCTTGAAATAACCAATCATCTGGAATCCTAAGTCAACAGTGCAGAAAGAATGGGGTAGCAAGTGCAAAGGTATGAAAAACTTTCTAAAATGTGCAACCATTACCATATACCAAAAACACAGAGAGAATGACTAGAACAAAAGCATATGTACAATATATGTGAAGTTGTTACTGCAGAAGTTCTCTCTTGATAGTGCAATCTAGCTCACATGATACAGCATATGGTTTAAGAATTGTGGTTATAATTGGAGTAAATGGTAAGTTTCATGTAGTATGAAGGCTTCTGGGAGATACAGTTGATATCACTTAGCATGTCATGTACACAGATACAAAAAAGAAATACTAACATTATCAGCCAATGGGGTATCATTTTTGAGTATTCTGCAGGATACATACACTCCAGAAAATCATAAGGAATGGAAAGAACAAGAAGAAAAGCAAAACGAATCCCAGTGGCCACCATGCTTACCATTCTCATCCAAGGAGAAGTCATCTTGAGCATAGCGGAACTTTTCAGGGCCACAAGCAATGAACACATCATCATCACCAAAGAAATCATGGAGACAGGTGACCTATGGAGAAAGCAGAAATGCTGGATTATCACTATATGTTCTTATAACGATAACTTCATATGTTGACAAGGGACACAACACAACTTCACTTCTAAGCCATCATCACTAACTCTCAGGCCTCTCTCTCTCTCTCTCTCTCTCTCTCTCTCTCTCTCTCTCTCTCTCTCTCTCTCTCTCTCATTCAGTCTCAACTATGATCCCTGGTGAGTGAACATAAAAGTATCATTGCCTTTCCATGTTTTCAGTATGGTCACCATGTCTCCTCATAATTGAGACTAAGATTGAGATGATGCCAAGAAGAGAAGTCAGTCTGTATATGTTCCAAAGTACTCATGGTCTAGGCAAATTTTGGTTGTAGGCCAAGGAAGTGAGAGAGATTGTCTGCAGCTTCTGATGTATAGACCTTGTAGCATACCTAAAGCTGGAAATTCCTCTCTTCATTTTCATGTGTTCTAAAGGTAGATTATTTTAAATTTTCTCTGCATGAATGAAGACTGGGCTCTCAGTTTAAAAAGTACTTATAGAGTAATGAGCTAGAATTTCATTCCACACTGAAAAGAGGAAATATATGTTGAGCATTTTAAACCTCATCAATGGCAAATGGGTACCATAAAAGCATGTTCCCAGGACCCTAGCCTTTGAGTGTGATATGCATTGCTATTTTGGTTGGTTTGTTTCTTTGTTTGTTTTACAATGTAGAGAGTCTCCCAGCTCCCTTCTGAACAGAGAAATGAGGGTCCCTGGGAATGTATCCGGATTCCTGTAGATGCACACTTCTCAGCTTTCCTAATTATATCTGATAATCAGTCCAGCACATCAGGCAAACCCCAAGAGGAACTATGGAGTCAAAATCATGCTCATCCAACTTCTTGGCTTGTAAATGTACTAAAGCCTCTAATTGTTCAGAGAATCTCATTCAAGCTGCCAGAAAATGGCTTTCCAAAGGCACAGACCTCACAAACTAACAACAGCTTACTATGTGCAGAAAGTAGTATATTGCATTTTAAAAAAATGTTTATATTAATAACATCATGTTTAACACAAAATCTCTGCAATCTCTTTGTTTCCCTACCCAAGATGATTACAAGCCTTATACAAGGAGAGAGCTGCTTAAACATTACCTCTTACTGGTTAAGCCTCCCAATCATCTATGAGATGCCACGGAAAGGAAGGGAGAGTTGGCTGACTGCCAGGTCACTGAGATTAAGCTTCTTCCTAGATATAAGCCCCATCTTCATCAAACACATCCATGTTCTTTTGCAGCCAGTGTGTCTATCCTTCATTAATTTAGTAGACAACCACATAATACCAGTTAGAACTACTATTGGTTAAATGCTTACTCTGAGATAGGGCTTAGATTGGCTGCAGCAGCACTTCCAAATCTGTCGTCCCATTACAGACTCAGAAAACACTATTGCATTCACTATTTTTGAGAGTAAGGAGTAGTCCAGGTAAAAAGCAATATATTTAAGCAAACAGATCTTTCCAATGGGCCTTTAACCATCCAATAATATGGAAACTGGGAGACAGAAGAATAAAACTCACAGATATATCACAGAGATCACATTCTGATGGCATGATACACATTGAAACAGAGCATGTTTCAACTCAGTTTCAAGGACAAGACAGCACAGATGTGACATGGAAACTATTGATTAACATCATATTCAGGTGGCTGACAAGGTTAGTTCAAGGATAGTTTTCATGTGGTCTGGGAATCAGTTCTAATAAAAGAGGTCATTAACCTCTGCTTTTAGCTCTACTCTAAATCTCCTGCCAATGTCTTTAGTCACTGGATCAATACAATCTGGAGCTTTTAACTTTTATATACCAAATGGGTCTGCACTGTTTTCTTGATTGAGGCTACCTTCGTTTTTGTTCATGAGTGAGGACTGTCTCACCCTTGAACTTCCCTGGTTATCTCCAGGAATTAGTCTCTACTTTCAAGACCTGGTTGTGCCTTTAGGGACACTTCCCTAGTCCAGGCCACTAGACAAGAGACCAGGCCCATCCCTCCCTCTGAATTTCCTTGTGGCTCTTGATTAAGAGTTGATGGCCTAATAAGAATTTAGCCTCTGTCGTTTCTGGTTAGACTGAATAAGAAGAGAGGAAGAAGAAACATTAAAAGAATTTTAATGGATATAAAATGAAAAGGAGAAAGAAGAATCAATTATGGGTGGGAAAACACCTGAACATTGAGAGACTTTGAAAAGTAAGTGAAGCACAATCAAGAGTAAGAAATGATAAATGTCGACAAATTCAGGCATTAATGTTCGCAGAGCTATCTTAACTGTTAAAATATAATGTTGAATAGATGATTTTTCATCCCAGTTACATGCCATGTTATCTTATTCTGGGATAACAAAGCAGGACAAATTTCTAGAGTACTTGCTGTTACAGCTGCCCCATTCTCCACCAAGCTCAATTCTCTCCCCCTCCTCTCAGGCTTAGCAGAAAAGCTTTTGGCTAGCTCTCCCTTTGGGGATCTTATAAGAAAGGCAATGTTCCCAATGCTTTTGACAAACTCACAATGGTGTTCTGGCTTCAAACACATTCGTGTTGCAATCCAGCTGTTCAGCATCAGGTTTCTTGTGTGATCCTGCTCCCTATTTTACTGGCTTCAAAATATAGACAAACACATCTTGGGTGTGTGGATACCCAAGTTTTCGAAAAATACTTTCGATGTTGAGACACAGCAGCCCCCATCTTTGTTACAGGATGAGAAAATAGAACATTTTCCATCTTAAAAAAAAATGAGGATCTCAAGACACATAGAATCAAAAGCTTCCCAAGGATGCACAGTTGGCTCATGAAAGAGTTGGGACTCAGGCCTCCTGCTTCAATTCAGAACAAAATATTTCAATTGCTTGGGAGAACGACTCCTTAAAACTCTAGACAAGAGACTCTAGCCTCAGTCCATGTCCTGTTCTCATTAGACTTTCACGTTGAAAAACAGTTTCATTGTTAACTATATTTTCAATCCATGGACAAGAAAAATCTTTGCCAGTAGTAAACACTGAGTATTTAGTGGAAGGGAGGGACAAAGAGAAGGAAGAATTTTAAGAAGAGAAAGAAAGAAAGAAGAAAAGAAAAAAGAAAAGAAGAGAAAAAGGACAATAATAATGGGGTATAAGAAACAACTCTCAAATGAAATAATTGATGCCTGCTTTTTAATTTCTTTCTTGTGACACTATGACACCAAGTCTAAGTTGTCTCACACTTTAAACACATACTGTCATTTTCTAATTAGCTTTCTGAGGCCATCATTTTTAAAAGAAAGGGACAACAATCCCGGTAACAGAATACTCATTGTGACATCACAGCATACTCAAAGAATAAAGGTCTTGCTTACATCAGCTCCAGTATAAGCTCTTTCAAGGAGAGAATAGATAAGCATGACACATGCCTTTACAATTAATCAGCCGCCAGCACAGAATCAATAAATTTACCTCACATTGACATTGAACCATTACCTCACTGCTCTTGCTTTAAAAAGAAAAAGCAGGTGTAGGGAGAGAGAGGGTAGCATGGTTGGACATTAGCCTGAACAATATATTATTTAGATGGTCCAGTGTCTTAAATGTCGAAAGACAAGTAGAGAAATGGAGGTAACAAATCACTGTGAAGAAGCAGTTCGAGTTTATTAGCTGTAAATGGAAAATTCTCAGTGTGACTTGATTTAGGGTTGATTAGATTCTCCATCCACATATTACAGATAATGGCTATTCTTGCATGGGCCTGCTGTTACTATATTCTATAATTCAGTTACCTAATTCTTCAGAAAGAAATGTTCTACAGGAAGATTTACAAATCTATGAGACTCACTTTTGGCATGTGTAATATTTCTAGTGAAAACTCCCCTCCCCATATTGATCATTAAGCGCGGTCTCAGGCAAAGGAAGTGTGTGAGGAGTACAGAGGCAAACAATAAAAGGCCCCGCCGCCTTCACAGCTGACAATGTAATAAATAAGTGCGAACGACACAAATAATTAGAATCCAACGCAGGCTGCTGTTAGCACTGCTCTAGAGGCACAAAGGAAGCACAGAAGACAAAGAAAACAACAAAAATAAAGATCACTGTGGCTTCCACAATCATTTATATACATGACACGAAAGTAAAAGTGATGCTATCTGGGACTCTTGGGGGATGGTGCCAACAAACATGTTCAGAGCACATGATAAGCTGGAATAAAATGTGTTTATGAAAGCCATGAGTGAATACACACACACACACACACACACACACACACACACACATGTTAATAAAATGTTTTATACAGAAGACTGAGAAAGACAACTCACAAACTCAGTCTTGAAGCACAGACAGAATATAGGTTGATGGAAACAGGAGGTGGTCTAGGTAGAGGTAGTTATGGGAACAAAAGGCAAGAGGCAGGAGTATGCCATTTTCTTAGCAGCCTTAAAGAAATAGAACTACCTCTTATTGGCTACAGTAATCGATTTTACCCCTCCCACAATACTGCACAGCATAATTGCCCAAATCCATATGCTAACCTGCTGTGCAGAAAAAGCATCCAATTAATTGCCTCCTGGTAGAATTCAGGGTGAAAGGAAGGGCAAAGAGTGTCAGCGTATCTATAGAGAGGACTAGTCCCAGTCATGAGGAAAAGGGAACCCCTGTGGCAAAGCAGACAAACCACATTGATTTCCCAGTCTTGCCAACAATGTGCCCTGGCCATAGAGTGTGGCTGGCAAGCTTTAAAAAGGGAGTTAATGAAAGATTCAGTAAACATTACCAGTGAGGCTTTCTAGAAGTTACTGCCACTTTCATTCTGGAACATTTCCTGCCTGCCAGCTCTGGACTGACTCCAGTCAGGGGTTGACCCCAACTTGGCATCATAAGCTATGCAATGTTTCTAGGTGACCCTAGTTTTCTTATCAAACTCTTGGGGTTATCTTCAAGTTTTTACTTGTGGGTTTTTCATAACAACATTGGGGGGGGTGGACAAGCAGCTCCTTAATTCTACGGTGACATTTTTTTGGCACAGATCTTTTTATTCAATATCTGCACTCCCCTAAAGCCTTTGAGGAAATAAAAACAATGATACTTGTATTTCTACAATGTTTTTTTTTCAAAACTGGTTTTAAAGCTTTTCTAGGAGGGAGACTATTTGGGAAAAGGAAAGTGCTTAGTAAAGAAAGTTGAGAGGAAGGGAAAGATGGTCATAGGAGTTGAATGTGGCCAAAGGACATTAAATGCACATGTAAAAACACTGTACTATTAACTCCGTGACTGCTTGCTAATTAAAAGTAGATTGAAAGCTTTTTTGCATTTAGTCTATGCTCTCCTCTTTTCCCCACCACTACTTTTCCTGCCACCACAATGCAATCCGGAATCCATCTCCATCCATCTCCAGCAAGGCTGCTCTTGCCAAGATCAACAGCTACTTGCGTGTTATCAAATCCAATTCCACTTTCTAGCCTCATCTTAACACCCCAACATTAATGGTCATCAGGTGAATACGTCTTCCCTGAACACTTTGCCTTCAAATGACCTTATTCCACCTGAAAACCTTATTTTATTTCTTTAAACAAGTCATAAGTCATTTCTGCTGTGTTTCTTATAGTTCTAATATCTGAAGTCTAAATATGCTGTTTCTCTTAATTCTCTCTCATGGTGATTCGTTTCTTTGTGTGCTTACTACATCTTATTGTGAGTTTATATTTGGGTGATTTATATCATTTGGCATCCTGAAACTTTTCTAGGAGGGAGACTATTTGGGAAAAGGAAAGTGCTTAGTACAGAAGGTTGTGGGGAAAGAAAAGATGGTCATAGGGGTTGAATGTGGCTCTAGGGGCCTACTTTGGAGAAAGTTGTAAGACACAAAGATTGAATTTTTTTTTCAATCAACTTCCGGATTCGTTTTTCAACCATTTGCTTAAAAACAATGCAATCTTTTTCTCAGCGAAAGCCTTTCTCTTTAAACAGTTCACCCCTCCCATGATTGTTTTCTTTTCTCCCTCTTCAAACTACACCCTGACAGCATTATCCACATCTCTTACTTTACCTTGCTTTACCTCATGGTGGTGGTCAGATTTAGTTTGTGGTCCATCCCATGGCCTTAGAAAACAATCTTGACAAGCTGACTGTGGAGTTGATACCCATTTCCCACTATTTATACCACTCTCGGGCAATTCTCAACCCCTCTGTGGTAACTTTACTTACTCTTACGGCAAGTAATACCATACTAAGTCACCGTGATCCTCCATCACTAAAGCATATTAGATCCCAATCTTTGACTCAGTGACTAGTTTTCAGAAAACCTTTTCACAGGTACTTGGGTAGTAAAATACTATAAGAAACCTTCAAAATATATTGTCTTTAAGGTCAACTGATATGTCAACTGGTCTTCTTAGCCAAATAGCCAATGGCAACTCTGTTTACTGCAATCTTGAATGTCATCAAGACTGAAATCTAGAAAGTCAGAACTTAATGAGATAGTGACACTGAAATTGTCCTTTGTTCACTCTTTACAGTCCTTGTCTTGGTGTGGTGAGAGGCCACAGTTGTTCTATGTCGCTTTTGCTAATTTGCATTTGGTAAGGGCTTGCACTTCTATTACCTCACTTGGTTCATTAGCACCCCACCCCCTGCTGTAATACATAAAGCAAGAACAGGGCCATCGAGGTTAAGTGATCTTTACCGGTCATATTTCTAGTTAGTGACAAAGCTGATACCAGAACTTGATATAACTTACTCCACTCTGACAGAGTACCTAGGGCGTGCAGCGAAGGTCCCTGCTACATTACACAGGGAAACCCTTGGTAGGGAAGGACGGGAAGAGAGTCAGGACAGCACTGGTTTAAGAAAGAGACAGGAAGAAACAAGACATTCTACTGTAGTTTACCAGGAGCTGGTTTATGACTTAATAACCTGATCTTAGATAATGCCAGCCCCTTGGAAATCTGGTAACCCCTCAGTACCGAAAGGTGTTTTTTCCTTAGTTTTCTTTTGCCATTTTCCCAACAGTCTATAGCAGCTCCCACTGGAAACCTCTCAGGCATGAAAACAGCTGCAAAGGTGCTGGAGTTAGACTGTTGAGTCCATGCCTAGGACTGACACCTGCCCTTCCATGGGGCCCCGGGGACAAGTTGGCTCAGAAAAACAGGGACGGTACAGAACTCCATTCATCAGAGAGAACTGGGGTGGAAAAACCCTGCCTGATCCCTTGGCACCATTAAACTCTAAGATTGGCCCTGGGCCCGCACAATTTCAGGTTCTGTTTAGTAAGGTGAATTAATAATGAAGGAATGAATTTGTAGGACTGATCGCAATAATCTATTGCATATAACAGTTATTTGTTGCCTCTTGGGATCAAAGCATGGTAAAGGCAAAGTTGTAGAATCTAATAGAGTAAAAAAAATCTATATTAAAAAAAGAAAGCTACGTTGAAAGTTAATATTTGCCTCGGGCTCACTGCTTTCTCTCCGGGCCAAGCTTCCTCTAGTGTAAAGTAACAATGCTGATCTGTCAAGGTTTATGTTTTCTTTGTGTCAGGAATCCTTTGGAGAATTTGACAAAGCTATGGCTTCTCTCAAAGGGAAAAAATGTGCCCAGATAGTTAAGTTTCAATATAACTGGGAATGTGGTGGGGGGAGGGTGGTAAAGAATGTCCCTGAAGCCCATCTAGAGATTCTGAGAGTCTCTGGACTGGTTGATTTCCGAGGAGTCTTCTAGCTCTGACAGTATGAAACATTCCAGGTTGGACACAGTTAATGAGCAGATACACTCTAGCCAGAATGCTGGCAGCTGTTGTGGAATCGCAGAGGCTTAACTGTACCCCCCTTCCCAGGCTTCCTGAGACTCCATTCCAAGGGAAGCAAAAGGATATAAGCTCATTCTCTGCAAACTAAGTCCAAGGGAAGCAAAAGAGTGCAAACTGATTTACAGCAATGCAGAGACCTGAGTGTGCCTCAGGCCATTGCCTCCCAGGTTGCTGGAGTTTAACAAGGACACTGACTTTGCAGGAATGAGTAGACATGAGAGTCATGGCCTCTAAGCATTTCTCATAACTGATTCTAGATAGCACAAGAAACATGAGTGTTCAATTGGTTGGTAATGGGTCTAGAAGGCTATTGTTAATGTTTTGAGATTTTTCATAGGAGCTTCTCAGTGTGTCTGGAGAACACAACAATGGCCATAAACCTGCTACATTTCCTTACATATTATCTTCTCCTTTGCAACTTTGTATTTCGCTTTCCCTGCCCTAAAATGTCAAGGGAGATAGGAATCAAGAAGTTTCATAGGATTTTCAGTCAAGGTTTCTATACAAAACATCTGAAACAAATGGGTGGATACCCTAAGTAGAGTTTAGCCAAGAGGACAGATTGCAGAAGTGGAGAAAGAATAGAGAGGAATCAGAGGCAATACTGTGGCATCACAACAACATCAACAGTGAGCTCCATTACCTATCTTAGACCTAAAGAAAAAAGAGCAGCTGCCAGAACTCAGGGAGGAGGAGGGAATGTCAGTTGTAAGAGGAGGACTCACTGTCAGGAGTCGTGACCTTTAGTAGAGATAGCTAGCGATCTCTCAGGCACGGTGCCAGGAAATAGATAGCCTAATTTCACTGAGTTTTCTCCTCCTGGCCTACGCTCAGCTGGCCAAGCACCACTGTAATCAAAAAAAAAAAGGGAGCCTGCTCATTAGGGTCAGCTTACAAGGTCACGTAGCAGTGAAGAATATGGCAGAGGGGAGAGTGTGCCTGGAGGGGAAGAAGTCTTGGAGCATGTACATACTATTGTAGAAAGGAGGAAGGAATTGTGCCCTGGAACAAAGAAGACGTGTGAATGACACTTAAACAATATTAATATTGTTTTACATATGCTATTCTCACCTCTTCTATATATCCCCGGTTATGACAATTCCCTCCTTGCTTTTTTTTTTCCAACCATGATTCATGTAGTCACTATGCTGCCCTGGCCAAGGTTTCTCTCCCACTTCTTCTTCCCTGGCCTTTGGATATGTCATTTCATCCATCATTTACTTCTAATACAAAGGATATGGTTGGATGAAAAGGGAAAGAAAGGGGAATGGAGAAATGGCAGGTAAACAATAAGAGTATGGAGTATATCCATATGCTTCAGAATGCAGTTACCGATTGTTCACAGTTGTCGTCGATTTAGATAGGAACCATAGTGCCTTCACAGCTGCAGACCAGGAGCAGAAGCACACTAGCATTCGCACTTGAGTGGCACATGAGGAAATTCTGGCAGGTCCATTAACCGTAATGGAAGTGGCGAGCCAGAGTGAAAAAACACTTTGGAAGAGTGAGGTGTGAGGCATTTATACTTATTATTCCGCGATTGGTGCTCGGAGAATGGTTTAAAAAATGGTGAATCCTAAAAGCTTCAAGACCAATAATCTTTCAAAATTTAAAGCTTCTAGAGCAGTGACATGGGGGAACATTTGGAGAGCACTGTGGTCATCATAACTTGGGGGTATGCCATGTGACAGTTTGTGAAAGCTGTGTGTGCCACGAAATACACCACACTTCACTTCACAGGACATCTCCCTACAGATGTTCCTATTGTCCGTTGCTATGTACTTTTTGACCCTTGGCCTTACTTCAAACCCAATAAAAGCTTACTTCCTAGTTCCCAACTGCTTTACTGGTTAATGACTCAGCTCTCCTCTCTCTGGGTTTTGGAACCTCTTCTAGATTCATGGTTTTATTACAAGCCTGTTTTACTCATTCCATTGTGAGACCAATAGGGCTTATGGGTTAGTAATTACACTGAACCTGGTTCCCCCTGAATCCCTGTGAGGAAGGTATCAGTTTGAGGAAAGAAATAAGTCAGTGAACTATCACTAGTGCAAGACATACAGGGAGTGGCGGGGCTGAGGAGGTGCTGGGGGTGGAGCAGGGGTGGGGGTGGGTGCACAATATGCTGATTCAGCACATTTCAAAAGGTTCTCATGTCAGTTGACCATAAACAGAAGCAGAGAGGTGTCCTACACAATAACACTTTAGAGCCAGGTAAGCAACTCTTTCACATTTGAAGAAAGCTGGGAGTAGATGTTGAGACAATGTTTAGTTTAGCTCCGTTTCCTGTGTCAGTCTCTTGTGCCTGGAAAGTAGAATGGTGAAGGATCTTCAAACAATTTCCAAAAGAAGTAATATGATGGTCGTAGAACTAACTGCTGTTTCCCTAACAAACCTCTCTTCCAGAATAGTGGAGCATGGGAGGTTCAGTCACACACTGTAGTGTGATTGGGGATGCGTGACTTAAATGAGACAACTCAGGTTCCTTATCTGATAAACGATGTGAATGCACTTTGACTACCTGTGGCTTTTTAGTTTTGTTTTTCAGATTAGAACATGAAGAGGTATTTCCCATGGCCATCTTTGGAAAACCATCAATATTTTTAAGACAAGCTATTACTGTTACTTCACAAAACACATGCATCAAGGAAGCATGTGAAGTAAATCTTATTTTAGAAGAGGGAGGAAAGAGAAGGGAGTGAGGGATAAAATGAGCAAGGAAAACTCATGAGCAAAAGATGTTTACTTTATTTCTCTTTGTTCCTACAGAGCATCTGACTTTCCTACTTAGTAGTAATTTAAAAAAAACTATTATTTTATAAAGTATTCATAGATGTGGATCATCCTGAATCACTACTATACTTCCAACATACTTCAGAATTAATCAATAGCCAAAAATTTATTCTCAATTTCTTCATTTATAAAATAAATTTCATTTAGTGCTCATGATGCTTCGTTCACTATTAGGAAGCTATTCACTCACTGCTAGGAAGCTAATAGTAGCTATTAGGAAAGAATAAAGAAAGAAATGGTCCCTGTCATCCAAGGATCCTTTTTTTTTCTGATTGTTCTCATTTGACTTGCTGCTTTTACACTTAAATTCTCTTCTTGTCTACAACCTACGTTTAGTTTTCCAAAAATTAAAATTTGGACACTGTTTATGCAATCATCCAAATTGCTTGGCTATTCCAAGTTTTGACTCAAAGCAGTTGCTATTCGAGCCTTTTAAGATTGTGTACTTACACAAAAATGTGTCCTCATCAAGAAAAGATCGAGGCACAATACATTGGCAACAACAAAGGACTGGTTGCCGAGAAAGGGTCAGTTGGCTGCAGAAATCTGATAAACTCCTTCAGGCTGAAGTGTTTGGCCACTCACTGTCCTGTCTAAGCAACCTCAGACCCCTGGACAGGATGCAGACCCCCATGGAGGACGAGAACTGAACCTGATATAATGGCATCTCATATCACCTCTAATCTGGTAAAAGATATTAAAGAGCAATTATTGTTCTTTACCCTTTACATTGAAACCATCTTTAGGACTATTTCACTTCTTTTAGATCATCTTCACATTCTTTCAATCTAAGGAGCCAAATTCATTTAAGTTTCAGAAAATTTCAAATGTTTGAGGAACTATGGCTAATGTTGATACTAAAAGAGTTTCTCTAACAACCGTCAAAAAGGCCATGGGACACCTAAGAGTGACACTAAGTAAACGTTCTGTGTTCTCCCCCCATCACAAAGGGGCCTTTCTTTTCTACCCTCTAAATCCATTTTACCTCCCACACAGGAAAGCAGACCTAGTGGCAAGTTTCAGCAGGAATGCAAATTGAGGGATGTGTACAAGACAGAAATAGACTTCATAAAATGGCAACCAGTGTGATCGCCTGGAAGGCACTCAACTCAAACCTTTCCACTTTGAGCAAAGGAGTGTTGTTTACATTTGCCCCTTGAATGAGCTGCTGGGATCAGCAGTCTAGCTTTCAGGCTTTTAGCAGCAGATCAACCCCGTAGAGAACCAGAGCCTGTTTCTCACTGCAGGACATACCCAAATAAGTGGTAAGATCCATGTTGAAGGGACAAGAACCTTGCTAGACTGAACATACATGATGCGATTTCTCAGACTCAATAACAATCAGGCCTATTTCATTCTCTGCAGAACAACTCCACCATATTGGGTCAGGAGACAAGCTGCAGGCTTTGCAAGTTTGTTTTCTTCACATTTACAGTAGGTCAAGGGTCATTTGACTAACACAGTTGCAACAGCGTTTGGATGAATTTCAAATGTAGTCAAAGAAAATGCTTTAAAAATAATCTGTCATTTTTTTCACTAAGGTAGAAAATATTTTAATTATTACAACATGCTTACTATTATGTCTCTGTCTCCTCCTAATATGTAATACAGGACAGAATGCATAGTAGGTTCTGAAAAGATGTGTTATATTTAGGATTGCAGTGAATTAATACTTTTGAGGTATTTTTGTCTATTGTCTATGTAGTGGATGCCTTCTCCTTTTAAAAAAATATACATATATAAAACATAATTATATAATAAAAAATAATATATGGAACATATACATATGTTTTAAGTATATTGATTATTAATATGCTTTAATTTCTTGAAATCATTTTGTGTTTTCTCATTATTTCAGTCATAAACATTTCCTGACCTGGGACCTAATTGGAATGTCAAAGGCAGATGTACATTTTTCTGCTCCCTGTTGTGCTGAGGATCTAGCCATCGAAGTTCAGCACAGAGGAATCAAAGTACAGCAATAAGGAGGACATACAGCCAAAGTAATGGTAAGGGAAGGAAGACAGGAAGGCCATCAGAAATGCATGTTGGGCCATGGTTCAGAGAAAACTGCCTTCTTGGACTTAGATCTCTTTTAAAGCCAGGCCTCTGTCAATAACACAATTATTGGCCATTCTGACTTTCAGCCTCTGATTTGCCCAATTCAAATATACTTTTTCCAAGAAACAGCTCTCCTAGTCATGGCCCCTGACCATTACAAACAATGCTGTTGAAAGGTCCAAGTGAAAGAAGCCATTTTCTCCAAATGAGTCACCACCACCTGGAAAGTTCTTGGAAAATGGAAAAGAAGCCAGAAGGCTAAAGACAAGGAAATAGTGTCCTTATTTTTGCAAAAAAAGGGAAGAAGTGTATCTTAGAAAATATAAATCAGTAATTATCTTAATGTTAATAGCCAGAAAGAACAGAAAATTATTATTAGTGCATAGTGTTTTAGCACTCCTGGGAAATTATTGTTAGTGGATACAAACAAGGACCAGGACAAGGCACACCTAGCAAATTTTTCTTTCAATAAAATGACATCTGTTTGTGGGAGGAAAGTCCATTGAGAAATATATTTTAATTAGTGATCATGCTCTAGAAAAATACCTCCCCTTAATTTCACTCTTGGCCACAAGATCCTACCCTATGTCACAGTTTTTCTGAACATTCTACTTGCTTCACAGGCTCAGGGCCTGGAAGCAGAGTGGAGAGGACACTTAAGGAATTTACAGTGTAGTAGAGGAAGTTTTCTTTGGTGTCTGACTTCTGTGCTAGTATACAAATGGGGCCTGTGTGTTCTATTTCAAGACTGGAAACTATTAGCTTAGATATACTTCACAAAGAAAGTGACACTGGAAGCAATCTCTAGTAGTTGAGCGTTTCCTAGGTAAAGGAGAAATGCTGTGAAGTATGAGACGACAGTTTTAGAAATCATATCTCAATTATATATTTGTTGGCGAAGCAAAGAATTTTAGTACAATGAATTAACTGTAATTGAACAGACCCTGCCAAAAAAAATAAACCAATCAAACTATTGATGTTAGATGAAAAAAATAAAATCAAGACTTAGATGTTTTACAAAGACAGGACAGATGGAGCAAAGTAAAAGATGTTTTCTGTCTCTTTAAATTCTGGACTGCATTTAATACACTGAAATTTCCACATTCATGTGTTCAAAGTTCAGTTCTGTAAGATGAATTAAAATGATTACTAGCAGAAGCCCTTGGAAGCTAACTTATCTTCATGTTATCAAGAATCGTCAAAGTGAGATGTTAATAGTGCAGAGTGGAACTTCCGAGTGAAAGGGACTCCGAAATGGGAGGAAGGAAACCAAACTTTAGCTTCATCTATTCTAATAAGTAACAGTATGGCTTGGGAATATCACATTGCCTCTCTGGAGCTGACTCTGAAGATCTGGAATACTCTGAAGATGTTCTCCAGATCCATATGATTCCTTTTAGGCTGCTTTGTGAGACAAGGAGAAAGCTGAAACGAAGATTCTGTAATTTCTCATTTTTTTTATTTCAATGACGGAAATCCTACTGTTAATAAGTTTAAGAAATGGCTCACAGCCAACCATTGGACCAAGAACAGAGTCCCCAAGGGAGGAGTTAGAGAAAGGGCTGAAGGAGCTGAAGGAGTTTGCAACCATATAGGAAGAACAACAATATCAACCAACCAGAGCTCCCAGGGACTAAACCACTACCCAAAGAGTATACATAGAGAGACCCATGACTGCAGCTGCATATGTAGCAGAGGACAACCTTGTTGGACATCAGTGGGAGGAGAGGTCCTTGTCTTGCCAAGGCTGAACCCCCCCCCCCAGTGTAGGGGAATGTCAGGGCAGGGAGGCGGGAGGGGGTGGATGGTTGGGTGGGGTAACACCTTCATAGAAGTGGAGAGGAAGAATGGGATAGGAGGTTTATGGATGGAAAACTGAAAAAGAGGATAGATTTAAAATGTAAATAAAGATAATATCTAATAAAAGAAAAAAGGACTAAAAAAAAAGAACTGAGATTCTGGCTCAGATCTCTTTTTTAAAGTACTCTATTGCAATATATAATGGTTTGAGGTATTTTAATGCAGCATTATAATCTTGGACTTGTAGGTAGACTGTGTGCAAATCAATAAAGTTAATTTCTATATGGTCTCCAATAGTTAGACACTGTACATTGGGAGAGGCAGTCACAAAATAATGAGTTGTCTAGGGAAAGATGACCAATGTGGAAAACAGTGTGGAGTTTCATACCATGCATTTAAGGTTGCTTCTTCCACAAAACAGAAGATGGGCTTAGAAAGTAACCATTTAAAGCATAGCCAAATATCTGAAGGGTGATCCTGTCAAAGAGGATTTGCATTGTTCTGTTGAGCACTTGAAAGGTGGCCTAGAACTAGTGGAGAAAAAAATTTTTTCAGGACATATTTTATACGAACGTAAGTATATCCCAGAACAATGGGTTACATGTATCTGTCTATGTGTAAATCCGTATTTCCCAAATTTGGTATTTGTGTGTTTAAAAGATAAGAAAGAACAATGGCTTCCTCTCCTTAGAAATGGATGTGCCTAATGAAGTTATTGTTACATGGGAGGTGAGATTGGATGGCCCTATAAAATTTACTCTTATACCCTAAAAATTTTTGTGCTTCTAGAAAGAGAAACCACTCTTTCAGTACAGTTGAAGTTTAATTTCAACAATTGTATTAAGCTCCTAAACTGGTTTTAGGAATCTAATCTTCAGGCCTGTTGGGAACTATCTCCTTATAAACTGTGAAAAATAAGCCAATCTGAATAGCCAACTAAGCAAATAAACAAGTTATCTTCCATCGCAGGCCCATTTGTAGCTTTGTGTTTCCTCTGTAAGTGGCTTTAAATCACTGATACATTTCATTTATGGTAAACTTGACTGTTCCAATGCACAATGCTGACTTGTTCTTGTCCCTCAGTGAGTGATGGCGAACATAAGCATGAAATTAGTGAGGCTCAAGCCAACTGCTTTATCCAACTCCCGAGTTTATGAGATTAGCATGGTCTCACTGCAAATCGCTGGCTCTGGGAAGAAGCACTCTTCTGATTAGCGGCAACTGTGGAGCAGCTATGGTTAAAGCATTCGAGGTTTTGGCTCTCGTTCCTGTACATCCGAACTTGAGCCTTGTGTGAGAGACTGCACAACTGGTTAGAATACCATTTGTGCTGCTAACCAGAGCAATAAGACCTTGCAGTAATTCAGGAAAACATTTAAGAAATCCATAGAAGAACTGTGATAGGCGTGGAGATCAAGGTTGGAAAAACAAGTGAAAACAGACGATTGAAAGAGTTAAGAGAGAACAATCACTTCAGCTTCCGTCACGTTCCTTGGGAACACTAACTGTTCCATTTCTAGCTTCTCTACATAGTCCTTGTCCTCCCACGGACACCTTCCATGTCATTCTCACTGAGAGTCAGAGGAGTGATATAACCGGGCAGATTCCCAGGACAACTATGACCCAATAAATGTACTAGCATGTCTGAGTTTCAAATGTAATAAAAATGTGTTCCCCAAGCCATTCACATCCCCTACCATTGCAGCTTCACAAGTTACATGTAAAGTTTCCTTAGACTCCAAGGCACAAGATGGACTTGTACTTGCTAATGGATTCCTATGCAATAGAAGACAGTGAATTTGAAATACTAGGGACATAGTAAACTACGAAAGGAAGCCTTCACCTTCAGGCATTCTCAGATATCCTAGGTAATGATACTGTTGTCAGAGGTGAGCAAGGATTTTGCCTGGGGATAGCCTTACTCTAGGCTAGAGTGTGGAGTCACAGAATGAGATGTGTTCTTTGTGCTGAGAGTAGAGATGGTGAGTCACTTTCCTCCTTGTGATGCATTTTCGCACTTCCTCTGCCCAAGTGTCTAGCTTTCCTCTGCTCACAGAAGCTCAGGACCACAGATATTTACTTAAATTATCCATTGACCAAATGCTAGTTAGCTGTTGGCATGTGAGAGACTTCTGTGATAAGTGGAGGGGATTTGCTGAAGAACAAAAATCATATGTCCCGTGTTCCCCTGTTGTTGACAGACAGTTGGTGAAAGATTAATGTAAATCTAAAACCAACAAGGTTATCAGAATGAGATGTTTGGTGCATATAACAAGGGAATCATTTGCCTACCTACATACCTCCCCGTGGAACCCTTGCTCAATTAGGAAAGCAGAGTATCAGCATAGGAGTAGACAGGGAAGGCCTAACCTGTTGTGCTCTGGCTAAAATGTAGGAGGTCCTGCCTTGCTCCAGCATTGCTGTGGACCTCATATGGGCACTTTTAATCTCTGCAATGGAACACAAGCAAAATGGGGAATGTAAGGAGATAGGAAAAGGGGGCTGGACCGCTAATAAGTTTGCTTCAAATCCACAGTTTTGTGGCAGCTTCAGCGGTATTGACTAGGAAGATATGTGGGACAGGATAAACCAAAAGGATGGTAGGGAGCAGAAAGGCTAGATTCAGATATACCCAATCTCAAGACAAGTTTTGGTTGACTTTTTGAAGCTTTCCCATGAGGGGCACAACTACAAGCCCTCTAGCTATAAAATTAGGGTAATGTCTGTCTGTCTGTCTGTCTGTCTGTCTGTCTGCCTCTCTCTCTCTCTCTCTTTCTCTCTCTCTCTCTCTCCCTACCTACCTACCTATTTATCTATCTATCTATCTCTATCTATATATCTATCATAAGGTTCTTATATAGCCCACTATGCCTAGTATTTATTATGTAGCCAAAGATGACTTTGTATTCCTGATGTACCTGCCTCTACCTCTGGGTACCTGCTAGGATTATAGACATGTATACCTAGTTCATGCTAGTGTCCTGGACAGGCTTTGTGTCTAGTTTTATTCTATGGTCACTGCTTATTATATATTATATTTTTCATGTGCCACATCTCTTTCAGTTTAAGGCCTAATTCTGTGAAAAACTAGTGAATCAAACTATTTGTAAATGTCATCACCACCTAACCCCATCTTTGGCTTTCTCATGCATGCTAGACAACAGATGCTCTTAATGAAGATTAAGTGAAATTTAATGGTCCTAATTGCCATTTGCACGGGCCACAGATACCATCCAGTTCACACGCTGCCTTTCATGGTCTTTTATGCTTTACCACATAACACATTTGTACGTGGCTGGAGCGAATCTGACTGGCAGTAACTGCTGGCTGCTCTGTGTTGAGATGCTGACCCAGAAAAGGCTCAGTCCAGTGAAACAGGCAAAAGTGGCAGGAACAAGCCTACATATTTTTGGTTCATACTATAGCTGCTTTGTTTGAGCTCTTAGTAATGGCGAGAAAGAGTCACTGTGGTTTGCGATGAACTCAGGAATTACCTAGGGATATTAGCGGTAGGCCGCCTTCTGTGTTTTCTTTACAAACCTGCTCCTGTCCTCTTTGGTACATAAAGATTAAGAAAGGGATTACAATACAAATGTAAGCAAAACATGTGAGCACCACTATTCATAGGAGAAACAGGTTTGATAAATATATGAGGAGACTCTCAGCTCTGTCAGTGACAAAAAAAATGCAAGCAAAAACGAAAAACAAGATGCTATTTTAAATCTATCTCATTGGCAATATATACAAGGTAGAGAAACATAGTGTTGGGTGAGGCTGTCAGAAAACGAAATTTCTGGGGTGATTTGGAAGGCAATTAGCTAACAAAATTTTAAATATGCTCTGTTTATAGCCCAGCAATTTGGGATCCCCATGCCCACTTTAGGATTCCTTTGCAAGTACCTTCAAGAAGGCACATACAATGAAGCTCCTAAAAGTTGGCAAAATTCTACGTACTTTCTATGTTGCTGCACATAACACACATGTAAATATGTGGATGAAGCTCTTAGAGGCCAAAACCACAATTCCGGTAGCTCTGAGAAGTGAGCACACGTGGAAAATATTTTCAATCTTATGTACAACACTTAATAATCAGGATACACATTCACATGTTACTTATGTGGCTGATTTTTTTTCATTTAAAGGCAACCTAATTATATTAGAAACTTTTTAAGCCAGAGAAAAGATAAAGAGTATGCATAATTCTGCCACTGATATTACTCCTGCATGTTATTTTCTAATCTTGTATTTCGTAATTTTTATAATTTTTATTTATAATTTGAATCCCACTTCTTTGCTTACTGCAAAGCTTTTCCACCATGGCATGATTGACAGTTTGGGTCAGCTACTTTTGTGCCATGGGCAGCTGCTCAAACCATTGTAGGATGGTGAGCAGCATCCTAGGTCTCTATTGTATTTCAGCAATGTCCCCACAGTCAAATTAATCAATAATGTCTGAGAACATTGTGATATTTGATTGGTTGAACAAAATAACTCCTGGTCAAGAATTATTGATTCAATGTATAATTAGTATAATGTCATTGTATGAATCTTCACAATCTAACCCATACTTTTAAATATAATGCCAATATAGTATCTTTCATTTGCCCTCAGATCCATATCTATATATATATGTATGCATCCTAAATTTGACAAATGCTTCCTGACAGTTCCTTCTCTAAATCAGTTGGTTTGGGATTTCATCATCTAGGAGTGCACTCTAGTTCCTCAATACCAAAGCAATTAAACAGTAAGCCCCAAGTGTCTTCCCCTGACATCTGTGGACTAATGTTCAGACCATGGGTCGAAGAGGAAGACTAGTAATCAAGAAATCCAATAAGGGCTGGGGAGCTTACAGCCAGATGTGAAGCCTGCTCTTCAAGGAAATGTTTAACACATCTGCGTATCCAAAATGGCCTAGGTGTTGGGGATGCAAATATGACTCTGGAATTTCATACTCTGAAATCTATTCATGGCATAACATCAAGAGAAATTGCCCAGGACCATAAAATGTAAAAGCAGGGACAACACCCCGTATTTTGAATACTGAAATAGATCATGCATCCCTTATCTGTTCTTCTGTCCTCGCAGTCTCACTTTGCCTCTCCTCCCAGAAGGTGTAGAGAGGGAGAATTGTACAGTCAGAGTCTGTGGCTCAGACTCCCAGTTCAAGGAGAGGGCTGAGTTCATTTCCAGAGCACAGGGAGGGTGGTTATCAGATTTCATCGTGTGAGCTTACAGCATGGGAATTTGAATTGCTGGCTCCCCAAACTCCCCCAGTGAGCCCCTGCCCTGGATTCCCCAGCTCTGAGGTAGCTTGAATGTCTGTCTACACGATTGTCTGTCTGTCTGACTGTCTGGCTCATGTACCAGCACCGTGGGAGAGCAGGGACAGGTTGAACACTTAATTTCCTCAGGGGCTGGATTGTTTCCCTGTCTGCCCATCTGGCCTTTTCCTGACAAGATGTTCCCTGGTTATTTGAAGTCTACAGACATTATGAAATTGAGCCAAGAGAGAATGACCCTGGTGTGAAATCTAAAGAGTTGATAAAAATCTTTTCATAGCAGAAAAGGGAGTATTGCAGAATATCATTATGCCTTGTAAATAACCCCATGCTCCTCTGAAAAGCAAGACAAGTTCAGGCAGTGAAGCTTCCACAATGGTTTCCTGAAAATCGGGACTTTATTGTATGTAGGGTCAGTTACTGGGCAAATGCTGGACTATTTCCAGTTGGCATTCAGGGGAGACAATGCTTTGCTGTGAAGCACAATATGTAATGACTCTGCCACATGCCCACTTCCTTTGTCTTCTATAGTTTTCCTTTGTCCTGCATGTCTCTGACATTAGGGAAAGTCTAAAGAAGTGATAAATTTTGGAAAATGTGCTATATAACAGTATGCTCAGAAGTTCCTGGCAACCACTGTTATTATCGTGGATCTCTGTGAAAGCCTGTCTCGATCTGTGTTTTTACACCCAGGAAGCATGGCCATGCACACAAGAAAAACCTAGAGCAAAATCAAGCGAATTTTTCTCTTTATTCTTTTAAACCCCTGATGCCTTATTTTTCCATCTACTTCCCTTAATGACATGTCTTTCTTTATGCAGGTTAACCAAACAATCATTACTTACACCTTGGAGACTTTTATTTATCATAAGAGACAAATGCTAAATTAGTGGCGGTAGCTAAATATGCTACTATTTTCTTTCCAAGGCATTACGAATTGCAAAATAAAGAGAAGAAACACTTTCTACCATGATCGAAAATATGCTATTTCTATATTCAATTAACATTAGCTCATAATTAAAAATGGGATTTGGGCGTCTTAAATTCTACCATTTTCATATTTTAAATACTCTGTTAAATTGAGCCTTCTGTCTGTGCTCCCATTGCATCATGCTAACTATATGAAGTTTCAGTGGTTTCATGAGAAGCTACATGTGGACAGAGAGACTCACCCCTGACTTTGGAGTCTTTGGACATGAGACAAAAAAAGACAAGAGTCAATTCAGATATTGTAGGTCTTTGTAAAAAAAAAAAAACAATAGCGATTTAAGTGGACAAATCTAAATGGAAGAGCTTCCAGAACCCCGAGATAGCATCTAATTCTACTCTTTATTAGCAATGATATTTTTTTTTATTGTAGGATGTCTGGCTTTCTTTGTTCACTGTACTCAAGCATTTTCTACTTATTTTTCCAAGCAAAAATCCAATTTTGAAATATGGGACACCAGCTGGGATCGTTGTCAGTTAGATTTTAAAGAATCAAAGTGGGTTTGTGGAAGGTTGAAAATTTAAGTACATATACTTTACCTGTATCAATGTTTGCCTCCCTGTTCAGAGCATCATCTCTTCTCCCCTATCATGTGGAACTGAGTCCCTTCAGTTAGCCATCCAATTCAGCTGTATTTCCTAGTTTAACTCACACATTCATATACAAGAGCTTTATTGAATATATTTCATTTACTGTGCAGTTCACTTAAAGTGTACAACACAGTTCTAATGAGCTCATAGATTTGTGCAACTATCACAATAGTCAATTTTAGGACGATCTTCTTGCTCCACAAAAAAAACCCCTCTTTCCTTTCCTTTTATAATCTCAATTCAAAAGAAGACAACCAATTAACTTTCTCTTTCCATGGTAATTTATATGTTTAATTAATAAGTTAATTTGATTTTTCGGTATTAGACACACAACCTCATACATGCTAAGTATGATTTATATCTTTAATTAATGAGTTAATTCAATTTCAGGATATTAAACACACAGCCTCATACATGATAAGTATGTGCTCTACCATTAAGCTAAAAATTCAGCCTCAAACACTCCCATTTTACTACAAACCATTAGAAAACCCACATTGAGGGCAAATGATCCCAAAAAGGTTACTTTTGTGTACCATGAGAGACTTATGACATGGCTAAAGTGAAATACAGATGTTCCTCCAGCTGCTACACAGCAAATGATTTGTTAGCGTATATTTCCGAGAGTGAACAATATTGGTCAAAAGGCATTGAAAGCAGGGAAACAAGACAACATTGCTAGATTATACCTCTCACCAACAGCCCAGTTCCTTCTCTCCAAGTCTGGGAAAATAAAATGCATAAAAATGCACTATTTCCAAAAGAATGAGAACAGGCAAAGTATTCCCTACCCTCAACTCACCCTGCTGTGTATTTCCCTAATTTACAACATGGAAGACAAAACCCACGTAACTATTTTAATTATTCCTACTCCCATCCAAAGGCTGAGGAAACACTTGCACTCCCAGGGAGGCCTCTATTTCATAGCTCTTGTTTCAAGTGGGAAGTCTCTGAAGAGCATACTCTTCTTGGTTTCCCACACCTATAACAGTGCCCTTGCACAGTCCTGGAGGACTGTATTTACTGCTGCAGCATCCTCTTTGTAATTGGTTCAACAACAATGTGTCAGGCATTTATTATGAGCCAGGCATTGTGCAGGGAAACAAGCATATGAAACTACATAAAACTGCTTTACACTAACCCAGTCTGGGTGCATCTAGACTTTATGAAAAACTCTGCTTTAAAATGTTGCTATATATCTACAAGACATACATCCAAGGGCCAAATATCTCTCTATTTAGCTAGGCTCAATTCCTTAAATTCTCATACTAACTTTTGGTTCCAGACTTTAACGACCCCACCAATGACAAGCAAGACATTAATGTATATTCTTCCATTTAATAACCCCCTTGCTTCCCAGAGTACTCAGTCCTAAAGTATATCCAACATAGAATGAGGATTTCAGATAGCCATAGATTGTTAGAAATATAAAATTATAGATATAAGTCCTAGATCTCAATGTATAGATCCGTAGATTGACAATGTGGGTATCACTTAATTGCTAGTCAGAACGAGACAAACTCTTAGACCTCACCTCAACATTTCCTGAATTAAGTAGATGTTGTAGCAAAATTTCTGTGTGGCTGTTATGGACTTTTCTGTTTGAAAGTTACAGGATTATAGCAGTGTTTCTCAATTTTGGCTCTAGTAATATTTTTGACTGAGTAATCCTTTAGTGTGTGGAATGGAGCAGTCATATGTATATTTCTCATTGGAGTTACAAAGCTATTAGATCTGTCAGGACCCTTTTATGCCAGTTCCCTGTTTGGAGCCTAGAGGCACTTATTAGAAGCTGGCTTTGAATGCCCAGAATTTGTTGCACAGGCCTAAGGTTTGTTATGTATTGGCAATCCTACACACCAAGACTAGACTTACCTTAGCAGTTGTTTTCACTCTTCAATATGTGTTAAAGTCACCTGAGGGATTCAAAGAATGCAAATACCAAGAGAAGGGGAAAAACCAAGAATCATACGGATGTGTCACACTCTAAAATTCAGAGGGATCCTCAGACACTAATGTTAAAACAAAACAAAATGAAAAAGCAAAATGCATCCAAGGTGATCCTAATTTCTTCTTTCAATGCTTTATGAAAATCTTTAAACACAGAGAGAAACGTGTTTCACTTATTTCTACAATTAACATTTTCTATATTTGTTTTACTTATCACCTTAACATTGTGTCTTATTTTTGATACATTAAAGCATATTACTCTAACAAATACACCTCCTCCTTCAAAGTGTCTGCAGGTGTATCATTATTATATCAATATTTGGAGTTCCTTTTGCTAGATGACTTTTAAACACAGTGAAATGCAAAAATTACAAGTATACTATTTGCAGGGTTTTGACAAATGTATAAAGAGATATAATAGTGCAAAAAGCCTTATCAAAACAGATCAAATTTCTTCACTCTTCTTGCAGTAAATACCCATCTCTTTCCCTGAAAGAAGACCAGTGTTCTGTGATAAGTTTTTCCCGATGATTCTAGTTCATGGAATAAAATCCTTTAGGTTGGGGAATTCATATTTAAGTTTCCTGGTTTCATAACTGAGGTGTCCTTAAGTTAACAGCTCTGGCATTTATAATCCAGAAGCCAAATCCAGCTCAAACAACAATATCTGTGAGATTTCAGTAAGATCACATGCCTGTACTCCCCTGCCTCTCTACCCATAAAGTAAAAATAACAATTGTACCTAGCCCAAAAAGATGATGGAGAGACTTCAATCAAATCAGTAAGTCAATTGGCAAGAAGGATGGTACTTATGAAAGAGTTACAGTTTGTTACACATTAAGACCTTGACAAGAATTATCTCATCTATGCATTCCTACTATTATGATCTCCATAACATGGAGGAAATGTTCAGAATGAGTACCTTTCCCAAAACAATTTCTAATAATTGGAAGGGGTAAAACATAACTCTAAACTGGTATGACTCTAAGGACCACAATTAACCATCATACTTTTCCCCCTCTGCATGATAAAGCATGAGACAAAAAATATATTGTTATATTCACCTAGTGTTTTATATTCATGAATGCATATAAATTTGCCTGCTATTTACACAATCTATCCAGTTACAGCATCTAAATGAAAACCAGAAGATTGTAACCAACACATACACACACAAATACAGACACAAGCCTAGAAACCTCAGCAGCCCAATGTTGCTAGTCCAGATCCTGGCATCGGCTTTGAGAGCTATTGTGCTCTCAATAATGCCCTTCCCATTGTCACTGCGAAACACTGTAATAAGACTATCCATTGAAACATATACTGACACAAAGCACTCGGGGACAGCATTGGCCTGGAAGAAGAAGTGGGCAAAGCACCTTTCCCCATTAACACATTCAGCGTCTGCTGCTCTGTTCTGCAGCTGTGCTGCAGTCACTCAGACAAAGGGCTCGCTGCAAAATTGGTTACATCATCAGCTTCAGTACTGACAGTCTTGCCAGGAGCAGCATGATTAACATCTCCACAGAACCAGAGAATGGACAGGACTGGGACTCACTTAGGCTACATTATGCTACTAGTCTGCTTAATGAATATCCTATTAAGTCGGACAATTATCCATATTCTGTTTGAGGTGCCTGTTTATGCACATCGGAGGCCATTTCTTGCTAAGCAAGGCAGCATCATATCACTCAGTGTCCCCTAATGGCTCATTCAGTCTATCAGTCTGCCATCACAGGTTGAATGATGTTACTTGGTTGGCATGAGAAAGAGAATGGCATGTTCTGGGAAGGATGGTAAATGAATACCTAGTAGGAAACTCAAAAGCTGAGCCACAACGTCTTTCATCACCACCACCCACCCACCAGTGGTTGGTAAATCAGTTTTAAAGTTTTGGACTCTCAGTTATGCAAGCAAGCAGCAAAAAGTGTGGCAAGAATAAATGGGAGTACCAAACCTTTTAGTTTGTTGGATCCTCTGAATTTTCAGGGTTCTTTCTTTCTTTCTTTCTTTCTTTCTTGCTTCATTTTCTTTTTTGTCATTGGATATTTTTGTTTACATTTCAAATGTTATCCCTTTTCCCCCATTCAACCATGCACTTCTTCCTGCCTCCCTGCCATGACATTCCCCTACACTGGGTTGGGGTGGGGGGTCCAGCCTTGGCAGGACCAAGGACTTTTCCTCTTCAGGGTTCTTTCAATCATCCAAAGGATTATTGCATATCCTTCTATTCATGATGAGAAATAAATGACAATTTAGCAAACTGGGTGCCCAAGGTTATGATGAAGTCAGCAATCAAAGAGAAATGCTGATAACCCAGTACAATGAAATTTACTGACTTCTTAGGAGGTCAGTATTTCGGAATCATAGAAACCACAGAGTTATTGTCTAACAGGCAAAATCACTGCTATGTTTTATATTTTCCACTACTATATTTGTTGTCCAAACACAGCAAACTGGCCTCTCCATCATTAGCCTTCTAGCAAAGGAGTTGATTAGTCCATCCAGATCTAAAACTGGGCAAAAGAGGGATCAAGGATAAGTCACAAAAAATCCCTTCCCTGGTTTGTGATTCTACAGATAAAAAATATTTATGTAAATATTTATTAAAAATGAGCAGCCTAGAGTTTTATGACATTTTGCCTGTATTATACATTGTTTCAAGCTATAAAAATCACGTATTTTAGGGTTGGCTTTGGTCTTCATTCAGTGTTATTCATACATAAAATTCATCCTTGCATTACTGTCTACTCCAGGAATAATTGTGTTTCTGGGACATATCTGCCAGATATACTAAGAACTAACATTAGGCAGAATCATCCCCTGGCCAAGAAAAAATCCTGATTTACAATTCATAATGAAGATGAAGTCTTCCTAGAAGTAAAATATTTGCCATTAAGACTGATAGCCTTCTTATTTTTTAGTATCTGCTATATACTAAGTAATTTACAGCAATGTTATATGATTATCATAAGAGTCCTGTGAATTAGGAATTATTTCTGGCATGTAATGACTACTAAACTGTACCCACTCAGCATTACTGCACCTAATTTACAGATAGTAATACTGAGGCTCTAAAAGACTTAGTAATGTATTTAGGGTCACAATACATGCTTAAATATAATACGGCAAACTGGTTAGTAGCTGGACTCCTTCGACATTTTTCTGTCATCCTTAGGTCAAGTTCTGACATAATAACAGTTCCTACGGAATTGCTGGCAACGAGTCCAACTTCCACCAAATGACTCTGGGGCTGAGATCTAGTAACACTAGCCTTTTGTTTTTCTTCTTTTAAAGTTATTTATTTATTTATTTATTTATTTATTTATTTATTTTTACACTCCAGATTTTATTCCCCTCCTGGTCCCCCACCCCCCGACTATTCCACATCCCATACCTCCTCCCTGCCAATCCTGTCTCCACAAGGATGTCTCCACCCCACCCGCCCCACCAGACCTCTAAACTTCCTTGGGCCTCCAGTCTCTTGAGGGTTAGGTGCATCTTCTCTGACTGAACCCAGACCTGGGAGTCCTCTGCTGTATATGTGTCGGGGGCTGCATCTCAGCCGGTGTATGCTGCCTGTTTGGTGATCCAGTGTCTGAGAGATCTTAGGGGACCAATTATTCAAGTCTACTATGATGGTGTGTGCTTAGAATGCCAGGGATTGGGAGACTAAGGAGAATTCTCATGAGCCTAAGGCCATACAAGGTTATATAGTGAGTTCCAGGTCATCAGATTCAAATTCAAATAAATGGATATAACCTGGGTAGTATCTGAACAATGCACATATATGTATGAATATTTATGTAAAAGCTTGCTGCTAAGAATAGTACCCTTTGTATGCTATTTTGCACCTCTCCACAAACCTCTCATTATTTCACAATAAAGAGATTTTTGTGCTTGATAAGACAACTAGTGAATTCTACTCTAGGCTTATGGTTTTTGCAATACTCCTTTCATATTCATTCACATTGACAATAAAGTATTTGGAAGATTATCCCAAGCTCTTAGGTAAATACACACTTTATATCAAATCCTCTGTGTTAGGATAAAATACAGTTACTCAAGCTATGAGTACTATTTCCCTGCTATTCCACTAGAAAAACTTTGAAGGAAAGCACTAGTCTATATTTAAAAAAGCATAATTACTCTGATCATCTTGGCTAAGTGTCATGATTTCATTGCCAAATCATTAGGTTGCCTCAATTGGGAAACGAACAGGAAAAAGGCACACTACTGCCCAGCATCTCTTCCTTCGTCTATGTGTATTTCTCACAAAGATTCCTGTGGTTAAACCACATTCAGCACCATGGACAACACACTGGGTGCCAGCTACCATGGTAAGCAGGCTAGTGGTGGTCATTAGCTCCATGAGCTGCCCCTTTTGAATCAGCTTCCCTTCCTTTTATAATAAGATATTTATAAGCACAGTTGGGGATATTTTTATATAGAATTATAGGAAGAATCAAGATTGAGGAAGGGAAAGTACTTTTAAAGAAAAAAAAACAGAAGCAAAGTCAGCTATAGGTCAAATCAACTTAAGCTTAGCTGACATGTGTATCCTTAGCCAATTCTTCCTATATACTAGCATTCTCATTAAAGCCCATCTTTTGTCTGTTAGCAGTATGAAACATGCACGTAGCAGTCAGAAGACTTGCTGATCCCTGCAGAAGCCTTCACACTGGCCTTCTGGAAGAATAAGTCTTAGAAGACATTGCCAAAAGTGCCTAAGCAAAACAGTGAATATCAAAAAATAAGAAAAGCTATGGAAGAAATGAACTTATAATAGAAATTTCTGTGCTGGAGCATAAAGGCTACCCTCCAAACTAATTTAGAACAAATTTCTGAGAATGGGAATAAGAAAGTAAAGACCAAAAAACAAAAAACAACAACAAAAAAACAAAAACAAACAAACAAAAACAAACAAACAAACAAACAAACAAAAAACAAGCACCAGGGCTTGCCATTCCTGAGCACAATGTGAGCATGAAAGTGGTCCTCCATGGTCCTCTCACTCAGTGGCTCTCAAATGTTATTGTTTCCAATCACCACCAGGATGGTTATGAAAAAAATAGACTATATGGTCTAGCACCTAATTTCTCACACCAAAAATCTAATTTTTATTCTTCTAATATTCCACAGTTATAACAAATCCCCAGCTTTGCCCCTGCAACTGATGGAAGGGGAACCACAACAGAGAAACCACTCTTCCAACCCTTTTATGGATTAGGAAAAGCAACTGAGCCCTACGGGACCAATGATCTGTTTAAGGTCATCGTCTGATTGAGCCCATCCATCAAGTCCTATAATTCCTGCTTCCTGATTTGTAATCATGTGTTTCTCATGGTGGACCACATTTCAGTTTAATCACTTGACTCCTATATGATGAATAACTAAATGAAAGGAAACTAAGAGTACTTAAAACTGGATTTTGCCTTTTCTTTATGTGGCTCTATTAAAAGAAAAAATCCTTTGGCTTCATCCTACAGCTTTTGGAAGTACAAGACAATGAATTGAGGGACTCTCATAGGCTCTGCAAGCAATCTACCAGCAAACTACAGCTACAACCCTTGACTTCCACCGCACTAGTCTAGACAACCCTAGACTCATCACTTTCTTCACCTTTATTATTTTTGCATCAATTCCGTACAACCTTCCTGCCAAATTTATTTTGTACAGGTTACGGTTGACACATTATCAAATAAAAAACAAAATGCCATTTAACTCGAAGGTCTTACTGTTTCTATAAAGCTAAGTTTTGAGACAATATCTCAGTGTGCAGCACAAACTGGGCTCCTAACTCAGTAATGTCTTTGCCTCCCCCTTGAAAGACCTGGCATTTATAGGTGTATGCCACCACACAAAGCTAGAATGTAAGTGTCTGAGGGCATCTGCATCATTTAAGTGTGCAACTCAAATGCTAAAGAAATGATCAATTCATTACAAAGGAAGTCAACTCAGCTAGGCAGGCAGTCAAAGGTTAAAAAACACCTGACCTCTCCACCTTCACTTTCAGCCTGCTCAGCTTGTTTGGGCTGTGTTGAGCCAGAGTAGAAAGGCTGTGATTTGAAGATCAGGGGAAAAATAAAAAGGACAGCAGCACCACCACCAGCAGCTGAACGGGCACTCTCTAGCAGTTTTCATTTCTATGAAAAGTTTGATTCTGGTTTCATGCCCTGTGATTAACCAAAACAAGAGGAAGACAAATAAAAATTCTGTACAGCTGTTTCACACTGACAGCCCTGACCTTCCCAGCTGAGGGTTCTTTGTGCTGAGAAATTGTTTCCTAGCAACCAGGCCTCGCAGCTGCCAGACTCCAAACACTGAAAGCATGACTTATAGAAAGGAAGCCAGGAGAAAAAGGGTGGGGTGGAGCCTGCATCAATCTGAGCTTTGTCTTGGGGTCTAATACTATGCTAGAGTGGGAGAAGATAAGCCCCTTCCTGTTGTGAATCAATGCCAAATCAGGCTGCTTGGGTTCAGCTCTCCGTCACCTCCACCTGCTCTAGCAATCACCCCTAGGTATGAAAATGAGGGGGTTAGCGAGGGTGGGTGGGAGGAAAGATGTTTCCCAATAATATCAAATACTGTGCGCTGAACATGGCTTTTATTCTATAACAATGATGCACATCTACCATATTTGATGATTGGACCCTTCCTCTCTTCCCATGTCCTCTCCTCCCATACCCTCCTCTCGTCTTCCTTCTCCTCCCCTCTCCTCCTCTCCTGTCCTCCCACCTGCCACCCTCTGCCTGTTTTTGCTTTCTACTCCCTTCCTCTTTCTCCTATTACCCTCTCACCTCCTTTTAACACGCACACACACACACACACACACACACACACACACACACACACGGCTATAGAAACTAACACAAAACAGCCTACAAGTACTTGTCTTACTCAGAACAACTTGAAATCTTGCTCTACTTACATATTACATTAAGGATTGGGCAGCAGAAAAGGGCAGAGCTGCGAGAACATTAGGGCACAGGATGAAATGTTGAGACTATGTACAGTAACTGTGCTAATCTAAGCGAGCCTAAAAGACCAGTAATAAAGACGAAACAGTAGCCTGCAGTTCAAGCAGGGGTCAAGGAATCAATCAACTTCTAACTAAAAAGATATTGGATATACAAAACTCTAATTTAATTGATCTTAGAAGAAGCCCATCTTCTCATTTTTGTGCACATATGATAGGGTTTTGCTCTATGTCCCAAGGTGTCCTTGAGCCCTATCTGAGAGCAACCAGAGTACTGAGATTCTGCAATCCCACTATGTAGATACTACGGTGCCCATAATCTGGCTTTGAAAAACATCTCACTGTTTAGAACATTTGGCCAGTGTTTAAATCTCTAAATGCTGAAATCAAAAGGTTAGCTCACTGGATTTCAAACCTTAGCACTTAAATGAATTCACCTAATAAATATGTAAAGTCCTGAGTCCCACATTGTAAGGAGCAAGTTAAGTGTCAAGTGAGTGTGTGTTGTTGACTTGAGCATGGCCATGTAAAGAATGCAGGCCTTAGCCTCATGGATGTGCAATGACCCCCTAGGTGTGGCTCAAGGGGATGATGGGGAAGCCTTCTTCTGATCTGAGCGAATGCTGACAGTGTGTGCAAAAAACTGTCCACTTTAGCTTTCTTCCCCCAGATATTTATGACTGCTCCTCTCCAGAGCTTGCTCCTTGTTCAGCTGTCTACCTTCTCGTTTATCTGCATGAAATAACCCGGCCCCTCCATGGTTAACACACTGAACTTCCAGGGTGCTATGGCCTCTCCATCTGAGAGTCCTGACCACCCAACCCCATCTTTTCTATAAGTGTAGCTGCCATTTCTTCATGTTCTCATCACCCCCAGTCAAGGTTTCAGGACAAGCCATGGAAAGATGCCGCACTCAAATCTAACTCAGCAGGGCTGGGGGAAAATCCAATATTTTTATTTGGTTTGGTTTTTTTGTTTGTTTGTTTGTTTTTACACAGGGTCTCCTTATGGTCTAGACTGGTTGGGAATGCTTTACATAGACCAAGCTAGCGTTGAAGGCACAGAGATGTGCCTGCCTCTTGCCTGCTTCTGCTTCTTCACTGCTGAAATTAAAGACGTGCACTACCACGCCTGGCCCTAGAGTCCATTTTTAACTCACATTTTCAGTAAGATTCCCATGTAGTTCCTGATATATGTTCAGGCACAATAGTACAAAATATTAGTCTATGCTTTTTCTTAACATAGATTCTCTTAACCCAATCAAATAATATTCTCCAAGTCACCAGCTAACTCCAAAATATCTGTTTTCATTTCCTGTTATGCCCAGTGTGTCCTGCTTTGTCCTTCTATTTTGAGTTTCAAGATTAGCTTATCCATTTCCAATACCAAGAAGCCAGTTAGTATTTTGTTAGCAATCTTTGAGTTGATAGATAAATTTGGGGAGTATCGTCACCTTAACATCACTGTAGATTCACATTGAAGCTTTTTATAACAACTCTCACGTTTTCACATTGTCAGTTAAATATATATATATATATATACATGAATATGAGCTATGATTTTATCCCTTTTGGAAAATCAATTTTAATTATCTGTGACTTAGTTAAAACTAGCTTGTTTATTTCCTGCCACTGATGTGGAATCTCATATTCTAAGAGATTAAATGGCTTCCTAATTGGTTGAACAGCAAAATAATTGAACTGCAGTGTAAGCCCTGGCTTTCTCACTCACACTCAAAAGTGTTTTCCCCGGCTCACCCTTTCTTTGTTCCCGAAAAGAGAGTGTTTCGTTGTGTGTATTGGTTTGCTTTAGCTTAGGTTTGAGCCTTCAGATGGGGTCTTATTATGTACGCACCCCAGGCTAGCGTTGCTTAATGGCTCGGGCAGACCTCAAACTCATTATCTAATTTCGTTCAACTAACTAATGTTGGATTTACAGGCATGGACCACAATGCACTATTAAAATAAAGATTTTATGGAAAAGTTGTTCTTGAAAAAATTCTGTTAGTTTTGTGCTTGGAATATAATTCCTTTTAACCTTTTAACTATATTCTAAGCCCTGTTAATAGTAACGTTGATGTCCTAATATTTTTAGCGCTATGGTTGTTTTTGCTGAAGTCAGTATGGTACAGATATTTGTGTAACAATGTTTTCCTGGGTCAGTAAACTTGGAGAACCTAAAAGTAACACATGAATTTGGATAGGGTATTATGCTATATGAGAGTCCCAGTGAATCGTCCTTATCAGAGGCACACATATCTTCTGGGAAAACTCTAAACAGAATTTGTGGTGCCGGAAAATTACCTGTGTATACTAGTATAGATGTTAGGAGTGTGTAGTAGGGAATGGAGAGGCTGGCATGGAATAATTCAGCATCACCCTCAAGCCTCAGGCAGGTAGCTAGTCATGGTCTATTTTATGAAGAAGATGACCTTTTCAGAACCTATTTTTATAGAAATCCTTTGCTTGGAAAAATAGTATTTTTTGAAGGAGTAATATTTTGTATGTTCAAAAAGAATGTGTTATTCTCTTGTGTTTACTTTTAAATGGGAAATGTGTGTAATAAGCCACAAGTCCTAGTAACTATGGCTGTCCAATGTGGAAATTTCTCAGCACCCACTTGCTCTGAAAATTAGGCTATGTGTCAAATACAAATCCAACAGAACCCAGGAGGCCTCCAGTTTTAGCCTGTATTGAAAGATATAGGTTCATATTTTTAATCCTCTCTAAAGGGCTTTGGATGATGCATGAATATTATTCTGATTTCTTAATGTAGCTCTCAAATGCAAGCCTTTGATTCTCGAAATATACATGTAATCCAACTGCCTGCACATAGTTGATAAGGTTTCTGATACACAGCAATTCAACACAGAGGAATTCAGCTATGCCTCTGTGACAGCTGCCGTGTGCCTTAACTCAAGCAGATGAACAGAAGCTGGCCAGGTTTAAGATGTTTCAAAAAGATTACAGCTTGTTTCACATCTGTGTTTGCAGGAACCAAATTAGCATGGGGGTAAACTTTGGAGATAGACTTTGCTCCATCAGTAAGCTTGCTATGGGAAAAGAACACTGACCGCAGGAGTCAAGAGATGTGAACTCAAGTTCTGGCTCTGTTGTGGGTCAGCTTTGTGATACTGGGTGGGGTGGTGTCATGAAATATCAGATTCTACATCTGGCAAATGGACAGGACTCTATTTACTCAACACCATTTGAGTTGCAGTGACAATCGATAGGGAATAAAAACGTAGGAAGTATAAGACGAGCAGAAAACCTGTTAACACTATTCGATCCCCTTCTTCCTTCCAGCTGTTATCAGTAGAATGCTTGCCAAAGCTCAAATACTACAGAGAAACCAGTATGTACTTCAGATGTCAGAGAAAGAAGCCAGCTTAATTAGTCCAAATCATAACCAACATTTACAACGTGCTTTATACCTTACAGATCGGTTTACACACATCATCTATAAGTTCAGCAGTACTCTAGGAGATCCTGTGGAGCAAAACTGGCTTCCTCAAAGGCAAAAGAGAGAGGTAGATTGTAGCTCACACATTTTAATATATTCCCAGCACCTAGTGAATCAAGAAACATCATGAAAGAAGGGAAACAGACATCAAGCCTCATCTTGCACTGTGTCATTTTGGCCTTAGGAAATCACACACAAAAAATGATCCAGTATTGTTGTTTGTGGTCCGGATATTCCTTCAGCCTCTCTCTCCCCGCCCCTCTCTCTCATCACCCTCAGCTCTCCCGGTCATCCATTCAACATGCAGTACACATTGAACTTATGGCAGTTTCTAGACAGGGCTCATGTTTTGAGGAAGCACTCACGATCAAGCGCAATGCCTATCTGCCCACTAGCTGTCTGGACACCTAAAATAGCAAATACTTTGTTCATGTTCTGTAGTTTTCCTCTTTACTATACCGTGAATGCCACAAGCCTGAGTATTTTTCCTCCTGCTGCCTGTATGTAGTAGAATAGTGCTGCGCTCAGCATGAAGAGCTGCCAGACGTGGTGCTCATTAATGACATCTACTATTGAGAAGGACATGAACAAATTGGGAAAATGGGGCATTTTGCTTATTCTTTAGCTAAAGATAATGAAAATTGATTGACTGTCAGAACTGTTACATGTATGAAGCTCTATCTAGACATTGCCAAGAGGTGCACTGAGCTAGACTGTTTGCTATTCCTCAAAATCCACGTTTTAGAATCACAGAACTTTAAGTGTTCAGGAAACCGAATGCATAGAATTATTCCACTGTGGGAGGAAGTTTGGGGGAGTCTATTTTATGGGCAAAACAGATGAAGATGAAGAGAGCGGCAGTGGTTTGGTCTATGTTGGTCCACCTTGTTGGTAGCAGAGCAGGAATCTTTAGGTTCCTCATCTAGAGCTTGTTCACTAAGGGTTTTGTTGTTCGTTTTTCACTTTCGAGACAGATTTTCGAGATTCTCTGGGTAACCCTGGCTGTCCTGGAACTCTCTTTGTAGACGAGGCAGACCTTGAACTCAGAGAATCTGTCTGGCTCTGCCTCTCAAGTGCTGAGATTAAAGGCATATACTACATTATCTGCTCAGAACTATCTATGAATTTAGACTCCAAACTGAAAGCTCTTCTCTGGGTCTCTAGCTTGCCTGCCGGTTCTACATATTTCAACTTTATTAGTCTCCCTAATCACATGAGCCAATTCCATAAAATAAAATATCTGTATTTCAAAATATCCTATGGATTCTTCTTTTCTACAGAACTCTGATCAGTGGAGAGTTAATATAATAAGCATGTTGGAGAGGAAGATTAAGTTCTGTGGCTCTGTGCTTAACAATAATGCATTGTAACAATTCCAAACTGGTAAAAGCAGACTTTGGGTAAATGCAGCACAAAGAAATCAGAACTGTTTCAGTTGATAGGAATAATAACCCCAATTTGATCACTGCACAATGTACACATATACCAAAATATATTTTCCATCATAAACATAGACAATAATGTATCAATAAACAATTTGGATTTTGCAGTGGTTCATGGTCTGTCATATTTTTAAAAATCATTTTCTTTTAGAATATAGCACTTGATGACCTCTAATCGACTCTATTTTGAACAATGGAAGATCAAGTTCTTCTATATTCCAAAGAGACATTTCTTAAAGACTGCAAACCCTGAACGACCTTAATTCTTTCTAATTATATTCAGTCTGATTACTCTCATTTTATATTCCTGCTAGATCTGCCTCCTGTATGAAGCCTTCCAGGGCCCATATCCTTTACACATATGCTGTATGTATTGTGTACACAAACCCAGCTACTCCATACCATTCTGTTCTATTTCATGCTGGGGTTTGACAAGGGCAAGGGCAATATGGAACAGATGCTGTCATTCTTGAAAGCCACATTCAGCTGGAGGGAATAGGAGCCTATTGATTTAAACAGATTTTTTGCTCTACAAGAAGGGAGGGGGATGATTGCTGTCTGACCTCGAGGTCTCCAACAAGGTCCCTGTAGAATAGCCTAAGTTGATACTACTCATTGAACTGAACCAGAGCCAGAGCTCTTAAGCTAGTTGAAGGTGGGTATATGAATTTTTTCTGCTAGGTTGTAGCAATTGCCTTTACAGTTCTGATTAAGGAAAATTTTAAATCAAATATGTCTATGTAGAATAAATTCCCATCAGAGAATCCCATTTTCCATATTAGTTCATCCCCAATTTAAATTCTTACTTACCATATTAGATCATCCCCAATCTCAACCTCCACATGGGGTTTATTGATAAATAAATAAAGCCAACAAACTCCTTATCAGTCAATAAAACAACAAGGTAGCATCCTGAACCACATGCCAGGCTGAGTGTCTACTGCTACGGAAATTTATGGTTGGGGTTGAGATAAAAGTATCTATATTAATTACCACTAAGTACAGACATGGGATAAAAATAACTCATCATCTTGTCTCTGGATAAACTGTAATAATCCATCTCATTGCTAATCCCCTTTCTTTCTACCTTCAGAGATTCCTTCCCCAGAGCTGCAGGCCAAATGACAGCAGCAATTCCAGCCTGGAAATGGATGGTGCCATCCATCAGCCCATGAAGAGTCTTGTGGAAGAAGCTGAGGAAGCAGATCTTTATTCCCTATCTTGAGTCAAACAAGCCATAGAGAAATGCCTACTAACAACAACATCTTACCGTGGTTTTTACACTGGACAGACTATATTAGAACTAGAGAACAAGAATCATTTTTCTTGGTAATTCTCAATCATCAAGTAGTAGATCCAAGAAGCTACCACTATTTTGGATTGATTTCTCAGGCCAGAATTCTCATTTTCTACTGTGCAAGTAGGTTCACAATATGAGTCTAGGCATCAGCTAGTCCAGAACTAGCTGGTCCAGAACTATCCATTAGGACAGGGGACATGGTGCTTGGACTCCACAATACTTTTGTGGGACAATAAAATACGTTCTTTTCAGAATAGAAACAGATGAAGACTAAGGATACAGCTCAGTTGGCAGAGCACTTTGACCCCAAATAGAACCTGAGTATATTGGCAAATAACAGTAATCTTAGCACTTGGGAAGTAGTCAGAAGGCTCATAAGTTCAAGGTTATCCTTAGCTATATAATGAGTTCAGTGGATTTTAGGCTACATGAGACATGGACTGCACATTTCAAAACCAAAGCATAAAAGAAATATAAATGAACTCTTAGGTTGAAGAAAAGTGTTTAAATGCATAATGTTAATATATTCCCCTTTATACGAAACACAATGGTAAGGTTTTTAATGAAGGAGAGAATTCACAAAAGAAAAAGTGCTTAGGACCAAGAAAAGCCACAGTGCATTTCCAAGTATATAGACTAGTGCAGAGGATCCAATATCTGAAGGATAGCTTGCCCACTCACACTTCTTTCATTCAGGACAATCTGGGAAAAGGCAAACATGAGTTCCCAGCAGGCAATAAGCCAAACACTCAAAACATTAAGCAAAGCAAGGGTGCACCCTCTTTGGGAAAAGTGAGAGGAAGTTCACCCATCAAGCTCTGGAGGCAAACATTTTAGCTTTTCAGTAAGTCTCTAATGTCTTAGGTAAAGAAGACCAGAACTGTCCAGACATACAAATGCTTATATTCAAGTTCATCAGATGAGGCAACCAATACTTAAAAGAAATGGCATACATGTGTGGATATAGACACTCATTGACTTCAGAAGGTAGTAATCTCTGGCCTCAAACCTTGTATTAAAATCAGGTAACCTTCTTGGGTAAATGTTTCAGACTTCTATGGTTTGGCAAACTGTTGTCACATGGAGAAAATTGGACTCGTGGCAATGCAAACTATGAGGTCTATTTAAATAATGCCACCTATGGAAGTTAACACTATCTGGCAAGCCCATTTGACTTGCCACAAGGGTGCTGGTCTGTATAGGACAGAATCTAATGTGGATGTACAAAACTTGGCAATTGCTCTTACTATATGTTTAATACTGTGCTTAGAAAGCCATACGTTGAGGCTCATGACCAAAGGATTTTCCTAACATCTTTGGATGTATATCGTCTAGAAAAACCACCCTCCTTCGTTCTGTCTCTATGATTCTAGAGGCTGTGTCAGAGATGGGTGCTCTCAAGCCATGTCTGGCCATGGGAGCGTAGGTGGTACCTCTTGTGATTATCAATGTTCTAGCTAAGAAAGCCTTCTTGTTCTGGTTCTTTAAACCCTGTCAAAATGCTGTGGTGCCTCTTTTCTTTCTATGTAATTATTTCCCTGAGCTTTTAAGGTTATTTTTTTTCAAGATGTTCTAATTAAAATGAAAATAAATACCTAAAGTAGAGGCCAGTGTTTGCCCACCTGCATTCTACCATATGGTCACCTATTTTTAACATTTTATGTTCAAATTAGTTTGAGGAAAACTGGCCTAAACAAAATCAAGCAGGTTTTTCTTGAAGATGTCTTTTTTGAATATTCAATGAAATAATATACTATGCAATGCTACCCCCATTTATTTGACTATAGAACATTCTCTTCAGCTACTGTTGCATATAATGTAATTTAGGAATTGTGCTCTAAATTGATTAGTGTTGATCTCGTGGTGGAAGTTGAATTGTTAGAGACTTACTAACTAAATCCCTGTGGTGAAATCAAGGTCCTGAGAAAATCAGAGCAAAGAAGAGTCTGATGCATCCAGGAGTATAAAAATATATTGAAAGTATAGACCAAGAACACTATTGGACTAAGGACTAGCATGGCCTGTTAAAGTGAATATATGGCGTAAGATATGCAGGAAAACTATGAAGCAGTGGACAAGTTTTAATGCATCTGGAGTATAAGATGTTGCCAGGAAACCGGGTTTCTTAGCTTACACTCTCATAGAATTGTGACTCTATCTCCCCAATTACCTTCTAAGCTTTCACTGAGCTCTCTGCTCAAGAGGGGAGTTTGGAGTCCTGTTAGCCACAATAATGACCATTCCAATTACCTGAATTTGATGGATGTGTAATTCGTACTGCATTTCAAAAATAAGCAATGTCAGATCAAGATGGCTGGCCAATCTTGACTTAAAAACTCTCCCCTTGGGCTCTCTTGATACATCTTCATATGGTTTCTCATGGTTCTCTGTAGTGGAGTAGGTCTTTCATCCATTCCTTTCATGCAAATCCAACACAGTGTCTTTGGCGTGGGTGCAACCTGTCATATACATTCTGGCTTGAACTCAACTACTTGCTTGATCTTAGCTACTGACTGTTTGTAGGCTACTTTTAAATGTGTATCCCCAGCCCCGACCCCCTCTCCTGAGATCCAGACCCATATATGTGGTGCTTGTAGAGTATTTATTTAGATGCATCAAGGCCCCAGAACTCAGTATACCTAAAGTCCAACTGATTGACATGGAACCATTGACCCTTTCTGAATGTTCCCACTCATATACCTTAGGGAGAAACAACTCATATACCTTAGGGAGAAACCTTAGAATCACTTCAATCTTCTTTCTCCTTCACCTATGATAAATAGAAGTCTAAGAATGATTGCCTCAATGATCCTTACCTTCGCATAACTTCCTTTCCTCAAATTATCTTTATGGTAAAATGTCATCATTTTGTGTGACATAAAGATTTTATGGTTTTATTAAGATCACTAATTAGTTGGCATTACATTAATCAAAGGGGAAATAGTATCAGGGAAGAAATTATTGAAATAAAAGTATAAAGATACTAAGAGTCGGTGGAACAAGTGGAACAACGTATTGAACGGACCCTTAGGCAAAGTAACAAAAAAAAAAAAGAGAGAGAAAAGAACCAAATTAATAAAAATCACAACAAATTGGAGAGTTCACAACAGATAACAATGAAATCTAGAAAATGATTAAGTCATACCTTTTTTTAAAATAGAAGTATTTTTCTATTGCATGTAATGTACCAAAACTATACCAAGAGGGAATAAACAATAGGAACATATCTATAATGAGCGACAAGATTGAGACAGCAATATGAAAAGCATATCCAATGTTAAAAATCAAATAAATGAACTCCAGCTCCAGATCTCAACATTCTAGACCTTTAAAAAAGAACAAAAAGGTTCAGGAGCCTTTACGTCTATTAGAAAAGGCAGGAATGGTACAGCTCTCTTTAGAAAGCTAGCATTACCTTTATACCAAAACCAGATTAAGATACAATAAAAAGTGTAAGCTAATCTCCTTGATAAACATAGACGTAAAATTTCTGCTTCTTTGTCTCCATAAGTGGTACTGGAAAAATCAGATATTCCTGTAAAGGAGACGTGGAGCACCAGACTTTAAATCTGAGGGGTCACGGTTTAAGTCCCTGTTCAGGCACTCGACTTTTTGAGAGAGACAGAGACAGAGACAGGGACAGAGACAGAGACAGAGAGAGACAGAGAGGAGAAGAAGGAGTGGAGGAGGAGGAAGAGGAGGAGGGAGAGGAGGAGGAGGAGGAAAAGAAAGAAAAGGAAAGGGCAAGTTAATGGGGTCAGGGTGCAGGTAGAGGTAGGGCTGATGAGATCAAACTGCAAAGTCATAAAGGTACAAATATGCCATTATGAAACACATTTCTGGTACAATAAATAATATCACCAATAGTTTTTTAAAAAAAAAAAAATAAAACACATAGCGCTGCCGTCAAGGATGCTAAGCACCCGCACCCATAAATCCTCCTCGTCCAGCACCCAGGTGCAATGATGCTGCCACAGTTCTAGCCCCTGTTCTCTTGCTTTTGTCTGCGAATCTCTCTCTTTCTGCTCTTTACATCAGCCTTACTGGGAAGAATGGGGCAACAAATAAATAATGCAAGTTTCAAAATTACCTTTTATCATGTCCCATCAGATAGCAAAAGGGATCGTAATATAACAGTTGTGCAAATACAATTTAGAGACCATCTTACAAAATGGCAGACCCACTAAGGTGGCCCTGCAGTGGTGGCACACTCCGTTAATCCCAGTACTCAGGAGGCAAAGACAGGAGGATCTCTGAGAGCTCAATGCCAGCTCAAGCTCCAGAACCAACCAGAGAGATCCCGTCTCGAAAAAACAAACCAACCAAACAAAAACCAAATCCTGAAGTTGAGAAAAGGAACATGACTGACCCTATGCCATGTAGTGGATAAAAAGCTAAAATTTGAGTCTTTGAATCCCTGTCTAAGCTTCTTTCCAATTAATGGAAGTCAGAAAGTGATTTGTCACTATGGGAGATTTGAGTATCAATTCAAATCTTTTGAGTTAACCAGTTGCTATCTCTAGACTGTCCATATAGCATCACCCATGTTTCTGTACTTACACACCATTATCCTATCCCGGTGTTTTGTAGCATTGTCCCTAAAGAAATTTTAACTGATGCTTGAAGACACTGAAGAGAGCTTTTCATTATTCATGGCCTGCAGAGGTGAAAACTCATCCATCATTGGACAGATAGAAGCTTACTTAAGAGTCATATGTTACCTTTTACACATTTTTAGGAACAGTCAAGGATGCCAAAGAATGATCAATCTTCATGCAACACTGGAAACCCATACTAAGAATAGGAGAGGGAAAGTACAGGAAAATTACCGATGCTTAATAAGGAATATGTGAATATCAATAAATTTATTTAGTGATGAACTCACTGAGTAGATGGAATGTTGAATTTTATCTTTTAATAGTGTGAATAGTGTGAGTGAATGTGTGTGTGAATTCTTGTAGTGTGTGTGTGTGTGTGTGTGTGTGTGTGAACTGTTGTATGTGTGAGAGCAGAGCTTGTGTGGTATGTTTGTATGTGAATACTTGTGATATGTGCATCTGAATGTTTGTGCTACATGTATGTGATGTGTGTGGCTTATGTGCCCATGTTTGTGTGGGGAACAGAAGAAGAAAATGGGTATCCTGCTCTACCACTCTCTGCCTATTCCCTTGAGACAGAGTCTCTCAGTAAAGCTGGACTATAACCCATGCTTCTAGGCACCTTGGGACACAGAAGGATGAGAAGTAGAAAGAAAACATAAATTTATCAAAATTGCTAAGTGTATAGCATGTAAGTGACTTTTCCTGAAACTTGAAATCCTGCAGCCTGCAATACATATCAGTAATTATGGGGAGGGGCATACTTCTGTATTTAAACACCCTTTAGTCATTTTGATATGGAGAAATAAAGTTTAGAAACTACAATTGTTCAGTCATCAGAGATATTTTAAGAGGTAGGATTATGGACTGAAGGTAATCCACACTTGTCTTCTAGATACATGACCACAATGATCTTTTGAGCCAATAGAATCAGCCACTGTTCCATTTCCCTTGGAACATTTTTGTTCTGTATTTTCAGATCTCTATGCTCAAGAGAATGGTGCATCTGTCTTCTGGAGACGCCTGGCTGCATTCTTTCTCAGATACTAATATAGGTTGCACTTCAGTAGAGTAACCAATGACATGAGGAACCTGATTTGGAGGAGAACAGATGGTAGCATCTTTCTTGGGCTAATTTTAGAATCCTGAAATAGTTCTTTTCTCACACAAACCATCCATGGAACCAAATTAAAAGAGCTATATCACATGGAAAATGGAAAGAAATTATATCTTAGCGTAAGGCAGAGACAATGTACCAGAACTTTCAGTGCTTTCCCCCCTTGTTTGCATCCTTTCA